>NC_080191.1:45442500-46067500 GCF_030028045.1 Hippopotamus amphibius kiboko | reverse complement strand
ATGGGAGTTCCCTTGTATGTTATTTGTCATTTTTCCCTTGTTGCTTTTAATACCTTTCCTCTGTCTTTAATTTTTGTCCATTTGACTACTGTATGTCTTGGTGTGTTTCTCCTTGGGTTTATCCTGCCTGGAACTCTCTGCACTTCCTGGACTTGAGTAGCTCTTTCCTTTCCCATGTTGTGGAAGTTTTCAACTATAATCTCTTCCAATATTTTCTCGGGTCCTTCTCTCTCTCCTCCTTCTGGGACCCCTATAATGTGAATGTTGGTGCGTTTAATGTTGTCCCAGAGTTCTCTTAGGCTGTCTTCAGTTCTTTTCATTCTTTTTTCTTTATTCTTTTCTGCCTCAGTGATTATCACCATTCTCTCTTCCAGCTCACTTATTTGCCCTTCTGCCTCAGTTAATCTGCTATTGGTTCCTTCTAGTGTATTTTTCATTTCAGTGATTGTGTTGCATATCTCTGTTTGTTTGCTCTTTACTTCTTCTAGGTCTTTGGTAAACTATTTGATCTTTGCATCCAGTCTTTTTTCAAAGTCCTGGGTCATCTTCACCATCATTTTTCTGAATTCTTTTTCTGGAAGCGTGCCTATCTCCTCTTCCTTTAGTTGTTTTTCTGGGGTTTTATTCTGTCCCTTCATCTGGTACAAAGTCCTCTGCTTTTTCATTTTCTCTATCTTTCTGTGGCTGTGGTTTTCAGTTCCACAAGATGAAATACTGCTGATACTGCTTGATACTGCTGTATGCCCTCTTGTGGAGGAAGCTATCTAGGAAGCTCTTGTGTGCTTCCTGATGGGAGGGACTGATGGTGGGTAGGGCTGGGTGGGCAGAGCTCAGTAAGACTTTAATCTGATTTGGTGTATGGGACTCAGTGACACTTTAATCTGCTTGTCTGCCAATGGGTGGGGCTATGTTCTCACCTTGTTGGTTGTTTGGTCTGAGGCTAGTTAGCACTGGAGCTTACAGGCTCTTTGGTGGGGCTAATGGTGGACTCTGGGAGGGCTCACACCAATGCGTACTTCCCAGAACCCCTGCTGCCAGTGCCGCTGTCTTCTCAGTGAGCCACAGCTGCCCCCCACCTCTGCAGCAACCCTTCAGCACCAGCAGGTAGGTCAGGTTCTCTTATGGGGTCACTACTCCTTCCCCCTTGGTTCTGGTAAGCACACTTTTTTGTGTGCCCTCCAAGAGTGGAGTTTCTGTTTCCCCCAGTCCTGTGGAGGTCCTGCAATCAAATTCTGCTGGCTTTCAAAGTCTGATCCTCTGGGGATTCCTTCTCCCGTTGCTGGACTCCCGGGTTGGGAAGCCTGATGTAGGGCTCAGAACCCTCACTTTAGTGGGTGTACTTCTGCAGTATAACTGTTCTCCAGCTTGTGAGTCACCCACCCAGCATTTATGGGATTTGGTTTTAACGTGATTGTGCCCCTCCTACCATCTCATTGCGGATTCTCCTTTGTCCCTGGATGTGGGGTGACTTTTTTGGTGAATTCCAGTGTCCTTCTTTTGATGATTGTTCAGCATTTAGTTGTAATTCCGGTGCTCTTGCAAGAGGGAATGAGCGCACGTCCTCCTACTCTGCCATCTTGATCTTATCTCACCATTAGCTTTTAAGTATTAGTTTTTAAAAATCTGTATGTTCTTAAAGCTTAATTTTAAAATATCTTGCTAGTTGTGATGGTTGCAAAGCTCAAAGGACAAAATACCTGTAGAACAATTTTGTCTGTTCATATTAGATTTGTAGCCATATTATCAAATGCTTTTATTGATAAGCTGAAAACTTGATTTTGCTTCATAGACAGAATCTTACTAGAAAATCATCATTTTTATCTAATTATATAGCTGGCAATGACTCATACCACAAGAAGAGGTGTTACTTATACCATTTTCTTGTTCCCTTAAAATTTCAGTATAGATATTATCTTCTCTTATGGGTTCTTTGTAGGAATATTTTTAAATAACCTATTGATTTTTCCAAGCTAAAATTAGACAATATAATTAATAAATTTTGTACCCTTTTGTTTACTTGATTTTGAGAACTGCTCCTTCAGTTCCATCCACTCTCCCCACTACCTAAAAAAAAAATAAAGGTGAGAACATGGTGTTAGGATATTTAGGATTAGAAATGTCATTGTGTTTAAGAATAACATCTCTTGAGTCCATGGGCATATTAATTTTGTTTTTTCTTTAGCTTTGATTTCCCACTGTTAAGCCACTTTGCAATTTCCTTTCCTTTTCCTTTTAGGAATTTTTCTTGGCACCACCATGAATCAGGTGTAAAATAAGACCACCTTCCAACAACATAAATCCCATGTATTCTGCCTTCTCTTCTTCTTGTAGCTTTCATACTATAAACAAGTGTACTTTCACAGTCTATTTGGTGATGTGTTTTTTGTTTTTTTTTTTGTTTTTTTTTTTGCATTTGGGGTTTTTTTTTTTTGGTGATTTTCCTGCTTAAATGGTCCCTAATCATAGTGCTAAAGTGCTGTATTTTGTTCCTAAGCAAAGGAAGGCAAGAAAGAATATGACTTATGGAGAAAATATGTGTGTTCAGTAAGCTTCATTCACGTATGACTTTTAGTAATGTTGACTGTGAGTTCAATGCTAATGAATCAGCAATATACATTAAGTAGGGTGTCTTTTTTTTAACTTTTTATTTTATATTGGAGTAGGGTTCATTAACAATGTTGTGATAGTTTCAGGTGTACAGCAAGGTGATTCAGTTACACATATACATGTATCTATTCTTTTTCAAATTCTTTTCCCATTTAGGTTGTTACATAATATTGAGCAGAGTTCCCTGTGCTGTACAGTGGTCTTTATTTATAGCTATCTATTTTATATTTAGTAGTGTGTATATGCAATCCCAAACTCTCCAGCTATCCCTTCCTCCCACCCTTGCCCCAGTAACCATAAATAAATTCATTCTGTAAGTCTGTGAATCTGTTTGTGTTTTGTAAATGAGTTCATTTGTATCATTTATTTTTAGATTCCACACATAAGTGATATCATACAATATTTCTCCTCTGTCTGACTTACTTCACTTAGTATGACAGTCTCTAGGTCCATCCATGTTGCTGCAAATGGCATTATTTCATTCTTTTTAATGGCTGAGTAATATTCCATTGTATACATGTACCACATTTTATTTATACATTCTTCTGTTGATGGAAATTTAGGTTGCTTCCATGTCTTGGTTATTGTAGACAGTGCTGCAATGAACACTGGGGTGCATGTATTCTTTTGGACCATGTTTTTCTCTGGATATCTGCCCAGGAGTGGGATTGCAAGATCATATGGTAGCTTTTTTTTTTTTTGTTCTCTAAGAAATCTCCATACTGTTCTCCATAGTGGCTGTACCAATTTACATTCCCACTAACAGTGCGGGAGGGTTCCTTTTCCTCCACACCCTCTCCAGCATTTGTTTTTTGTGGATTTTTTGTTGAAAGCCATTTTGACTGGTGTGAGGTGATATCTCATAGTTTTGATATGCATTTCTCTAATAATTAGTAATGTTGGGCATCTTTTCATATACGTCTTGGCCATCTGTATGTCTTCTTTTGGAGAAATGTCTGTTTAGGTCTTCTGCCCATTTTTTTATTGGGTTGATTGTTTTGATGATATTAAGCTTCATGAGCTGTTTGTAAATTTTGAAGACTAATCCAGTAGGGTGTCTTTAAACAGAAACATTCATGAAACAAAATCATGTACTTATTGGTTGATGAAAGTGTTGTGACCAGAGGTTCCAGGAAACTAACCTTGTATTTTCCCTTGAGCAATGGTTCATTATTCACTAATTCATTGTTTATGACTTTATAGAACAAAAGTGCCTTGAATAATAAGAATCAACTGTATATGGTGTCACATTCTCAGTTCCCTACCACCTTGCAAAAATAACATCTCCATCTAATGTTGCTTTAATAGTGTTTTGTTTGCTGTTGACTTAATCTTGTACTTCCCAACTCATTTTAAGATTGAGTTAGAAAAAAAAAAAAAAAGATTGAGTTAATGTCTGAGTTTCAGTTGCTTCCAGGACAATCCTTAATGGCTTGTTCAAATCCTGTTTTCTTTTTCCTCTGGTGATTGTATAATTCAGGACAAGTTTCATGTTCAAAAAATCTTTCACTCCAAAAGCATCCAAACACATTTCTATTATTTGATAAAGAGGAACATATTCTAATGCTGATCCTTGAGGCACATGGAACAGATGCAGTCTACTCTATTCAAATATGCTTCAACTATATTGGAAAATTTAAAGCTAAAAATGTTAAGGAAACAGATTGGTAGAAAAGTAGATTCTGCAAAAACATCTAAGCTCAAGACACATTTTCACCTTCCTGAATTTTAGATGCAGGCCAATGACCGTCTCCTGGCTATTTTTATACCTGTGGATTATTTGTCTCCATTAGGTAATATAAAATAGTAAGAAGCAGAATGTATTATAGGACTCTATATAAGCGATGTGTTTTTGAATTGTTTTCTTATTTACTGTTAAATGTAAGTGCTTTTTACAGTTTAATCCTTGAGGGGCTTCTTGAGTTTAATTTGTTTCATTTGGATGTGTCTGTTATCAGCTTAAGGTGAATATAAAGGTGGGCAGAAGAACTAAAATAGCCAATATGTTTATTCACTTGAAATTATAAATTTTGAATTAACAAAAGCAAATCACCAGGATAATAGACACAGTTTCCACTATTTACTTACATGGTTGTGATATGGTAAAAACTCATGTTTGTTAATCATTCAGCTTTATAATGATAACCAAGTTTCCATATAAAATGTTCAAGTGTGA
The DNA here is from genome assembly GCF_030028045.1 of Hippopotamus amphibius kiboko. Taxonomy (NCBI): domain Eukaryota; kingdom Metazoa; phylum Chordata; class Mammalia; order Artiodactyla; family Hippopotamidae; genus Hippopotamus; species Hippopotamus amphibius. Next base: position 46,062,717 of record NC_080191.1, on the reverse strand, counting down.
ATCAACAAATACCAGCTTTTTTCCTTCTCACAAATATCCTATGGACAGCAAAGCAGTTTAGATAGCCCACCCATGAAACGTGTGGTATTTTCATTTTAGTTTATTTAGACATAAATTTGCCTGTGAATTATAGGTGAAATCTTTTTAATGGTAAAGAGGAAACATTTTATAATTTTGGATATTTGTAAGGGGTTCATAGATTAAATACTCAATTAGAATTTTAGATGATTTACATTTTAATTTCAGAATTGCCTCTGGCTTTTTATGATTTTATGAATTTTATGAATTTAACTTTATGTAGATGCCTAATTTATTTTTGATAGTTTTTGGAATATTTACTATGCTTGTTACAAGAAAGATCTTTAAGAGTAACTAAACCCCATAAAGCAACATCAAGTTTGTAAAATTTTGGGAAGGGTAGTTAATTATTGTTACAGCAGCATTACAGGCAACTCTATTATTTCCTAACAGAAGTAAAATCTCATAATGAAATCAGTGAGAACAATAATGAGAAGACTTTTTAGAAATGTCATTCTATTATGCATTTAATCAATTATTTTTTTCTCTTTCAAACAAGAACTTAAAAAATAAGATTCATAGCCTGAAGTCCAAAGATCTAATTTTAATATTGTATCTTAAATTTGATTCATCAATGCCCTTTAACCTTAAACAGTAAGGGTTTGGGCAACATGGCAATAGTATCCCTTTTGCTACTGCATGATCAGAAATAGGCATAGAAACAAATTCTGGCCAAAGGCATGTAAGAGATTTTCCTGAAAATTATTTCTCATATCTATGTGGAAACCATAGTAAAAATAATCCCTTAGCTTCCTCCAAATCACTGCTGCATTTTATGAAATAACTTGAATGGCTGCATCTGAATTGTCACCACCTTGAGAAAGAGCCAATGTCAAGGCTGGAGCAAGCAGAGGGGAAAACCTGCCCTTAATGAAATATTAAGCCACTAAGTCCACTGATGCTGGAAGCTGCACAAACTCTAAACAAATACAAATAGCCTATTGTTTAGGCACTACTTAGGGATTTATGAAGGTTTCAGTCAAACTCATCTTAGTACTTTTTAAAATCAAAATGTTCCTTTCCAGTGACTAAGATCTGTTACTTCTTTCAATATAATCATGCTTTGTAAAGATTTAGTCCTCTGAGAGGCATTGCATATTGTATTTTTTTCTATAAGGTTCATCTGAAGCAAATAAAAACAACAAACTTCTACCCAAAAATGTGGTAGTTTTTTCCAAGAGAAATCTTTTTCTTTTCACTTCCATCTCCATGTAGTGGTTAGATATTAACTTGTTTGCCAAAAACTCCTGACACACCCATCCAATTCTCTTGTGCAGAAACAGTTCTCTCCAAATATGTGGTTGAAATGGAAGCAACAGTTCAAATATATTTCCCTCTTTATGGCTTATTGCTCCTGGAATTTATATCTAGTACAATACAAATGCAACTAGGCTATAAGTTTTGGACTTGAGACCAAGTAGAGCATGTCTGATTCTATCTTTGATGGTAAATATTTTTGTTGTGAAATATAGGAGTTGCACAGGGGAACACCTTTTCTGACAATGAAGCCAATAGTCACAGCAAAGCAGAGATAAGAGAAGGATAGAGATTTTTAATGAAATTAAAGGAGAGTGATTTTTAATGAAAACCTTTTTCTGCCAATATTAGGCAAAAGATACAACAGATGTAAATACAGTTTTCCACAAGAAAATCTCTTTCCCATATCTCTACACTGTTCTTACTCTCTACACCACCACATATCCTAATGGACATAGAGATTTAATGTTCTTGATGTTCAAAGCACATTTACTATGGCATCTCAGACTTGTCTTCCCCCACCCCTGTTCTGTCTCTTGTCTCTTGGAGGACCCTGGGCAACGTTGGTGGTTGGTATGGGTGCTGGGGACTGAGGACAAAGAAGTGCAGCAGTAGCAACAGCAATATTAGCACAAGATTAGGAAAAGGAGAGGAAACTGACAGCATCTCTTTTTCTCACTAAGTTTCTAGCTTGGCAAAGTCCCTGTCCAGGGAGGGGAGAATACACAACAAGTAAAAGGCAGTTTAATTACCAAAATGAGAATTTGCCTAAAGAGAAGAAGTTTGTAAGACTTGTCTCAGAACAATCAGAAAATGTTACAAAGACTGTCTAAAATTTCTCCCAGAGGAGAGAGAAGTGACATACTAGATTTCCAGGCAATAGTGAGAAAAACAATTTGATGATTGTATCTGAATGAGTTATGTTTGTTCAATGTGACAATTATGGCTGTATAATATGAACATGGACACACTACAATTGTTGGACCTAAAGATTAAAAGTAACAGGCCTACAACATGGAATAAGATACATAAAAACATATATAAGCTAAATTAATAACAGTAATTGGATTACTGTAAAAATCTGGTATAGAGCAAGCAGATTATAAGTAATGATAATGCTAAGTTTATATCTGATACAATTATAATAAGTGAAAGTTTATATCTGATAAAAGTCTGATATAGAGCAAGTAGATTACAAGTAATGATAATTATATGCTTATATCAGCAAACAAATAAAGCATTTAAATGACATGTCAGAAAAAAAGAATTTAAAGAATTTAAATATGAATCATAATAACAGGGAAATGTTTTTTAAATTATTTTACATGAGCAACAATTTTAGCTGAAACATCACACACATAGATACAAACACACCCACACACACATCCACATACACACACATGCCTATTCTTTGGACCATAATGAGTAATAAACTATTAACATACTTTATGCCACATACCCACAGTTCCTTCTATATTTATGGCCTTGTGCTGGAATCTAGGGGGAAATACTGAATAAATATGCAATGACTTCATCCACAAGGGGTGTATTTTCTGCTTGGGGAGACAGTTAAATAACAAGGCAGACATGATGCAGTTTGGCTGTTTTCTCTAAGAGGGAAAGTTTATAGGAGGACAAGTGGACAGAAAGGGGTAAGGAAGGATGAAGGCGAGCTACTAGACAAGGGTTTCTAATCAAAATTATGTGCCGCAAGCACTTGGAGTTTATGTAGAAGTGAGTCAATTAAGGACTAAGGAAAAGAGAAATAAGGTAGTGAAAGCCACACTTTAAAAAATGTCTAAAAAGCTGAAGCAGAATAAGTGGTGGTGAAGGGAGATGGGGGAGGAAATACTGAGACAAGAGAGATGAGCAGGCACCAGATCATAGCAGATATTGTGATGCATGTAACAGAGTTTGTAATTTAAGAGCAGTGTAATCAACAGAACAGTTTTGAGCATGGAAGTGACACGAAGGTTTTGCTCTGTAGAAGGACGATTTTGAATTAACATTTCTAGAAGCAAGATGGAGATTACTCTGGTCTAAAATAACAGAAATGTTGAAAAAACAAAACAAACTAAAACAAGCTTTTAATGCATCACTGAGGTAATGAGAAAGCAAGAAATCCATAAATATCAAAACTATTTTAAAACTTCAAAAATGAAGAGAAGAACATTTTTTGTCTTCAGCTGTTTTTATGGAAAGTTGGAGATCAAATTCTTCCTCTTTGCAGACTGCATACAACATAGCATATGACAGATTGATGAGAAGCATAAGAGAAGAGACATCTTCACAAAGATTAGGCCTCAAAGAGCAATGATGGAATAGAAAACAAACCCCTACTTTTCAGAAGTAACAGCAAGGAAATTTACCTTTCTCATTGTTGGCATTGGGTAAAGGGAACAAACCACATAATCATAATTATCAGCTAGTTATCACAAGAAAGTGCATTATGAAGTTGTGACCATCTTTAGAAAGTATAGTATGCCACAAATAACAGAATTAACTGGAACACCACCTATGTGTCAAAAAATCTTTGAAGGGACAATTTAAATTCAAGTGGTCTCAGATAAATAAGATATTCAATTGGTTGAAACAAATGCAAATCCTCTCCTGAAGGCTATTACAAAACATCACTTATAAGTTAGAAGTAAATTATATTGTGCTTTATTTTCTCCCAGTGTTTTCATTTCTTTAGCCATGTATCATGCTATTTTATGTTGTTTTTATTAGCTCTTTTGTTTTACAAATGTGTCTGATGATCCAATGTGGTGATCTGTGAAGATGAGATATGAAGTGGAGAGGAGGATTCAAGGCCTGGACCAGTGGACAATTCTGATAAGGTTAGCAATAAGGAATTACAAACTTCAGAATCATACACCAGTGTGGAAAGGGACATATAACATCTGTCTTACCATGAAAGCTTTGTATCAGTGGGTTTTACATTTTCATCTGTAAAATGAAAATATAGGTACTATACTTATTGAAAAAAAAATCCGCATATAAGTGGACCCACACATTTCAAACCCGTGTTGTTCAAGGGTCAACTATATATGGTGTTTAGGGTCTGAAAATAACATTTTGGTTAAAAAGTTCATCCTGTAAAAAGGAACCAAGTTATTTAGTATCAGAGAATATTGTCCAGAATGCAAAAACCCAATAATGAGAGCATATAAAATTATAGTGAGGAAACTAAGACAAGATGCTGAATGAAAATTTGAAAAGAATCTATTCTCAAGGACTGTGATCATCAACATATTGATAATATGTCACAGGACATTGAAAAAGGTTTTCTATAATAAACTAGAAAACAAGAGCTTCACTATTCAGGTTGGTGAGTCAACAGATTTCATCAATAAATGGCATTCTGTAGCATTTGTAATGTTTGTAAATGGTGATGAATTTTATAGCAACTTTCCCTGTGCAAAGCATGGTCTGAAACAAGCCAAGGGCTATGTGTACTTGATGTTTGATCTTCACACCTTGAACAGAAGTTCGGTCTTGGAGGAATTGCATTGGCATTATGCACTGAGGTACCCCGTCGATGACTGGTTGCTGGAAGATTTCATCTCCCTAATAAAACCAGAGTCTCAGAATTGTCAAAAAACAATGCTTGTTCACAGAAACATTCTGAGGCTTAAAAAAGGAAAACTCATGAAAATGAAATAATAAGTAGAATGATGCCACCAAAAAACAACCAGTCTTATTAAACCAAGAACAACTCACTCAAAAATCATTAAAAAAACTTTATAAAACAAAAAAAAAACAAAACAAAACAAAAAAACCTTGGCAAAAAGCATACACATACACCTCCTGTTACACAAATGAATTTTGTGGTTTAATGGAGACGGAGTTCCCAACAGGATGTCTGAGCTGAAAGGGAAATTATAGGAGCACTTTCAAGAAAATTGTAGGCCAGACTTTGCTGAGTCCTTTGAAGATGAAAAATGGATGCATAAATGAGCCTAATTGCCAGACATTTTTCACCACATGATCCAGTTTAACAATTTCTGGAACAAATCCTTTTACTTCAAATGATAAAATTTTGCATTTAAAATTGGAAAACATATATTTAGAAAAATCTTATACTTACAAAATAATGTTACAAAAGGAAATTTTGAAATATTTCCACTGCTGCTTGGATTTGGAGTGAAAAAGAATAGGAGTCAGGCCAAAAGCTTATTGAAAAATATCTGGAGAACTACAGAGCAACACTGAGCAGGATTTTTTCTTCCTCTTAACTCAAATATATGACAGAGCAACAGACCCTTTCACCGTCACTTCTGTTCAGCCTGAGAACTTGACTTTGAAGAAGAGGAAGTATTTTGTGAGCTGCAGTCTGATCAGACACTCAAGATTAGAGTTATTAATCTGCCTCTAGACAGATTCTATATATGTGTGAAAGCTGAAGATCCTTCATGTAAGAAGAAAGCAATGAACATTTTGATGTATTTTTTCCTTCAAGTTTTTTTGAATTATATTGACATGCAGCACTGTATACATTTAACACGTATGGCATAATGATTTGACTTACATCATGGAATGATGACCACAGTAATTTTAGTGAATATCGAGGATCTCATATAGATACAAAATTAAAGAAAAAGAAAACACTGCCATATGTTATAGAAGAACATCATTAAAGAGAGTAATCCTAAGAGTTCTCATCATGAGGAAAATCATATGGCTTTGGTTTATGATTTTAGTAGTTTTATCATTCAATTATATCAACCCATTTCATATTGTAGTAATATTAAATAATATCAGATTAAAATAGTTATTTAAATATTTGTTTTGTGAGTTATAAAATATTTGAAAAGGAAATAAATTAATGTCAAAAAAGGTATACTAAGCTTAATTCTCTCTTCCTTTTTTTGTTTTCAACAAAGTTTGGTTGAAAAGTCATTTTAGCTTTAAGAAGGAAAACTCTTGTACATATCTTCGAGTACATAACCTTATTAGAATTCTAAATAGTAGAAATTTATGGCAAATCTTTTAGGCCAACTTAGATTGGGTTAAAAAAATAAGTAAGAAGTTAATTTTTTAAAAAAGGAAGAAAAACTGGAGTATCTACTATCTACATTATTTTCTTTAGTAGTAGGGAGCAAAAAACATACAAAAATAGTATGATAAGAAACAGAGCTACAGGAAAAAAAAATGACTCTCTATTTGAAAAGAATTGACAGCAAAATTATTGGATTATTATACCTATAATTTATTAATCATGCTACATAATATGTGCAGATATAATAGTTTTTATGCAGGAATCCCTTGGGACATGTAAACTTTTTCAAGTTTCTCTCCTAGTTGAAAAGATTGGGAATGGCTGCTAAAATAGATGTAAATGCAAACATATCTGTAATCAAATAAATGAAAATGAAATAAATTTTTCAAAAATGAGGAAGTTCAAAAATAATGCCATTTGCAGGAACATGGATGGACCTAGAGATTCTCATATTGAGTGAAGAAAGTCAGAGAAAGACAAACATCATATAATATCAATTATATGTAGAATCTAAAAACGGCTACAAATGAACTTATCTATAAAACCAAAATAGAGTTACAGATGTAGAAAATAAACTTCTGGTTACTGGGGAGTAAGGCAGGAAGGGATAAATTAGAAGACTGGGATTGACACATATACACTACTGTATATAAAATAGGTAACTAATAAGGACCTACTGTGCAGCACAGGGAATTCTACTCAATACTCTGTAATGGCCTATATAGGAAGAGAATCTAAAAAAGAGTGGATATATGTATTTGTATTACAGATTCACTTATGCACACCTAAAACTAACACAACATTGTAAATCAACTCTACCCCGGTAAAAATTTTTAAAAAATGAAGAAGTTCAGAGTCATATAAATATGTAATCTCTGAATGTGCTCTAAATGTAACTTTTATTTCAAAAGACAACCCTTAAAGGGTAAAAAAATGTAATTTCAAAAGTTAGAAAGATGTATATCAAACAAAAACTAAGTAAAAGATGCTGCTGTAAATAAATCAATATCAGATTAAAAATCACACAAGTAAAACTGTGATGACTAAAGATTAAAAGGATCACTCTGTAATGGTTAAAGTTTTAATTCACAAGTGAGTGTGACAGTTCTAAATGTGGATGCAGCTAATGATATAACTTGATAATATTTAAAGCACTATTTGATAGAAATTCAAGGAAATTACACTAAATCTACTAATTTAGTGGGTACTTTTAAATACATATCCTAGAAAATGATTGGTGAAATTGATGAAAATAATCAGAAATGATATAGGAGACTTCAATGGCATAATTATCAAGACTGACCTAATAGCATTCACCAATTAGAGAGTGTACAAAATTAAAGAGCACCCAAGGAACACTGGATACCAGATAAAGTAACAGTTTAGAAAGCTAGCATCAACAATACCAAGTGATTTTGCCAACATATAGAATGTGTATTCTGAGCACAATATATATACACTCCCATTATATGTGTTAAAAATTACAAAATTTCTTTCCTAATTAGAGTTATATTTCCAAGAAAAAAAGAATGCATGTTTATCAAAGACATATACAAGGATGTTCATAAAAGCTTTATACCTAAGAATCAAAAAAACTAGAAATAATCCAAATATTTATCAATGATAAAATTGATCAATAAATTATGGCACCTTCTTACAATGAGATACTATACAGCTACAAGAGTGAACTACTGTTACACACAACTTGGATGAATTGAACTGATGCAATGATAAGCAAATAAGGTCAGATCAAAAAAATTAGATGTTACAGTGGGTACAGGTTTGGAGCTGAGCAACTGGAGAGAGGTATCTGGGTATGCTGGGGGACTGCAGATGGTTTACATATTAACCTAAGTGGTAGTCAAATGGACATTTAAATTTGTAAATATCCACCCATTTAAGACTTGAGCACTTCAGAAATATCATTCTGTAATAAAAATAAGCTCATGGACCAAAGAAGAAGTCATAATAAGAAATTGGAAAATATTGAGAGTTTAGCAAAATAAAAATACTAGGTAAAAACGTATAGAATGAAGGAAAGCTCAGAATTAGTGAGTTAACAACAACATTAAGGTTTTAGAGTAATTCAAACTAAGTAGGACACTAAAGATAAGAGCAAAGAGTAACATAATGGAATGAAAAGCATATAAAAATGATTAAGAAAAGCAATATTATCTTCATTCTTTAATAAAAAAAGATATATTCAAAACTCTAGCAAAATTAATAAGATCAAAAGATATTACCAGGAGTATAAAAGGTTGTATAGATTTTATTTTTATTTATATAATTTTTATATCTTTATTGGATTATAATTGCTTTACAATGTTGTGTTAGTTTCTGCTGTATAAGAAAGTGAATCAACTATATGCATACATATGTCCCCTCCCTCTTGAACCTCCCTACCATCCTCCCCATCCCACTCCTCTAGGTCATCACAAAGCACCAAACTGATCACCCTATGCTATACAGCAGCTTCCCACTATCCATCTATTTTCCACATGGTAGTGTATATATGTCAGTGCTATTCTCTCTATTCATAAGGATGTATAGATTTTAAAAGCAGCAAAGAGTAAATGTAATAGGATGTTACAATACATTGTACCAATTAATTTTAAGAGTAAACAGAACTAATTAAATCCTCAGGAAAAATACAATTTACCAAAATTTATTCAAGAAGAAAAAAAATAACTGGATCACTCAATAATCTTTTAAACAACTCAATCAGTTATTAAAAATTTCTCTGGAAATGAACATCACTCCCAGAGTGCATTTTAGGGGACTTGTTTCAAACACTGAAGGAATCAATCATAATTTCACCCAAATTCTTCCAAGGAATAAAAGAGAAGAATCACTTTTAAACTCATTTTATTGGAGAAACAGACTATTGGTATTAATATTAGACAAAGACAGTAAAAGAAAAATATTGGCCAATCCCACTTATGAATGTAGATGCAAAATCATAAAAATTAACAAAGTAATTCATCAGTACGTTAAATAGTAATGCATTATAATAGTCAAGTTGGGTTCATATGGGGAATTCCAGGTTGCATTAACATTAATGAAAAGTCAGTAGGTGAATTTACTATATTAAGAAAACTAAAGGAAAAAATAATATTATCAAGTCAAAATATGCAGAAAATTTATTTGGTAAAATTAAATATGTATTATAATTTTAAAAAAGGAAAATTTTCTTAGATAATTAATGATAGAACTTCTTTAAACTAGTAAAATATTTCTGTAAAACACAGCAAGCATTATTCTTGTAGATATTTTTTCTGCCTTTTTTTTTCTGTCAGATGCTGAAAGTGATATTTTAAATTCTTCCAGTGTGAGAGGGGGTTTGCCTAGTTCTTTCACAGTTCCATCAATTTTACTTTATATATTTTAGTGGAATGTAAATAGATCTGTAATATTTTAAATCTGAAGATGAAATTTTTTATTATTTTGAAATGTCTCATTTATTGACTGAATATTTCAGCTTTACTTTGGATGGCATTGTTGTTCATTTACTTTTTTCTTTTCTTTTCTTTTTTTTAACTTTCTGTGTAATTCTCTATCCTGATTTTTAAAGGAGTCAGTATAGAGTTGGGGTTTGATTTTCCTTTATTCCAGTATGATAATATTTGATATTTGTCTTTTAATTAAAGTTTCAACATCCACTAAACTTTGTTGTACTTTTTATAGTGGAGATAGAATGTTATTTTTTTTACTGCAATTTTACTTTAATATTTCTATCTGAGCTTATATCTAACATCCTCTCAATTTTTTCTTTCTGTCTATTTCTCTGCTTGATCAGCTTTTTCTGTAATAACCAAGTATTATTGGTATTATTATTATTATCATCATCACTCAGTGTTTCTTCTGTAATAGTGTCATTTATACAGTTGTACTATTGTTTCAGGGTTTCTCTTTTGTAATACAACATGCACCTTCTTATTAAAATCTTATATAAAACAGTACTTTCATGGATAAAGAAGATGTGGCACATATATACAATGGAATATTACTCAGCCATAAAAAGGAGTGAAATGGAGCTATATGGAATGATGTGGATAGACCTAGACACTGTCATACAGAGTGAAGTAAGCCAGAAAGAGAAAAACAAATACCGTATGCTAACTCATATATATGGAATCTAAAAAATAAATGATACTGATGAACCCAGTGACAGGGCAAGAATAAGGATGCAGATGCAGAGAATGGACTGGAGGACATGGGGTTGGGGGGGTGGGGGACAAAGGGGAAGCTGGGATGAAGTGAGAGAGTAGTATAGACATATATACACTACCAACTGTAAAATAGATAGCTAGTGGGAAGTTGCTGTATAACAAAGGGAGATCAACTTGATGATGGGTGATGCCTTACAGAGGCCAGGACAGGGAGAGTGGGAGGGAGTCATGGGAGGGAGGGGATATGGGGGTATATGTATAAATACAGCTGACTCACTTTGGTATACCTCAAAAGCTAGTACAAGAGTGTAAAGCAATTATATTCCAATAAAGAGCTTAAAAATTTTTTTAAAAATGAAACAAAACAAAACAAAGCAAAAAACAGTACTTTCTTCCTGGAAAATGCCAACATTAAAAAATCACTTAACTGCATTAATCCTCTTTCCACCTTTTGTGCTATTATTGCTATGTATTGTATTGCATCATATATTGGAAACTTCACAAGACATTGCAGTTCAGTCAGTCAGTATGCAATTATATTTACTCTTCTCATTGATTCTCCTTCCTTTCTTGGTTCCTGTGCTTCCTTATGCAACTATTTATTTCTGTCTGAGGAAATCCTTTAGTATCTGTCAGGCTGTACTTAGGAAATAGAAAGCATACTAGTAAAGCAGGAATAATTTAATATAAATATTTGTTAATTACTAAAAGAGGTTAAGAAAAGAAGAATATTAAGTAGTTCTGAAGCACCAAATGCAGAAAGCAGCTATTACCTCTAGGGCTGAGAGGCAGAGTGAACAAGAAAAGAACTAAGAACTTAGATGAAGTCCCTTGCTAATGCAGAGATTCAGGTATTTTTGGCAAGGGCATAGCTTCCAGAAGAACATGCAGATGGCAGTGGTAAAGAAATGTACTGGATATAGCTCCATCTCATCCTTTTTTATAGCTGAGTAATATTCCATTGTATGTATATATATGCCACATCTTCTTTATCCATTCATTTGTTGATGGGCATTTAGGTTGCTATATGTAATGAGGTGCATAGAACTACAGTCTGTCATACAGAGTGAAGTAAGTCAGAAAGAGAAAGACAAATATTGTATGCTAACTCACATATACGGAATCTAAAAATGGTACTGATGAACTCAGTGACAAGAACAAGGATGCAGATTCAGAGAATGGACTGGAGAACTCGAGGTTTGGGAGGGGGTGGGGGGTGAAGGGGAAGCTGAGATGAAGCAAGAGAGTAACACAGACATATATATACTACCAACTGTAAAATAGATAGTCAGTGGGAAGTTGTTGTATAACAAAGGGAGTCCAACTCGAGGATGGAAGATGCCTTAGAGGACTGGGGTGGGGAGGGTGGGGGGGACTCGAGGGGAGGGGAGTCAAGGAAGGGAGGGAATACGGGGATATGTGTATAAAGACAGATGATTGAACTTGGTGTACCCCCCCAAAAATAAATAAATAAATAAAAGAAAAGAAAAGAAAAGAAAAGAAAAGAAAAGTAAAGAAATGTACTGGAGGTCATAAGGAAAGCCAAAGGTAGTGGAAAATCTTTCAGGAGGGCATGGCCAGAGTTGTTCTGCAGAAGTCTCCTGTTTGGTGATGAAAAAGAAGTATCCTAGATGTTGGCCACAACTTTTCCTTGTAAACAGCTGAAGTGAGTGCTACCAGGCTTCCCAGATGCCACTATATTGGCTGTCAGGTTGAAAAACAGCACATCAGATACAGAAAGGAAGTGCCTTTCCACTTCTCTGATTTTCAGTGTCTTTCAAGGACCCTCTCTTAAAGAAAATGGACAAAGGTGAAATATCTATGAGGTCTAGCTCTAGTACCACAAAGAAGAAGGATGAATTATGAGATGAGAGGCATTTTTGTTAATGGGCACAGTCAACACTTTTGACTCTTCAGTTTTGAAACACACTCTTCATATACTGTGAAATTCCATAAAACAAACAACTCTATGATTCCATCTAATAAAGAAAGTTATCCTTTATATAGTGTGAAGTCCTTTCCTCTCACTGAAATGATAAGACTCACAGTCCCAAGAGCCATTACTGGATGTATTAATCACTAATCAAATTCAGTCAGTTCCACCGAATATTCTGTTATCTGAAGACTACATTTTAAAATTAACCACTGGCATATTGTGTATAGAATTAAAAGAAAAGGAAAGAGAAAATATAATATGTACTAATAACCATATGTATAATATGCAAAGGGAAACTTTATAAAATAACCATAGTTCATATTTCAGTAAATGGTCATGTCCATTGTTAATATTTTTGACTTATTTCTTCTACATGTTTTCCCAATTCCCTTGCTCTCTGGAAAAAATAAATATCAGCTGGTAAAGACTTTAGTAGGTACGGTTACTAAATGGTCATTCTGAAAGAAATGTCATCAAAAGGACTACTTTTTTTTTTTTTGCTTATCCTATCATTAATCTTTACTATTAAATCTAAAAGTACTAAGAAATACTTCAGATATTCCCATAGGTCCCATATGTATTCCTCTTTACCCCCATCATAAAACTGCAAATCTATTTCATAATCTTGACCAATCAGCCAAGCCAGAAGAGTAAACCCCCCCCCTTTTTTTAATATGTTGGCTTGGTTTCATAAGAAACACAAAATGGCAAGATGGAAGTCTCATCTTCCAACTCAATGGAACTGGCATTATGTAGCTGGGGAGTAGTATTCCTTCATTAGCATAAAAAGAGTTCCATACTAGCAGAACTCAAATAATAGTCTCCTCATCCTGTCTTGCAAGAAAGATTGGCAAGATGAAAGGTCTTATAGAGGCAGGAGTTTTTTCTTCATTTTGTACAAAAGTCCTATGAGTGTGTGGAGCGCAGCTGAGAATGCTTCTGTATCACCATTGTCCCACTGATCCTGCCTGTATGTAAGTTACTCAAAATAAACTTCAGAATTGTACTGTGTGGAGTTGCCTGCTTTGGTTTTTAGTCTTACAGTTCCTTCTTAGCTTGGAGGATATTTTTCAATATCTCCACCTCCCAAAAGATGCATTGTAGTGATAATGGGTAAGACACAGGCAGTGGGTTAAATATATGAAAAGTGGGTTGGTGGAAATAGAATGGACGATGCTGTTACATGCTTGACTGTGAATGGATGAAAGGAAGTGGTAATGGATTGGAGGAATGTGTTTCTGTGTGTGTGTGTGTGTGTACGTGCTCATGTGTGTTTATGCATTTACTTTAGACAAACTTGAGTGTATTTATTTTATGAAGGGAAATGATTAGGGGAGGAAAGGTTAAAAATAGAGAAAGCTATAATATTCTATAACAAACAAGTTATTGCATAGAAAGATGGCAAATCCAAATTATAGGGGAAGGGATTTGTTTACACATGTGGAAAGAAGACTTTTTATTGAGGTTACAGACACAGAAGCTAGAATGTTGGTAGGTTTGATTGTATACAAATGGATTATTAGTAGCAAATTAGTATTACTGAACATTCTCTTACACCAATTATTCTATTGATCAATATATATTTTATTCTTTATGTGTTTATCAATTATGATTCATCATTTCATTCATTTAGCAAATATTTCTTGAGTACTTTAGTGTGTGTCCAGCATGGTGTTAGCAAATGGGGGTTTAAAAACCTTGATGGCTACTACCTCCAAATTTATGAAGAAGCCAAACTGGCTGGAAAGAATCATAAATAATAAAATCTGAAATATAATGAGAGAGTAGTGAATGGTTAAGTACAAAGTCTTGTCAAAGCCTAGGATGGATCAAATGAATTGGGAAGCAGATGAGGGGCAAGAGTGGAAAACAATGCTTCTTTTCTTGATTTATAAGCTAGGAATCCAATTTTCTTTTTAAGCTTGACAAGAGACTCTGATTTTCCAACAGTATTTTGTGTAACCTTGGGTTAATTTTGGATTTACAAGCTGCTACAGAGAAAAGTAGAAATTATATAGTAGGATATAGCATTCTGATTCATCCAAAGGAATTATACTTTGATCTTTTTCATAAATGGAGTCTTGTGTAAGATTTTGATATAATAGATATTTCTGTCACTTAAATAAAAATGTTTTAACACATCTGCCTTAAGGATTTTTTAAGAAGGAAAATGAGAAGCAGAAGCATTATTTAATATACTTCAGAGATAATTTTTAAAACAGATTACACAATTATTTCTGGCTTCAAATATTCCATATGATTACTTCATATGGCACAGATAAATCAAAGTTTGTATTTCTGTACATACAATGTAGAAATTTGAGAAAAACAAACTAGGAGAGAAAGATTCTTTAATATGTTTAATAATCTTGATTTTTGTTGCCCATTTAAATTAAATTGTAAATGCATATGAATAAAAGTTAGGAAATACAGTTCTCTAAGCATTTTTAAGTTATGAAATGTCTGGGAGTTTTAACATTCTTTCTAAAAACAATTTTTTAAGGGAATAATGCAAAATGCAGCTGGAAAATTATTACACTGAAATGTGAATGTTTTTGAGACAAAAATAAAATAAATGTGTTAACCAAGAAATAGTACTAGCAACAATTCCAAGAATAAGGAATGTGATATGCAGAAAAACGTGATAATTAGTAATGTGAGTCATTATAGTGTTAAAATTGAAAATTGAATCATATTAAAGTTATTAAAGTCAAAAGTTCCTTAGTAATATCTTCCAAGTCACATTACCCATATATACTATTTTCTCATCATGTTTGGTTTATCTTGACTCTGGTCTTCAGCCATTAAGGCAATATGAATTAAAATTATATTGCTCTGTTTTTCAAAGATTGCTTTTTTGTTTATTATTAAAAATGAAATTATAAAAATTTGTCAATTTATCATTGTTTTGCAAATATATGTGTTCTAACATACTGTGTAGATGAACTACATCTTGAAGGCACATTTTTTCAATAAGTACTTCAATTTTTTACTTATATTTAGAATGTATAAAATTCCAGGAATCATAGGCAAGAGACGCAAGTGGCTAAAGTAAAATGGCTTGATCATTATTTCCACATCAGGAAAGACACTAAAATTGCTTTATTTGGACATCTTAACTGACCAAAAAAAAGCAAACATAAAAAAAAAAGTGTTTTCATTGCCCTCCGTGGGCTCCTTCCAATCTTAATACAGTACTTTTTTCCCCTTCTTTAATGTTTTTTGAGGAGGAGAATAATTTTAATCTAAAAAGCTCAATAAATCTTAATAGCTCAATAGTTTACTTCCTCAAATGATGGAATCTTATGAAGATGAAAAAGGGATTTTTTCCAATGTTACTAAATAAAATATTTCAGTTTCTTCATTTTTTTAAAAGAACTTTTATTGAAATATAATTGACATACAATAAACTGCATGTATTTAAATTGTACAATTTGATTTTTTTCTTATTAATAATGTATATATGGCAATCCCAATCTCCCAATTCATCCCACCCCAACTACCCCTCCCCCTGCTTTTCCTACTTGGTGTCCATATGATTGTTCTCTACATCTATGTCTCTATTTCTGTGTTGCAAACTGGTTGATCTGTACCATTTTTTAGATTCCGCATATATACGTTAATATACAACATTTGTTTTTCTCTTTCTGACTTACTTCACTCTGTATGACAGTCTCTAGGTCTACCCATGTCTCTACAAATGTCCCAATTTCATTCCTTTTTATGGCTGAGTAATATTCCATTGTATATATGTACCACCTCTTTTTTATCAATTCATCTGTTGATGGACATTTAGGTTGCTTCTATGTCCTGGCTATTGTAAATAGTGTTGCAATGAACATTGGGGTGCATGTGTCTTTTTGAATCATGGTGTTCTCTGGGTATATGCCCAGTAGTGGAATTGCTGGGTCATGTGGTAACTCTATTTTTAATTTTGCAAGGAGAGCGTCCATTCTGTTCTCCATAGTGGCTGTATCAGTTTACATTCCCACCAACAGTGCCAGAGGGTTCCCTTTTCTCCACACCCTCTCCAGCATTTACTGTTTGTAGATTTTCTGATGATGCCCATTCTAACCGGTGTGAGGTGATACCTCATTGTAGTTTTCATTTGCATTTCTCTAATCATTAGTGATGTTGAGCAGATTTCATACCCCTGTTGGCCATCCATATGTCTTCTTTGGAGAAATGCCTATTTAGGTTTTCTGCCCATTTTTTGATAGGGTTGTTTGTTTGTTTGTTTGTTTTTGATATTGAGCTGCATGAACTGTTTATATATGTTGGAGATTAATCCTTTATCTGTCGATTCATTTGCAAATATTTTCTCCCATTCTCAGGGTTGTCTTTTCATCTTGCTTATAGTTTCCTTTACTGTGCACAAGCTTTTAAGTTTCCTTATGTCCCACTTATTTATTTTTGTTTTTATTTCCATTATTCTAGGAGGTGGTTCAAAAAGATCTTGCTGTGATTTATGTCCAAGAGTGTTCTTCCTGTTTTCCTCTAAGAGTTTAATAGTATCTGCCCTTATATTCATGTCTTTAATCCATTTTGAGTTTTTTTTTGTGTGTGTATAGTGTTAGAGAGTGTTCTAACTTCATTCTTTTATATGTAGCTGTCCAATTTTCCCAGCACTACTTAATGAAGAGGCTGTCTTTTCTCCATTGTATATCCTTGACTCCTTCATCATAGATTAGTTGACCATAGTTTATCTCTGGGCTTTGTATCCTGTTCCATTGATCTGTATTTCTGTTTTTGTGCCAGGACCATATTGTCTTGATTACTGTAGCTTTGTAGTATAGTCTGAAGTTAGGGAGTCTGATTCCTTCAGCTCTGTTTTTTCCCTCAAGATTGCTTTGGCTATTTGAGGTCTTTTGTGTCTCCATACAAATTTTAGGATTTTTTGTTCTAGCTCTGTGAAAACTGCCACTGGTAATTTGATAGGGATTTCATTGAATCTGTAGATTGCTTTGGGTAGTATAGTCATTTTCACAATGTGATTCTTCCAATCGAAGAACATGGTATATCTCCCCATCTGTTTGTGTCAACTTTGATTTCTTTCATTAGTGTCTTATAGTTTTCTGACTACAGGTCTTTTACCTCCTTAGTTAGGTTTATTCCTAGATATTTTGTTCTTTTTGTTACAATGGTAAACGGGATTGTTTCCTTAATTTTTCTTTCTCATCTTTCATTGTTAGTGTATAGAAATGCAAGAGATTTCTGTGTGTTAATTTTGTAACCTGCAACTTTACCAAATTCATTGATTAGCTCAAGTAGTTTTCTGGTGGCATCTTTACGATTTTCTATGTATGGTATCATGTCATCTGCGAAGAGTGATAGTTTTACTTCTTTTCCAATTTGGATTCTTTTTTTCTCCTTGTCTTGTTCCTGATCTTAGAGGGAATACTTCAGTTTCTTCTTAAGTATAGCTGAGGTGCTTTATGTATAGGCAAATGGTCACCCTTACACACAGTCACTATATTCTTCTGATACTTGCTTGTCCTCATGTTGTGTATCTGATGCAGCAGCAATGAGAATAGTTCACAATAATGCACCTTATTTTCCCCATATTCTATGAATATAGAATTAAAGAGATTTGTCTCTCAATCTCCTGAATATAGAAAAAACATAGAAAAAAAAGGAGGAATTAGCAAAGAAAAACAGAAAGGTACCAGTGACCACTCTATCAGGGATCATGATTCTTCTAATTCACCTTTCTTATCTCAGTGGTCTGACATGAGAAACACAGGTTGTCAAGTTCAGCATAAATTTATCTGATGATGTGATGAGTTCCAGCAAGCATTAGATTCTGTGTGAAAAAAATTTTTTTAAAAAAGACTTTGAATCAGATATTTTCTCAAATTCACCAATTCATTAAAAATGATCCACTGAGTAGTCCATTGACATGGCAATCATACAACTAGTGGGAAAATTAAAGAAAAAAAGAAACTGGCTGCTTATTTTGTGTGTGTGTGTATGTGTATATATATATATATATATATGTGTATATATATATATATATATATTTGATGGTGATCATTGAACTTGAAGTTTAGTTTGTCACTCCCTGACCTGAATGACCAGACCAGCTGGTTATTTTCCCAACAGGTAGACACAGACATAGTCTGTCAAATCTGTTTCAGGCTGAAGTTTCAGATGTTAGTGAGTAAAACAAGAGCTATTTTTTGAGCACTTATAGTGTGCTGTGACAAGGAACTAAAAATTTTAGAAAATATAAATATTCAATGAATTAAACATGGCCATGCTTCTCAGTCATCATTCAAAAGGATAAGACAAGCAAATGCTTATAAATAATTACAAAAAACACTAAAAGGAAGAACCCATAATACAAGATAAATTTAGTTGAAATATTATTGGTCTTGTAGTCAGTTTACAGGTAAATGCAAAAGTTCCATCTAAAATAGACTAGACAGATGATCATTGAACATGTGCTTAGATATTTGCAAATCAATGCAAGAAAATAAATGTAGGTGAGAATGAAAATATTATGGAAATAAAACACACCCAATCATTTATAAAATCTTTGACCTTGTGATGAACAACACCCAGAATTCAAAATTCACAAGAAATTTTCTTTGTTGAAATAAAATGACAATTGAGCAATATCAGAAAAATATAAATTACTATAGAAATAATATTTTGTACATTAGTAACTGAAAAAACCCACTAAATTCAGAAAATGCTATTCTGCTAATTGTCTTAGAAATTTGACCATTCAATTAATTAATCATCAGAAGAATTACTTTTTGCCAAATTGCTATTGGGTAATTCATTTTTGCTGAACTTGTCACTTACCCAGGAGCATATTACATTCTGGAAGTGCTCAGTCTATCTTAAGCTAAAAGCTTCCTCTTTGTGTGTTTTGTTCCAAGGTCTCAGTTCTTAGTTCTGTTCGTATTGATACTACAGCAGTGACTACATACACTTACTCTTATATAATATACAGTATCTAATATATAGCATAAAACATAAGCAATAGTTTTCATGAAGAGTAGAATCATACCAAGTGAGTACTTTAGAAGTGTATGTGGATATCTTTGGTTGTGAAAATGTTTGGGGTGATATCACAGGCATTTCATTGGAGAGTTCCTGCAATAAAAGATATCCACAATGCATAGGACTTTCCTGCAAAATGAAGGAAAAAATTCCCGCTCCCACAAGACCTTTTATTCTTGCCAATTATTCATGCAAGATGGTGTGAGGAGACTACATTATTTGAATCTGGAACCAACTATATTTTATATGTAAATAAAAATAGTGTCTG
The DNA here is from genome assembly GCF_030028045.1 of Hippopotamus amphibius kiboko. Lineage (NCBI taxonomy): Eukaryota > Metazoa > Chordata > Mammalia > Artiodactyla > Hippopotamidae > Hippopotamus > Hippopotamus amphibius. Next base: position 46,042,996 of record NC_080191.1, on the reverse strand, counting down.
CACTGTCTTAATATACACTAAATTGTCTGAAAAAAACTGTTAGGTAAATTTAAGGAAAATTGTACTTTGTTGTTTGAAAGTTTACCGCCCAAAAATCATATTATAGACAACAATAGCATAGTCATAGCACCTCTCATAGTTGAGGATGTACTAGACTGTATTTGTCATTGGCAGATTCACATTCATTTTTTGTATCAGTGTGATCTTCTGACCACTCCATTATACTTCATATATTTCTATGCTTTTAAAATTTGTACCGGCATACCTCACAGATAGTGCAGATTTGGTTCTAGACCACAACAGCAATAATATGAATATCACAATAATGTCATACAAATTTTTTGGTTTCCCAGTGCATATAAAAGTTATGCCTACACTATATTGCAGTCTCTCAAATGTGAAACAGCATTATGTCTTAAAGAAATAATGTATGGAGTTTAATTAAAATTATTGCTAAAAAAATGCTGTCTTCTAACAAGGCAGGGTTGTCACAAACCTTCAATACATAAAATATGCAATATTTGTGAATAAATAAATAAATAAAACAAGAGCACTATAAAATCAGGTTTGCCTGTAAATCAATCAAGGTTTTTAAAAAATTTGAAGTGGAAATGAAAATGTGAATTCCATTTGTTTCTATTGTACTTGTCAGGAATGTTTCCTAAAAGTGGTTTCTGAAAATGCCTACTATGTTTTAGGCATATATAATATTAGATAAAGATCATTCTAGTTACCCACATGTGTGTACTGGAAGTGCTTGCAAGACTTGCTTTTAAAGCAGTGGGAAGAAAGATTCAGATGAAGGAAACATCAGCATGGAGGTTCCAATTTTTCTTAGTGGAACAACATTCATTAAAAATTCAATAAATGAACTTTAAGGATTTATGAGAATTAGATACTAGTTATGAAACTTGAATTGGCCAATGTAGTGTTCAATTTACAGCTTTGCTGTCAAACCATTAGAATCATTGATCCCTTTGGATTCACAAGTAAAAAGAGTTATACCTGACTTAAATTAGCTTTCTCTTTTATTTGAGAATAACAGAAACAAAAATGTAGTGCTCAAATAAAATTTACCCCATGGAACTCTCATAAGGTATATCAGGAAACATTTTTAGCCACTTTCAACAGTATTCAACTGCCCTCTTACAGGTCCTTTTATATAATACTCAATATATGCATAGAGAATTGATACCAGTTCACTTATTTCAAGCCAGCCAGAAAAACAGATCAATAAATCATGAACTTTTCTTTGCTTCTTCTCTCAACTTTAACTAAACAATTATTCCAACAACTAAGTTAGCAGCCAATACTGTGATAAAGCTGTTTCTGAGGTTAGAATGTTCTGAAATTGTTCTGAAATACATGGACCCCAGAGTCCATGTATTTATTTACAAGTACTAAGTGAGAAAAATATTATAATTGATATTTTTGCACTCTCTCCTAACACTGGATATCAGGAGATGATGCATTTTTCCATCAAGAAACATTATGGTAATTAGGAGGGGAAAAATAAGGTGTTTGTATCACTCATTTCTTCTTTCAAAGAGACTATGAAAGCAATAGAATTCTTATTAGCTCTATTGTTTATAATCTAGGTAAGTTAATATAATTTAATAAGTAATCATAATTTGAGATAAATCTGATATAAAAATATGGGAATTTTCCCCTGAAATAGGGTACTACAAATAAAAAGATATAGCATGCTTTTAACAAATGCTTAGCCATATAAAGATAGCCATTTCATTGTCTGAGATAAACTTAAAAGGAGATGATGTTTGCTTAAATGGTCTCTAGCTGTCTTCTCCCTTTAATAAACACTGGGTCTCTTTGCAGACTGAAATTCAGCTTGCATTATAATACAATTTAGTTGATTCTTGAACAGTTGATCAAAACTTCTAGATTAAATGATTGATATTTGTTCTGTTTTTTGGAGGAAGACATACAAAAATATTTATAAAAGTAGCAAAGAAAAAACTTTGACAGATGATTAACCTAAAACATATTAGAAATAAGATTCTATGTGAACTCTATCAAAACTATAATTGAAAAGTATCATGAGTAATCAATGATAAATTTCTAAGTGTGGAATAAGGAACACCTAGATCACAGAAGCTGATATGAAAAAGGGCTAGAGATTTTAGTAGACAAGTTCAATACTCATTAACAGTGTGGCAAGTTTAAAAAGAGCAAACACTGGCTTAAGGTGCACTTGCGAGTATAATATCTGGGTTAATGTAACCAATAGAGCCCTTTTTCTCTGAGCTAAATAGACAATTTCTAAAGAATGTTTACCTTTAAGTGTCTGTGACATACAGAGGAACTTAAAAGAACTGGAGCAGTAGGTGGTAAGTGTTACAAAAAATACAGAAATAGTGATGGAATTTAGCTCAACACCATGCCAAACTTTTTACTTATTTACATTTTCATTTAATGAAATACATTACCTCCTGAAGTAGTTGATCATAAGATTCAAGGTGAAATGTTATAACACCATTAGCAATGGCTGAGGAAAAAAGTTAAGTAAACAAAAAGATGGACTAGAAGACCAATGAAATTCTTCCAAATCTGATTCTATGCAAGTTGGATCTGAAGATCAATACTTACAGAATCTGAGATAATAAAAATAAAATTGCCCTTCATATGCATATTGTGTAGTGCAGAACATTCATTTTTTTATATAGTACCCAGGCCATGAGGGGACATGGCTGAGTTAGAACACAACACACTCGTTGAACTCATAGTAATAAGTGGCCTGATTTTTCAACTCCCCTCTACACGTTTTGTGGAACACATTTAGCTGAAGTGAGAATAACTTTACTTCTCTAATTTATTTTTCAATAATATTATTCTTTTACTGTTCCAGTGTAGTTAACTGGGATCATTAGAGAAGAAAAAAAGGAAGGTTCTATTATTCTTCAGGTCTAGATATCATCCCAGTATTTTCCCTGACTCAAAGTAATATAATCACCCCAAGCACCTAGTGGGCAATATTGAGAAGATTTCACTTAAATACTCATAGGAAAGTTTGGGGTTGTTTTTCCATTTTAGGTTTGGAATTCTAGAAGATATTTATTTCCCTCTGCTTCTGCTTGAATATTTTCCTTGTGATAAAAATATGCCAAATTATTTGCTTAAGTTCCCAATTGTGAGAAAAAGGTTATGTATATGAATATGTGACCTATTTATAGTTGGAAGTGGTCTCTTACGGTTTAGTCTCTCTTGCAATCACTGACATAATGAAACAAGTCCTTACAGGAAACGTTGTGATGCTGACCCACCTTTCAAAAATAATCTATCAAATAACAGCCCTGATTTTCTTTGTATGGCAATCATGTGGATAAAATCTATTTCGGTCAAAAGATGCAAGACAGTTTTCGTGTGTCTGTGTGCGTTTATTTTTTGTTGATGTTTTACATAAGAAAACGGCCATGGTATTTTTTATTTCTCTGATTTTGGTTTTCTTGCTAACTTCACATTAAGCAAATAAATTAGTTAAGTGCAAAGTAATATTATTAGAGGAACTGTTCCAAGAATGTCTGTAAAATTGCATTTCAATACCCATTAGACATGGTTCTTTTCACTATAAACCTCTCGCCGTCATTGAAAATGCAATTCTGTAGCTTTAAACAAAAGGCATATTCAAAATAAAGCTTGGTTTTCAATCACTGAGTTACAGCTACCTCAAAAAAACATCAGAATCCAATTAAAAAGAATTGAATTCTTCAGCTTGACCCACTGACGATTTCAGTTCTTTCTTTCGTATTTCAAGTTTCATTAGGGAACACAAGACATAAGTTGAATCTGTTTTGGGGAATCTGGATGGAAGTAGCTGATTAGAAAATGTTAGAGTGATGAAGAGGATTGGCCTCTGGGAGATAGAAGGGGTGGAGAGAATGGTTACTAGGGAAATCCTTCTCTGATGTCCACATCTGAGGAACAGAAGTAAAAATGAGGAAGGCTGTGGAAGGTAGCCTTGTACAGAGTCATCACCTTAGCAGTCCAGTAGAGCAGTACCTTGACTCAGAGATCCTGGCATGGGCCCAGCTCCAGAGAGGCTCTATTATTAACAAAAAGAGCTCTGATGCTGATAAGGAAGCATAATTTTTCAGGACATGAATAGCTCTCAAGATGCTCCAGGAAGGACTTAATGCCTAAATCTTTGTAGCAGTTTTGTTTGACTGTGTATACTCAGAAGCAGTGGTACAACCCCAGTGAATCCAGACCTAAGAATATATGAGTTGTTATCTCCAGGAAATAATGAGTTTTTCCATTATCTGCTATTATGGTTGTATATGAAGGCTACATAATTATTTAGGCGGAGCAGAGGAGAGGACCTTTACAGTCTATAATTGTAAACATTCATGCTTATTAGGATGGTCTTCCCATGGCTCAGTTCTCTCCACTCCAAAAGAGGACCATGCCTATGACAGCTAATTTGCCAGCTGAATTGAGAAATGTGAGATAAAGTCAGGCAAAATTTATCAAAAAATATATTCCTAGTGGCTTAGAGATTCTGGAGGGGATATGTATTCTATATAGCATGCAGGAATTGAGACACACAATTTTATATAATCTGTCTACAACTGGATAAATTGTAATAATTTCTTTGGGAAATGTTCTTTGGTATTAAAGATTGTGTTAGTACCTACTTACAGAAACCAGCTTAAAAATAAGTAAATAAATAAGTAAAATTCACAAGAACAAAGAAACAAAAACCTTGGGGCTGGAGAGGTCTTTCTCAAACTTGATGAGGCATTTATGGCAGGCTTGATTGGGTAGTTAAAATGTTTTATCCAGCTGCCCAGATCTCTACATGAAATGCCAAAAGTAGCAATAAATTCTTTGTGAGAGACAATTGTGTAACTTCTAAAGCTCATGCTAGATACGATGTATATCAAAAACTACAACTGTTGGGGAGGGTGTGGAGAAAAGGGAACTCTCTTGCTCTCTTGGTGGGAATGTAAGTTGGTACAGCCATTATGGAAAACAGTTTGGAGGTTCCTTAAAAAACTAACAATAGAACTACTATATGATCCAGTAATCCCAATACTGGGCATATACCCAAAGAAAACCATAATCCAAAAAAAAAAAAAAACATGTACCATAGTGTTCATTGCAGCACTACTTACAATAGCCAGGACATGGAAGCAACCGAAATGCCCATAAACGAATGAATGGATAAAGAAGATGTGGCATATATATACAATGGAATATTACTCAGCTATAAAAAGGAATGAGATGGAGCTATATGTAATGAGGTGGATAGACCTAGAGTCTGTCATACAGAGTGAAGTAAGCCAGAAAGAGAAAAACAAATATTGTATACTAACGCATATATACGGAATCTAAAACAAACAAACAAACAAACAAACAAAATTGGTACTGATGAACCCAGCGATAAGACAAGAATAAGGATACAGATGCAGAGAATGGACTGGAGGACACGGGGTTGGGGGGACGGGGGGCAAAGAGGAAGCTGGGATGAAGTTAGAGAGTAGCATAAACATATATATACTACCAACTGTGAAATTGATAACCAGTGGGAAGTTGCTGTATAACAAAGGGATATCAACTCGAAGATGGGTGATGCCTTAGAGGGCCAGGACAGGGAGGGTGGGGGGAGTCGTGGAAGAGAGGGGATATGGGGATATGTGTATAAATACAGCTGATTGACTTTGGTGTCCCTCATAAGCTGGTACAGAGTGTAAAGCAATTATATTCCAATAAAGAGCTTAAAAAAAAACTACAAATATTTTCAAAAGTTTAGATGCCCCTCTAAGGACTTGAACATGGGATTGAACAAAATTATAGGATTCTTTTAAGAATGGTCCATCTCCATGAAAGAGTTTAAGGAGAACATTGAAAATACTGCCCGTGAGGTTATGCAAGGCTCGTATTAATGTCTCAGTGGGTGGCTATGTGCTTAAAAGCAATTGGGCAAACATTTGGTAACATAGATTTGCATATTAAATGACTGAACATCCACCAGAAAGCAGAAGAAACATTCAGGATGTGCATGTTGGTGCTGGAAATATTACTGTGTCCAAGCTCGTACTGCTGGCAGCATGACAGGCCAATAAATTGAGAGACGAGTTGTTGGGGCAAAGAATAGCAACTTTATTTGAAAAGCCAGCAGACTGAGAAGACAGTGGAATAGTGTCCCAAAGAATCATCTTCTCTGAGTTATAATTCAGGATTTTTTATACTGAAAGGAGAGAGGGTAAAGTCCTGGTTCTGGTCAGACTCTGAAAGGGATGTGTTAATTTCTTCCTTCCTGCTGCTATTCACAGGTGGGTTTGGTCATGATATTTTGTGTGAGCTGAAGAAAGGTAGGGAGGCAGGGTTATGCTCATGTGGGAGGCAGGGTTCTCAAAGATGGGCCATTGTGCATAATTTAATCTTATAGGCAACTTCTTTTTAGTGATTAACTTGTAGCAAAAGCAATAGAATACAAAGGTTAAAGTAAAACAAACAGATCCAATATTGAATCAGATTTGTTCTTCCCTATTACAGGAACATTGAAACTTCAAGTAGAAGAGAGAAGGGGACTATCACCAAGACCAGCATATTAGATTCCCACCTCCCTTCTATCCCCCTTCTGGGGAAAATGTCAGCAAGAGTTGTCCCTTGCTTAATGCAATGGGAGAAGTGTGGGCTTCCAATGATAATAGTCCTGGGAACCAATCTTATGGGAGGGTGGGCAGAAGGTGAGATCTCCATTCTTAGGCTGCCCTTCTCCAACAGATAGTTACATGAGGAGGGATAGACAAAGAAAATGGATTCTATTCATCTATTTTGGGTAAAGTGAGGAAGATGAGGATTTTTAAAGCAAAGGGAGACAGAAACCAGAAGAAAATTAACTGGACAAGGAAAACAATCTAGAATGTCTGCTCCTATGTGTTTACTTGGTTTTATGATCTGTCTTGCTGTGTTTCACAGATAAGTGGATTACTTGTCAGGATTTTAAGGTCCAGGGCCAGAAGGACAATTTTCAACTGAAAATTCTTTGATCCTAGACTCAAAATTTAATATTACTGAAATTTTCAATGATTACATCAAAGTGAATTGTTCAATTTAATAGTACATCTATTTATAACATGAATAATTAAGGGACATATATACGGTGTACATACTAGCAGTCTTGTCTGCTTTCTAGTTGCTCTGAGGTTATTCTAGCTGCCCTTGATTTATGTAGGTGCCTAGTATTCAAATAATGTAAGCACTATGGTCTTGTTGCCTTGAAATAATAAAAACCTTATAACTCTGCACTTCTGATTGTTGGTTTTACTACTAGAGTTGTATTTTGACAATCACACTTCTACCTTCAAAACACATAGCCTATTGCCTTAGGTGATAAAGTTCCTACTGGAGCCCAGGGAAACACGACCCACCAGACAAGATCCTTGGATCTCACATGTATAAGCATTATAAAGGAGCTCCTTATCACCCAGTGGAGCAGTGAATAAGTTGAAGGCATATGTCATTTCTAAAGAAAGAAAGTAGCCCTGCACATTAGTTAGGTCAGTGCTATTTGTGGTCACAGATAAAGCCCCAAATGTCAATAGTTTAAAACACATGAAACATTTATTTTTCTTAAGAAGTCCAAAATTGATAGTTATGTATTTAGTATTGGTTCATAGCAGATCACAAGTGTCAACCAGTAAATTGTCAGAAATTGTATGAACCAATTTTTAATCAGCCACTATTAAATAATAAATTATACACTTACAATTAAATAAACTAGTATATTAAAAACAAGGGTAATTAATAATCAAACTTGTCTCATACTAATCATTTTACTGCATTTTACTTTTATCTATGTTCTAAAGGTTATTAACTTTTAATATGGTAGAAATTCTATCAAATTGAGGAGCATGCACATTTCAGCCTGACTCTTCCTAACTCTGAATTTAGTGCTAAGACCTAAAGGTTCAACCTGCATATGGTCTGATGTAAAAGTTATCAAAGGACACACATTTAACAAATATTTTGCCACCATGTAATGTGAATCTTAATCTTTCCATCTTCCAAGTCCTGTGTAATCTGCATCCCAACAATTAGGTCAATATTATAATTTAGATTTGAATTAGCAATACCACATTCTTTCTGATCTCCATATTACTTAGAATAACATTAGCTATAGTAATAATAAACCCTGAAATATCAATGACAATAAATTAAAACTTCAATTCTTGCTCACATAAATTTATAAGTTGGCATTGATCATAAACAAGCTGTTCTCAAAATGACTCCTTTCATCTTGATTCTCAACCATTTTTGATACTTGGTTTCCAAATTTTCCTAGGAATCATTTTTCTATTATATCCATCCAGAGTGTAAAAAAAAGCAAAGGTGGTTACATGCTAAGAATCCATGGTCCTGGCTTAGTAACCTGGCATACATCACTTTTGCTGCCTTTCTGTTGACTAGAACTCAGTTACATATCAGATCTAGCTTCAAGGGATTCTGGGAAATAGAGATTATTCCTGTGCATAGTTGGAATAGAATACAATTCTGATGAAGACCTAGCAAGTTCTGTTCACCTTCAGGTGTGTAAATGTAAAGTCACATGTTTAGTCTGTCAGCTTCAGTCTTTTTACCAATATCTCATCTGATACCCGCAAGCCAATTCAAATAGACATGACATAAATACTGAAGAAATGGAGCCTAAAGAGGTGAAGTGACTAGCAAAAATCAAAGTTTAACTAACAGAAGTGGAAGTTCCTTGACTGTGTTCAAAACTGTAATTAGTTGAAGGGTTATATACTCTGCCTTGGTTTAGCCCCCTCCCTCCTCACCTAAGGATAATGGGGTAATCTCAGCCTCTGACTAGACTTCAACAGTTATGCTGGAATAATAGTCATTCTGTATTGTCTCAGGTTAAAATTCTCCAAGCTGGCTCAAGACTTTTCAAAACTTCCATTCTAACAGGACAAGCTCTCAGTACCCCAGGCTTAGCGTAAAATATAGATTACGATAGGAGAAGCACTTTCCTTAATACCTTCTGGAAATATGGTATTTAGAAGGTAATTTAATTTCCCCAGCTTGCTCTGAACAATAGATTAACAATGCTCCCCATCCTGGGTTGTACAAGCTCCTTTATTTCTTTTTCTTCCATTTTGGTTGCCCATGAAAAACTATTGCTCTTTTTGTTTCTGTGATTATTATTACTATTTCAACATTAAACCTCCTTTCCCATTATATATTTTGCCACTAAAATTGTCTCCTTCTAAACACTATCTCTGCACCATCATTCACAGTAATGAGTTCTTTTCTAACTCACATAGTTAAATCAGCTTCTGCTCTCTCTAGGTTTGTATTTGAATCACTGATTCTCTATCACAAGTACTTCAAGTAAGTAATTCTAGTTGTCCACAGAAATGAATATGAATTTAATATTTCATTAGTTTTTACCAGTATTAGTTAACCCTAATTTTAACTAACTGGTACGACCTTACTTATAAAGCACAAGTAAAGAATATTTTCTTAATCTTTAGTAATATCAACATAAGCATATTTGATTATGAATAACAATGTATTTAAAGATAGAGATTACTTCCTGATTTAATGCTTGATTCAATTTCCTCTCTAGACCCAGGAGGGAGTTATTTAAGAGATCCCAATTAGGAATGATTTGAATTAATTGGAGCAACATAATGTACACACTGCACTGCATTCCCAATTAAGTTGGAAAGAGATAGAAGATATTCTGCTGACATCATGTCTTTATTGGGCTAATAGTCATTATTTACGTATCATAATTTCTTTATCTAATGTCAAGTATTTTGTTTCTTCTGAACACAAATATCCATTCTTAAGAAACAAAAATACCAATGAATAATCGATTGGTTTAGTAAATAGGAATAAGATTTGAACATATAGCATAAATTGATGCATTCTCAAATACCCAAAGTTTCACACCTGTATGTTTCTATGAATTGAATGTCAACACTACATACGAACTGGATGATCCTCTGGAGCTCACTCTGACCTAAAATAAAACCAAAATTTATTTTATTTTAATTGCTCTCTGTTTGGTACTGAAGTTAAAATGTACCATGGAGCATGTAGATATTCTTACTGTGTTTAGAATATTCATAAAATAAAATTATTCTCAAGGGTTAAAAAGCTTTAATACTGACATTTCAGAATGGTGATATTCTTTTAGCCATATTATCATTTATTCTGAATTTTAAAAAGGTTTGCTTCAAACTTATAATATTTTAACAAGATTTTTTATTGTGTTTAGGATCATGTATGCTATATACTTTTTTCTTCTGATATTTTATGTCCTACAAACAAATAAACATATGATTTGAATTCACAACACCCAGACCTAATTGTCTTGAATCTCAGACCTGCTAATTATACCTGTGTGACATTGCATAGCTCATTTATCATGTGCGATTCTCATTTTACTCATGTGTAAAGTTAATCTCTCTCTCGCTCTTCAAGTGTTAGTTGAATGAGAGAGACAGAGAGAAAGAGAGAAATGTTATTGTTCCATTTTTTGTTTTTTAGATCACAATAAATGTATCCATGGGGTGTTCCCTGGACAAAAGCAAATCCCCATATGTAAGTTGCAGAACAATTTAATAACATACAGTGGTTCGATAGGACAATTTTAATCAAATAATTTAATTTTGGTAATATGTACATAGAATTAGACCAATCCCTCTTCCTCATGACTTCTCTGATTGAAGTCAACTCTAAATTCTAGCTGATACCTACAAAATGTTAATTCAATGAATTGCAAAGCTCATTTTAAAATAAATCAATTATGGAGAGAAAAAGATGGCGGTGAAGTAGAGGGACGTGGAATGCATCCCTCTCCACAGATGCATTGGGAATGCACAAAAAGACGAAATAAATCCCACAGAGAACAAACTGAACACCAGCAGACGACCTCGGACACCAGAAAGGACTGCAAGGAGCCTGACATAACCGGTAGGGAGACATCTACGATGGTTCAAAGAGGGTGAAGCGGCGGAGCCATGGCAGATGGGAGGGAGTGAGAAACATATGGAGGGTCGGAACCGCAGCTCAGTGTTCCCGTACTGAGAGGTCGATCCACAGCTGAACAGAGGGTCTGGGAGCAGGAGCGTGGGAAGCGGAGAGCTGGTTCATGGTGAGAAAAATTGTTGCCAGTAAGGGGAAGGACCGAGAGGCCAGGAGGGAAGAGGTCCACGGCGAAGAGTGCCAGCCCCTGAGAGCTGCCCGGCCATGATGGCGGCTGGAGGCTGCGGGCTCACGGGCGGGGTAGGGGAGGAGCCGCGCACATAGCCTCTCTCTCTCTTTCGGTGCCTCTGCAACAAGTAGTGGAGAGACGTCCCGTGGGCCACCTAAGGTGCTCAGGGATAACAAGTACCCTCAGGCCCTCAGATGGGGCTAGATTAAAACCCCTTGGAACTCCAGCAGCAAGGAGACTGCCGAGAAAAAAAAAAAAAATGAGAGAGGCCCAACTCTGAGACTTTCTGTTTACAACTGAGCCACCAGCATCCCTCTGCAACAGGCACCTCCAAGCCCAACTGAAACAACAGTGTGCCACTGCTCACTCACTCCCAGGGGAAGGAGCCACTATTGTACCCTCTCCCTCCCCACACACCAACGCTTACAGACAATAAAGGAAGCTCTGCTGGCCACAGAATAAGGCAAAAAAGCCCAAGGCAAGTAGAAGGAAACTTACAGCTGAGACTCTAAGGAAACAGAAATATTAGTATCAATCCTATTGAACTGGTCCTTTCTGGGATCACTTCTGGATTTTTTTTTTCCTTTATTAATTATGATCTTAGTCCTAAGGGATCTACAAGTTTTATAACATAATTTTTAATGCTATTTTTTATTCTTTTTTTTTTTTTGCCTTTTTATATACTTCTATTTCTAGCTAAGTTTTTGGTAGTATGGACAATACATCTCTCATACTTTCCTTTCATCCCTTTTATACATTTCTATTCCTTTTTATTTGCATATTTCCAATCACACTATGCTCTTCTGTTCCCCTTTCTTCCATCCATTTTTAGTTTATCTTAAACAACACTATCGATCTGCTCAGACTCCTTGCTCTATTCTCCAGATGATGCACTGCCTTGGTGTTTAATATTAGGTTTTTGTCTTTATCTTAGTTCTTAGTACAATTGTCTAATTACATTCTGAGAATCTCCATTCTGTCTGGTGGTACTCTAGCTCTTTTTTATATTTGATCCTAGCTTACAAAATCTCCCTGGATTAGTGTTTGTATGTGTAAGGTGTTATTTGTTTGTTCGTTTGCTTTTGCTTTTCTCTCTGATTTGTTCTGTTTCAGTTGTCAATTTCTGGTGGCTTTCTCTTTGAATATCTGATAGCACACTGGGGTTCTGTCAGGTCTTTCCAGAGCCTTATGTCCTACTGGATTCAGTAATTGTGTGTCTTATACGTGTATGTGTTTCCTAGACTTAATATTTGTTTAAGCCAACACTTGGACATTAGTCTGAGGCTTGGACAGTCTTCTATAAACACATCTATCACCAGGACAAGCAACCCCAAAAGTTTGGACAACCATGAGGAAAGAAAGAAACACCATGCAGGCAAAGGAGCAGGAAAAAAACACACAAGACCAAATAAATGAGGAGGAAATAGGAAAAATGCCTGAAAAAGAATTCAGAGTAATGATAGTAAAAATGATACAAAATGTCAATAACGAAATAAAGTACAAGAAACAGTTCATGAGAACTCAGAAAAACAAACAGCAATGGATAACAAAATAACTGAAATTAAAAATACTCTAGATGCTATAACCAGCAGAATGACTGAGGCAGAAGAATGAATAAGTGAGTTGGAAGATAGAATGGGGAAAATAACTGCCACAGAGCAGGAAAAAGAAAAAAGAATAAAAAGAATAGAAGACAGTCTCAGAGACCTCAGTGATAACATTAAGCATAACAACATTCGAATTATAGGCATCCCAGAAGAAGAAGAAAACAAGAAAGGGTCTGAGAAAATATTTGAAGAGGTTATAGTGGAAAACTTCCCCAACATGGGAAAGGAAATAGTGAACCAAGTCCAAGAAGCACAGAGAGTCCCATACAGAATAAACCCAAGGAGAAATACACCAAGGCACATATTAATCAAACTAATGACAATTAAACACATAGAAAAAAATATTAAAAGCAGCAAGAGAAAAGCAAAAAATAAGATATAAAGGAAAACCTATAAGGATAACAGCTGACCTTTCTACAGAAACTCTGCAGGCCAGAAGGGAATGGCAGGATATACTGAAAGTCCTGAAAGAGAGAAACCTACAGCCAAGAATACTCTACCCAGCAAGAATCTTATTCAGATTTGAGGGAGAAATCAAAAGCTTTCCAGACAAGCAAAAGTGAAGAGAATTCAGCACCACCAAACCAGCCTTACAACAAGTGCTAAAGCAACTTCTCTATGTAGGAAACACAAGAAAAGGAAAAGATCTACAAATACAAACCCAAAACAATGAAGAAAATGGTAATTGGAACACACATGTCAATAATCACCTTAAATGTAAATGGATTAAATGCTGCAACCAAAAGACACAAACTGGCTGAATGGATACAAAAACAAGACCCTTCTATATGCTGCCTACAAGAAACCCACTTCAAACCAAGGGATATAGACTGAAAGTAAAGGGATGGAAAAAGATATTCCATGCAATTGGAAGTCAAAAGAAAGCTGGAGTAGCAATACTCATATCAGACAGCCTCTTCAATACATGGTGCTGGGAAAATTGGACAGCAACATGTAAAAGAATGAAATTAGAACACTTCCTAACACCATACACAAAAATAAACTCAAAATGGATTAAAGACCTACATGTAAGGCCACACACTAAAACTCCTAGAGAAAAACATAGGCAGAACACTCTATGAAATACATCAAAGCAAGATCCTTTTGGACCCACCTCCTAGAATCATGGAAATCAAATCAAGAATAAACAAATGGGACCTCATGAAACTTAAAAGCTTTTGCACAGTGAAAGAAACCATAAACAAGACTAGAAGGCAACCCTCAGAATGGGAAAAAATAGTTACCTATGAAACAACGGACAAAGGATTAACCTCCAAAATATACAAGCAGTTCATGCATCTTAATACCAAAAAGCAAATAACCCAATCCACAAATGGGTGGAAGACCTAAATAGACATTTCTCCAAAGAAGACATACAGATGGCCAACAAATACATGAAAAGATGCTCAACATCACTCATCATCAGAGAAATGCAAGTCAAAGCCACAATGAGGTATCACCTCACACCGATCAGAATGGCCATCATCACAAAATCTGGAAACAACAAATGTTGGAGAGGGTGTGGAGAAAAGGGAACTCTCCTGCACTGTTGGTGGGAATGTAAGTTGGTACAGCCACTATGGAAAACAATTTGGAGGTTCCTTAAAAAACTACAAATAGAACTACCATAAGATCCAGTAATCCCACTCCTGGGCATATACCCAAAGAAAACCATAATCCCAAAAGAAACATGTACCATCATGTTTATTACAGCACTATTTACAATAGCCAGGACATGGAAGCAACCGAAATGCCCATCAACAAATGAATGGATACAGAAGATGTGGCATATATATACAATGGAATATTACTCAGCTATAAAAAGGGATGAGATGGAGCTATATGTAATGAGGTGGATAGACCTAGAGTCTGTCATACAGAGTGAAGTAAGTCAGAAAGAGAAAGACAAATATTGTATGCTAACTCACATATACGGAATCTAAAAATGGTACTGATGAACTCAGTGAGAAGAAAAGAAAAAGGATGCAGATGCAGAGAATGGATTGGAGAACTCGAGGTTTGGAGGGGTGGGGGGTGAAGGGGAAACTGAGACAAAGCGAGAGAGTAGCACAAACATATATATATACTACCAACTGTAAAATAGATAGCCAGTGGGAAGTTGTTGTATAACAAAGGGAGTTCAACTCAAGGATGGAAGATGCCTTAGAAGACTGGGATGGGGAGGTTGGGGGGAACTCGAGGGAGGGTGGGGGGGGGAGTCCAGGGAGGGAGGGAATACGGGAATATGTGTATAAAAAGAGATGATTGAACTTTGTGTACCCCCAAAAAAATAATAAATAAATAAATAAAATTAAAAAAAATAAATCAATTATTATTTTTCAAAAATATATCTTGAGAGCCAAATTATTGATTTCACTGATATCCCACATCATTTCACCAGTTGATCAGTTGTGGTTGTCAGTTATGCAGACCCAGGCTTAATTGAAGCTGAGTACAGAGTCTTATATCTTTTTTGCGTGTGTGTTCCAATAAACCTTTATTTACGAAAACAGATGACAGGTTTTTTTTTAAGCTCTTTATTGGAATATAATTGCTTTACACTGTTGTGCCAGTTTTTTTCTGTACACCAAAGTGAATAAGCTGTATTTATACATATATCCACATATGCCCTCCTTCCTACGTCTCCCTCCCACCCACCCTAACATAGCCCTGTAAGTCAAAGTCTTATTTCTAAGAGCAGTTGAAGACTTCCTGTATCCCAGAAGCTATTATAGTTTCATTATAAGTAGTTTTGTGAGGCAAGTACTCGGGCTAATGAAGTCTAATTTTCTATGGACTTAAAAAAAAAGAAGCAGTAAGATATCGCTTATGTTAGGTAAAGAAATTCTCAATAAAGCACATTTATTCATATATAAATTACTTGTGAATACATGAGGACGTGGTTGTGGGCAGTAGGAGCCAGTGGCATTTTCCTCCAATGGGAGCTGTGAGGTATAGGGATTCAAGAGCCTATTCTATAGCCTTAGACAGCCTTTTCTGTAAAAACTCTGTGGGTGATCTCATTTCAAGATAAAGCTAAACTAATATCACAGGTCAAAACTTGCCAGGCAAGACACCTAAGAAAAATACATAATTATCACTAACAAGAATCCACACAATATTTTTAACCAAGAAAACCAGGAAAGGAGAATGCTATTTACAGCTTGGCGAGCATTGCATCTATTTTGAACAAATGAACAATATATGTGTATAATATAGTTGTCAATATTCCAAACCCAAAATATCACATCTGCACATTTATAGTTTCAGGAAGTATCAGAAGAAAATCAATTGTCAATTTACTAGAAATATCAGTTGTTTCAGAGACTGTCCTATGTTATAATCAGTTTTAAAAAGCACATTATTGCTATCATAAACCATTAAAGGTGGTTTATAACCAGGGGGAAAAATCCTTTAAAATTCCTCACTGCTACAATTCACAAGCCATTGCTACAATTCACAACTCGTTTGTTAGAGTCTTAACCGCCCTCAGCTTTGCCTTGGGCCATTAACTAACAAACCAATCATTAACTGTTAGTAATGACCATTTTTCCCAGGGATTATTACTTAATTGAACTCTTGTGCAGGACCCATTATTTTCTGAGATGTCAAAATAACTATGCATTACTACATTTTTCTGTTATATAAGCACCTCCCAAAATAAACAGTAGGAGTGTCAGAGAATTAAATTGTTCAATGTACATGCTATTTAAAATACATTACTTTAATGAACAATTTTGATGTTTCAGAGGAACTTTCTCAGGTTTTTATTCTCCTGAGCACATCTATCATGTAACTTAGATGCAGAATTAATGTGTATTTCTCTTCAGTAATATACCCAATGTTAAGACATTTATATTAGTAAACTGTGTTATATATTCATCTGGGTAAAGCACATTTGGTTATTAGCATTCTGCTCCTGAGAAACAAGGCACAGTTGCTTGTCTGTTGCCATGGAAATAAATTAGGAAGGATAACCTGCCTACTTATCAATTTTTATTAATGCAATCAGCCTACCTGCTTAACCCATAAGTAACAATAGCACATTTAAACTAAGCCAATAAAGCACTGTAACTCTAGGGGTGCCAGTTAAAGTAAATAGAATAGAAAATTGCTGAAATAAAAAGTCTGAGTTATGTGTCATAGTTCTGATGTGCCCCATTAATACTACCGGATAAAGAGTGTTTCCATTTGAGAGGTCTTTAACGGTGGAATTACCATCAACTAATATTTATTGAGAGGAGGAGAGGCATCTAAGACATGAAGTCAAGAGGGATATAATAAAACACAATTTCCCTCCTACTGTGCTGAAGCAGTTTATAGACATGTGTTAAAATTTGAACTAAGGAATCCCAATTCAATGCTAGCCAAACAAAGGTGAACACTACAAAGTATATTTGATTGAGAACTAACATGAAATTTTAAAAATTCAGAATTTGTGATTATTTATTTAACCTGTGCTAGAATGTTCACCTTTCTATGATCTAAGAAGAAAAGAAAGGTTACTAAGCTAATCAACAACACCTTACAGAGTCAAAAAGATAGTTAACCTGAAAAATATAATGTACTCATTTTTAAGGATTCCAGACCCATGTCTACTCATTTATGGCGGTTCTGACTAGGCTTACAAATAATTGGTATTCTCTCTCTCTAATTCAGACTGACTTACTCTCAGTGTCTCTAAATTACTGATATTTTCCTTGATTGTTATCAAGGAAATCAACAGCAAATATATATATATATATTTTCTTTTTTTTGTTCTTTTTAAAGAAATTTTATTGAGATACAGTTAACATACAATAAACTGCATATATTTAGAGTGTACAATTTGGTATCCCAGTATCCCAATTCATTCCCCCCCAACCCTCCCCGCTTTCCCCACTTGGTGTTCACGTTTGTTCTCTACATCTGTGTCTCTATTTCTCCCCTGCAAACCAGTTGATTTGTACCATTTTTCTATAGTCCACATATATGTGTTAATATACGATATTTGTTTTTCTCTTTCTGACTCACTTCACTCTGTATGACAGTTTCTAGGTCCATCCATGTCTCTACAAATGTCCCAGTTCCATTGCTTTTCACAGCTGAGTAATATTCCATTGTATATATGTACCACATCTTCCATCCATCTGTTGATGGACAACAAATATATATGTGTGTTTATTTTCCATAAGAAAAAAAATCAAACGAGTCTGTGTGTCTAGTATCTTTAGAGGCTAAGGAAACATTTTCCTCATGACAGAAACAAAATCTGATATTTGATAAATAATGTTTAAGCTTTAGGTGATAAGTATACAATAAGAAAAAAGTAAACCTAGCCTTGTTTTTAAATTTTACTTTATTGTGGTAAGAACAATTAACATGAAATCAACCCTCTTAAATTTTTAAGTGTACCCTGTGTTATGGTCAACTTAGATATAACGTGGTACAGCAGACCTTACCAACTTCCTCATCTTAACTGAAACTTTATGCCCGTTGATTTGTAACTCCCCATTTCCCCCTCCCCTCAGCCCTTCATAACCACCACATTTTTAATTTTTATCTTCAAATATATTTAGTTGCTCAGAGTTTGATATTCAGAAAAAGCTAAATTTAATGACTGATTATTATAGTGTTCATACTAGCTACAGATTAATACTAAAAAGTTAGAATTAAACAGTCTTTTTTTTATGTGAAATTGATTTTAGTTATATATATTTTTCTTTTTGGCCGCACCCTGTGGCCCAACCAGGGTTTGAACTCATGCTCCTTGCAGTGGAAGCACAGAGTTTTAACCACTAGACAACCAGGGAAGTCCCAAGTCATTTATTCTAACTTTGCAACAAAACAAAACAAAACCAAAAAACCCCCAAAAACAAATAATTCAAGTTTCTATTCTAATTCATAGTTGATTGCATTATAACATTTTGTGGATGATTGAGAAAGAATAAAAAGTCATCTTGTCTTTACACTGGAAAGGAGGTTATCAAAATACAGGATCATCCCTTCTATCTCTCCATATCTACCCAATCAGATCTTTGCATAGAGATCGCTGCAACATTCCTGATATGGAAAGGATAACGTGGGTAGACAGTCACTAAGTGTTTATAATGTGCCAGGCCCAAGATAAAGCCTTAGACATATATTATTTCATTCATCACTAAAATAAAACAATGAAGTAAGAGATTTATATTAATTTTATAGATAGGAAACTGAGTCAGAAAAAATAAATGACATGTCAGAGTCAACAAATAGTAAATGGCAAAAACAAAACTAAAATCCAGGCTGGTATTACTATGTTGGATATTTAAAGATGTATGTCCCTTTTCTTAACTGCTTTCCTAAAAATTTCAATAATACTAGTGCCAGATATTTGTTGAAGAAGAAGAGATATATGCAGAGATTATGTTTGACAGAATATCAGTGCTGGAGATAGAAAATATAAACAGGGTTTCTGTGATAAGAAAAATAAAAAAGGTTTAATGCAAATAAATATATGTGTAAATATGGTTATAGGCCTGTAAATGAATCTACCAAGAAAGTTAATATAGTTTGTGCTTAGTTTTTTAAAAAGTATATTGAGATACAATTCACATGCCATGAAATTCACCCATTTAAATTAGAGCACAATTCAATGTTTCTTTTACTATTTTCACAGATGTATGCAAGCATCACCACAGTTATTGAACATTTTCATCACCTCAAAAATATCTTGTCCCTTTAGTACATTTGGCCTATCCCCCAAACCTAAGCAACCACTAGTATGAAGTATGTCTCTATAGCTTTGCATATTGTGGACATTTGATATGAATGGAATCACATAATATGGAATCATATATATATATATATATATATGATTCATAGATATATGTGATGTGGAATCATAAATGGAATCTCTTGAGACTGGCTCCTTTCACTTGGTATAATATTTTTTATTATATAGCATGTATCATTACACTTTTTTATGGCTGAATATTATTCCATCATATGGGTACACCACTTCTTTTTAACACATTAGTTAATGGATATTTGAGTTGTTTCCTTCTTTTGGCTACTATGAATAATGCTGCTCTAAACATTCATGTATGATTTTTTGTGTGGACATATGTTTTCATTTCCTCTGTATTGATACCCCCCTAGTGGCTGGGAAGTGCTATCTCATTAAGATTATGATTTGCATTTTCCTGTTTACTGATCATATCAAGATTCCTCCATGAACTCATTGGCCTTTTGTAAATCTTCCCAGAGTAATGTCTATTCCAAATGTTTGCTCATTTTTTATTGGATTCTTTGACTTCATATTGTTGTGTTATAAGTGCTTAAGATATTCCAGATTTCTGTTATCAGACATATAATTTGAAAATATTTTATCCCTTTCTGTGGGTTGTGTTTCACTTTGTTAGTGTCTGTTGAAGTACAAAATCATTTTTTTTTAATTTGATGAAGTCTGATTTATCTTTTTTTTCCCTTTGGTTGCTCATCTAAGAATTGCTAAATCAAAGGATGTAAAGACTCTTCATTTAGTATTCTTCTAAGAGTTTTACATTTTTAGCTATTATATTTAGGTCATAGACCCATTTTCAGTTAATTTTTGTATGAGGTGAGGGTTCAAATTCACTCTTTTGCATGTGGCTATCCAGTTGTCTCAGCATCATTTGTCAAAAGATTATCCTTTCCCCACTGAAGGGTTTTGTCAGTCCTTTAGAAAATCAGTTTACCACAAACATATGGGTTTATTTCTGCACTCTTAACACCATTCCTTTGATCTATCTATTCTTTTGACATTACCAGACTATCTTAATTTCTGTTGCTTTGTACTAAGTTTTAAAATCAGGAAGTGTGTGTTCTCCTACTTTGTTCTTTTTAAATATATATGTATATATTGTTATTCTGAGTCCCTTGCAATTCCATATAAATTTTAGAAACAACCTGTCAATTTGTACAGATAAGTCATCTGGGATTCTGAGAGTGATTGTGTTGAATCTGGAGAACAATGAAGAATACTGGCATTTTAACAATAAATTTTCTGATCCATTAACCTCAGATGTTTCCCCACTTATTTAGATCTTCTTTAATTTCTTGACTTGTGTTTTGTAGCTTTTAGAGTATAAGTTTTATACTTCTATTTACTTCTAAATATTTTATCATTTCTGAAACTATTGTGAATGGAATTGTTTTCTTAAATTTCAATTTTGGATTGTTCATTGCAAGTGTGTAGAAATACAATTGAATTTTGTATGTTGAGCTTGTGTTCTACAAACTTGCTGAACTCATCTGTTACTACTCCTGGGTGTCTTGGTGGATCCCTTAGGATTTTCTGTGTAAAATGTCATATTATCTGTGAAGACAGAGAGTTTTACACCAATCTGAATGAAGTTTTTTCTTTCCTAATTTCCCTATAGAACCTCTAGTACAAAATTAAAGGTAAGTGATAAGAATAAATGTCCTTGCCTTTTTCATGATTTTCTGGGGGAAAGTTTCCAATCTTTCACCATTACATATAATGTTGGCTACAGGGTTTTCATAGATGCCTTTATTAGATTGAGTAAGTTCCCTTCAGTTCCTAGTTTGTTTAGAATTTTTACTATGAAAGTGTGTTGGATTTGGTCAGATGCTTTTTCTGTATGGATACAATCTTGCTTTATTTACAAAGTTTAATTGATATAATATATTACATTAATTATTGTTTGATTTTAAATTGGTCTTGTATGCCTGGGATAAATCTCACTTGGTCATAATGTATAATTCTTTTCATGTATTGCTAGATTCAGTTTGTTAGTATTTTGTTGACAACTTTTGTGCCCATATTTTAAAAGAGATATTGGCATGTAGCTTTCTTGTAATGTTTGTCTTGTTTGGGCATGAGGGTAATACTAGACTCAGATAATGTGTTAGGAAGTGTTACCTACTCTTCTACTTTTTTAGAAGAGTGTGTGAATATTTGGTATTATTTCTATTTTAAAACTCTTGGTAGAATTCAGTTGTGCAGTCATCTGGATCTGATCTTCCTTTGTGGATAGTGTTTTGATAATTAATTAAATGCCTTCACATAATATACTTTAATTACATTATCTATTAAGTCAGTTTTGGTAGTTTGCCTCTTTCTAAGATTTTTTTTTTCATTTCAACTAAGCTAATTCATTGATATGTAATTTTTATAGAATTCTTTTACAATACATTTTATTTCTCTAAGGTGAGTAATAATGACCAGTCTTTTATTTTTGATGATTCTAGTGATTTGAGTTCTCTGTCTCTGACTCTGTCTCTCTGTCGACTGAGCCAAAGATTTGTCTATTTTGTTGATATTTTCAATCAGCTTTTATTTTCACTGATCTTCTCTCTTGTTTTTCTACTCTCTATTTCATTAATTTCTGTTCTCATCTTTATTTCCTTCTTCTACTTGCTTTTTCCTTTGCTTTAAGGTAGAAGATTAGGTTATTGATTTGATATCTTTCTTCTTACTATATACAGGCATTTACAGCTTTTTAAATTTAAGTTCTGCTTTATCTTCATCTCATAAGTTTTGCTATATCGTTTCTCATTTTCATTCATTTCAAAGTACTTTCTGATTTCCTATTTGGTCTCTTCTTTAATTCATTGATTATTTAGGAGTGTGTTTAAATTGAACATACGTGCAAGTATCCTAAGTATCTTTCTGGTATTGATTTCTAATTTCATTTCATTGTGTTTGGAGAACATGTATTGTATTATTTGTAACTTTTCACATTTATTGAAGATTTTTTATGGTCTAGTATATGGTCTGTCCTGGAGAATGTTCTATGTGCTCTTGAGAAGAATATATATTTTGCTGTTGTTTAGTGGGTGCTCCCTATATATATCTGCTACGTCATGTTGGTTTATAATGTAGTTCAAGTCTCTCTCATTGTTTTTCTGCACTGTTCTATTCATTACTGAAAATTACATTATTGAATTTTCCAAGTATTATTTTTGAATTTGTATATGTCTCACTTCATTTTTGACAGTTTCTTTTTCATGTATTTTGATGCTCTGTTATTAAGTGCATATATGTTTGTAACTTCTACCTTTCCAAAGGATTGGCGCTCTTATCATGATAAAATGTCCTCTTTATCAGTAGTAACATTTTCTGTTTTAAAGTGTATTTTGCTTCTAATTACTATAGCCACTCCAGCTTTCTTATACTTGTTGTCTGTATATTTTTGTCTTTGATTCTAAACTATTTTAAAGAGCAAATAATTTCACTTCTTGTTCTGCTCCCTCTCTGCCTTTAAAAGTCTTCCATTTGGTACAGGTACTTGGAGCTCCTCTCTACTTGCTAGAGGGGTTACTGCCTGATTTATAAATTGTTGAATGAAGCCAATTAGATCTTCAATAATAACAAATAGCTGGATCTTGTTTTTTTTATTCAGTCTAACTTTTGATAGAATGATTAAATTGATTCACATTTAACATTGTATTGAGGTTGTCAGATTTATGACTGCCATTTTACTGTTTATTTTCTATACATCTCATGCCTTTTCCCCCTCTATTCCTTCATTACCATTTTCTATTGCAGTAAGTGAATAACTGAATATTTTATAATGTATTATCATATATGTTTCTCTTATAATTTTTCACTAGATACGTTCAGTTATTTCTTTAGTGGTTCCTCTAGGGCTTTCCATATACACTTTGCCATATCAATGTTAGTTTTAGATTTATACTAACTTAATTCCAGTTAGGTATAGAAATGTTAGTCCCCTATTCTCTTTCCTCCTTTCTTGGCATATTTTTGTTCTACATTTAACATCTATAAATGTTACAAACCCAATAATACATTGTTATAATTACTACATTATATAATTTGATATCTTACAAAGAAGCTGAGAGGATAAAAGGGAGCAAGTAAATATTTCCAGCTTTTTTTATATTAACCTTCTGATTTACCATTTCTGTTTCTCTTCATTTGTTCTTGTGGATTTGAGTACCGTCTGGAGTCATTTCCTTAGCCCAATCCAGATTTTCTCCCTTTTTTTGTGTGTTGTTTGTAGCAAATAGGTTACATTTCTATATGTTGTAGGTTCAACAATGCAAATACATATATAGTTTTTTTATAATTGTTTTTTAAATCAATTAAGACAGGATAAAAAATTTGCATTTATACCATATTTTATAATTACATAATTACCTTTACTGGGGTAATTCTTTGTTTCTTTGTGTGTGAATTTAAATTACTATTTGGATTAACTTGACTTCAGCCTGAAGAACTTCCTTTAGTATTTCTTGTAAGGTAGATCTCCTAGCAACAGATTTTCTCAGGTTTTGATTATCCGGTAATGTTTTTATTTCACTTTAATTTTGAAAAATAGCTTTGTTATAAATAGGACTCTTGGTTTACTGTTTCTATGAGTACTTTGAATATGATATATTATTATTACATTGCCTTCAGGCCTCCATTGTTTCTGATGAGAACTCAGCTGATAATCTTGTTGGAGTCTAAGTGTAAGTGATGAGGTGTATTTCTCTTGCTGCTTTCAGGATTTTCTCCTTGGTTTTGATTTCAGCATTTTTACTGTGATATGTTTGTGAATCTCTTTGCTTTTATCCTGCTTGAAGTTTATTGAACTTCAAGGATGTGTAGATTATTGGTTTTCAATGTATTTCTGAAGTTGTCAACCAGTAAGTCTTTGAATAATTTTTCTGCTCATTTATCTTTCTTTTCTCCTTGTGGTAATCTCATTATTCTTACAATGGTGTACTTAATAACGCCCACATTGTTCAGAGATTTTGTTTATTTTTAGTCATTCTTTTTTCTCTATATTCTTCAGATTGCATAATCTCTATCACTCTATCTTTAAATTTACTTATTGTTCTTCTGCTGGTTCAAATCTACTGTTGAACCATTCTACTGAATTTTCCATAATTATGCTTTTCTATTCCATACATTTCACTTAGTTGTTTTCTATAATATCTATCTCTTTATTCATATTTTCTATTTAATAAGACATTGTCATCATGTCTTCCTTTACTTCTTTGCTCATGGTTTTCTTTTATTCTTTGAGCATATTTACAGTGGTACTTTGAAGTCTTTTTCTGTTAAATCCTATATGTGTTCACTCTTACAGGCAGTTTCTGTTGCCTGCTTTTTTTTTCCCCCTTCCATGTCTCAGTTTTTTTGTTGAAAAGTGGAAATTTTACATAATGTATTGTAACAACTATGGGTACTCTCCCTCTTGAACTTGTTATTTGTATTTGTTTCTTTCTTATTTGTTTAGTGACTAGCTGAGTTATTTTAGTGGGAACTATTCCTCCCCCTGAAAATTTGTGAACCTCTGATGTTGCTCCTCATGGGGGCTGTTATGGATTGAATTTTTTCCCTCTGAAATTCATATATTGGAATCCTAATCCCCAGTACCTCAGAATGTAATTTTATTTGAAAGTAGGGTAACTGCAGATATAATTATTTAAGTTAGGATGAGATTATATGGAGTAGGGCGGGCCTCTAATCCAATATAACTGGTGTCCTTAGAAAAAGAAGAAATTGGGAGACAGACTTGCACAGAAGAAAAGCACTATGAGGAAATGAAGGATTTTTCTATGACACAGGAAGCATCAAAGATTGACAGCAAACCAATAGAAACTAGGTGAGAGGCATGGAACAGATTCTCTGTCATAGCCCTCAGAAGGAATCAACCCTGCCAACACTTTGATTCTGGACTTCTAGCCTCCAGAACTGTAAGACAATACATTTCTGTTGTTTAAGCCCCACAGTTTGTGGTACTTTGTTACAGCAGCCCTAGCTGACTAATATGTAGTGTAGGCTTGGGTTCACCCACAGTCACTCTGATATGACAGTGGTTTTGACAGGGCTATCTTTGTCTCTATCCCTGGCCTCATCCAGCTGTTATGTTCCAGTAATTGCCAACTTATTGCTCTATAATGTTTAACAATGTGCTGGGAC
Organism: Hippopotamus amphibius kiboko; assembly: GCF_030028045.1. Taxonomy (NCBI): domain Eukaryota; kingdom Metazoa; phylum Chordata; class Mammalia; order Artiodactyla; family Hippopotamidae; genus Hippopotamus; species Hippopotamus amphibius. The sequence continues at coordinate 46,017,300 of NC_080191.1, read as the reverse complement.
ATAAATTGATTCATAGACAAAGCCAATCAAATTTGAGCTGCTTTGAAGGGATAATTTCTGAGATCAGTGTTTGGAATTGTTTTTCTGACCCTAGGTAAGTCCTCCCAGTCATCTCTTTCTCAAATTCTCTCAGACAAATACTTAGCATACAGGTTACCCTATATGCCCAATGAACCTATTAATCTCCTCCCAATTCCCTTTCACTACAGTTTTTACTATTTTTGTTGCTGTTTTTGGTTCAAAATTGTCCAGGTTTTATTTCAAGTTCAATTCCTTTGGAAAGAGATTAGGAGGTGTCATTTTTATGACTTGCTTTCCCCTCTTCCCTAACCCCAGACAAAATCACTGAACCACATCTCTGGAATTGGATATAAGGTCGATGGTGTACTTCTCTCTGAGTGACGCAGCTGCTTTAGGAACTGAGTGTTTCATGGTTGGAGGAAGGAGGAGGAAGTAGCATAGGATCTTCTTGTCTGACTCTCCCAGTTTGGGATCACCACCTTAAGAGCTGGGCAAGTACAGTCTGGGCCGTAGTATTATCAGTGGTGCTATACCCAAAATAGAGTTTCCAACCCACAGGTTGGTCATGAGTGGAAGAAGGGTACCCCTACTTTTCAGCAATATTCACCCATATCTTAGCCTCAGCAATGTGTAGCTGGGTTCAAAATGAAAAGTGCTCATGTCCTGTTCCTCCTGGGAAGATGTCCCTCAGGCTGGAGCTGGGAGTTTCTATCTTGCCGAATATGGAGGGGCAAGTGAGGGAGCAAATCTCAGTTCAAATACCCCAACTTCTCACTCTTCTTAGAGTATTTTATGTTTTCTTGAATAGTTTCTTTATTGTCTCTATGCCCCTGGCCCAATTTCCTGAGACTTTAAGTGATTGTTTTTAAATAACTATTATCAGTTTTGCTGGACAGGAGGTTCAGGGAGCTCCTCATTCTATCATTCTGTAAGTCCCTTTTAATATTATTTTGAATGTATTAAAAATATAGATTACTATGAGATTCTATGATATTGTACTTTACCTTTTAAAAATTTAGTCAGAAATACTCAAGGAAAAATTACACTGGAGAGAAAATACAACCTTTAAGTCTGGCAACTACTCTGACTTATTACTCTGAGATTTTCTTTCAAGATAAACCCAGGATTTCTTAATTCATGATAACTTATGCCTATAAATTCAAAATTCTGCAGTTGGTCTTCTAACTTCTCATTTCCAAAATGCAATGTTTAGTAGGTAAATCAAATAATTAAGTTTTGAATAATTGAACAGTCCATTTAAGATACAATTAAGTTTCATTGTCTTATTTTATTTGCTTGCTTGTTTTTTTTTTTTTCTTAATTTAGGGAAAGTAAAAGAAAAACAAGTATGACACATTATTTCCTTGTGAACATAACTGGAAAAAAGTTAATAGTGTTATGAAATTTGGGGTTGGAGGAATGTGTTATATTTAATAACACATGTAGTAAGTTAGAAGACTGGAAGCTACAACATTTATTTTTTAAGTCTTTTGCACCACTGCTTTTAATAAAGGAATCATTGGATTTGTTTTCATACAACTCATAATTTCAAAGTTTTTGAACAAATTTGAGACTATCAATTGTCTTTTTCCAAGTTCTAGAAATGCTGGGAAATTTATTTACACTTAAAGAACAACATAGCTTTATCATCATGTGGATTCTAGGTCAAATATTCTTACAATATTAAATTTTCTGAAAAAAAAATTTAATTGTTTTTGAGGTTCACAGTGAGGATCTGGGGAAATAAAGTGGAAAATAAAATAGAGAACAGTAGAATGGATATCTTAATGCCTAGATTTAATTAAGCTTTGAAAAGTGCTAGGTGAGGGGCAGCAAGCATATCATTGGCAGAAAGTAAATCAGTGTTAATGACTTGTGGCAATATAGTTGGTTTGGGGCTCTTTCCATAGTGGTGAGTGTGACTTTTCCCACAATAACTGAATACAAATGACATTACAATTATTTGTGAAATCGCTGAAATTGGCTCAAGAATGTCAGCTATTTATGACTACTATTTCATAGTAAGGGAACAGAATGCCTTTTGAAAATATTAGGTCTGTACAATGACATAAAATAATTTATCATAAGTATTAATACTATTATGACTGTATTATCATAATTAACATGTATTGATATATACTCTGCTAAACACTTCACATACTTGATATCAGTTACTTTCCAACAATTTTGTGATCTAGACATTTTTCAGCAATACTGATAAGAAAATTGAGATCTAGCAAGCTTAAGGAAGTAATCTAAAGTCACATAGTATTCAAAAGCACACAGAGATTTTGAGGCTTTGAGTGTGCATACAATCACTATTTACACAGTGTTTTAATCCATCTTGAAGACACAAGTATAGTATATCATAAAAAATAAACAAACAACCCATGTAGCATCCCTCAGCCAATATAGAGACAAGAGAAGAACATGTGTGTATATAATTAATACTCTTACATAGTTAACATTCTAATTTATAACACACCATGCTGTTGTGTTGTCTCATTTTTTTAAACCAGGTTATTTAAAAAAATCATATTATAAAATATTTGATCTCTCTTCATGAGCTTGGGGAAATTTTAAGTGCCTCACAATAACATGAGATTTGTTATGGAACATAATTCAATTTTATATAATAATTAGCTTTCAATTTCTTAGCAAATTAATCACTTATTTATTCTTAAATATATTCAGATTTAAAAATTAGATAAAATTATTAATAGTAACATATAATAAAAATAGGTAACATATAATTTGCCATACATGAGTAAATTTTAATAAGTATAATGTTCTGAATACACACAAAAAGAGATTGATTAATAATGAAAAAATAAGATGTAATACCAAAAAAGTGGACAACAGAAGCCCTGTAAGCTGAACAGTTTTACTGTTAGTAATTGCAAGAGTAATACGAGAAAGCAAGGTTGCTAATGAATAAGAGCATAAAGTAAAAGAAAACACAAAATTATTTCTTCTTTATTATCTAAAGGTGTTGCAATGTTAAAATAAATAAATATTATGTAATCCATAATTAATTGATAAAGTTCAATAAGAAAACTTGTCAATAACAAAAGTCCCAAAAAAGCAAATTAAAGAATTTCAGATGTCCTAGAAATTTTAGATATTTTAGCTTTAGGCTTGCCAGCTGATATACTAAATTCTAGATAATCTCAGAAGTTATATACTTCATGGCAGACACACACACATATAAATTTTATAAAGTATAATAATATATATAATATATATGGCAGGTATATATCACAGATTCTTTGGTCAAACACTGGCAACTAAATACGTGGCTAAGTTAAAAATTATCCATGCTCTGGCTGTAGAATTTATTTTAATTAACTTTTAGAAAAGACAAATACATCATTTTTTGACATAATCTCCTTGCTTTTCAATGCACTTTGTCCGTCTGTCAACAAGCTTTCATATTCCCTCATTAAGAAATGTTTTAGGCTGAGCTGCAAGCCACAAATGCACCTCTGTCTTCACTTCTTCCTCAGAAGTGAATCTTTATCCTCGTAGGGCTGTTTTCAGGGGACCAGACAGGTGAAAGTCTGATGGAGCAAGATCAGGACTATAGGGAGGATGTTTTAACACCTCAAAAGGAAGTTTTTGCAGAGTGTCCACAGTGTGGGCAGAAGTGTGCAGACGTGCATTGTCATGCAAGATCACAATGCCCTTGGATAGCAGTCTGAAGTTTAGGCTTCAGCTCTTCAATAAGCATCTCACTGTTGATTGTTGAATCTTTTTCCTAAAAATGTCCCAATATTGGCCCTTGAGAATCCCAGAAAACTGTAAGCATCAATTTTCCACCTGATGTTTGACTTCTGAATTTTTTCTTGGTTGGCAGTTGAGGATGTTTCACTTCCATACTCTGCGGTTTACTCTCAGGCTCATAGTAATGAATCCATGTCTCGTAACCAGTAATGATTCTCTTTAAGAAACTTTCACCTTCCTTAGAGTATTGGTCCAAATTTTGTTTGCAGATATCCAAATGTTTCTGTTTATGCTCTTCTTTGAGTTGTTTGGGCACCTCCTCACACAAACTTTTTGAAACCTCAGTCTGTTGTGGATTACTTCACCCTCCTGTATGTCCTGCCAGTACTCACTAATTAATAATATGTCATGATAATGTGTCCTAATAGAAAACCTGTTGTCCCTATTTCATAAAATGGTATCTCAAACAGAGAAATTGGCATGTACAAGATAGAGGGTACAAACAAGTATTCATATTCCTCAGAAATGACATTCCAGTTATCACAGTGGATATATATCTTACAGAGTCACCAAATCAGATGTGTTGATGAAAATGCATGTTTGTATTTTCTAGCTTTCATAGAAAGCTTTTGGAATATTTAGAAAAATTTAAGTTTTATCTGTTCCAAATGTATTTGCTTTAGCAATTCCTTCTTATTGCAGAGTATCTCTGAGGTTCTTGAACTTAAGCACATGAGAGTTTGATATTTCTCTGCAGACATTGATTTCATTTACAAAGATCTTCTCCAGGAAGAAGTGCAGTGTTTGAATTTATCTTACCATTCTTGCTTTGTCACTTGCCAGTCAATTTGCAGACATGTATAACAAACCAGACATAAAAATGCCTTAAAAATCTAGTTGTATAAATGCTTTTATTGATAGGTTTGGGTTCCTGTTTTTGTTTGATCAAAAACAGATGCAAAGAGTAAAGTCTTATAGGAACTGAAATGAAAGTATATGGCATCAGAGTGACCTCTATTCTCTTTGCAACACACAAATTTTACTGTTTCTCTGTGAAAGCTTATTTTTCCTCTCAAAGGTTATTAGCAAGTCTAATGAATTAGCGTATGGTTATATGTTTAGTCACCAAAAATCGAGCTAGAAGCCAGGAACATCTTCAGACTTCTGAAATTTCTTCCATCACTTTGTCAGTGATCACCTAGAGGAGTTGAGGAAGCCATCTTTCCAATTCCTATAGTGAACATAAAACTAGGTATCAATGGATGAAATGATTGCCTAGAATACAAATTTCAAGTCACAGAACTCACCTTAGGCTGAATACAGCTTGACCAACTCACAAATTATCAGTATTTTAAGGTAGGGATTGTGTTACTATTGATTTGTTGTTGCTAAATATAATCTATAATAAATATAACAGTCACTAATGTTCTAAATGTTCTCATTCTTTGGCAAAATTTTATTAACTTATGTGAAATATAAAGGTATTTTAAAACTGTACAGAGCTATTATAAGATTTTTATAAAATTATCATGTCAGAAATGGTATTAAGTCAAATTTATCACTTGGCATTATCTCCCTATGTTTCTAAAAAGTGTTTTTGGTGCAATGTTTTTAAGAAGTTCCCAATAATGATTACTTTTGGAAATCTCTGTAAGTGTAGGCTATCATTTTTATCTTGTTATCTTTGAAGTTTAAATATATATTTGCCATTGTTGCTTGTTTTTTCACACATAGTGTATTGAATATAACAGCTGCACTATGGTACTCAATTTTATTCCATTCACTTATTAATGAACTACATTTGTGCTTGGGAAGGTATTTTTAGAAATGTGTTCACTGAAAATGATCTCTCATCTATAATTTCTACCATAAGGCAGCTAAAATTCCCTCTTGAGTAAGATACATGTGCAAATTTAGCATTTTAATGAGAAAGTTTAAATTTATTTTCAAGAACACTTCACTTAGCCCAGGTTATTTTGAATGTGTATAAATACAAGTACTCAATGTTTCAAAGGGGGACCACTAGTTGAATAGTTCTAAGATGTAAGTAGTCAGTTTGGGCACAATATAACCTTCCCTGAAGATCCCTTTATTATGATTTCTTCCAGAGTATGTTCTATTTATTTACCTTTGCATGAACTTTACTCACCTCTGAATGACCTCTGTTTAGCTTGTGCACAATATCTTTCTGTCCCTGGAGCTAAGTTAGTAAATACCCGAGGAAGAGCATCCAATCCCCCAAGCCCTGTCCTGAGGGCTCTCTAGAGAAATGCCTCAATCCCAATGGCAGGGATACAATACTTTAACTAAGCATCATGCAGGTGGTAGAGTAACTAATGTCTTATGAGACTTAAAAAGTGGGCTCACCACTCACTGACAGAATTCACGTGAAATGGCAATAGGGAGATTTCTTTCTCTCCCATTTATGCTAATGTTTGAATGTAGTTTTCTATATCCAACAATTACATGTTTATAGAGAGTATATAAGATGAAGAAAAAAAGATGTATATTAACATATAAAATAATAAAAACATCTTTTATTGGGGAAAGTGTTTTAACTCTGATTTTTCTTAAGTCTGAGTTATTGTCACAAACCAAAAGAAGTATATATAAGCTGACAGATGATTATACTTAAGTTGCAAAGACAAGCTATCTCCAGCTTGGAATGAAAATGATGGCTTCTATATGCCAACTGTCTACTTGGATCAAAATAACATAGAATGGACCAATTGATAAAAGAGAAAAGACATAAGCAGATGAAACTAGAAGACTATAAAGACAAATTTTCCATATAAAATATAGTGCTAGGTTATAAAAATATATTTCTTTAAAGTATATACCCACACAGACACAGAGTTGTGTATGTGTGTATATGTATACATATATATATATATATACAGATTTATATGTGTAATGTATATACTATGTATGAAATTATTTTCTTCAAAAAAGTTTACATTCTGAATTTGAGATATTGATTCCCTGTAGACACTGAATCCTAGATGAGAAAAACGCAGGAGACATTTATCATAAAAATTACCTTCCAGGAACAGATGAACTCCCCTTCCAATTAGCACTAGGTCAAAAACTGTATTTTTGCATGAAGAATTTCTTGTTTATTTGCATTCACTTTCTAACTCTAATCAAAAGGGAAAATAGATCTAAGTAAGACCAAATTTCTTTTATGGTATCAACATATCTTTACAACAATGAATGTATATATAATATTTGTAACAATGAAAGTTAATCTTTTCCATGAGGATACTTCAGAGGGTTACTCATCATTATTTTTTATTATGAAAATTTTAAATATAAATAAAAGTGGAGAGACTAATATGGTAAAACACTGTCATGCACTGTCACTTAGCTTTAGCAATTTACTACTCATAGCTAATTTATTTTTACTCCCCCACTTCTCTTTCAAAACTTTTGGGTGCAAATCCCAGGTATAATATTATTTAGCCCATAAATATTTCAGCAAACATCAGTTAAACATAAAAAACTCTTTTTAAAAATAGAACACATTATCAATATAATACATATGAATTACAACCTTAATGTATTAAAAATTGCATATTCAATGTGAAAATTTTCATAATTAAGTCAAACATTCTTATTTTTGTTTTCATGTATGAATCAGATATCTAAATAAGGTCCATATATTCAAACTAGTTGATGTGCCCATTACATATATTTTTTCTATAGGTTCTCTTTCATTTTTCTGTTTTCTTTGCTTGTTATTTAGTAAATAACAGAGTTGATTGTGCTTATAGAGTTTCCCACAGTTATCATCATCCTGTGTGTACTATAGTCCCTGTAAATTGCAGTCATATCTAGATGATTTATTATATCAAAGTTTGTTTTCTTTTTTTAATATTGGTAAGAATTCTTCATAGATCCTGTTGCATTAGTTGCTTGGTTATCAGCAATTGATAGTCATTGCCCAGATACATCAATACACTAAGGTTTTGAAAACACCTTTATAAAATTGGATTACTTCTTCAATTATTAACAGAATATTTTTCTGATGTAAAACTTTCATCATTAACTATTTGGTTACATTAAAGTATAATTTATATAGAAAATGTAGGATATATCCTTGATTCTTTTCCTTTTTTTTAACTTTATTCTTTTTCTTTTTAAGTGTTGGTTCCATAGCTACTTCCTAATGTGACTGTTCCAGGTATCCACTGTAGTGGAACAAAACACCATAAATCATGGTGGCTTAAAACAATGACAACCATTTTTTTACCTATTACATTTCTGTGAGTTGTGAATTAGGGAGGGGCTCAGCTAGGCAATTCTGGTGCTTGAGATCTCTAATGTTGTTGGAGTCAAAGAGTGGTTGTAACTGAAACAGCAGGAGATTAGGTAATTGGGGGTTGTCCAGGCACCTGCCTTTGTGTGTGAATGGGTTGTTTCCATGTGGATTAGTTTGAATTTCATGCCAGCCTGAGAGTAGTTGCTATAGATTGAATCTTTGTGTCTTCCCAAATTTATATGTTGGAACAATCCTTAATATGATGGGTTTTGGGGTTGGGGCCTTGGGAACTGACTAGGTGATAAGGGCAGAACCCTCATAGATAGGATTAGTGCCCTGATAGAGACATCAGAGAATTCATTCATTCCTTCCACCAAGTAAGGATGCAGCGAAAAGAGTGTCTATAAACCAGGAAATATGTGTTGATCAGATGCTGAATTTGCTGATGCCTTGATCTTAGACTTTCTAGCCTCCAGATTGTGAGCCATAAATATCTGTTGTTTATAAGCCACCTAGTATAAGATAACAGTCAAAATGCTTCCTTGGTGACTGACTACCTCCAGAGCAAGCATTCAAAGAGAAAAAGAGGGTCCTGTGTGGAATTTTGAGGAGACTTTGGAAGTCACAAAGCGTCACGTTGGCCCTATTCAATGGGTAGAGTTAGTCACAAAGACCCCCTAGTTTCAACAGAAGGAAGCATAGCCTCCATTTCCTAAAGGAATGTTAAATTTTAAGAAAGAGAATGAGAGATATTGTTGAAGATACCTTTCAAAGTAACTTAAAAACTGTGCATCATTATGAACTCATAGATTTAAGTATATTTGATGTGGTCTTATCTGTTACAGTTATAATTCATATGGATATTCAAATTATTCCATTTTTTGGCTGATGAAAGGAGATTACTGAAATTCTATACAAATTCTCTATAACATGACTTAGTTCTCCCTGATAACTTTCTATTTTCCTTGCTTTCTATAATAAGTTGTCTTGTGCATATCTTGTATTTACTGTCCAATCATTGCTCACTACTACTAGGTTGGTCATTTCTGAACATTTTTTTAAAATCAGACCTAGAAAATATTTTCCTTCTTTTTTTTGAAGAGAAAATAAATTAGGTGTTCATACTGCTGCACTCAGTACAAATTAAAAATGACAGAGATTTTACCCAAGTCATCAATCTTATATCTCTATAACCTTTCTCTCATTCATAAATTCTAGTTCTTAATGAGACAAGTATAATTACTTATTTGCTTTCCCGTAATGCATGCTCAATCTCTTTACTCCCAGGATGAAACTACAGATACTAACATCAACTATGATTACAGAGAACAGATAAAAAATATTCTGCATTTTTGTTTGTCCTGTAAGTAAATTTTTCTCAGGATGTCTAATCAAATTATTATGTTCTTAAGTCACCTGGGACACTTCTCTGTGTGCTACCAATTTAATATGTCAGTTCATTTATTTTATTCTGTTTTCAATTTTAAATTTAAATTTTGTTTTTTATAACTATAAAACATTTGTATAACACCAAAATATAATATATAAACCATATATTATGCATATGGCAAGCCTCTATCTCTATCCCTACCACCTCTCTTCCACCCATATATAATTGTTTTTAAAATGTTATGAATTATTCTGTCATTTCTATCATTTAGGAAAACACACACACATGCATATTCACATTGCCCTAATATACATCTTAGACAATACATTGTGGAGAACCAATAAATGGTAGTACATAAACACATTCACCATTTTTTAAATTTCAACTGCGTTGGATGTCATTGTTTAGATATTATTTAGTGTATTTAATGAGTCCTCAATTAGTGATCATCCAGTTATTTCTGGTCTTTTGCTAAGGAAAACTATGCTACAATAAATAGCAATCTCTCCTATTAGATTCAGAATGCATACATTTTTATATTATGTTTTTCCTATGAAAACATTTATAATCCTCAAAGACATTATAGCTAAATTTTCAACTCTAAATATTTTGACAAAAAAAACACACTTTATTTATAGTAAACTTAATAATTCAGTATCTACTCGAATATATATTTTTAGGCAATGTACAGGCAGAAAAGTTTAGATTTTTGGTACTGAAAAGTGTAATCAACATCCAGTTCCACGGTGGACATATCTGAAAAAGGGAAACACTTCCAGACAGAGGTGGCTCCAGGCCTTTTCTTGTGTGATGGGTCACATGTTACAAATTCATTTATATTATGATATCTATCTACATCAAAGCATTTCAAGGATTTCTGTATTTACCAGGTGACTGCATTCTTTTGAACTTCCCCAGATTTTCATCAAAGAGATATGCTATATATATATGAAATCTAAATACATGGTACTGATGGACTCAGTGTCAGGGGAAGAATAAAGATGCAGATGTAGAGAAAGGACACACTTCAGGACATGGGGAGGGGAGGAAGGAGAAGCTGGGACAAAGTGAGAGAGCAGTACTGATGTATATACACCACCAAATGTAAAATAGATGGCTAGTGGAAAGCAACTGCATAACAAAGGGAGGTCAACTCGATGATTGGTGATGACCTAGAGGGATAGGATAGGGAACGTGGGAAAGAGGCTCAGGAGGGAGGGGATATGGAGATATATGTATAAATACAGCTGATTTACTTTGTTGTACTGTGGAAACTAGCACAACAGTGTAAACCAATTATACTCCAATAAAGATTAGGAAAAAAAAAAAGATATGCTAAACCCAAACAGAGTAATAGCCTGTTAAAATAAACTTAAGCATTAAGTGTCTCCTAACAATACTCAATATGTCCAGGTATAATAAAAAAATCACTGGTCATACAAAGCCCCAGGAAGATCACAACTGAGTGAAAATATAAACTCATGACAGTATCAAGAGAATCAGTTATTCGAGTGGTCTGACACTGGTTTTAAAGCAGCCATCATAATATTGCTTCAATAATAATTAACAATTGCCTTGAAACAAATGAAAAAATAAAAAAAATCAGCAAGGAAATAAAAGTCATAAAGAGAAGAATTAAATAGAAATTATAGAACTGAAAAATATAACACACAAAAAAAGTAAAAAAACCAAACCTTTCTGGTTAAGCACTGTAATAGAGTGGAGATTACAGAAGATAGAATCACTGATTTTGAGATCAGTAGAATTCACTTAATCTGAACAACTGAGAGAAAATAGTCTTAAAAGCAATTAACAAAGTCTTAGGGTCCCCTGGAATAATAATAAAAGATTTAGCATTCACATCATTAGAGTCCCAATGTAGAGGAGAAATAATGTACTGCTAAAAAAGTATTAAATGATGGCTGAAAATTCCCCAAATTTGACAGAAGACATATACCTACAAATTCAAGAAGCTGAATAAACTCTAAATAAACTACACCTAAAGAAATCCAAGCCAATGCATCCTAATTAAATTTCTGAAAACTAAAGACAAAATAAAAATCTTATAAACAACAGAATAGTTTTATATAGAAAAACACTGATATGAATGATAATGGATTTCTCATATTGAACATCTGAGTCCAGGGGAAGTGGCACAACATTTTGCAAGTGTTGAAGGAAAAGACCTATCAACTATGAATTCTATATCTAGCAAAAAATATCCTTCAGGAGTTAAAGTGAAATCAATTGATTCTCAGAGAAAGGAAAACTAACACCTTCCCTAAAAAAAAAAAAAAAAAAAAAAAAAAGCCTAAAAACCACCTCCAAAGAGAAAGGAAATGAAAATAGAGGAAAGTTGGAACTTCAGAAGAAATGAGAACAATGAAGTCAATAAACAAGGAAGGATTTTCTATGTATAGTATGATGTCATCTGCAAACAGTGACAGTCTTTTCCAATCTGGATTCCTTTTATTTTTTTTCTTCTCTGATTGCCATGGCTAGGACTTCCAAAACTATGTTGAATAAAAGTGGTGAGAGTGGACATCCTTGTCTTATTCCTGATCTTAGAGGAAATGCTTTCAGCTTTTCACCATTGAGTATGGTGTTAGCTGTAGGTTTGTCATACATGGCCTTTCTTATGTTGAGGTATGTTCACTCTATGCCCACTTTCTGGAGCATTTTCATCATAAATTGGTGTTGAATTTTGTCTAAAGCTTGTTCTGCATCTGTTGAGATGATCATATGGCTTTTGTTCTTCAGTTTGTTGATGTGGTGCATCACACTGGTTGATTTGCAGATACTGAAAAATGCTTGTATTCCTGGGATAAATCCCACTTGATCATGGTGTATGATCCTTGTAATGTATTGTTGGATTCATATTGCTAGTATTTGGTTGAGGATTTTTGTGTCTATGTTCACCAGTGATATCGGCCTGTAATTTTTTTTTTTTTTTGTATCTTTGTCTGGTTTTGATATCAGAGTGATGATTGCCTCATAGAATGAGTTTGGGAGTATTCCTTCATCTGCAATTTTTTGGAATAGTTTCAGAAGGATAGATGTTACCTCTTCTCTATATGTTTCATTGAATTCACCTGCAAAACCATCTTTTTTTTTTTTTTAAAAAGCAAGGAAAGTGGTTAATCTGCTGGCGAGTATGATTTTTTTAAGAACTTTTATTGAGATATAATTGACATGCAATGAACTGCATATATTTAAAGTGTACAGTTTGATTTTTTTTCTTATTAGTAATGTATATATGGCAATCCCAATTTCCCAATTCATCCTACACCCCCCCACCCTCTGCTCTCCATGTGTTTGTTCTCTACATCTGTGTCTCTACTTCTGTCTTGCAAACCAGTTGATCCGTACCATTTTCCTATATTTCACATATATGCATTAATATACAATATTTGTTTTTATCTTTCTGACTTACTTTACTCTGTAGGACAGTCTCTAGGTCCATCCGTGTCTCTAGTATGATTGACTGTGACTTTCAAGTGAAAATTGGATTATTTTTATGCAAGTGAGGGATCACAGAAGTTTGTCTATAACATAAAAAATCCTCTACCTCTTGGAATTACTACATTTCAGAACAGGCAGTGCTACTACCTTCAGGAATTAAATTTTGCTTCATTCCACTAGGAAAGTAATCATGACCAGCTCAAGTGATTTGTGAGGGAAAAGAGATAATGGAATAGGTAGAAGATGGGAATTATAAATATCAATACCACCATTTGACCCATTACTGAAATGAATTATGAATATTTCTTTCTTAATTTGATACTCCCATATATATTTATATGTATATATGCATCTTTGTATATATATGTGTGGATGTATCTGTGTATATATGTATATTTTTTTCTTTATTTAAAGATGGTTGAGGTGTCATTTGTGGCCTTCTTTTGTATAGAGGGTTTTTATGCTTTTGGTTATATGAGGAATAATTGTGTCTTTCAAATGAGAGTATGGATTTTCTATTACCTTCAGTTGGAAGTTAAATATGGTTAAATGAGTTGTGCGTGGACAAGGGATGGATGTGGTGGCCTTGTACTTTACTAACTTGGTAATAGTGCCACTACATTTACCAGAAGTCCCTTTTCTGAACTCTTGTAAATAGAGTGGGGAAAAAAATGTGCTCATGATTTGGAAGACAAATGAAGATGGCAGCCATTACCCTCTGAAAGTATTCCTGGTTAGAGGGATTGAGAGACAGATGCAGCTTGTCCTTGCCTTCAGTGGCTCTGCAATGAGTTCTTTATCCTGACTGCTGTCAAGGCTGAACTACAGGCTCACCATTAGATTAAGAGGCCACAGGTTTCCTCGGAGGTCTGTACCCCACCCCCCACTCTGCTTCACAGTCTCACTCTAGCAACTAAACTTGTCTGAACTCCAGAGGACTGGTTACTGATTCTGATGCTTCAATTCCCTGTATCAGACCCGTGTTATCACTATGTCTCTAACCATTTCTATAATACACTCTTTGTTCCATAATACTTATTAGGTTTCTGTTTCTCTAACTGAACCCTGGCTGTTACAATCCCTTTGCTCTTTGTGGAGACTGTGCCACTTCTGGAGAGAGCATATGTATGTTAATAATTGCATGAAGTGTAGTCCCTTTAAACTTTTTGGAGATTAGAGAACATAGCTTTTCTGTACAGACTTAGAGACTTAAAGCTTATCCAAAAATTGATTCTTTTTAACTATTTATATTATGCTGATTTATTTATTAGGTACAAGCTCTCTGTTTTCTGAAGCTAAAACATTAGCATTTGTATACAAAAATACATCTTTAACTAGGTTATAAATACTTCTCATAAGCTAAATACAGCAAAATATTTCTTAAATATATATATTTCTTATATATGTGTGTGTGGATTTATGTTTCTCTAAAGCTTTCTTCAAGTTGAGAGAATTTTTCTATGAAAAATTTTCCTATGAAATATTTCTTCACATGTAAGGCTTAAAACAATGTTATTAATACAGTTGTTTTTTGTCTTTGTTGTCTTTAATTTCACTTAATTAAATATTAGATTTATAGTATTTACTGTTACATTTGTTATATTTAATTTATATACATGTCTATGTTATATTTAATTTACTAGCAGTTGCTTGAATATAAAAGATATGTTTCATGCATAACAAAGCAAGAAAATAAGATATTACTTTACATTTCTTAGAATGTTAAAGAATAGAAAGTTACATAAAGTCACCACCTGTTAGTGTTGATAGGAGGATGTAGTCATTCTTGTGCATCCTTTTTTGGAGTATAGACTTGTTGAGGCATTCAATGGAGCAGACTTGCATTATTTCATCAAATTAAATATACCCATTTTCTATTACACCGAAGTTCTACTTTGGAGTATATATCTCAAAGAATGTCTGACAGAATTCTATCCAAGGATGAGTAGGAAGATACTTGCTTATTGAAGCATTATTTGTGATATGGAGCATTTCAGGCAAATTATGTGTTCATTGCTTGGAGAGAAAATGCAAAGTATAATAATTCCACACCACAGAGTACAATTCTGTAGCCAGAAACAATAGGTTGCATGCACTCACGTGCACACACAGACACACAGACACTCACAAAAGAATGACAACACTTAAAAGTATGCTGGTGTCTACTGGGCATATACCCTTAGAAAACCATAATCCAAAAAAGAAACATGTACCATAAAGTTCAGTGCAGCACTGTTTACAATAGCCAGGACATGGAAGCAACCTAAATGCCCATCAACAGATGAATGGATAAAGAAGATGTGGCACATATATATAATGCAATATTACTTAGCCATACAAAAGAATGAAGTTGAATTATTTGTAATGAGGTGGATAGACCTAGAGTCTGTCCTACAGAGTGAAATAAGCCAGAAGGAGAAAAACAAAATGCTAACTCATATATATGGAATCTAAAAAAAAAAATGGTACTGATGAACCCAGTGACAGGGCAAGAATAAAGATTCAGATGTAGAGAACGGACTTGAGGACACAGGGTTGGTGGGAGCAAAGGGGCAGCTGGGATGAAGTGAGAGAGCAGCATTGACATATATACACTACCAAATGTAAAATAGTTAACTGGTGGGAAGTTCCTGCATAACATAAGGAGATAAACTTGATAATGGATGATGACTTAGAGGGCCAGGATAGGGAGGGTGGGAGGGAGTTGCAGGAGGGTGGGTATATGGGGATATATGTATAAATACAACTGATTCACTTTGGTGTACCTCAAAAATTGGCACAACAGTGTAAAGCAATTATATTCCAATAAAGAGCTTTAAAAAATTAAATTAAAAAAATGTATGGTGGTGAATGCAGTAAGAAAAGTTATAAGATCTCTGACAATAGCATTTACAAAAAACAATATTAAAAATATACATAAAACAATTTTAAATTTGTTATAGCAATAAAATATCAAGTAGGTACTATTAAATGTATTAAAATGTGGAAGAAAATGGAAATTAATATGTGAAAGAAGAAAAGGACCTAAAGAGGCCAACAATTTTAATCTGCCATTACCAAAAGAAGTGCTATTAAATCAACCATGATTTTTTCTACATTTTTGGGTGGCATTCCACTGTATGGAAAATATTTTCCTTCTTACTGACTGATTGATTGATATCAGTATAGATTCATAAATTCAAAAAATATAGTATTAAATAACTACTATCATTTTTTTAAAATTTATTATTTTTTGGGTACACCAAGTTCAATCATCTCTTTTTATACACATATTCCCGTATTCCCTCCCTCCTTCTACTCCCCCCCACCCTCCCTCGAGTCCCGCCCACCCTCCCCGTCCCAGTCCTCTAAGGCATCTTCCATCCTCGAGTTGAACTCCCTTTGTTATACAACAACTTCCCACTAGCTATCTATTTTACAGTTGGTAGTATATATATGTCTGTGCTACTCTCTTGCTTCGTATCAGCTTCCCCTTCACCCCCCGCCCCCCCCAAACCTCGAGTTCTCCAGCCCATTCTCTGCATCTGCGTCCTTGTTCATGTTTTGTCACTGAGTTCATCAGTACCATTTTTAGATTCCGTATATGTGAGTTAGCATACAATATTTGTCTTTCTCTTTCTGACTTACTTCACTCTGTGTGACAGACTCTAGGTCTATCCACCTCATGACATATAGCTCCATATCATCCCTTTTTTTTTTCTTTTAGTTTTTTTTTATTTATTATTTTTTGGGGGGTACACCAAGTTCAATCATCTGTTTCTATACACATATCCCCGCATTCCCTCCCCTCCCCGACCCCCCCCTCGAGTCCCCCCCACCCTCCCCGCCCCAGTCCTCCAAGGCATCTTCCATCCTCGAGTTGGACTCCCTTTGTTATACAACAACTTCCCACTGACTATCTATTTTACAGTTGGTAGTATATATATGTCTGTGCTACTCTCTCGCTTCGTCTCAGCTTCCCCTTCACCCACACCCCCTCCCATTCTCTGTATCTGCGTCCTTGTTCTTGTCACTGAGCTCATCAGTACCATTTTTAGATTCCATATATGTGAGTTAGCATACAATATTTGTCTTTCTCTTTCTGACTTCCTTCACTCTGCATGACAGACTCTAGGTCTATCCACCTCATTACATATAGCTCCATCTCATCCCTTTTTATAGCTGAGTAATATTCCATTGTATATATATGCCACATCTTCTTTATCCATTCATTTGTTGATGGGCATTTAGGTTGTTTCCATGTCCTGGCTATTGTAAATAGTGCTGCAATAAACATTATGGTAGCTTTTTGACCCACCTCCTAGAATCATGGAAATAAAATCAAGAATAAACAAATGGGACCTCATGAAACTTGAAAGCTTTTGCACAGTGAAAGAAACCATAAACAAGACTAGAAGGCAACCCTCAGAATGGGAAAAAATAGTTGCCTATGAAACAATGGACAAAGGATTAACCTCCAGAATATAGAAGCAGCTCATGCAGCTTAATACCAAAAAAGCAAATAACCCAATCCACAAATAGACATTTCTCCAAAGAAGACATACAGATGGCCAACAAACACATGAAAAAATGCTCAACATCACTCATCATCAGAGAAATGCAAGTCAAAGCCACAATGAGGTATCACCTCACACTGATCAGAATGGCCATCATCACAAAATCTGGAAACAACAAATGTTGGAGAGGGTGTGGAGAAAAGGGAACTCTCCTGCACTGTTGGTGGGAATGTAAGTTGGTACAGCCACTAAGGAAAACAATTTGGAGGTTCCCTAAAAAACTACAAATAGAACTACCATAAAATCCAGTAATCCCACTCCTGGGCATATACCCAAAGAAAACCATAATCCCAAAAGAAACATGTACCATAATGTTTACTACTATCGCTTTTAATTGAATTTAATTGTATTTTTATTGAGCTAAAATTGACATATTACATTTTATTAGCTTCAAGTATACAATGTAATTTTTTTCTTGTGATAAGAAATTTTACAATTGACTCTCTTAGCAACTTTCAAATATCCAATAATGTATTATTAACTCTAGTCACAATGCTGTACATTGTATCCCCAGGACTTACTCATCTTACAACTGAGAGTTTGTAGATTTTGACTACCTTCATCCATTATTTTTTATATTAAAAATTTCCCAAATTTGGCCAGTTTAAATCCCCTTTAAGAAGATTCATGTATATTCTTCATATGTTTCAATCATTCTTTGAAGATTAACTTGCTTCCTAGAATCTTCTCTTGCATTTTTTCTCTCTGCTCTTTTTTTTATTTTTTAAGTTGCTTTACAATGTTGTGTTAGTTTCTGCTGTATAACAAAGTGAACCAGCTTTGTTATACAGCAGATGTATATACATATCCCCTCCCTCTTGGACCTCCCTCCCACTCACCCCCATCCCACCCATCTAGGTCACCGCAGAGCATCTAGCTGAGCTTCCTGCGCTATACAGCAGGTTCCCACTGGCTGTTTTACACATGGTAGTGTGCATATGTCAATCCCAATCTCCCAATTCATCTCCTCCCTCTTACCCTCCGTATCCACATTTCCATTCTCTATGTCTGCATCTCTATTCCTGCCCCACAAATAGGTTAATCTGTACCATTTTTCTACATTCTGCCTGTATGCATTATATACAATATTTGTTTTTCTCTTTCTAACTTATTTCATTCTGTATGACAGACTCTAAGTCCATCCACGTCTCTACAAATGACCCAATTTCTATCCATTTTACATCTGAATCATGTTCCATTGTATATATGTAACACATCTTCTTTATATGTCCCCATTCTTGAATCAGCCATTTTTTCCCAAGGAGCCATGGTTCCTTTTGGCAGAGAATGGTACCTAGAAACCAATATCTTTGTCCTGAGTGTCCTCATCCTCACTTAAATGTTTTACTTTTCTAGGCGCTTTCAGCATGCTGAGCTAGAAACTATATCTGTTTTCATAGCTACCTATCAAATGGATCCCTCCAAGTTCAGTATAGCATCATAAATCTTCTCCTTTCCATATAATTTCATGGTTAAATTACATGGCTCTCAGGTTTTGCTTATTATCTGGTTCCTAGCATACACAGAAAGCAGTTTAAAGGGCAAACTGTTACCATGGTAAAAAATGAACACACTGGCTATAGTTTAGTAAAATTTACAGTTCTTTTAGTCTTCAGCTTTGTCTGTAGTCAAAATAAATATATACAAGGATATTTGGGTTAGTTCTATTCTCATTCATTTGAAATATATTTATTTCTGTTCATATTATATGTTAAAAATTCTTCTCTTTATATGATATTTTTGGTAAAAACATTAACAGAGTTCCAAAAATCAAAACCACACTAAAAATATTCACTCAGTAGTTGCTTTCTTGAGCCCTTGACCTCCTTCCCCAACTAATCTCCTTGGTTTCCTATCTGTTTCCTATGAGTCTCTTGGCAAAATAAGCAATTACATGAATATTTTTATATTTTCCTTTATTGTTACACAAAATCTAGAAGAGTAGTTAAATGTCTTGTGTTTAAATTTTTTTGAAATCAATCTACATCAGTTCATAAAGATCACTCATTTTTTTTTATGCCCGCATAATACACCATTCAATAGGTGAACCATCATTTCTTCAAGGAATCATCTATGTATGAGCAGTTAGGGTTTTTATTTTTCAAAGTTTTGCAATTGCAGATAATGCCTAACTGAATAAATGTGTGCATGTGTGTTCTCGTATCAGCTAGATTCCTAGAAACAGATTGCTAAGTAAAAAATGATAAAAATGTGTTTTTCTTATATACGGCCAAATTATTTTCCATATGGTTATACCAGTTTGCATTCTCATCAGAATGTGAGTACCTGTTTTTTTCATAGCCTTACCAATGAAATGTTTGTGAAAGTTGTAATTCTGCCAATCTGATAGGGGAGAGATGATACGGCAGTGCAGTTATGTTTTACATTTCTCTTATCATGACTGAGGCTGAACGTCTTTTGAAAAATTTAACAATTTTATTATCTGTATTAATCATTTCTTGTAATTAGCAACTTTTCAATCATGATTTCAAAAATTTTCTTCATTTTTAAAGAATTCTTTATAAATTATGTATGCCATTCCTTTATCTGTAGTTTCTGTTGTAAATATTTTCTGTAACTTATTTGTCTTTGATTATCTCTATGGTATTTTATTTTGTATGCAATCTTAATTGTATATTGAAATGTATCAGTCTTTTCACTTATTGTGTCTGGTTTTAAGTCACAAGTAAGCTTTTCTAATATTACCTATTTATAGAGGAATTCACCCTGTTTTCTTCTAGAACTTGTATGGTTATATTCAAATCTCTGATTGATTTGGGGCTTCTTCTTGTGTATTGTGTAACATATGTACCAATTTTATCTTTTTTTTCAAATAGTCTTCCAGTTTTCTTAGCACTATTTATTTTAAAATTCTACTTTAACTCCAGTGATTGTGATTCCTTTTAAAATTTTCTGATGAACTTCTATTATCTTCTACTGGTCGGCATGCCAGTATCAATTTAATTGTAGAAGCTTTATGTAATATTTTAATATCTGGCAGTGTTAATATTCCTAGCTTTTCTTCTTCAAAGTGCTCCATGCTATTTTTGAGAGTTTATTTTTTTAAGCTTATTTTATTTTTATATCTCCGTAAAGACTTGGTATTTTTATTGAGATTATGTTGAATGTGTAAATCTACTTAGGGATAACAGATATCTTTGTGATGTTGAGTCATCCCCATCCAGGAACAAAGGAGTCTGAATTTGTTCCAGTCTGTTTTGTATCTTTCAGGAGTGTTTATAGCCATACTTAAGTAGATTTTGCACATTTCTTGTTAACTTTATTCCTAAATATTTTAGTCTTTTGTACTACTTCACATGAGGAATTCTCTATCTCACTTTTATGTATATGAAGGGATATTGATTTTTAAATGTCTATTTTATAGCCTTCCACCTTACTAAAATATTTTATTTTTAGAATTATGTTAAGCCATTTATTCTCTGGGACTTTCTAGGTATGCTATCACACTGTCTGTGTAGTGGATACTGTGGCATGCCTCTCAGATTTACCCTTTCAGGATTCATTACTCCAGTTGCTGGAGTATTAGCAGATGATGGCTCCCAGTGAGTACTGCTCCATGAATTCCTTTCATGCAAAAGGAGAAGACTTATCCTAAGTCACACTCTCTTTGGTGATACTGCATATCCAAAGACAACTGCATGTTGGTGTATGAATCCTCACTACCCTTTGCATGAAAAGAGGTCATCTCTGAAGCACCATCCCAGCTCTAAGAATCCCTGTAGAGTATAATCAGCTGAGGACTATGTTGCTTCAGTTCCACACTTCCCTCTAACCAATCCTATATATTTTGCTCCTTGACAGGTGTTGATTGCAAATACATTCCCTCCAAAATATCCTAAATGCAAATCTCCTCATCTGAAAAACACAATCTAGGACAACCTTCAACAAGAGGTATTTTCAGATCTTCTTTTCCTATTCTTAAGACCCTAATTGACTAGGTTCATTGGCTAAAATCTGCAGTACAATTTTGAAAAGTAGTGGTGATAGTGGATATCTTGCTCTTTTCCTGATTTCTGTGGCCATGCCTCTAAAATTCATTATAAGTGAGAAGATAGCTTTATGACTAGGATATATATTCAGAAAAAGCATGTATCCATTAATTCTTATTTTATTGAGCATTTTAACAATCATCAATGAATGTTGAATTTTACTAAACATTTTTCAGTATCTATGGATTTTTTTTTTGGCCTTAGATCTACTAAAGTGGTGTATGATGTCATGTTACTAGATATCCTAACATTCTATATGACTCTTACTGAGTCCAGATGTCTCAGCCCTCACCTTCCTTGTGTCCTTATGACTTTGATATTTGTGAGAGAAGCAAAAGGATCTCTTTTTCATACTGTGAAGTGAGGTGATGGAAAGTTGAGACAATAGAAAATATGTCATTTAAAGGATACATGAGTTTCAGAGCATAAAAAATCTTTAGTGTAATTGGCAAAAGAAGCTACTTTATTGAGGGGAGTGAAGGAATCTGTGTAAATAACCAGACAATGAACAGGAGGTGATGTGTGACTCTTCATTGCCACACATTCTGAGGCAGCACACAGGGATCTAGCAGGCTTGCGAAATAGACTCTGGAAGGACTCTCACGTCTCCATTATGAGGCTTTTAGGCTGCGTGATTAAGGAATACTACCCTCCCTTGGCATCATGGATGCTAGGATCCCAAAGCAGTAAATAAAGCAGAATCCCAGCCTGCAGCCTTATTCTTTCACTTTAGTGTTCATGGTTAACAGATATCTGTATATTCCCTGGTATGATCAAGGTGTGATGTCCAAGACCCATCACTGTAGCTTTCCGATGTAGTGTACATTTGGTATTGGATCCTGAACTGCCATTTCTTTAGAGCTCCATGGGGCTCTTCAAAAGGCCAACTGTGTCTTTGGAAGGCTAGTTTGCAAGGAATCAATCTTGAACAAATTAACACATTTTTGAGTAAGTATGCAATGTGGTAAATCAAAAGGTATAGTTCTTGCAGTGAGGTAATAATTTCATTTTTAGCTCTGAAAAGACCTAGAGAAAGTGGGTCAAGTGATAGGAAAGTGGGATATGACAAAGCTATCTGAGCTCACCGATAGGCAGCTCAGAAATTTAGGAGTAAACCTGAATCTGCAGGACAAGGCATGATTCTGCAGAATACAGAGGCAGTAGAAATAAAGCAAGAGATGACAACTTGGGCAATGTGCCAAGTTTTCATTATTTTCAAAAAGTAAAAAAAAAAAAAAAAATTAAAAAGAGCTAATGACCAAAGTTCTACATGTGGTTAGAAGAAAATGATTTTAATGTTCTTCTTAGCCCACACCATGTATTTTCCAATTCTAATTTGTATATTTTAATTTTTCTTTTCACAACATTCATTTTATATTGTCATCATTTTGTTAGTTTCCTAGCTTAATACTACTAATTCCCTTAACTTTTTTTCTAACTCTTTTTTGTTGTCTTGGATATATATTCTATTGCTTTGAATTCAAAAAGACCCTTTAATGTCTGTTTTTAATTTCTATAATTTCTCTTGAGATAGCATCAGGTGCACAGGCAAAGAGCCAGATGTGCAATTTCTACAGAGCTCTGAAATCATGTGGAAATAGCAAAGGGATACATTTGTTGGCCTTGCTCTATAATCATAAGAAGGCAAGGACCTTCTGCAAAGGAAATTCATGTTCCAAATAATGATGTTCTAAGGAAATTTTATTTCAATACTATTTGAAGAAATTAAAAAAGTAAAACTTTGTTTGATATGAGAGATATTGTGGAAAAGAGAGAAAAGGTTGAGTTTCAAGTTAACAAGTGTAAATTTTGCATTTGGCTCATAATATATTGTTAATATGTAGAAAGGAAACATTGTCAGACTAAATGTAAAACCTGTTTCTCATTTGCAGCCGTTTTAATGTATGTGCTTATTCCATAATCATGTATACCCTGATTTTCCTCTTCCCCTCCCACATGTCTTTTCCTATGCAATACTTGTTTTTTGTTTGTTTGTTTGTTTTTTATCGGCTGTGTTGGATCTTCGTTACTGCGTGGAGGCTTTCTCTAGTTGTGATGAGCGGGGACTACTCTTCACTGCAGTCCACAGGCTCCTCATTTCAGTGGCTTCTTTTCTTGCCGAGCACAGGCTCTAGGTGCCAGGGCTTCAGTAGCTGCAGCACACTGTCTCAGTAGTTGTGGCTCATGGGTTTTAGAGCACAGGCTGAGAGGTTGTGGTGTATGGGCTTTGTTGCTCCACAGCATGTGGGATCTTTCCTGACCAGGGATTGAACCTGTGTCCCCTGCATTGGCAGGTGGATTCTTAACCACTGTGCCACCAGGGAAGTCCATATGCAATAGTTTTGGATGTGCTAAGGAACACTCACATTATGAACAGACACTCCATGTCTGCATATACTCCATTTCTGACCCACTAGAAAAGCCATTATTGCTTCAAAGTAATCCCTTATCCATCATACTACTGATCTCACTGTTAGAGGTCTATTCCATGAACTTCATGAAATGCAAATCTCCCTGAGAAGGATAACACAAAAAGTTTAAATGAGTCTTTCAGAATGTAGTATAAATTAAATTGGGGTATTTTTTTCTAAAAGCAGAGGTTACTAGGTAATGTGGGGAAAGAAAAGATTATAAAATCACCAGGTATCCAAGGAAGAACAGTGAAGAGACCAGGGGCATCAAGGACTAATTTGATTTTGGACAATCCAAAGAGTATGGAAGGACTCAACTCAATCATAATTTTCTTGGAGGCTGATTACTGTTAGGCATAATTTTTAATAACTAAGTCTACTCAATTGAGGGCAAAACACTCCCATTTTTTAATGCTTTTGCCATAGGAATATTGCAAAATGAAAATACAAAACTGGCAATCAGGGAAAGTTGACCATTTAAATAAAGTCAGACTTTACCATTCTGGAGAGATGAAAATTTGAAGGAATTCTAACTGAACACTGATTTGATTACACCACTATTACACTGCATGCATATCAAAGTCAAGAGAGCTAGTTCCTTTTACTTGGGGAAAACCAGATCACCTTAATTTTCACATCCAAAATGATTAACTTATCTGGGGTATCTGAAATAGTCAAACTATGGAAGCAGATAATTCAAATTTAAGGGTTATTGCATCAAACTTCTGTGCAAAGTTCAACACTCCTTGCAATTTCAACCCTAAAAAGGATCATCTTGCATAGCCACTGCAGTTGTTTTAATAATATCCCTTTCAGACTAATAGATGAGTGGATTATCTTCTTATTTTCTTGAAGTTGAAGACATTTGGACAAAACTTCCAAAGGTTTTCTAAAGCTTTATTGAAGTGCATGGACCTCTTCCTAGACATGAAAAATTGTCTGGCTTTGAGTGTGAGCCACCCAACTCAGCTCACCAATAAGAAGAATAATTAAGGGAAAAAAGGTGGCCTGGGCTTGGTGATTAGAGATAACCAACACTGTACCTATGCTGCTGGTGATCTCCCATGTATTCTTGGGTTTCCTCTTCACATCACAGGTCCCTAAGGTGTCTCCAGTTCAGCTTAGTTCCTAGCTTTTTTCTTTTTAAGCTGTTTATTGGAATATAATTGCTTTACTCTGTTGTGCCAGTTTTTGCTGTACAACAAAGTGAATCAGCTGTGTTTATACATATATCCCCATATCCCCTCCCTCCCTCGACTCCTTCCCACCCTCCCTATCCCAGCCCTCTAAGTCATCACCCATCATGGAGTTTATTTCCCTGTGTTATGCAACAGCTTCCCACTAGTCATCTATTTTACATTTGGTCGTATATATATGTCAGTGCTACTCTTTCACTTCATCCCAGTTTCCCCTTCACCCCCCACCCCATGTCCTCAAGTCTGTTCTCTACATCTGCATCCTAGCTTTTATCTTACATTTTAACCCTTTCCATGTGAAGCATGGCCTTTAACTCACATTTCTTCAGACACATGGCAGGTTTTATATCACCAAATATGCACTTAGGGGACCTATGTCATGGACTCTATTAATAGACAGGTTGATTATCTGCATTCTAAGTCCTATGTGATGAACCTGAGATGACATGTAATGGTAAGAATGGCTTATGACAATGAATGCCAAATGCCATATATTAAAAACCCTCAGTTATTTTAGAGGTATCTTCACCTTTCTCAAACTGGAGTAATATCATTTGCTGGCTTGACTTTCTTAGAATTTTTGCTTTGGGACCAAAAATATATATAAAACACAAGTGTTTGAGGTTTTTTCCAAGCTAATTATAATATCTAAGTTTCAGTGCTTATAAACAAATATGAAATGGCTGTGTAGATTAAAGTGCAATAACTTACAAGTTATAAACTGTTACTATATTTATTTATACACCACTCAAATTAAGTGAGATGTTCAATATGTAATGCAGAATTGTCATCCAATTGTCAAATAATTCTAATCATCTCAGGACTTAGATATTGATACAACATTTATAAAATAAGTATTGAAATAGATATTTTTATAAAATATACACATACCTTATTTAGTTAATGAATTGCTATTTAAAGAAATAAAGTTACTTAAAACAATACTATGAATCTAAATTAAAAACTACAGTGCCTAGGCTGGTATACAAATAGGCTTTAGTAGAAACATTTCATTTGTGTTTAAAAATCAACACTTTAATAACAGAGATCCCAAACTCCTACTTACTTAAATTATTGATAGAAAATTATAATGGAACATGAGCAGGCTAAAAAGGCATAACATACAGATCAATACAATTTTCAACTGAATAGCTAAAGAATGAACAGTATCTAGACTATATATTGCTTATAATTTTTAAGTACAAGAGATACGTGTGATAGTGGTATTTATTAACATTATGATGATTTGTCTCATATTTTTGTATGAATTCAAATTTGCTAACTATTTTCTTTTATAATTTTTGTTTCATGCCATAATCCTATATATTCTTCCATATCTGCTTATTTCAGTAATTTGTTGAAATAAAAACTATATGATATAGAAACTTAGAAGATAGTCTAAAAATGCTCTCATCTCACCACTGAAAAACATTTTGCCATTTTTACTTTATAACTGTTTTGAGAAATTTTTGCTGAAGTCCACTTTGTACTCTTTCTAGATTTCATTCACCTTCACACCTCACTGTTTAAGATTTAGTGTGTTTTCATTCATGCTTTTGTTTGCCAGCTGGCAAGAGCTTCAGGAACAGAGGCATCACGTCCTCCATCTCTGAACTGCTACCATGCCCATTGCCCTAAGATAACCTTCAGAATCACAATTGATTCTGCTTCTATTCCATCCTCCAGATCTAGCTCAATCTCTTTTTTTTCTCAGCTATAAACTAGGACTACATTAGGAGGGAGATTCTAGGAATTGTAGCTCTAACCAAGTTGACAGTTCAAAACCACCTGAGTATGACAAGTCACCTTTCTCTTTTGTTCTCTTCCTGCTTCCCTTTTTCTCTTTATTTGTTCCCACAAATTTTGTTGAAAAAAAGTGTGTTTCCATGAAAGTCTCTATTGAGATTACAATAGAAATTGCCTCAAAGTTTTAAATACATCTCCATTTATTTGCACCATTCATTAACATGTATTTTCTTGACTCCTGATTGTATTAATCAAAACATTTTAGTATTATATATTTTGCTAGCATTGTAAATAAGGTCTTTATTTAATAAGCATATCTTAGAAATAGTCTAAATTTGTGTATAACACTCTGTTTGCTCAAGTTTTATCCAGCCACATTGCTAAATTTTCTAATAAGATCTATTAGAGCTATAGATACTTTGGATTTTCTGTGTAGATGGTTACATTGCTTATGAGAAACAATATTTTTGTTCCTTTCTCATAACTATCTCCTTTAAACCTGTAATGTAATCTTTATTAATGTGCATATTAATGTGTGCAGTATCTTTGTATTACTTCTGAATATAAAGCCATGATGTTCATATTCTACTCTTAAATATATCTCTTTGATGTAGGTTTTGATGAGAGCCCATTACTGGGAAGTGGTCCCTTTCTGTTTTTAGTTCACTAAGAGGTTTCTGCTGTTTAATTTTTGATGTTGGTATGTGCATGTTATGAGTGTGTGTATATGTAACAGTAAATGAGTGTTGGAATTAAATATTTTCTCTATATATTGAGATATTTTTAATATTTTGGTATTTTAAGAAGTTAATGTGGCAAATATCATAATATATTTTCAATATAAAAGTGTTCTTGCATTCTCAAGATGCACCATACCTGTTCATCATTTGGTTGTTTCCTGTCAGTTGCTGGTTTTGATTGCTGGTATTTTATTTTGGATATCTTTATCTGTGCTCATAGTTTTCCTTTCTCATGATATCTTCATTTTTTTCTGGTTTGTAATGAGTTTGTGAAGCTCATTAAAAGTGTTGGGGAAATGTTCTAACTCCTAAAGCATTGAACATGAGAGAACAGCTTTCTGATCATTGACAGCTTATAAAATTAACTATCAAGCCGTGTGTACTTGGTATTGTCAAGATTTTAGATGTCTTTATTCATTCTGTAGCTAGTTTTGGGTTTTTTTTTTTCACTTCTCTTTTAATTATTTTAATTACAGGCTTTGTTAGGTGTTCTTTCTCTTGAAGCAGAGTTATAAATAGGTTTTCCAACATAATAACTAAATTAAATTATTTTTTCTTGCATTTATTGACATAAAGTTCTTTATTGTGTCCTTATATAATGTTTAAATATGTTTTCATATCCATATCCCATTTTACTTTCTTAATATCATTTATATATGCCTTCTCTGTTTCTTTCTTGATAAATCTTACTATCTTTGACCAACTCTCGGTATTTTTGGAGTCTGCTTTTGGTTTTGTTATTCCACTCTGTCTATGCTTTCTGTTTCATTTTTAAAATTTATTGACATTTCTTTATTTTACTTCCTTTGATTCTGTTATGTGTCTTTCTGAATTTATCGATTTGAGTGACCAAGTGGCCAACTATCAATATTTCATTGTTTCTCATTTGTTAATATAGGCATTTAAGGCTCAAATAGTATTCTAGTTTCATTCCACAGAATCCTCATTATTGTTCAGTCCTACTTAAGTACAATTACCATTTTGCTTATACTTTTGCTTTTTAAGACAGAGATTTTTTTAATGAACCTATCAAATTTTGTGAGGCCTTATTTTTTTCTTTACATGAATTGTATCATAGCATGTAAACAAGGTACTTTTGTTAGTGATTTTTTGACCTTGTTGAGGTTACCTTTGAAGATTAACACAGTAATTTTCTTTGACAATTCTGTGTCAGTTTGAAGAAACATAAAAAGATGTTCCCTATATATTTGGTGCAAGTGCTGTACCTTCCTTTGATAAAGTTTGTTAACTGAATATTTCAAACCTTATGCACTCAACACTCTTTGTCTCCCTATTTCATTGATTTCTAAGGGAGTTATGTAAATCTACTTTGTGTGTGTGTATGATAAGTCTTAATGATTCACTGTCAACTTTTATATATAACATACAGAAGTGTTTATTATATTTATCATGCTATACACTACATCCTTTTACTTATTTATCTTATAACTGGAAGTTTGTACATTTTGAATGTCTTCATCCAATCTCTCCCCCTTATACTTCTGATAACCACAAATCTGATCTCTTTTTCTATTAGATTGTACATTTGTATGTTTAATAATTGAACCAACAAAAAAATGTTCCTCTTACACAACATACTCATGTTTTTGTGGTGCATTTCAAAATGATCATCACAATAAGTCTACTTATGATATGTCACCATACAAAGATATCACTTAGTTATTGGCTATATTTCCCACACTGTATGTTTCATACCCATGACACATTTACTTTGCAAGTGGAGTTTTGTACCTCTTAATCTCCCTCACCTATTTCATTCTACTTCATACTCCCCTCCCCACTGAGAACCACCTGTTTTTTCTCCATTTCTAAAGCTCTCTTTTGGTTTTGTTTTGTTTGTTCATTTGTTTTGTTTTTTAGATTCCACATATAAATGAAATCATGCAGTATTTATCTTTCTCCGTCTGCATCTCAAGAAGTTAGAAAAATTTGGAAAATTAAACCCCCAATATGCTTATTTCACTTAGCACAATACCCTCTAGGTTCATTTGTTTTGTTTTTTAGATTCCACAAATAAGTGAAATCATGAAGTATTTATCTTTCCCCGTCTGACTTATTTCACTTAGAATAATACCCTCTAGGTTATCTATGTTGTGACAAATAGAAAGATTTCATTCTTTTTCTATGGCTGAGTAATATTCCATTATGTATGTGTGCCACAACTTCTTTATCCATTTATGTATTGATGGAAAAATACCTTTTATTGAAAATACTATTATTTCCCCATCCCTTTATATTACCATTTGTTTGGTAAATAAACTAATCATATATACATGATTCTCCTTCAAATCTATTCTGTTTCAATGGTCCACTTATAGATAAAAAGACAACAAAAAAATTGAAACTATGGAGAAGTGTTCTTGAGTCAATGCCATATTGTTTTATTTAATATAGATTTATAATGAACATTTATATCCAGTAAAGCAAGATCTTCCACCATAGTTCTCTTCAAGAATGAACTATTTTTTAAAATTATATTTTCTTAATCACCTTGAGAAGTTCCAAAAAACAATGAAAATTGTTGAATTGTTGATTGGGATTACATTTAATCCACATTTAATCTGGGGGACATTTGACATCTATACAATTTTGAATTTTCCAACTCATGGACACCTAGTTCATATTATACTTTTACAATATTGAAAATCTGCAAGATCTATATTAAATAACTATTTTTTTTATTCCTGATGTTCATTTCTTTGTGTTTTCTCTCATTGCTTGATAGCTCTCTTCAGATCAAATTAACAACTATAATTTAATTTTTGGTTCTGTCTATTATACACTTGTTTTCTGTTTTATTAATTTCTACTTTTATTTTTCCCTTCTTATATTTTTGGGGGTTTAATTTTCCAAATTTTTCTAACTTCTTGAGATGCACAGTTAGCTCAGTGAGTTTCAACTTTTCTTCTTTTCTGAAATATGAATTAAAGCCATACATTTTCTTCTAAATACAGCTTATCTGTGTCTCATAATTTTTCAGGTATAGTAATTCATTATTATTAATCTACATTATTATTATTCTAATTTTGATTTTATTTTGATCTTGGGCTTATGTAGTAGTACATTTCTTAATTTCCAAGTTTTGATTTTGTTAGCAGTCTTTTTGTTTTTGATTTATAGCTTAATTTCATTGTAGCCATAAAACATATTCTATAATTTTACTTCTCTGTAATTAATTGAGACCTGCTTTGTGGTGAAGCATACACTGTTTTTCTTAAAGTTTCAAGTACAGTTTAACTATTGAGTATCTTGCTTTTAAGTATATACAATGTCTCATTTATATCAGTCAAATTTGTCAATTATATATTGAAATTTTCTATATTCTTGATTTTTTTAATCTACTTACTCTGTTACTGAGAGAAGTATATTAAAATCTCTTGCTATAACTGTAGATTTGCCTTTCAGAGTACAAGTATTTGTTTCATATCTATTTCAGGATATGTTAGTAGGTTTTTAAAACATATAATTTTTATGTTCTGGTGAAATTAACATTTTATCATTGTCGTGTGTTTCTTTTCATTATATGTGTCTGTGTATTTATGTGTATGTGTGTGCTTAGTGTGTATACTCTAATAGTTGTTGTCTTTTAATCTGCACATTAACGGA
The DNA here is from genome assembly GCF_030028045.1 of Hippopotamus amphibius kiboko. Lineage (NCBI taxonomy): Eukaryota > Metazoa > Chordata > Mammalia > Artiodactyla > Hippopotamidae > Hippopotamus > Hippopotamus amphibius. The sequence goes on along the minus strand of NC_080191.1, from coordinate 45,986,157 downwards.
GTTAAAATTAATGCAGTCATTCATATGTTTGAGTTTAAACCTACCATCTTACTTTTTGCTTTTAATTTGTCCCATATGTCCTCTATTCTTTTCCTTTCTTCTCTTCTTTAAGAGAATTTCATGTGTGTGTATGTGTGTGTATTTAATTATATTTCCTCCTCTATTCATTCAGAAGTATTTTACTCTAAGTATTATTGTTTAATACTTAGCCAAGAGATTACAACAAACATCCTTCAGTGACATATCTAAAATTCATGTTTACTCTGGTCCTATTCCTGGGCAATGTAAGCACCTTAGAAGAATTTAAATCATGTCATTTTCTCCCAAATTACACACCATTGCAGTCATATGCAAGTTAGTCATATTCAATTTTAAATGAAACAAGGTACTATTATTGCTTATGCAATCAATATTTATTTAGATTTACTCTCTTCATTGCTCTAGTTTCCAATAGGGATTTTTTTTTATGCTCGGATAACATTTTCTTAGTATATCCTTTCGTAGAGATCTGTTTGACTGAGTTCTCATAACTTTTATTTGTCTAAAATATCTTTACTGATTTTGATTTTTCTCATCAATTTGCTAAGGAATAATTTATATATGAGTTGTATCTATTTAAAGTACATGACTTTTTGAATTTTGACAGATGTAGAAACTCATGACAATACCACCAAAATCAAGGTACAGAACTATTACATCACCCCCAAGAGATTTTGACATGCCTCTCTATCCCTCTCTGTGCCCCTGGCCTAGCTAAGCTGCTAAGCTTTGCATCCATTTAGGTTGGTTTGCATGTTACATAAATTATAGCTTGCGCTTTGTGTTGTCTGGCTCCCAATCCTTCTTCTGCCTCTTATGTAGTGGATCCAATAAGAAATACCTAATTTTTAATATGAAATTTATTTTTCCTTTAAGGGAAAATCCTCTTAGAATTTATATTCATCCATAATATTATCTTTAAACAGTTCTCCATAGTTTCAATTCTTTTGTTATTTAATATTATCTTTGATATCATACAACTTATCTCACAATTTACATACATTCAGAGTGCATAGAAAATTGATGTGTGATCTATGAATTATTTAAGGACTTTAAAAGATCTAAAAGGAAATCTGTGTTTTAAAAATAGAACAAATTTGTATTACATACACTTTAAGATTGGTGTCTGACAAATAAACTTCCTGACAAGAAAACTACTTATTATCTAGATAGAAATACTAGAGTATCATAAATCTGTAATAGTTTTTCATAAATTTCCACATAGATTCAGTGCCTCTAAAATTCATGTTATTTGAAATTTTATTTTATTTATATAATAAAAAGTCTAGACAGATAACATATAAATTTTACTTACCAACATTTATATATGAAAATTTTCATCTCAGAACCTCAGTAAGTATTCTTTTATTCATTCCACAAATATTTTCAAATGCCTTTATTGTTCCCAAAACTGTCCTAGGTGTTACACATAGTTTAATGAACAAAGCAGACAAAAGTTCTTGCCTTCATAAAGCTTATATTCTCATGAGGGAAAATAGACCATATGCTTAATAATAAACAAATTTTATAATATTTATGGATGAATAAATGCTGGGGAAAAAAAAGAGCAAACAAGGAAAATGAAGAGAACAGACAGGAGAATTACAATTTAATTCAAATATTGTGTCATCATTGAAAAAGTAGCATTTTTGAAGGAAAAGGATTTATTTGCATTATAAACTTGTAATAGCCAAGAAATCAGACTAGGAACACATGTGTTAGAGTCATTCCATCTGAATGGAAACTGGATGTGTGGCTGTTACAGCCGTGGCACAGACTTCCTTTGAAGCTTTCACATTAAGAAATAAGTACTTAATTAATAACAGCAGCAAGCAACATGATATAAAATGCTTATAATCTATTTTACTGTTTTCAAATAACCAATGACTTTATAGAAATATTAAAGAAACAATAGAATATAAACAAATACATAAAACAGAAAAAAAAGTGAAACAAAAGAAAATGTCTCTGATATGAATCAAACAGGCCACAAAAACAAACAACAAAAATGAATGCACTCAGACTTGGAGTAAGACTACAAACTGATCTTACTACTTTAACACACAGTTAATAAAACCCCTGATTTTGATTATAGGATGAGAGCAAAATTTGGGAATAGTTTAGTCATTAATTTGCCTCATGGTAACCTTACACTGTCTTGTTCAGATTTTCTAACCATTTGTGGGGAATTATATATGTGGCCATTGAATTTAAAAAAATTGTCTTGTTTGGTAAAATATGAATCAGAAAAACTTGTTTCTACATCATCACACTAAAGACTAATATTTTATTTAAACATTCTATGAATATTTAATTTTCAACATTGACATGTGTTCATTTCTTAACAAGTTTGAAGGCAAAATAATACATCTTTCTTTAAAAGAAAAGAGAATTGCCCTCCTTTTACCTTATTGCAAACTCTGAACCCTTTTGTAGCAAGTCCTGCATATATAACCACTCCAGCTGACACTTTTTCCTAGAGAAATATTCACTGAGTTCTGTCTGAATACCATATATCAAGTGAACATGTAAGTGTCCTCATTATTCATGAATCAGACGGTACCCCAAGTGTACCCAGCATTAAATTGCTTTTGAACCATCTATAATCTCTGGAAATGTCTCCTTCCAAAACACATTTTGCAGAGCAACTCAATTTGAATTCTGCATTTACTGTAGCAAAACACAAAAGTCTAAAGAAAGGTTTGAAGGTCACTTTGACACTGTTACTTTAAGTAAAACTTTGCTCTATTTTTGGAACAAAACCCAGGAATGTTCTGCATGTCACAGCATAAGATTATAAAATGCTTGCATGATCCTTTTCTGAATAATAATGTAGTAAACTCACCCTTTTGTTAAAAATAGATGCTTGTTCTTTCTAAAACAGAAACAACACACAGCTTTGAAGGAGAAAAGCAGAAAGCCATGAAATGAGTCATCAGCTGTGTTCGGTTACAGTGGGTTTATCTGTGACTGTGTGTGAAAAACCACTCACAAGAAGTCAGCAAAAGTGCAGCCAATTGCTGAGAGCTAATCATGCTGGGTTATTCTTGGAGGAGGCTGGTGTTTGTAGGGAGCACTGACAGTTACCAATTGTTGCCTCTACTTGGCAAAATGAATGGGTCTGAACAGTTATCTTGAAGGTGTTCTCAGCAAGAACTATATTTAAACTGCTGACACCAGTAATTGTGTCTCCCTCACCCAATCCTGAGTTTGATCTTAAGTGTTTTACAGTAGGCAGTCAAATGCGCTTACCTTGGGCTTTCAGTGTCCACAGGGTAGGTCTGATAAACAGCTTGCACTCAAGTGCATGTTTTACAATGTTCTTTTATCTAATTTCTGGTGAGTATCATAGGAATGAAAGGAATGTTTTTACTATGGTTGCTACCAAAATACTCTGGTATAAATTTCTATCATCAAATCGTTTCTAATCCTCATAAAAAGGCACCCTAGTGCATGATAATATCTATATGTGATTTTAAACTGATAATTTATAACTGTTGAGATACAGTAATAAACTTGCCTTGGGAAATATAGTCAATGAAAGGGATGCATTTATTTCTGTTGATTACCTTGAAGGTACACAACATAAAGGGAAACATTATTGGTGTCTTTGTCATTATAGAGAAAAGCCTCTCCTTCCTTGTTTGGGTTTGTTGAAGTGATTATTGCTATCAACAGTGTGTCAAAGAAGCTTATTACTTTTTGTTGAAACTCTACTTCCAATTTTCCCAAGATACGAGTAAAATTTAAAGAGAGAGAAAAAACAAATAAATTATAGGCACAACATGACAGCCAAAAGAAACATTATTTTAAAAATACAGTATGAAAAAAAATAGTGAATTAGAACACAAAATCAGAGTAGTGGAGAGCAAACAACCACCCTCATGCTCCCCTGAAGGAAAAGCAAATCAAGGCCCGTCTACAAGTCAGTGATGCTGGCCCATCTCCATCCATGTCTCACCTTTACAATCAGTGAGATCATCTGTCCTTTTCTTCATTTTTTCTCTCCTTCTTATTGGCTATTTTAAGCTTACTATATTTTTTGATGACTCTCAAAGCCTCTATTATCATTTCATAGGAGAAAATCCACAGGTATGGATAGTTGTTCATTTTGAGGAAAAGCACTTTCATTTTCTGTTCATTTTGTTTTTAGCTGGCAAAGTGAGGTAAATTTAGGAAAATACAGAGAGCTATAAAGAGGAAGTTTAATAATAAATGGTTTCCATAAAAGGACGATTTCCCCTGCTTGAAATATTTTAAGTACACAAACAAGCAAAGAATTACACTCTTCAATTCCATTAACTATCATAAATGATGCTCAACTATAAAGAACAAAACTGACTGGTTTAACAATATTTGGTCGGATATCTCATTCTTTAATTCTTTTCATCTATGGTTTTGTAATTAACTAAGGAGAAGTGAAAATTACATTAACATGTTTGTTGGCTTGTTTTTGGCATTGATTTAGGAATAAATTAGTATCGTACCTTAAAATGGCACCCTTGAAAATGAATGCAGCAGACTGTTGCTGCCGTGAAGATGTTGCCAGGGATTGTCTTTGTTCACTGTGAAGGTAACACAAGATGTGTTACGCTTGGGTTCTTTATACAAGACCTATGTTAAAGCAACTCCTAATTGCCTGCTGGGATTGTGTTACATTCCAAATGTTGCTAATGATTCTCCCACCAGATTGAGTCTCCCTGCCCCCATATTGTTAATGAATGACCATATTTACAAGAATTTCTGAAGACAATAAGAATTTTGGTTTACTTAGGGTGGATTTACACAATAAAATATGTTGTTTATTTTGAATAGAAACAAGAATATGGTCTGATTAATACAGAAAGTAAAGTGTAAATTTCCAAGCAGCCAAATCTCATGTCAGCTTAGCCACTCAATCATTTGAGGAAACAAAATTTTGCATAAGTGTGAATCATATGCTTCCTTCTTTCTCAGTATTAGCATTCAGTTGAGTAATGTTTCCCCAGATGTATTCTGTGACCAACTCTCTTTTGTCCAAGAAGTCAGAGAAGAAATTATTTTATATTTTACATTTCTTAAAATACCACCCATCTGCAACAGCATCTGCACTGCGTCTCTCATACGTTTCTGTTAGGGATGTAAAATGGTACAGCCCCTCCAGAAAACAGTTTGGCAGTTTTGTTAAGTAGTTAAACATACTCTTAATCTACAACCCAACAATCACACTCCTGTGTATTTATCACAGAAAAATAAAATCTTATGGATATGAAAATCTTTATATGATGTTCATAACTGATTTATTTGCAATATCCCAATCTGGAAATCACCCAAATATCCTTCAACAGATGAACGTGGATGGACTAAAAAAGCCATGATACATCCATGCAATAGAAAACTGCTCAGCAATAAGAAGAGCAAATTATTAAGGTACAAAATAATTTAGATCAACTCAAGGGCATTATGCTTAGTGAAAGAAAGCAAATATCAAAAAACTACATACTGTATTATGATTCCATTTGTATCACATTCTTGAAATGACAAAAGTGTAACGACAGAGGATAGATCAGACAGAAATTGCCAAGGTTTAGGATTAGGGTAAGGCTGTGACTTAAAAGGGTTGGTATAAGGAAGTTTCTTTGTAATGATAGAATAGTCTGCATCACGATTGTGGTGGTGGTTATTGAGTCTATACACATAATAAAATTTCACATTATTACACATCACAATACACGTGTACACACATGCGCGCGTGCACACACACACACACCCGAGTGCAGGTAATGACTGGTAGGAAATCTGAAAAGGTCCCAATGTCAATTTCCTGGTTAAAAATGTACTACAGTTAAGTAAAATGTTATCAGTATGAAAAAAATGAATGCCAGGTCCCAGGGGATTCTCTATACTATTATTGCCACTTCTTGTGATTCTTAAATGTTTTAAAAGTACACTACCTATTTAATCTCTATGTAGCCACAATAGGGTGTAAGTTTACAATTGCCTAGTAAGTCACATGCATTGTGTTAGATATTTTATATCTCTGAAAGAAGGACAGTTTTCTCTACATTTTGTGATTGAAGAAGCTAAAGCTCACCAATTATATTTCCCAAAGTCACACCTATGAACTGGGCCTACCATCCAAGCCTGGAATTTTTTTTCACAAAAATGTATCCTGTTTTTGGTCTTTCCAACATATTCTGTTGTCTCTTTTTTGCCACTAAATATTTCCAAGATCCTTGAAACTTAGTTTCCCACTCCATACCTCTTCCAGTTTTTAATGCTTTCTTTCCTTGTTCTCAGGGAGAACTCAAATATAACATGGTAAGAGTTCTTTCTCAAGTTTGGGACAGGGCTCAAGCACTCTGGAGGTACTTTCCTTGTAAATTATTGCCCATAAGATTTGTAAAATCAAGAACCAGTCTGAGTTCACAGAAATGTGTTGCCAAGACTAAATCTTAAAATATGCCCTAGTCTCTTGAGAACCATTCAGGACACTCTCACTGTGTAATCAGAGATGTTCTCTAAAGCACATTTGATTGTATAGGCATAATCTCATCAACATTACTTTCTATGTATAATTCTATGACTTCTTTTAAAATTGTCTTCTTTGAACTAATATACATTTCTCCCTTTTTTTTCATAAATTTATTTACTTATTTATTTTTGGCTGCGTCGGGTCTTTGTTGTTGCAGGCAGGCTTTCTCTAGTTGCTGCGAGCAGGGGCTACTCTTCATTGAGGTGCATAGGTTTCTCATTGCAGTGGCTTCTCTTGTTGTGGAGCACAGGCTCTAGGCACATGGGCTTCAGTAGTTGTGGCACTCGGGCTCAGTAGTTGTTGCTCGCAGGCTCGAGTGTGCAGGATCAGCAGTAGTGGTGCATAGGCTTAGTTGCTCCATGGCATGTGGGATCTTCCCAGACCAGGGCTCAAACCCGTGTCCCCTGCATTGGCAGGCAGATTCTTAACCACTGTGCCACCAGGGAAGTCCCTAATTCTGTGACTTAAAAAAAAAATGAAACTTCCCATTGCTCAAAATCCTTAAAAAGAAGTCAGTTTTGTTAATAATTCTGCTGCAATAATTTTGAGAAAAATAGAGATGAAACAACCTAAGAGCTGTAAGCCTGAAAAATTGCCTGTTTGAAATATTGATTCAATTTTCAAACCTTGAAGGTAGCTTTAGAATTTATATTGTACTCTAAAGGTAATTGTATACATTTTTCTTATTATAATACATATTTGAAATGAATTTTAAAGGAAATTCAAATTTTGTGGAATCAAGAGCAAGTGAAAAAAATACATTGCAACCCAGGAGAGTAGCATATTAGATAACACCATTTTTGATTCAGACTACTATGGGCCCAAACCCTTGCTTTGCTGTTTATTAGTCTTGTTTTCTTTGACAAATCTTTGAAATCTTTTTTATTAATTCCATTAAGACCCTAAAATACTAAGAGAATGTACATTTTACATGGATTGGATGTTAGTCACGTTGTGATAAATAAGATCATTATCAAAGAGCATTTATCAAGTCATTCTTCAAAAGCGTTGCTGAGTCATAGTCTTCTATGTTAGTAATTCAAACAGAAGGCATTGAAAAAATAATAACCTATGTATGGCGTAAAGGGAACAGATGAACCATTTTTGTCTCATAAAAATTGGAGAATACAAAAATTGTAATACTGTGGGACATTGAGTATATTTTGTACATCCTATTTAATCTAAATGCTAATGTTGAGAAGAAAAAAACTGAATTATTCTAAAAATGTGTTGAAGCTTTAAAAGTAATGTTTCTAGAAAGATGTGGGAAATTTAGTTTTTAACAGAATTTTACATTTATCTTTTGATAGAATTGTTGAAAGAAATGTTACCAAAATAGTGGGGTTCGAGTTATAAACAAAATGGTATAGATTTATAAAATCAGAATCTACTAAACATAAGCTGTACTTAATGGTGCAACATTAAAAAAATCTTTAATGGTATTTAAGTTTAAAAACAATTTAACTATGGATGAATGAAAGTGTTATGCATGCTCACTATTCATTTAGTTTTTAATCAAACCAAATGTTTGTTCAAACCTACTAGCAAAGATTATTAAATGTGTTTTCACTGGTTTTAGTTAATCATCAATTGCTTTAGAGAAATGTTTGCTTGGGGAACTGGATAGTTCTCTTGCTTGAGTTTTGTTTCCAGTGGGCTAAACTACCTTTTGTCTGTGACATTATCTTCCCAGAGTTCACCAGGTGCACATAGGTACTTTTAGAGCCCAGTTTCATTCCCCCATGAGAGAGAATTAATTAACAAAAGACAAGGAAATAGAATAGATTTAGCAAATTAAGAAAACTGTATGCCCACATTTGGCTTAAATGAATATAGAGCCCTTGCAACAGAGGCCTGAAAGTGAAATGAAGCCACTTCTGATCAATCTTCCCATTGACAGAAAAGAAGCATTTAAAAGGAAAGATTACATAATGAATTATGTGGTGTGGTGGAAAGTTAGTATGATATACAAAAACTGTAATTATAAAGCTTTAGGTGAGTAAAGGAAACCACATAAGTCATCAGAGTCTTTCTCAATGGATCATGGACGCTATTCCTTCTCCAACTTTTTCCTGTCTTACTGCTCTTTAATCAGTCACTTTTTTTGTTGCATGTTTTGTGTTTCATCTTTTATTGCATCTTAGTTTCTTTGACAAAGGTAGCATTTTCTTTCATATTTGTTGCAAGATTTTTGGTTTAGATTACATACCCTAGTGTTGGTATTTTTAGGACAGTAAAATAAAAGCATGCTTTGTTTCCTCTATATTGCTGAGAACCTGGGTTTCATCATCAAAATGACCTAGTCTAGGCTCTCATCCCTGTGTAATGCTAGCTGGTTACTGTGGGCCACATACATAAATATCTCTCAGATTTAGTTGCCTCATCTGCAAAAAGAAGACAGTAATACAAACTATATTAGTCTGCTAGGGAAGATATAAAAAAATACCACAGACTGGGTGACCTAAACAACAAAAGTTTATTTTCTCACATTTCTGGATGCTGGGAAGTCCAACATCAAGGTGTTGACAGATGGCTGCCTTCTGGCTGTGTCCTCATGTGGCTTTTTCTTTATGTGCACATTCCTGTTGTCTCTTCCTCTTCTATAAAAACATCAGTCTTATTGGATCAAGGCCTCATGCATATGACCTCATGTAATCTTAATTACCTCCTGAAAAGTCCTATTACTAAATAAAATCACACAGGGAGTTAAGTATGCAACATATGGATTTTGGGGGGCACAATTCAGTCCTTAACACAAACCTTGAAAGATTTTTTAAATGTATATAATTTTTAGCAGTACACTTGGTATACATAAGTGATCAAGAAATAGCAGACAATGTAATTTATATTTTATTTTGGTGAATTAGGATGCAATGGTAAATAAGTTGTACAATAAAAAAATCAGTAGGTTTATTAGTTAGCTTTCAGTGCATAAAAAACAATCCAAAACTTAGTGGTCTGAAACAACTCTTTATTTAGTGCATGATTTTGTGGGCCAACTCTCTGAGCTGGACTAAACTGGGTGACTCATCAAATCTAACCAAGCTTAATTGATCTCAGATAGATTTTTTCTGAATTTTCAGTGAGCTAGTGGGTTTTTTGAAGCTGGGAAATTTATGATGGTTTTTTTCTGGGATGGATGGAATGAGTGGGGTCTCCCTCCAGCAGGTATCCATGTAGTCCTTCAGCAGATGAGGCTAGGCTTCTCCACATGGCTATCAAAGAGTTCCAAGATAGCAAGTAAATAAGCCCAATGTTCAAGTGCTTTTCAGTATCTTCTTGTGTCACATTTGCTAATATTATATTGGTCTGAGTGTCCCGAAAAACCTGGAATCAAGAGGTGGAGAAATAGACTCCATATCATGGGAGGATCTGTAATGTCCCAATGTAAATATGTGAAGACAGGAAGGGGAAGACTTGGTATCAATGTAAAAAATCTATTACAAAGACCCTGACCAATAGTCATGAGACTATTTACATAATGCCTGTGATCATCGATCAAGATGCCTAATCAAACTGTGCTGTAATAAGATCATAGATTTTACATCAATGCCACTATTTTCTTAGTTGTTTGGAACAGAGGGAATGATATGCTGTTGCTTAGGAGTGTTTTCTGAAGGCTTTACAAAGAAAGACACTATTTTTCTTCTTAACCTTTGACCTCCTGCTTCTCATTGCCAGGATAATAACAGGCACAGTAAATAGACGAAACAATATAATGGTTTGGAATCATTGATTGTGATGTATCGTCAAGAACCTAACCCTAGGAAACCAACATCTATATACAAAGCTCTACTAACTTAAGGATACAGTTTTTTTCAGTCTTCTATTTGTGTCTGAGATCACCACATTTTTCTTTATATTCCCTATTCCTTTCATAGTCAGTGTCACATTGCCTCAGAGGAGAGTCAAATTCTGGAATGAAAGAAAGAGTTACATCTTGACTTTTTAGTTTAAAAATATTTCCTGTGGTTAGCACTCAGAGGATATAGAAAAATGTGATGAGCCAGAGCAGATTCTGTCTTCCCCTTAGATTAAAAATAGATCTCCAAGTTCTGAAAGTTTTCAGTAGAACCTTCATTTGTGCTGAGAATCTGAAAACAAAGGATATCTATGTCAAGATACCCTCAGGTCAAGTCTGGGTTATAGATTAAGTTTCAGAGTCCTTCTATGCCCTGTGTGGGTAGCAGAACACATTTTCATTTCAGTGTATGGGCAAATGGAACACCTCTTCAGAGTTTCAGTATGCTTCTGATTGAGGATTACATTCAAATGGGGCAATCACTTAAATAAGAAAGATAAAAGGATGGGGAGAGGTTGTGTGTTTGTTATTGAGCTGCAAGAAAACATCAACCTGTAGTCACTGAAGCTCAAGGTCCAGAGGGAAAAGGCTGCATGTGGATGCAGCTTGGAAGGTTGAAAACTAAGGAGAAGAAGCCCCCATCAGAATTGTGAAGCTAAGAGCATAAATGTCCTATTCTTAAATGAGAGGTTATACTGCTTACACCATAGACATTTTTAATGCTAATTGTCAAAGTGAAATTCACATACCATAAAATTTACCATTTTAACATGAACAGTTCAGTGGCATTTAGATCATTCACTTTGTGCAACCACCATTTATATCTAGTTTCAAAACATTTCCATCATTGCAAAGTAAAGCCTGATACCCATCAATCAGTTCCTCCCCATCCCCTCTCCCCACTTGCCACCCCCTACCCCTGGCAACCACTGATCAAATTCCAATGAGTTTGTCTATTCTTGACATGTCATGTAAGCGGAACCATAAAATATGTGATCTTTTGTGTTTGGCTTTTGTCACTTAGCTGTTTTGGAGGTACATCCTTGTTCTCACCTGTGTCAGTACTTCATTTCATTTTATGGCTGAATAATATTTCATTGCATATATATATATATATCACAGTGTGTTTATCCATTTATCTATTGACGAACATTTGGGTTGTTTGCCTTTTGACTATTGTGAATAGTGCTGCTATGAACATGTGTTTGAGTACCTGTTTTTAATTATTTTGTGTGTATACCTAGAGGTAAAATTTCAGTGTTATGCAGTAATCCTAACTTTTTGAAGAACAACCAAACTCTTTTCCACAGTGGCTCAATGATGCATTCCCACCAGATATTTTTTTTCTAACAGATGAAAGACCATAAGAAAATTATTGAAAGATTTGGGTGAACCAAATATGAAAGAGTATGAAAAACTAATAATAAATGAAGTTAATGATCATTATCTCAAATATGACTCATAGAATAAAGATTTAAGTTGCACAATTTAAACACACTCAAATTATATCTATCAGTCTATCATCTATCATCCATTTATCTGTCTAACCACACACACTATTTTAAAGCTATAATAATGAGAAATTTGCTTCAATACATAAAATAAAATCTACATTACTAAAAATCTATGTCATAATATAAAAATACAGATAAAATATATAGAATTGAGTAAAAGGGGGCCTGTTAAGTGGCTGATAATTCTTTTTGTCAAATCTTGTAGGCATATTGGTAGAAAATGCTCTTTTAGTATTAAGAAAGACTCATGAACAGCTCAGATGCCATGGAAACACTCCATATTATTTTTCTAAGAATTCTAAGAAATTGGGATTTATAGTGCGTCTGTATAAATGTCATCGTTTAGTTTAGATAGAAGGTTTTCCTAATAATATTGTACCAACATTTCACTTTTTATTTTAAAAAATAGTTTTTAATAAACTTCTAGGTGCAACTTTTAAAAGAAGCATTAAGTACATTTTTTCTAAAGTATATACAGACAGATAATGAAAATTCATTCTTACTCATAATCTGATGTCTGCTCATTTTTTTCTTTAAGTGGCATTATAAAATATTTTCCAAATATGAGACTGTTTACTGAGCTAATAAAGTAATTAGTCTGATTAAACTGATGGTCAACTCAAGCAAACAAATTCTGTCAACACAATCTGTGTGTTAACACAGAGGATATTTATAATTTAAAACAAATGTGTTCAAATAAAATAATTTATGTAGATAGAGCTGTGGCCAACCAGAGAGCCAAGCAAATTTTTGGAACATGCTTCAAAACCAATTAAAAGATAAATTTGACAAAGATTAAAGAAAATTAATCATGGATAAGCATCAGAATCATGTACAATAATTTCTTTTACAAAAGGTGTGCAGTTTGACCTGAATCTGAAAACATAAATGACAAAGGAAACAGATGTGTTAGGCAGAATAATGGCCACCCAAGTTGTCCACACCCTAATCCCCAACTCTGAATTCACTTCAAACCTATGAATATGTTACCTTACATGACAAAAGGGACTTTGCAGATGTGACCAATTTAAGGATCTTAATTAATCTGGAATATCTGAGTGGACCCAATCTAATTACCAGGAGTCCTTGATGGTTGAAAAGGGAGGAAGGAGAAGAGAGTAAGAGTGATCCAATGTGAGAAAAACCTGACCTACCATTGCTGGCTTTAAAGATAGAGATGGGGCCACAAGCCAAGGAATATGAGTGCCCTCTAGAAGCCGGCAAAGTCAAAGAAAACGAGACTCCCCTAGAAGCTCCAGAAAGGAGTAAAGCAATGCTGACACCTTGACTTTAGCCTAGTGAAACCCATGTCAACTTATAACCAACAGAATTGTAAGAGAATACATCTGTATCCTTTAAGCCCCCAAATTTGTAGTAACTTGTTATAGTAACAGGAGAAAACTAATACACCAGAAATGGGTGACAGTGACTCATGAGTGTAAATTCTAAATTATGCCTCCTTTCAGGCATTGTATTCATTACTCAACTGCTTTATTTTCATTCTGAAACCAGCACAAAAGTAACGGCATTCATGAATCCAAGATTAAATGCTTTTAAAAAATTAGCAAAATAGACAAATCAGAGAAACGTATGTTGTAAACAAAAATGATCATTGTATAATAATACGTGCAAAATGGTATCTACAACTACTTTGTGCTAAAGTGGAATGGAAATGGAAACATCAATGAAATGAATGATTTTACATACTACACAGAGAAGTCAATGAATCAATAACTAAGAATAACATTGAAGAACTCATAAAAACATTTATTAATTTTCACTGATGAATTATTTAATTTCTCACAGAGCAAATTAATTGATATTTTATAAATTGTTCCTGGTCATAAGAGATAAGAAGCTCCATAAATCATAATTTGAAAAAAATAGATGTGCAGTGCAGAATAATTAACACAGAAATAGAAGCATGGTTTAACAATTATTAGTAATTTTCAAAAAGAGGTGTAAAGACATTCAATATTAGTGAACTAATAAGATCACTTACTATGTGAGTAAATTAAATAAAAACATTTTACCCATAAGCAGTTTGACCAATTTTATTTGAAAAAATCAACATAAATTCCTATTCAAAATTATTGAGGAAAAATAACAAAGGGCATTTCCTTTTAATAATAAATTTACTTTCAGCAAAGAAAATTATAGTAAGTGATGAAATATCAGTAGAATACCTATTAAAATTAGGAAGCCTAACAGGATATCTGTTATAAGCATTATTTTAAGACTACTTTGAAACTTATGCTTCATGCACTTAGAGTGAAACAGAAATGAGGCCTATAATCTTATCATTTAATCTTTCTCCAAAGATTAAAAGGGCATTATTTTATACAATGTGTATACACACAAAAGTCTCAAGGAAATACATTGAAAAACGTTTTGAAAAAAATTTCAGTGCAGTACCTTACAATAGGGTACCTACACAAATATCAGTAGGTTTGCTGAGGTAGAAAATAAGTTGTTAATATTCCCTCACTAACAAGAACAATAACCACAATGATAAAAATATTTATTATTTATAGGAAAAGGAATATATATTACTTATAAGCAGAAAATTTAAAAATTAAGGAACTATGTCATGATTTTTCTAAAAATTGAAAATATTATAAGATTCAATTGATCTATTTGAATTCATAGATTAATTCAATCCTAATAATTAGCCTATGGAGACTTTCTTGCTACTCAACAATATGGTTTTTAATATTTAATCATTATTTTTGACAAGAGCAACAGAGAGATAGCAAAAATAATGATTGTTTTACAGAATATTATAAAACAAACCTCATTTGCATTCTCACTATATTGAAGAATATAAGGCATTCTCCTGCATGATTCCCTGTTTTTGGTCAGAACTCAAATACTAAGCCTTCTAATTTAAACTGGATGTTTGGCAAGCCACACATTATAGACTGAATATTGGGATCCCCTAAAATTCATATGCTGAAATTTTAACCCTCACTGAAGTGAAATTTGGGGTTGGCATCTTTGGGAGTTCATTAAGTTTAGATGAAGTCATGAGGGTAAGGCCCTCAATGTGAAGCTAGTGCCCTTCTAAGAAGAAAAAGAGACAAGAATGTCTTTTCTCTTTCTATGAGCCCACATCAAGAAAAGGAAAAAGGAGCATGCAACTAGAAGGCAGCTGTCTACAAGTCAGGATGGAGGCCCTCATTAGGTGTCGAATCTGTCAACACCTTGATCTTGGACTTCCCAGCCTCCAGACCTATGAGAAACAAATTTCTGTTGTTTAAGTCACTCAGTCTTCAGTATTTTGATATAGCAGACTGAGCATAGTAAGACACTACAGTTTGTAAAATCTCCTTCTCAGAATCTCATTTGGAAGACGTGTTCCTAGCTTCTATCCAGCTCAGAGTTATCAGCTCTTTTATTTAGTAATTTTTTTACCAGTTTATTAAAATTTTCTTAAACACTAGAATATAGCAAGAATATGACTTCCACAGCACACTCCCTGCTGATACCAGGACTCTTCCTATCTCTAGCCCAGATTGTATCATGTTTTATTTTGGATGCTAGATTACACTACCATGAGGTTCTCTTAGTCATTTTAATAGATTATAAGAATTTTAATTGTCCAAAGCTTTTTGTAAGAAAAGAGTGAGAAAAATTCCCTGCCACTTCAAAAAAGCACAGTTCACCTAATACAATATGAGTAGCCCAGTTTTCTGACTGAAAGAGACCCAAAGCTTCAGAGTTAGTAAAAATTAGAAAAGTAAATAACTTCTTTTCATCTCTCAGGTTATCAGACAACATGGTAGACTGAGACTCAGACTCCAATCTCTACTAGAAATCATATTTGCATTTTAGCCAAATCTCTCTGATGGAAAGGTGCAAAAAATTCACAAGTTTAAACTAATAAAATGTTACTGTTTTCAATAATATTCCATCATAACTGAAACTCATTTAATACTTGAAAAAATAAATCTTACAGTAAATAATTTAAAGTGAATATTAATAAAAGTTTGTTTTGCAAAAGTTTTCATATTTAGAACATTCTTGAAACCAGCATGGCAAACTAGTGTCCTCAGGCCAATTCTACTCTACTGCCTTTTTTTTGTAAATAAAGTTTTATTGAGATACAACCTGACAAATTTTGTTACGTACTGCTGTCTATGGCAGCTTTCACGCTACAACAGGAGAATTGCCTAATTGCTACAGAGACCACATGGCTGGTGAAGCCAAAAATATTTACTGTCAGGCTCTTTGTAGAAAAAAGTATTCTGACTCCTGATCTAAACAATATCAGATACTGAATTCAATGATTTTAGAAAAGGCAATGTAATTCCTTTCACATATGTACTTAAAATTAAATACAATAGAGCAGATGAGCACTCCATATGCTTTTCAAATGACATTTGGCAAAACTATCTTATGTTTGTACTGTTTGCTTGTCATTAAACCTGCAGCATTGAGAAACTGCATCACCAGCTTGTTGCCATTTAGTTATTGTATTTCAGTCATGTATTAGGTGACAAAATAACTTTACATAATTATCATATTTCTTTTCTAAATTAATTGGAAAGAAAAAAATTTAGTGTTCAAGTAATCTTTCAAGTACAAATAAAAAATATTGATGTTTAAGACCCCTAAATCTTTATAATTTCTTTACATTATAAATGAGATGAATGAGGACAAAAGCTGGTTTAAAAAGAGCACTTTTGGGTCCACTAATGAAGCCAAGTTTCAATAAAACCTTTAGAGAGTAGTTGAACAATCCTAGAAGATTTTAGTTAAAAGCCCACAAAAGCCCAAAAAACAAGGATATCTTTTTCATATTTATTGTTCTTCTACATTGTTGCTTAGAATACGTGCATAAAAATAAGTGTTCCATTTCTTAATTCACCTGCTTCTCCTAAAGTCATATTGGTATGATTATGATACCCCAACTGGTTACTGTGGAAATTATAATGATATTAGAAACTGATAATGACTTCTGAATGAGATAAGCTGCTGGATGAGGCTAAATATATAAACCATGAAAAGAATGTGTTTTCATGGAAAGTCTTGAGTGTCATTAAATAACAAAGGAAAAAGGGAACAAGGAAATGGGAAGATACAAATAAAAATAATGAGCAATTACATTCTGCCTACCAAAATTCCCCCTGCAGTTTCAATCAATGTCTCTGCTTCTGCTTTCTATTCTAAATAATTGTGCTAGTTCTGGTAAACATATCCAGCATGATCCAAAACAGCTGTGACTGTTTTCCTGTGATTAATTAATTAATTCTTTCTCTTTTTTGTTTGTTTGTTTACTGTATCATGGTATTTTTTGAACACTCTGCATTAGCTTTTATTTCTGGTCCAATCTTGCAAGGGATGAATGATTTCAAGAGAGAATTCTGACTCTAGACTCTAGAGTAAGTAAGGAGTCACATTTTCAAGGAAACACTCCAGAAGGGGAGGAGCTATGTGTGGAGGATCTGCACACAAAGAGCTCTGAAACTATGTAATCTTAGGCAGGTTTCTACACCTTAGCACTATTCTCTACAAAAGAGGTACACAAATATCACCTACCAATGGAATGCTTGGGGGATTAAATGAGACAATATATGTATAAAGAGGTAAGGACCATGTCCAGCATGTGGGAAATGCTCAACAAATGTTAGTTATTTTAGTACTAAACTCAGAAGCTCTATGCTTCATTAAACAATGAACAAAACCACTATCATACTTGAGTAACTCCTTCTCTAGATCACTTAAACAATTAGAAAAGGCTATTCACCTATAATTTGTTATTTAAAAGCACCAAAGAGTATTATGTTCCTTGAATCCCCTCCTTTCTCTATAGTATTGATGCTGGGTTGCTATTGGCTATTGCCAGAACTCAAATCCACATTGGAAGATAACTGATAGGTATAAACACCAGAATAATCACAGTGAACCATCCTTCATGACAGCAGTGAGGCAACACCTGCAAAAAAAGCAGACTCAATGTGTGTCCTGGAAAGGTGCTGAGAAGAGGAATGGCCATCACTTGACATCATGCATCCAGGAGCCTCCCAATTATAAGTGGGTGAGCCTCTGAGAGATGACCTTGTGTTTTGTAGGTCTCCACTGAAAGGAGCCATTGGAAATGATTTATAAAAACTATTCTCACTCTATTTGCACACCCAAACAGATTAATCACAGAAAATATGAAATACATTGATAAAATATCTCTCACTAAAACTTAGCTGCATTAAACTTGCAGAACCTATGAATGAATTACAGGAGTGACCCCTTGATTAGTATACCTACCTTCAAGGTTACAATCCTCACATTCATAGTTCCTATGGCTACCAGCTATTATCTAAAAGCAAATAGCTAGGCCTTGTTCAGACTCAGAATCTCTGTTGTTTTCACATATAGGATAAAGCTGTGACTTCTTAGCATCCATATAAGGTTCCGTTCATCCTGGCCCTGCTTTCCTCTCCAGCCTCATTTCTCACACCTCCTTCTGTACCCGAATGCTAAAAGACTCTTCCTCTGAGAATCCTACAGTATCAAACACTGAGCTGAATTTATCTGGTATGTCCTGGACTGTGCCAGGTTTATTTTTGTTTCAAAGCAGACAGTTTGTCTCCCTATTAGATTACAGTCAATAAACATTTATTCAATAAATGCATTTCAGTTTTCTTATTATTCTCATAGTCATGAGGTATTTCTTAATGATTTGTCTAATTTTCTCCTTTAAAAATTCAAATGCTTTTCCTGCAAACTGCCCCTTAAGAAAATGTAGATTAAATCAAATCATTGCATATGTACTTTCATTACTGAGAGTTGCAGAGTAAGAACTTTTTTTTCTTTTTTAAACCATTCATAGCATCTATTGTAGAAATTTGCATACTAATAGTAATTCAATAAATTTTTGAATACTGAGGGTGGTTGGAGATTCCCTTTAGACTATTTTCCTGGAGTAACATAAACAAAACTTAGAGACTGAGATTCGTATCTATTAAAATGGATAGTAATCATCACTGTGTAAGAAAATGTGAAAACTACAAAATAAATTGAGAAAATATTCACATATAACCCCGTGTGTAAAAACACTACTATAAGCAAATATGGAAAGCTTGATAAATATTATGATTTATTCTCTTAAGAGTGTAAGCATCCTTGAGTTATTTCTCTAGACAGCGATAGTAAAATGGGCAGCAGCTACTCACCTAGGATACACATCAGCGCTTTGCCACAACTACGAAAAAAGTTCCGACATAATTGGATTTTTGGATGAGGTGACAATTACTTCCAAGTTTTCTGTCAGTTATTCTCTAAGGTATTATTCAGAATACTGTATATAACAACTGGTTATAACAATAAGTGCCAACCAATCAGAGCATACGCCTACCCATTCAGAACAGACACCAGCCATAAACAGCCAGCACAGCAATGTGGATTGAATCAGTCCTGGCTATGCTGGAATTCTCATTAAAGGGAGAAACCATTTGTCTTTAGAGCACTAGGCTAAGGCTTCAAAATATACTTCTCTAAATATAAGGGAAAGAAAAATCATCCTTTTTTCTCTTATTTTCGTTTTTCTTCAAGCACAATAATCTGTGAAGAGCCATTAACACTTGTGGATATTGTAAGACAGAAATTCAACCAAGACTGGAAAAGTTGTTAGGCATGCTATGTTTTGAGCATGTAAAATTTAAATTGTGTGTGCAAAAATAGTACACGTAAAATTTTTCTACAGAATACTGTCATTTGGCTAGAAAATCAGTTTAAAAAAATAATGCCTTTGGGGGGAAACTTCACCTTGATGCCACTGTAATTTCCCTCTTACACCCCCACCTATTATATAAGTTGAAATTATGTGTGTGATGATTTTCATACAATTTTTTTTAAAAAAAATAGTAAGTACTCTAAAAATTCCACTACTGCTATTGTTATTGTTGTTTGTGTTTTTGTTATTGACATCAAGGCCAAACTCAGGATGAAACTGTGCAGTAGGGGAATGGATTTCATAACTCTCATTATTCCCCCTTCCCTGGCCTGTGTAATTCTCCACCCCCTTACCACCATCAGCACCCCTATCTGGGTAATAGCTCACATTGTTAAAGGCACCCTTTCCTTTCTTCTCCATGCACTAATCACATGCATCTACCCTTTTTTCCAGGCTCTGCTCACAATTGAAAAGAAAATCACTTGAAATTCTTTTAATGGACAGTAGTGACTGACAGTACTCCTGTTCTCCTTTGCCCCAACATGCTCATATTTCCACAAGGATCTTATAGAAATGTATTGGGAACATTATTTCAAAGAAACCTTGGCAATTTCAGAGAGGGTGGTTATAAGAGAAAGAAATAATTAGGCATCCACTCATGCCCATGGTACAGAAGGGCTACTTATGCCATTTTTTTGTCTGTAAAGAGGAAACAGACTTCTAGTTTATTATACCTTCATATGCATATGATATTTATTCAGTTGTAATTCCTATTAATGGTGACATGAAACCTCAGGTCAGGAACAAGCTACCTTATTTTGAATCTTTCCATTGTGTTTTCGTAGGTTTGTAAGAATAACTGAAGACTGTAATCTATGGAAACAGCCTTACTCAATTTAGTTGAACATTTGCAGTTTTATTCATAAAGTTCTTCTTTCCTCTCTTTTTTTTGGTTCAGAATAAGAACTGTAGGGTTGGACCCATTAAGTTTATTTTATCACGTTTAATGCAAAGATTATTACTGTAATTTACATATCTCAGTAAGAGCCAAAAGCTTCCTGCTGTGGCTTTTTCCACCAATGTGCTACAAATTAACAACCCAGCTACATTAAAGCAAATGAAAAAAAGTTAATTCTCTTCAATATAAAGAAAATTATCTGCCTATGAGACTATATAATTCCCTCAATAAGATTCCCAGAAACAAGAAAACAAAATTTTTGTGTAAACTAGTTTTAGTCTCATGTGAGACAGTGACATAAAGCTTAAGAAAGTGTAGTAAAATCATATTGAGCACCAAAAATGAAAGCATTAACTTTGAGTCTGTGAACTATGCTTAAAGTCATAAGAGAAAAATGTGCATTGATAATATTTTAGAGAATGACTGAGGCCTTAATCATGTAGAAATTACTGAAGTATTAGTTTTATTTCTGATTGGTATCAAAGCATCAACTTTTCGTAAACAACTAGTACAATACTTCAACAATGAGTTCCCACAAAGGAACATCGCATCTATAAATTAGGTTAATATGTCATTACTCAAATTATGCCTGTGGAGTAATGCACACTTTCTATGCCTTATATGTTGACAGGAATCCCTAGACCATCTAAGTGTCTTATCTCCCACTGTCAGTCACAGGCTTTACCAGGATAATGGAAAAATAACTTCAAGAGTCTGTCAACAGGAACCAGTCTTCCAGTGACCTGAATTTATTCCTCCTCAAATTCACATGCTGAAGCTCTAACCCTCCATCTGATGGCATTTAGAGTGTCTCCTTTGGGAGGTAATTAGGGTTAGATGAAGTCATGTGGGTGGGCCCCACAATGGGATTAGTGACCATGTATGAAGAAGAAAGAGACCAGAGCTCTCTCTGCCATGTGAAGATTCAAGGAGAATGCAGCCATTTACAAACCAGGAGGGCTCATGCCAGGAACAGAATCTGCCAGCACATTGATTTTGGACTTTCCAGCCTCCCAAACTGTGATAAGTAAATGTCTGTTGATTAAGACACCCAGTCCATGTCATTGGTATATCTTAGGTAGCCTGATCTAAGACATTTACTAAGGACTTACACTAGGCAGACACAGTTAATCACTTAACTTTTTTATTATCTCCTTTAATGTTTAAAACAACTTAACATGGTGATTGCCATTATTATTCTCATTTTACAGATGAGGAAACTGAAACAGGAAGATTAAATAATTTGCCCAAGGTTACACAGTCAGTGGCAGAAAACTCTTCTGACCTCAGACCTATTATGTTTAATCAAAACATGTTGCTATCCCACAAATTTGTGTTATGTTCCTTTTCAATTAAAATCAGAAGCCATTTCTAATAAATGACCTCTAAAATTCAGTTATATATCTGAACAGCATATAATCAAGAATATATATGGGGGTTTTGTTGCTGGATTTTATTTTATACCCTAATTTTAGATAGCAAGAAATAACTTTGAGGATATTATCATGGAATTTAAATGCTTTATATGTCACATGTGCACTATTATAACTGTGTATAGTAAAATAGGCTTATATTCATTCATTATTTTAATCACTCAATATATGTAAATAAGACCAAATAAAACCATATAGTCCTTATATTTAAGAAATTCAATAATTAAACAGGAGGCCAGATTATTTATTATTATTATTATACAATCTACACAGGCTGATAGAGATAGAGCAAGACAATGGTATAGAAAAACAAAAAAATAACTAAGTCTGGGAAGTCAGAAAAAGTTTTCAATCAGATGTGACATTTAAATTGACATTCAACAATGAGGATCAATTTGCAATCAGATGATATCTCAACTTGAAAACTGGAAGACCTATTCAGGTTGCCAGCTGATAGATCATTAGAAATAATTTTTGCTGACTCTCCACTATGTGATTTTTCTAACATAATACAAAAAGAGGTTATAGCAGTGATGGTGCTGTAACATTTATATCCATAGTAGATTTAGTGCTTATGCTCATAAAATTTAAAGAATGTATTACAGGTAATGTTGAACCATTCCTTATTTAAACAAATAAAACATCATCAATTAATGCATAGGTGGATTATAACAAAACAGTCTCACCTATTATTATCAAAAATTGTAGTATAACCATGATGCTTTGGTCAATTGTGTATTAATTCTAATTATAATGGTAAGCAAGAGCAAAATTTTTAAATGTTAGGGACTCATAGTCATAAATAATTAACATCTTCAAGGATTATACTTAAACTGCTGCATGCTTGAGTAATCAATTATATATTTTAAGTGATATGCTGTATTATATTTGCATAAAATCAGGTGGGGGAATTTAAATGGAAAAAGGAAGAAAGAATATGATGTAAATATTCTTTCTGGTAGTCACATATGTGTGAAAATGAATGATAGGAGCTAACAAAACCCTTTGGTATTTGGATTTAATTGGCTCCGTTTTAAAAAGTAATGTTAACAGTTTGTTTGAAGATGACAGTATTTTCAATATCTGTTTAAACTTATAAGGAAAATTTTCAGATAGAAACTAAAAATGCTCAAGTGAGTACATACTTTTAAAAATTATTTTGTCAATAACAAACAAAATATTTTAATGATACTTATCTGAGGAATGAAGAATAATCTGTGAGATAATAATGCGCTAAAACATGGCAGTGAAGATGTAATGAAAAGGAACGTATCAAGTTGAGAATATAAGGCAAAACAGAGCAAATGTTTTGAGTAGAGTGTTTCAAATATCACAATATGCTGTCCATTTCTATTCTGAAATATGACACAATATGACACAGTTTTTGGTGCAACTGTTTGCGCTACTAATTGTAATTTCATTACCTACAGTCATATACTTAGTCATGTCCAATGGGCACATTTTCCTAAGCTTTTCTCCATCATCCCTTACACTGGTAAATGTCAGTAAGATCTAGATTTCAGCATATAGGTTGTATACGTAGAACATGGACACTGAAGTTGTCTTCTGAACGTACACTGTATATCATTCTGGGTAATACACCACAGGAATTCTTCTGCGTCATCATAGGTTGCAGTTGATGCATGGACTGTGTTAGACAGCAAGACAGAATTGTTTTCAATGTAATCCTCAGGGAGTCCTTCAGAAAAGGGAAAACAATGATTTCGAAGGTTCATTTCAGTGCCAGCTGGCAGAGATCTTAAAAGTTATTCTATTTTACCCATACTACATAGTTATTTAAATGTCTCCAAGTGCAGCATATGAGAGGAATGTGTATTTAGAAACACTGGAATTTTAAAAATGTGTTTATAATGGCAAGAAGTGAAAAGCAGGAAACTGTGCTAAATACCACTTTATTTGGCCACATTGCAGTAATACTATTGTTTTATGAATATTTACTCTGTTTTCATTAAAAGATTGAACCCCAAGCCTGAGATATTTAGCTCTATCTTAACTGGTGGCTGAAGACAAACCTGGACATCTTTTGTCAGTTCTGTTTTCTGCCAAATTAAATACTTATTATATGGGAGCACTATTCTATAAGTTTAGATTAATTTGGTCAGAATATGTTTGGAGGTGAGTAAAAAGATGTTGGAAAGATGGGGGTTTCACTTAAAAATAAGCCATCTATGGAAGAAATCAAGTGTCATAAATGACTTTATTCAAGAAATAATTTTTTTAAGGTTAATACAGTTTCAGGATAGAATTATATAACTACTTTTTTAAAAAATGTTCAAATGTTAAATAAACGTAAATAGTAAGTGTATAAATAGCTCATTCTTAAAAAAGAAGCCTTCACTTTCATTTTCCTTTTCCTTTTTTTTTTTATTTTTTTACTCTTGTCAAACAATATTTTGGCTGTTTGCTGATAGAAGACACATTAATATTCCCTTGGTAGAGACAGCTTACTGGACATGCAACCAGTGAGATCTCATAGGCTCTCGTACTTGGTTTAATGCTCTGTGGCCATCACTTCGAAATGCAAAATAATTTATAAACAAGCAGTCTCACATATTTATTTCAAACTGGGCCTTGCAAATTGAGTTTCTGGTCTTGACTGATGAATCTGGGTGAAGGTAGATGAATATATTTAAAAACAAACAAAACAGCTCTTTGTTATATAAAACAGGTCTTGATGGTTAGAATTTAAAATGTGGTCAAATAAAATCTGGCATTGCTTAATACTTAAAAATAGAAAAACAATTCAATTGGAATATTTTGTCTGCAAACAGATTTCATAGACAATATTGTGATGAAATGGATTAGTATGAGAATTAAGCGTTAGATGTATGGGAAGCCTGGGGAGGTGACTGATGAGGCACAAGTAGCCTTCTCTGGAGTTTCACTGAAGAACATTATCAAAGCAATTATAAATGCCTGTGATGAGAAAACTGGCTTAAATGCAAAACCTCTGCAATCTAGCTTGCCTTATAACTCAGTGATACATACACTTTTGTGCATACAATAATATTCTTGGTAGCTTTTTAAAATTTAGGTGCTCTGATTAAATGGATCAAGTATGAAGCCATAGAATACATTTTTAACAAATTTGTCCAGGTAGTTCTGAATGAGATTCATCCATGAATCATACTTGGAAAAATACTGACCTATCATAGCATTCAATTGGTTTTGAAGATGACAATTTCCCACGCATTAAACACCCCTGTCACTAGTTTTATTTTTCATTTTTTATATTTTTTATTCAAGACTTGGTTGCATTAGGTACACAATAGATGTTTTTGAAGAAATCAACATTTTTAGCTGGGAGTTATACATTGGGTTTTATGGAAAATTTTTCTTCAATGAGTGGAAAACTCAAAAAGCTTGAGTAAAAGAGCTAGATAGATAATGTAATGGGATAGCAATAGTTACGTCTAAGAAAAAGTATCTGGAGAACTAAACACTTTTCTTTGATGAAATTAGCCCCTAGTTTACAAAAGGCATCTTTTAAGACAAGCAGTATTTACAGTAAATTATGAAAATGGGTAGATTGTAGTGGGAACAAAACTAAGTCATACTGCTAAGTAATTTTTTCCATTGTCTATAAACAAGGCTTGCTTAATTTTATATGCAATGATGTTATTGAAAGTGTATTTAATACTTTGCATTTTTGAAGAAAGCAGCAGTACTTAGATCAACATGAATATCAAGATTTATTTGGCTTTTTATATAAGTGATTAACACAGTTTTATTTTGCAATCAAGTGAAATTGCTATAGAACCAGAAAATACTCTTATGTGTGTGTCTTTTTCCTTCCTCAGCATCCAATTTTAACCAACTGGATTACTTAAAGTATCATTTTATTCAACATTTGAAATGAAAAATCTGCTTTTTAATGGAGAATGTGCATTCATCATAAAGATAGAATAAAAAAAGTCTTTGGCAGAAGTTTTCTCCACAGAAGCAGGCTATTTTTGTCCTGTACATCTAGCAATTTGTAAAAACACAAATCCCAGAAATTATATCTCCAGAATTTAAAAAACAAAAAAAGCATTACATGCAGGAAACTGTGTTTAGTTCTTTCTATTATTGTTAAGTAATAAAAATTTTAGGGGTGACATTATTATAATTTCTTTTAATAGTCAATCTTTGTAAAGATTTAATTTACAGGGAATTTGAGACGATAGTAAACAACAAATATAATCAATGAAATGAGACCAGTTTTGTTCATTATTTGCCTATTTGGAGAAAATAAATATGTGCTTAAAGGAGGTTATAACTTGTACCAGGTAGATCCTCGGATCATGAAGTGAGGGGAAGAGAATATTTGATTTGTATTTTTTAAATATTTATTTATTTAGCTGCTCCGAGTCTTAGTTGCAGCATGCGGAATCTTAGTTGGAGAGTGTGGAGTCTTAGCGACTGGACCGCCAGGGAAGTCCCTTGATTTGTATTTTTAAAGTTGATGTCAATATCAGTAATGATCTTGTTTCCTAAACACATAAGATACCATGTTGATGATGTAATGGAACAGAGAGTTTACAATGAATTACATTAGTCAGAACTTGAGAATGGTTTGCTGTTTCAGTAGCAGTAACATGTTACACTGTGTAAGAAAATGTCTTATGTATAATAAGGTGATAATCTGCAGAAAACACAAATATTTTAAGGGAAAATTGTAAGCAGATACAACTGGCAGCAAAATGAATATGAATAAAATTTATTTGCTTGTTTACTATCCTGATCACAAATAGAATCAAACCAAAAATATATGTGATTATATGTTTTGATTCTATTTGTATGTCAAATGACGATCTCAAAAACACTACTACCCTAGTAAAATTAGTAATTTCTGCTCCATAATTACAACTCAGAAATGTATATGCAATGTTATTACTATCATGAAATATAAAATAAATACCAAGTGACTAATTCATTCCACAGAAATAAAAAATTTTAACTGTGCCCTATTAAACATTTAACTGATTCTTCAGAGCTAAAGTAATTTCAATTTTTCCTTCAGTATATGTCACATCTCCACCTACAAGAAAAGGAGATAATATGAGAACTCAAATGAAAAATGGTCTAAAATTTGTTAACACCAAGTAGTTCACTGACACATCAGTACAGTCTTGGCTGTATTTATGCTCATTCTCCATAGCAGACAGGTGACTATCTTCTAGAGGTACAAAGCAACAACAATGATATTTTCTCTATTATTACTACTATTATTACTGTTATTATTATTAACTAAACTCCAGACATTATTTGATGTCACCAGTTTTGCCATTAATATCCTTTTTTCTGTTTTGTGATCCAATCCAATATAACACTAGGGTATTTTTAAAGCTGTGTAAATTTTAAAAAATTATGTCCAATCTCTACGACACCTTTCTCTCGCTTTGTTTAGCCAATTGTTTTTTTTTTTCTGGGTCCAATGATAGTAACTATTTCAAAGTGACATCCTTCCAACAGATAAATCATCAGACCTTTGATCGAGTTCAGCAAATTGTCCACCATCTATGTTTCCACAGACTGTATTTTCACCTCAAAACTGTTTTCTGTATGTCACAAGTTCCTTCTCTATAAATTCCATGTCTCTTTCTTGGAAATGTCCATTTTTTACAGCTTCAAAGTCTACACTTTTATTTATCTGCAAATCTGAATCAGCAAACTTTAATCTCTAAACTGAATTCTAGCTGCCTCTCTCCAACATTTTGTCTGAAAATTTCATATTGCATTTTCCATCAATATTTAAACTCAAACTATTCAATTAATTTTTCTCTTCTTAACATTAATCTGTGATTTCCACTAATGGATCAATTTCTCCAAGCACAAACTTAAAAAATTAAAACACCTCTGATTTTAGCCTTTTACCTCTCTTATTCACCAATCTCAAAATCTCATCAAGTATTTCTTCAAAAATGTTTCTTTCACTTTACATTTCTATTGACTCCACTAACTCATGACTTTCCATTTTATTCCCAGATAGAAAGCAAACCCTAATCTGTCTTTCTTCATCAAAGCATTCTTCAACAATTCATCTACAGTTTACAAGAATACATACTACAAATCTTATTTTTCCAGGCTATTCCTCCAATCAAAATATTGAGGGATTTCCCCTTATTTATGGGACAAAAATCTAAACTCAATACGGGCACTTAGCTGCCCTTCCTTTTCCAGAATCTGATATCAATTTACTGTGCCAGTACTCCTCAGCTGCATTCATTATTCTGCTCCAGCTGGAATATTCACATATGAAGCATCCAGATCTATGCTTGCAAGAAATTGCTCTCTGGAAAAGGGGGTCTGGGGTGAGAACTTCAGGGAACCTGTTCTCCCAAAAAAACAGTGAAAATACTGACAAAATAATAGAAGCCAACAATTTCAGAACTCTGGAAATTAACCAAATTTACAGAATAAATGAATAAATGAGAAGCATCTACTCAAGATAATCTACTGAACCTCAGTAAGAACAGCATGGACTGCAGCACTTTAACTTGGAGCTATTTCTCTCCTTTCTCACTCCCCAGATCAGCAGCATGATAGGCATGAAAGTCATCAGAATTATAGCCAAATGAGATGACTAATCTCTTTGGGGGATCTCTGTTGATAACCTCATCCCAGAGTACAACCTATAGGCTGACAAAACAAAAACCTTCAGGAAAACCTCCATTCCCAGAGCTTTGAAGCCATTTGATTTAACTTGGAGCTTAGCTTTGAAAATCAAAAACAGAAACAACTACAACAACAACAAAAATACCTATTTCCAAGAATTACTGAAGACAATTGCATTTTGCTCTAACATCATCTAAGACTGTGAGTACAGTGGGGGCAGACAGGAGCCTGGGCAAAAACATAAAAGAAACAGCTAAAATGTTTATTCTCTTCACAGTTGTGCCTTTTCCAGAGTGGTATGTGAATGGATCATACACTATGCAGCTTTTCAAGACTGGCTTCTTTCATCTAGAAATATTCATTGAAGATTCATCCATGTCTATGCATGTCTTGAATACTCATTTCTTTTTATCACTGGAGAACATTCCATGGTATGTCATATCACCATTGAAGGATGTCTTGGTTGATTCCAGTTTGACAGTTATGGATATAGGTGCTATAAACACCCACACATAGGTTTCTGTGTGCACATACATTTTCAGATCATTTGGCTAGAAATCTTGGAGGGTATTTTCTTTGGTAAGACTGCATTTAGCTTTGTAAGAAACACCTAACTTTTTTCAAAACAGCTGCATTTTGTAGCCCACCAGCAGTGAATGAGAGCTCCCATCACTACATAGCCTTACTAACAATTGCTATCATCAGATTTGTTTTTTAATTTCAGCCATTCTAACAAGTGTGTAATGGTATATTATTGTTGTTATTTGCACTTCCCTAGTGGCAAATGATGTTTAGAATCTCTTCATGTCTATAAGATCCTTTGCCCATTTTTAACTAGGTTGTGTCATAGACAAAATAGAGACCCCTTCCATTCCCAATATGTAGGCATCCAAATCCTTGGAACTTTTAGAATTAATTTGTTAATACCAACAAGGCTATTGATCTTGGAGTATTGACAATACTTGCTTATTAGTTCCAGGAAGTTTCATGTAGATTTCTTGGTGTTGTCTATATAAATTATGTCATCTGTATAAAAAGACAATTTTATTTCTTCCTTTCTAATCAGTGTATATTTTATTTCTTTTTCTTACTGCACAAACTAGAACTTCTAGAATGATATTGCATTGGAGTGGTGAGAGAGGACATCCTTGCTTTATTCCTGATCTTAGTAGAATAAGTGTCTAGTTTCTCACCATTAAGTATAATAACAGCTGTAAGTCTCTTATAAATGTTCATTATTAAGTCAAGTAAGTTCCACTCTATTATTAGTTTACAGCGATTTTTTTATCCTGAATGGCTGTTGGATTTTGTGAAATGCTTTTTGTGAGTCACTTAAACTGATCATATGATATTTCTTTAGCATGTAGATATGGTTTATTAAATTTGATGATTTTTAAAATTTTGAGCCAGAATTGCATAGTTGAACTAAATCTCACTCAGTAATGTAAAAAGTCATAGAATAAATACCAAAAGTATGATCAGTCTGGTCATCCTGCTTTCATTTCTAATATTGATCATTTTTGTCTTCTTTCTTTTTTTCTTGGTTAACATAGCTAGATATTTCCTAATTTTATTGATGTTTTCAAATAACCAGCTTTTGAATTGTTGTTTTGTGTGTTGTTTTCTAATTTCCAATTTGTTGATCTCAGTTCTAATTTCTATTATTTCCTTTCTTCTGCTTGTTGTAGGCTTCATCTGTTCTTTTCTCCATATTCCTAAAGTGGAAGCTTAGGTTATTAATTTTAGATCTTTCTTCTTTTCTAATATATGCATTTAATACTATCAATTTCCCTCTAAGCATTGCTTTTGCTGCATCCCGCAATGTTTGATAGAATGTATTTTCATTTTTATTTCAATCAAATTATTTTTTATTTCTCTTGAGATTACTTTATGATCCATATGCTACTTATAAGTATATTCTTTAACTTCCAAATATTTAAGAAATTTTCAGTTATCCATATGTTATTGGCCTCTACTTTAGTTCCACTGTGATATAAGAATATACTTTGTGGTATTTCACTTTTTTTAATTTATTAAGGTATGTTTTATGGCCCAGAATATTGTTTACATTGATGAAAGTTGCAGGTGAAGTGGAGAAGAATGTATATTCTACTCCTATTGGATGGAGTAGTCCATAAATGTCAGTTAGATAGTTGATTGATTTGTGCAATTCAGCTCATCTATATCCTCATTGATTTCTACTTGCTTGATCTATCAATTACTGACAGAGGGGTGTTGCAGTCTCCAATTATTATTGTAGATTTGTTTATTTCACCTTGAAGTGAAGTTCTGTCAGTTTTTGCCTCATGTATTTTGATGCTCTGTTGTTAGGTGCATACACATTAAGGATTGTTATGTTTTTTGAGGAATAGACATCTTTATCATCATGTAATGCCCCTCTTCATCCATGAGAATTTTTTTATTCTAAGTCTGTTTTTTGTGAAATTAATATAATTACTCCAGCTTTCTTTTAATTGATGTTATCTCCATGCCTCCCTTTAATTTTAAACTATCTGTGCCTTTCTATTTAATGTGGATTTTATATCCCCCACTCACCACAACTAGAGAAAGCTCATGCACAGCAACAAAGGCCAAATGCAGCCAAAAAAGAAAAAACAAAACAAACAAAAATAACAACAATACAACAGCAGTAAGTCTTTATGAAGCAGCAGCATGTTATTAGGCAACTCCTCCAGGCATCCTTCTCCCCCTTACTTCTCAGGGAGACACTCAAACATGACACCCTGATAAACAAAGTATACAAATAAACACATGTACACTCATTTTGGAGCAAGCCTCCAAGTTCCATGCTCATAGAACACACAGCTACCTAAGAAAAAGACTTCAGTTATGACCAAAATCTATTTTGTGAAATAGATGTCAGTGTTATCATAGGTAGAATAATGGTAGCCCAGAGATGTCCATGTCCTAATTCCTGGAACCTGTGAACATGTTACCTTACAAGGCAAAGGGGAATTAAGCTTGCAGGTGGAATTAAGGTTGCTTATCAGTTGAGTTTAAAGTAGGGAGGCTATTATAGATTATCCAAGTGTTTTTAAAAGTGGAGGACAGGGACTTCCCTGGAGGTCCAATGGTTAAGATTCCATGCTTCCACTGCAGGGTAGTGGTGGGTTGGATCCCTGGTTGGGGAACTAAGATCTCACATGGCCTGTGGTCCTGCCAAAAAAAAAAAAAAAAAAATGGAGGACAAACGCAGAAGAGGACAGAGAGACAGAAGCATGAGAGGTACTCAGCCTGACATTGCTGACTTTGAAGACAGGATGGGGGGCCATGAGCAAAGGAAGTGTGTGGCCTCTAGAAGCTGAAGGCCAGGAGATGGATTCCAGATGTAATCCAGCCTGTTGACACCTTGATTTTAGCCCTATAAGACCTGTTTTAGACTTCTGAACCACAGAACCATAAGATAATAAATGTATGTTGTGTCTCAGATTTCAAAAATAAATAAATAAATAAAGTGGATTTTATATAGACAACATATAACTTGGCCTTGTTCCTCTCAAAATGCTCAACTAAATGAAACTATGTTTACAAAATTAAAGGAAAGTATGGCAACCATGTTTCACCAAATGGAGAATTTCAAAAAAGATATATAAAAATAACAATAATAACAATAATGATTTTTATTGTGATAAAAAATAAAGTATAAAATAGAAATTCTGGAATTGAACAATACAATAACTTAAATGAAGAATTTACTAGAGGTACTTAACAACAGATTTGAGCTGGCAGAAAAATATAACTAGTGAATTGAACACAGGTCAATGAAGATAATCTAGACTAAGGAACAGAAAGAACAAAGAAAAATTAACAGAGTTAAATAGATGTGAGGAACAACATCAAGCATGTCAACATATGAATAAAGGAAGAACCAGAAGAAGAGAACAGTGGTAAATAAGAAGAAAAAATATTTGAAGAAATAATGAATGAAATGTTCCCAAATTTAATGATATTTAATTGAAATATACTAGAAGCTCAACAAACTCCAAGTAGAATAACCTCAAAGAGACACCTCCCTCACTTACATACTTCTTAGTAAACGTAGTGAAACTCAAAAATGAAGAGAAAATCTTGAAGGCATCAAAAGAAAAATGAGTCATCATACACAAGGATCCTGTATAAATCAGCAGCTAGCTCATCTGAAATCACAGCGGCCAGAAGGCAGTAGGAAAGAAAAAGACTTTCAATCAAGAATTCTATGTTATATAAAATTATCTTTCATAAATAACTGAGAAATTAAGACAACCCCAGCTAAACAGAGACCAACAAATGTGACTATACATATTTCTTATTTTATAGATAATAATGTTTCCAATATATAATGGAATAATGTTCCTAAAAAAGAAGCAAACAATGGATATTTTCTGTTACATGAATGAACTTCAAAAACATTTTAGTGAAAGAAAACAAACATTTTCAGTGAAAGAATCCAAGAGACCACACATTTTATGATTCAATTTATAGCAAATATCAAAAGAAAAACCCCCACAAAGCTATAAAATGCAGCAAGTACATTAGTAGTCACCCAGATGGAGGCAGGGAAAAGGAAG
Source organism: Hippopotamus amphibius kiboko (assembly GCF_030028045.1). Taxonomy (NCBI): domain Eukaryota; kingdom Metazoa; phylum Chordata; class Mammalia; order Artiodactyla; family Hippopotamidae; genus Hippopotamus; species Hippopotamus amphibius. The sequence goes on along the minus strand of NC_080191.1, from coordinate 45,953,039 downwards.
GATAAACAGCAAATGTGCACAAAAAGAATTTTATTTTAGGGTGATAAAATGTTGTAAAATGGATTTATTGTGGTGGCTTCACATTTAAACAACAATGCAGGACTTCCCTGGTGGCGCAGTTGTTAAGAATCCGCCTGCCAACGCAGGGGGCGCAGGTTTGAACCTTGTCCAGGAAGATCCCACATGCCACACAGCAGCTAAGCCCATGGACCACAGCCACTGAACTTGTGCTCTAGAGCCTGTGAGCCACAACTACTGAGCCCACACACTGCAACTACTAAAGCCCACGCACCTAGAGCTCATGCTCCGCAACAAGAAAATGCACCACGCTGAGAAGCCCAGGCACCACAACAAAGAGTAGCCCCTGCTCACCACAGCTAGAGAAAGGCTGTGCACAGCAATGAAGAACCAATGCAGCCAAAAATAAAAATGAATAAATAAATAAATAGACTTACTAAAAAGAAAAAAACCCAATAATGCATTTATTAAAAATCATAGAATTGTGTATTTGAAAAGAATGAATTATATGCTATGCAAAATATGACTCAAAAAGTCATTTAAATAAAACAAAGGGGAGGTAGGAATGTGCTAGAAATTGCACATACAAAGATGAATAAGACAGGATCCCCACCTTTATTAGCAAACAATGTAGTAAGTCGAGAGAGAGAGAGAGAGAGAGAGAGAGAGAGAGAGAGAGAGCCAGAAACCATTCCCCCCACCATCAAAAATTGAAAAGAAAAAAAAATCCATCAATGGATTCCAATGGAATTTTCTGTTTGAAAGAAAGTTGAGTATTGAGGTTGCACATTGACATGTTTGAGGAACTGGAAGTTCCTCATATTTATCTTTTATAAAACTGTAGTATGATGTGGGGGTTATGAGAAGTGAAAGTCATCTGACAAGTCTGAAACAGAAAGACCTCTTTCGGATAGTGTCTAGAATCTATTGTAGCAGATCAATACTAAAAACTTTCAGTAACACATATGAGAAATGACAATTGACTGAACTAAGATAATGGCAGGGACAACCTTAAACAAAGGTAGAAAATAAATAATATTTAAAAGATATACTTGCTACGATTTAGTATAAAGTGACGATAATTATCTGAGTAAATTTAAGGCATTTTATCACGTTCAGATGTTTAAAGCAAGATGATTCTGGGAAAAAACTATATTTGCTGTAGTGCTTAAATTTTAGATTATGATTCAAGGATAAAAGTTTATGCAAAAAGTGTAAATATGCTGTTATACTGTACTTTGCAGTTGAGAACCACCATAGCTTCTTCTAAATTACAACAGTGGTTGACATTGCTTAAAAGTGGAGCAGTGGGTATAAACAGTGTATATTCCAGAGAAAAACTTCTACTAATCAATACCTAAATATAAGTTACATTAAGTTAGAGATTTTTGTCTATGATGTTTAGTTCTGTATCTCCAAAGCTAAGAACAATGCCTGTATATTATAGGTAAAATATATTTTTTTGTTGAATAAATAGATATGCACAAGGAATCAAGGAAAAAAACCTAAGAAGGAACTCATTTGTCACCAAAGATATCAATGTTGAAGGAATTATTTGAACTGAGATATCACAAATTGAAAATACATTCCCAAGGAATTCGTAATAGAGTTAACCAGAAGGGGTCAGTACCATTCTACCTTGGACGCAAACATGATGAACTAGACCTAAACAACTAGAAATATAAAATCCCTTCAAGAAGAAACAAAGAGGAATTTAAGTATCTAATCAGATGAAATATCTTCATATCACTCACAGAAACTCAGTGACTCCTATAACTGTAGTACTAGTGAAGGCAAATAATTTAGTAAGACTTGTGAAATAATACATATGCCCTATGCATAATGCACTTGGGCAGCAATCCTATCATTGCCTAAGGGCAACCAACTTATTTGGTATTGCAGGAGAGGGTGTGTGAAGATTTTCTAAATCTAACCTGCCAGTGTTTATCAACAGGTTTTATTATCACAATTCTCATGATGATTTCTTGAGACTTCCTATGGGCTACTAACTGTCATAAATGCTCTCTACCATTACCTGACATAATCCCAGCAACAATCTGTAAGCTTGTTGTACAGATGAGGAAATTGATAATTTAGAGACATCATGCAGAATGATACAAGTTTCAGGATAGCAGTGATTTTGTCTGTTTCATTCAGTGCTATATCCCCAATGCTAAATTGAGGTGCCTGTTATAGGCTGAATTGTGACACCCCCCCCCCCACTTCCACATTTATATGTTGAAGCCCTAACCCCCAGTACCTCAGAATATGACTGTATTTGAAGATACGGCCTTTAAAAAGGTGATGGGATGAAAATGAGGTCATTAGTGTGGTCCCTAGTCCAATTTGACTAGTGTCCTTTTAAGAAGATGAAATTTGAACACACACAGAGACACCACTGGTGCTCTGCAGAGAGGAAGACACAAGAATGCATGCCTACAGAGGAAAGACCATATGAGGACACAGCAGGGAGTGACCATCTACAAGCCAAGGAGAGAATCCTCAGGAGAAACCAAGCCTGCTGACACCTTGCTCTTGGACTCCTAGCTTTCAGAACTGTGAGAAATAAATTTCTGTTGTTTAAGCCACCTACTTTGTTACAGCAGCGCTAATAAAATAATATTGAGTGTACAAATATCTGTTATATAAATTAAATATTTTCCAAATTCATAAAATCTAGCATGTCTGTAATCAGTCTGCAGACTCTAAGTTGTTATACTTACCACTAGAATCTTCTGGCTTGTGGGAGCGAATCTTTCATGTTATTGCAGAAGCCAGATTCTTTAAGGGAATTCTAAATTAGGCACCTTCAATTTCAAATTTCCTTTGCCATAGGGATTCTTCAACAATTTATAAAAGTTTCATGATTTTTGTAGTCTAGATGTTAGAAACTACCTTTTCATGATGCTGAGAACTTTATCATAGGCTCAATTGCAAGACATATGTTCAAGCAAATATAGCATTTATTTTTCAGGATTCCCAAGAACTAAAGAGCGTTCCCTCCAACCAAGAAGTCAGCAGGCAAGATGTAGATAAAATTAAACTAAATGCTGATCCATAGATCCATAGAAATTTAAAGATAAATTATGTATTATATATTTCATATATATATATTTCTATACAGCATGCATGTAATTAAAATATTGAGACACTTTCTCAACCAGAAAAATAGACATATTTTAAAATTTTCAAGGAAGTGAAGTGTTAGAGTCATTCTAATTTCTTTTACTGTATTTATCTCTCAAAGATCAAAAGATTTGGTGGGCCAGATCTTAAACCTGATTCTACAGAGATCTTGTGGTTTAATAGTAGATCTCCTCCATCTGAGCACAGAATTACCTGTAATCACTGTGAGCATAGAGTATGACTGAATCACTCAACTAAAGGATGCTGGGAAGAAAATAAATTTATAGGAACAGAGAGAGGTGTAGCTGAACAAACTGCACAGATAGGTCTTGGTGGTGGAAACAATCAAAATAAATGAAATAAAATACACAATAGTATTGCCTGAATTTATTCCTAAAGTAGCAGATTTTATTTTTTTTCTCCATGAAGAATAAAAGCTCAACTCATGTATTCTTTAGGAGAAGGCGACAGGCCATGGTCAATATTTATTCTCAGTTGTGAACTGCAATCACACTTTTGATTCTGCATTCAGTTCACTTCAGGGATTTCCTACAGGGAAAGCATTTAATAATAATTGTGTAGGCCTTTGCAAATATAAATAGCTTCTTAAATGTGACCACTGGATAGTACTTGAGTTGTTAGATAAACAATTATCTGTTCCCCAAAATTGTATTCTATTGCTTTAGGGGATTATATTGCAATATATTCAGGAAATTTATGACCAATAAAATGTGTCACTGATGGAAGAATCTGTGTGTGTGTGTGTGTGTGTGTGTGTGTGTGTTTGTCTCCTTCCTAGCCTCTGTTAGAAGTTTACCTGTTTGGATGAAGTGGAACAGCCTTGTGACTTCTATAAATGGATAGCTTGCCAAAACCTCAGATTCTATTAGCAATTAGATAGATAACAACTAATCAGTATTCACTATTCTAATTGCACTGCATCTGGGTTCTTCAAAGCCCCCTGCAATTTTGTCTTTTAAGAGTGTAAAATGGGAAGCACAAAATCTACCACTCTTATTTTGTACAATTTTGTCAAAATTATGATTTAATAGCAATAGAATCTTCAACAGCTAGGCAATTTCCCCCTGTTTTTATCCCAAAGTCACATCAAGTGAACCTGAGTCCATGATGAATGTCTACATTAAAGCTATCATTGCTAATGGTATTCCATACCATTTGTCTTTGGTTCTGTGGGACCAAATTACAATCACCACATGACTGTAGCTTATCTTGTGATTAATGATGGTTTTACTAAGTCACTGACAGTGAAGCTTCTGGGAGGGAAATGGTAATATGGTTTGAAATTTTAAATTGCACATTTAAAAAATCATTACCTGGTTTTCAAAGAGATGGTTAATTTGTACATGATAGGGGGTAACAATCTAGTTCTTTTATCTGCTAGAGAAGAGAATTTCTCAAGACAATTATTTAAAGTTTTTAAAGGTCATAAGTTAGATGCTATAAATAACAAGATATATCTAAAGGAGACTCAAACACCCTTAGAAAGGATGCTGAGTTTTTTTTTTCAAGTGAATAAAATTTTAATATATAAAAGTGCAAAACTCAGATACACCCCAATAACAAACAAGATTGGGTGATATATTAAAGAGTATTCTATATGATATATTGTAGGTTTAGAAAATTGCTCTGCATCATTTCCTTGAGAGTCATTGTTGCACATCTAAGTCATTAGTGATGGAATATTATCAGCATTCATTGGACTTTTGATGTTTTCTTCTAAATTACCTCAGCCTCAAAACTAATATGAACTTACATTATTACTACTGGGACTAATTGGCATTAGTTCACTATAAGCAAAGAGAGATTTTTAAATTCATTTTGCTTCAGGAAATAGATGGCCAATACCAGAGAAAGTTGTTTTGATTGCAACTTTATCTCTTTCTACATGAAATTTTAAGCCATTTTTGCGATAGTAGCCTCAGTTAAGTTCCACGATAATAGACAATTTGCAACTCAAATGCCCATAAAATAACCTCAAAACTCTGAAGATAAGTCATAAATGGCTTTGTCCTCTGATAGTTTGGTATAAATAGAACAGAAGAATGAAACTCCATTTCTAGTCCTTCTACAAGTCAATTGACTGTATCTTCTCTGATTGAAATGGTCAAAATATGTCCATCTCTCAAAAGCCTATAATCATCCAAGTAAGCACAACACTAACAATGCCAGTTTAGATTGTTATTTTATTTCTGTGCTTTTCATGCTATGTTAGTTACAGAAAAATACTCTTCTCTAGTAGCGTGTTGATTCTTTATGTGTTCTTAGGCTGGAATATTTCATCTTATATTAGATATGATATTGTCTGAAAGAATATAAACATCCAAGAATTGAAATTTTCTTGACATTATTGTTCTATACTTAAAAAGGAGTATATGATGTGACATCTGTTTTTAGTGAGTGTCATCAAAATGTTGGGGGTTGCATTGTTTAATCTAGGCAAGTGATCAATCCTACTTGTGCTCACTCTGCTGTTTAGGAGACTAATTATTGTAGCAATTTTAGATGATTTTAATGTTCTAAGAGCACTTAATGAAGACAAACATTTATTAGAAGCATATTTGCCTCTATGAACCTCTAAAACAAGAACAGCACTGCATTTTAACCATTTATTTCTTAGTGATGTTGTTGGTGGTGCTTATAAAGCTATTTAATTTTCTTGATTAGTATAATCATTTAATGTGTTATTTCAAAAAAAAAAGAAGATGGACTTAATGATGTATTCTGCATGAGTGATGACAATCAATTCTTATGCTATAGTGTTTTCAAAAGGTCAAGTTAAACAGACATTTGAGGCTATTACTCAAAAGAGTAAAGGTAATAAAAAAATAAAATAAGAAAAATTTATTTATTAAAAGTTAGTCACTGGCATGATAGCATGATGAGTTCTGTAGACCCAATTCCTAGCAGAATAAGTGAAAACAGAACAAGACAAAACACAACCATTAAATGTTTCTGGAAATAGTGCTGAAGGCTATAGCCAGTAAAGAAATATCTATTTTTAAAAATCTAATAAAGTTCTGCAATGGCAGTGAAGGTATACTATTTAAACAAAAACTACTCCCTCCCTCCCCTTTTCCAGCTCAACCAGATAGAAACTCCACTAGAGATTAGTAGCAGCCCAGAACTCAAGACTGCCTCTACTCTCGCCTCGCAGTTGGAGGTCTACTTTTCTTGAAGTGTCAGGATGTCACTCTCTCTCATGCTGCCCTACAAATAACTGAGTCTAATTTCTAGGCAAGAGGTGGGGGGGGTGAGGGGAGCTCCACTTTTTGCCTAGCCCCTGCTGCTGTAGAGGAAAAAGAAAATCATAAAAGAGATAGATGTTGATCTCTTCCTAAAACAACGTACTATTTTTACAATAGGGTGTGGAGAAATGGGAGCCTAAATATGCTGTCAAAAACAGTAGAGGATGTTGTGAAAGGAAATTGGAAGGAGACTTATAAATTCATTAAAGACACAGGCTAAATTTGGCTGGCTTATTTGCCAGAGAGAACCTGGAAAGGAAACAATTTGGAGGAGACTTCCTAGAGTCAGAACAAATCTCAAATACTGACCTCTGCCACCATTCCTTCAAAGAAATCTGAATTTGATTGGATTAGTCTGTAATGCAGTCTATGACCCAGGTCATTATTGAAAATGATAAAGCAATCAGCTAACAATTAGCAGATCTTAACAGTGGGGATCTCAATTAGTGGATCTCAACAGCAGTTAATGGATCTCAACACTATTCAAAGAAAGAGATAGAGAAATCTGTGCAAAAACAATTGCTATTCCCAAATTGACTCAGAGTGTCCCTTAGGTGCCACATCAAAGCTTAATAATGAGGGAATGAAATAGACTTAGTAAAGTAATCCAGCCAGTCCCTAAACAAATAAACAAGAGAATAAAAATAAAAAGCTTACTGTTGGGGGGTGGGGGGCAGTACCCACAGTTGCTACAATATACTATCTAAAATATCCAGTTTTCAACAAAATTTCTGGGCCATCCAAGAAATAAAAAGGTCTGATTCACATACCGGAAAAAAATTCAACATGCAACAAAAACTGTGTGTCAGATTATCCCAGTGTAGCATTTAATAGAAAAAAATACTTCAAAGGAGACATTATAAACATTTTCAAAGAAATAAAGGAAAAGATGATTAAAAAAGAAAACTATGCTGACAATAACAAGATAGAAATTATGTATTAAAAAAGAACCAAATGGAAATTCTACAAATGAAAAGTGCAACAACTGAGATAAAAAATGCACCAGAAGGTCTCAACAGTAGATTTGTGGGCTTGAATTAGTGAACTTGAAAATAGATCAATAGAAATATGCAAGCTGAAGAAGAGGCAGAAAAAAGAAAAAAACAAAATTTCAGAGAAATGTGAACACCACTAAGCACATCAACATATGCATAATGGGAATGTCAGAAGTGGAGGAGAGAGAAGGAAACAGAAAAAACTATTCAATGAACTGTTGGCTGAAAACTTCCAGACTTTGCTATAGAACAATACTCTATACATCCATGAAGCTCAATAAACTCCAAGAAAGATAAGTGGAAAGAGATCCACAGACACATCATAACTAAAATACCAAATGCCAAAGACAAGGAGAAATTCTTGAAGGCAGTAAAAGAAAAATGACTCCTAACTTACAAGGGAGCCCCAATAAAATTAACAGATTCCTCATCAGAAAAAAATGAAGTCTAGAAAGCAGTGGGTTAATATATTCAAAGTGCTCAAAGAACAACAGCAAAAATAAAGATTTGTTACTAGCTGACCCACCTTTAAAGAAATACTAAAGGAAATTACTCAGATTGAAAGCATCACAGGTGAAACAGATAGCACCAGTAATGGTAATTAAGTGATTTTAAAAGACAATATATATAAGTGCACATTTTCCCCCTTTCTTAATTGATTTAAAGAGTAAATGAATAGGACATAGGATTAAGATGGCGTAGTAGGAGGATGTGTGCTCACTCCCTCTTGCAAGAGCACCGGAATTACAACTAAATGCTGAACAATCATTGACAGAAAGACACCGGAACTCACCAAAGAAGACATCCCACATCCAGGGACACAGGAGAAGCCTCAATGAGATGGTAGGAGGGGCACAATCATGTTAAAATCAAATCCCATAAATGCTGGGTGGGTGACTCACAAGCAGGAGAACAGTTATACTGCAGAAGTCCAGCCACCAAAGTGAAGGTTCTGAGCCCCACGTTAGGCTTCCCAACCTGGGAGTCCAGCAATAGGAGGAGGAATCCCCAGAAAATCAGACTTTGGAAGCCAGTGGGATTTGATTGCAGGACCTCCACAGGACTGGGGGAAACAGAGACTCCACTTTTGGAGGGCACACAAAAAAGTGTACTCACCAGGATGCAGGGGGAAGGAGCAGTGACCCCATAGGAGACTGAACCAGACCTACCTGATGGTGTTGGAGGATTGTCTGCAGACATGGGGGGCAGCTGTGGCTCACTGAGGAGAAAGGGGCACTGGCTGCAGGGGTTCTGGGAAGTGCTCATTGGCATGAAACCTCCCAGAGTACACCATTAGTCCCACCAAAGAGCCTGTAAGCTCCAGTGCTAAGTAGCCTCAGGCCAAACAACCAACAGGGTGTGAACACAGCCCTACCCATTAGCAGACAAGCAGATTAAAGTTTTACTGAGCTCTGCCCACCAAATTGGATTAAAGTCTTACTGAGCTCCACCCACCCAGCCCTACCCACCATCAGTCCCTCCCATCAGGAAGCACGCACAAGCCTCCTAGATAGCTTCCTCCACAGGAGGGCAGACAGTAGTAGCAAGCAGTATCAGCAGTATTTCATCTTGTGGAACTGAAAACCACAGCCACAGAAAGATGGAGAAAATGAAAAAGCAGAGGACTTTGTACCAGATGAAGGGACAGGATAAAACCCCAGAAAAACAACTAAATGAAGAGGAGATAGGCACCCTTCCAGAAAAAGAATTCTGAATAGTGATGGTGAAGATGATCCAGGACTTTGAAAAAAGACTGGATGCAAAGAGCGAAAAGTTTACCAGAGACCTAGAAAAATTAAAGAGCAAACAAACAGAGATATGCAACACAATCACTGAAATGAAAAATACACTAGAAGGAACCAATAGCAGATTAACTGAGGCAGAAGGGTGAATAAATGACCTGGAAGACAGACACTGATGCAGAAAAGAATAAGGAAAAAAGAATGAAAAGAACTGAAGACAGCCTAAGAGACCCCTGGGACAATGTTAAACACACCAGCATTCTCATTATAGGGATCCCAGAAGGAGAAGAGAGAGAGAAAGGACCCAAGAAAATATTGGAAGAGATTATAGTTGAAAACTTCCCTAACATGGGAAAGGAAATAGCTACCCAAGTGCAGGAAGGGCAGAAAGTCCCAGGCAGGATAAACCCAAGGAGAAACATGCCAAGACATATAGTAGTCAAACTGACAAAAATTCAAGACAGAGAAATGTTATTAAAAGCAATAAGGGAAAAATGACAAATAACATACAAGGGAACTCCCATAAGGCTAACAGCTGATTTCTCAATGGAAACTGCAAGCCAGAAGGGAGTGGCATGATATATTTCAAGTGATGACAGGGAAGAACCTACAACCAAGAATACTCTACCCAGCAAGCATCTCATTCAGATTCGATGGAGAAATCAAAAGCTTTACAGACAAGCAACAGCTAAGAGAATTCAGCACCACCAAACCAGCCCTCCAACAGATGATAAAGGAACTTCTCTAAGTGGGAAACATAAAAGAAGAAAAGGACTTACAAAAACAAAAACAAAACAATTAAGAAAATGGTAATAGGAAAATACATATCAATAATGACCTTGAATGTAAATGGACTAAACGCACCAACCAAATGACACAGACTGGCTGAATGGATACAAAACCAAGACCCGTATATATGCTGTCTACAAGAGACCCACTTCAGACCTAGGGACACACACAGATGGAAAGTGAGGGGATGGAAAAATATATTCCATGCAAATGAAAATCAAAAGAAAGCTGGAGTAGCAATAGTCACATCAGATAAAATAGACTTTCAAATAAAAAATGTTACAAGAGACAGGAAAGGACACTACATAAAGATCAAGGGATCCATCCAAGAAGAGGAGATAACAATTATAAATATATATGCATCCAATATAGGAGCACCTCAATACACAAGGGAAATGCTAACAGCTATGAAAGAGGAAATGCAAGGCAGAAATAGAGACACAGATGTAGAGGACAAACACATGGATACCAAGTGGGGAAAGCGGGGAGGGTTGGGGGGGATGAATTGGGAGATTGGGATACCAAATTGTACACTCTAAATATATGCTGTTTATTGCCTGTTAACTCTATTTCAATAAAAGTTCTTAAAAAAAAGAGTAAATGAATAATAAAATGTGTATATAATGTTTTGTTAAGCCTGTATCATGTAGAAATGGAAAAAATTTGCCACTAACTGCACAAAAATAGTGGTTGGGAGCAAGTGCTGAGCTAAGAAAATGATTCCATGTTGTAACTTGAATCCACAGAACAAATGAAGAGAAACAGAAATGAAAAATTAGAAGGTTAATATAACAAAAGCTACATATAAAAAAGAATAATTATGGTCTTACTTGAACCATTTTGCTGATTATACATAATCATTGAATATATTTATAACAAAACCACTCAATTCTTCGTTTCATTTACAATATAAATATTGCTTTGGTAATAACATGGCTTAAATTCACCCAAATTAGTGAAACTTAAAAACATTATTCTCTTAAATATCAAACAATTTATTAAAAATATTATTTTATATATTAACTAACAGATTTCTATTGGTATATTAGAATAACCACTATAAGGTTTTAAAACAACAAATGTTGGAGAGGCTGTGGAGAAAAGGGAACTCTCCTGCCCTGTTGGTGGGAATGTAAGTTGGTACAACCACTGTGGAAAACAATTTGGAGGTTCCTTAAAAAACTACAAATAGAACTACCATATGATCCAGTAATCCCACTACTGGGCATATACCCAAAGAAAACTATAATCCCAAAAGAAACTTGTACCATAATGTTTATTGAAGCACTATTTACAATAGCCAGGACATGGAAGCAACCTAAATGCCCATCAACAAATGAATGGATAAAGAAGATGTGGCATATACATACAATGGAATATTACTCAGATATAAAAAGGGATGAGATGGAGCTATATGTAATGAGGTGGATAGACCTAGAATCTGTCATACAGAGTGAAGTAAGTCAGAAAGAGAAAGCCAAATATTGTATGCTAACTCACATATACGGAATCTAAAAATGGTACTGATGAACTCAGTGACAAGAACAAGGATGCAGATTCAGAGAATGGACTGGAGAACTCGAGGTTTGGGAGCGGGCGGGGTGGTGAAGGGGAAGCTGAGACGAAGCGAGAGAGTAGCACAGACATATATATACTACCAAGTGTAAAATAGATAGTCAGTGGGAAGTTGTTGTATAACAAAGGGAGTCCAACTCGAGGATGGAAGATACCTTAGAGGACTGAGGCAGGGAGGGTAGGGGGGGGACTCGGGGAGGAGGGAGTCAAGGAAGGGAGGGAATACGGGGATATGTGTATAAAAACAGTTGATTGAACTTGGTGTATCCCCCCAAAAATAATAAATAAATAAATAAAATTAAAAAAAAAAACCTTTAAATTGCATTTGTGAAGATCCACAAACTGAAACAAGCCCTTACAACAATGATTTTTACTTACAAAATATGTAACATGTAGACTAAGTCTAGCGTGTGATTACATTACCTACGCAAACCCTATGACCCTTAGATGAATTGACTCGGATTTGAAGCCTATGCAATACCTTTCAGATATATGCCATATGCTTTCATTGATCTTAACATTAAATTAATAATGACAGAAATTCATTTTGCACATATGCAAAATTCACATCGGAACTGAGAAAACAATGAGAAAGTTTGGGTGTTATCATAAAGTCATCTAGCTCATTTTTCTGTTCCTAAGCTGAGCTATTAAACCATTTCACAAATATGCAAACGTGTAATATTTTAAACCACAAGTAGGTTAATAAAACTCCCAGAGAAACTCTTCCAAATATGTAACCATTATTAACATTAGAAGCAAGTTTAATATGACCTAAATAAATCTATCATTAATGTATTTTTAGTTCATGTAGAAAAGGTTTCTTGATATTGTAATGTATCTATTCATTACTTTTAAAAGCAATTTTTCAAAGAAAAATTTTAAAAAGTGTTAAAGAATGAAAGGTCAAGATTTCACAGTATTGCTTTAATTGTAGATATTATAATTACTGAGATATTTCTGTAGCCTGTCTCTCTGAAGTTCAAAGCAGGAATAAAATTGAATGTAGAACAGAATCTCAAGAGAGATTCTTTCAACATGTCTTCCCAAATCAATCGAATTGTAATTAGAAGTTGAATTAGATTTTAAATATGAAGTATCTTATACATTTTATAAGTGCTTGACATATATTTGATGAAGAGGAAGATATCTCACTTTCACATTTTGAAATCAATGAAGCCAAGCAGAAAATGAAGAGTAACAGTGATTGTGTTAGAATTCATGGCTACCAACATTTTCATAGGGAGAATGTCCTATGCTAGCTTTATGTTGAAATGTCAAAATTTAACTCTGGTTCAACCAGAAGATTTCATTGTTCCAGTCTTTCTTCTGCCTTCACCTAGAAGCCATTTTTGAAAAATGTGACTCACAGAAGTATAAGGAATTTTGCTGTTACAAGAGGGAATCAATGTGAGGTCATCCCTAAGGGAAGAACAGTTCAGATTTCTTCTCTCTGTATTCCCTCTCAACCTGCTTCTTTATGTTTCCCCTCTCATTCTGACTTTGATATATATTTCAATCACCTACCTGCTTTTCCTAAATGCTTAACTGAATAAACTGTACAAGGGGAGTGTGATATATATATATATATATATATATATATATATATATATATACACACATATGAAACCAAATGGACACTCAAGCCAGCTGCCTTCTGTCTGCTAGGCTTTGCTTAAAAACCTTTCTAATAGGACACTACCTGTCATCTGCCAGCACCTTGAAAGAGGTCTTTTCCCAGGACAGGGTTGCCTACCACATTGTAACCATCTTTATTGCATTATTTATTTGTTTAAGAGAATCAATCTCTTATCACACTCAAACCAGAGATTATGGATATTCACATCTCTTCTCTAAAGCTCTATTTTTTAAATCTAAAGTGAGGGATTTTCTTTAAATAAAGAAGAAAGAAGCTTTAATATATTGATGTAGAATCAGAGGGAGGCATTGTGAACTAAACAAGAATAATCAAAAAAATTTAGCTAGCATTTTGTTTTGGAGACTATTAGTACCAAATGCTATGGGAGTAACAAATCAATGTTGTTGCTCTAAATAAATAGAGAATATAAATGTCCAGTGATATCTAGCATTGTCCTCAACTCATAATCAACTTGAGGATTTTATGCTAGTCTATTCATGAAGATTATTCAGTTATATAAAATTAGTCACGTGGAAATATAAAGATACGTAGAGATCGCAGAACTATTTGTGCCCTCATGGACAGATAGAAACTTTGCTGGGGTTGTAATGATTAAAGAAAGGTTTTGGGGAGTTTTTTTTTGTGCTGGTAGGTTTACAGAAACTGACTGGAAAGTATAAAAAAGCAGTTGGAGAGTAGAGTAACAGTAGTCATGTAAGGAACATCTGCATGTGTCTGGCATATTGAGAAAGCAAAAACAAAGTGGGAAAAAAGAAAGATGGAGATGGTATGAATTTGTACCTACACATTCAGGTGAACAAAAGATGTCCCATCAGTTTATTTTAATTACTAGGAAAAACCAAGCCTTAGTGAGGTTAAGTAATAGTAACAAGTGAGAGAGCTAGGAATCGAGTGTGGAGTTCTTTGAATCAAAAATGTGTGCTCCTAACTGTGCCCTGAACTCCTTCTCTGGGAGTCCATTCCATAAAAATAGCTAAAAACAACAGGTTATGAAATGTCACAAATGAGAAGAGCAATATATTTATAGGTGAGAAAAAGACTTTTCGAAGAATGACACCTTTTTTGTTAATCTGTAAAATAAAAAAAGTCTTAGGAAAATATGACTATCTTAAAAATATAAATTTATAAAATATTTGTAAAGGAGGAAATAAATCTATTACAGAAAATTGAATAATGCAAAAAGCAACTACCCCAATGCTGTTGCCTATGCCCATGTTTTTTTTTTTTCCCAGTGAGGCTTCCAGGCTTTCAAGAAACAAATCATTTCCTTGTTATATACATTTGATAAGATTTTGTTATGCTAACAAAATCTCTTTTCCTATGCTAAGAGTTTCCTAATTTACTTATTTTAAGCAACTTATTGAAGTATAATGTAACTGCAAAAAATCTTAACTGTAGTTCAATGAATACTGACAATCGAACCCTATGTAATTTCTACCATTAACATATACAATATTGGCATCACCTAAATATACCTTCATGCCTTTTTACACTTAATTCTACACCACACCTGGTTCAAAAAATTGCTGACAAGCTTTCCATCAAAATAGGTTAGTTTTCCCCTTTCTTCAATGTCATGTAAATGGAATTATACAGTATGTACATTTTCATGCCTGGCATCTATCACACACTACATAGTTTGATATTCCTCTATGTTGTTCTGTGTATCAATAATTTGTTTCTTTGTAATGCTGAGGGATATTATATTTATTAGCTATATCATGCTTTGTTTAGCCATTCATTTATTGATAAGTATTTGGGTAGCTTCTAGGGTGGAGCTATTATGAATAAAGTTGCTTTTAATGTGTGTACAAGTCTTTTTGTAAGCCTGTTTAAAAAGATTCTTGGGTAAATGCTTACAAGTGGAATTGTTGAAGGGTATAGTATATGCTTCTTTAATCTTAAAAAAAAGTCCATATGTTTTTGGAATAGTTACACCATTTTACACTTTTGAGAGTTTCAATTGCTTCACATCCTTGCTAAGTCTTTCTAACTTTATTTAGTCTAATACGTATGTGGTATGCCTTATTTTATTTTTACTTTATATATCTCCATTACATATGCATATTGGCCATTCATTTATCTTATTTTGTAACCTGTCTGTTCATTATTTTCCCTTTTTTAATATAAATGTTTTGTTTGCTTAGTATTGAGTTCTAATTTTTTATATATTTCAATACATTATATATATATATATATACACACACATATATATGTTTTGAGTTTATTTGGGGATATGTTATCCTGTAAAGGTCAGGTGCCTTCTTTCAGCATACAGAAATCTATTTATTCTATAACCATTTCTTGAGAAGACTATCCTTTCTGCAATGATTTATTTCAGCACCTGTTTTGAAAAATCAATTGACTGTTATACTTGGGCATATTTCTGAATTCTCTACTCTGTCCCATTGATCTATTTATATACCCTCACGTGAATGCCACTGGATTGATTACTGAGACTTTATAGTAAATCTTGAAATCATGTGTTGAAACTTCTCTAACTTTGTCCATCTTTTTCGAAATTGTATCAAAGTCTTTGTCTGCTAATCCTTTTCTCCCATTTATTGGCCACATTTTCCTGCTTCTTTTACACATTCAGTTATTTTTTGGTTGGATACTGAATCTACTGATCCTTATATTGTTTGGTATCTGGATTCTGTTCTCAATGAATGCTGTTATTTCGGTAGACACTTAAGTTACTTAAGAATCAGCCTGGTCCTTTTGAAGTCTGTTTTTAAGTTTTGTTATGATTAGTCTAGAGTAGCCATGCCTATGGGACTAGTTGAACCCTATAGAGTTTTTCTTTGTGGGTCCTTCATTGGAAGCCCTGCATGTTCAACAAGCTCTCTCCATTTTGGCTGGTGGTATCTCAAATAGCTCTCAGTGGTGTATGGCCTCTAGGAACTGCTAGGTTTATGCATCCCTAGTAGTTGTTTCTTGCACAGCCTGGTGTAGCCTTCAGTATTTGACAAAAATAGCCAAATGCTTGGGTATTTGGCAAAAGTCAAGGATAATATGCATATTTCTATAAATATCCACATGCATATTTCTACAGCTTTTTCTCTGCATAGGTTATCTCTTAGACACTAGCCCACAGATTCCATGCATCACAGCATTTTTAAACTCTGATCTTTGCCTCAACTCAGTGAGATGACCATGCTTTGTTTGAGTTTACTCTTCAGTCCTTAAGGTTCGGAAAATTCCTCTGGGCAGAATGTCAGGCTTCTTTCTTCCTCTCAGGAATTACAATCCTTCACTGTTTTATGGTTCAGTGTGTGGAAATGTTTGCTTATTTGTTATTGTGTTTTGTTTGTCTCTACTTGTCTGCAGTGGGAGAACAAATATAGTACCACTTATCTCATCATGGTCAGAAGGAGAAATCTCTCCAATTTATTTTCAACGCTTGCATAACACTGCCAAAGCCTAAAAACAGGGCACAGAAATAAAGCAGAGCTCAATTTTATTTAAGCATAAGAATGCAATGATCTTAAATAAATTAATGTCAAATTGATCCCAGCAAAATATTAAAAAATACTGCCCTAAAACCAAATAACATTTGTTTCACAGATTCTATAATGATTGAATGTTATAAAATCTTAGCAGTCACATCCATAGGTTAAAGAAGAAAATCCTTTTAGTTATAGTAATACATCCCCATAAATCTTCAGTGTGCAGTTATTAAAAATTAAAGCTCTTAACATAATAAAGCATATCCATTTAAAGTCAAAATTTAGTATCATAAAGTAGTGAATTAAATGTGAAATAATTTTCAATAAATATACAAGGAATAGAAAAATGTCTGATGTCATCACTAGTATTTAATGTTTACCTAGCACTATTTTGAGCACTTTGGTATATGCAAGCCACAGAAACTCTTAGAAAATAACAGGTTTTTTGTTTTGGGTTTTTTTTTTTTTTTTTTTTTGGCTAATTCATTCATATGGCAGTGATAATGTCAATGAAAACTAATAATGTCTAATATTTAAAACTCAAGGTAGTTCTAGGGACTAATAATTTTGGATTTTCCACAAAATGGCATTTCAGCAATTCCATAAATATAATTTCCTATGTATTTGCCAATTTATGGGTCTGTTCTTTCCTTTTGCCTATTAACTATTTGCCATATCCCATTCAAGATCAAGAGGGAAAGAATATTATTTTTATGGTCAGAACTATAGGCAAAGTAAAACTTCTGAAAACCTAAAGACAGGTTGCACTTAATTATGGGAATTGCATGTCAGTCCTTAAGAAAGAACTATATAATTTTCCAAAAGTGAAAGTATGCATAGAGTTGGTCAATTTTTCCTTATGTTAGAATGATGGGCAAGGAAGGCTCCCGGATTAACATGTAGTACAAAACTTCAAGCGATTCAATGAGACAAGGAAAAGAAATGTTTTATTACTGTAAATAATAGCCAGTGTCTTGAGTTCTTTCTTCAATGAAAATTGCATAAGAAAGATGGGAAAATGGAAGGAAGGGGGAAGGAAAGAAGGAAAGAAAGATAAAAGAAAGAAGACTATGTGAGTTATATTTGTGAGGTGGTCTGCTTAAAATTATGTCTGTGAGGTGATCTACTTAAAAAAATAAAATAAAGCAAAAAGCAGTGTATTATGAGCTTGTGAGGTGATCTGCTTAAAAAAACAATAAAACAGAACAAACCAAAAACAACAGTGTACAAGTCTTAAATAATATTGAAAGCATGACAAAAATATCAGCTTAGGCACTACATATATAATGGAAAAGATAATATTTTACTAAGAAAGATGAAAATAAAAATAGTATGAAGTATGCAGTATTTACAAAATGTGTCTTGCTTAAAGTTGTCAATTCTTTCAAAATTAATATGTATTTTAAAATTGTTAATGAAAATGCTAATAGAAAATTCTTGTAATTTAATAAGTAGATTTAAAACAATCTGGAATGATGACAGAGAGTAGAATGGACAAAAGCATTTTGAAATACATTATTAATTAGATACAACTTTCCTAGTAGATAACAGAGTGTATTTTTTAAAATACAGCAAATAAACATCACTGGGCTAGAACAGACAAAGCAGAACAAAAGAGAAAAGATGATGTCCTCAGTGTAATGTATTAGAACAGATGGGAAATTATTTTTAAAATTAGGTCATTGCTAATGATATATATCAAAATAAATTTTGAATAAATAATTTAATGTACAAAGCTAAATCATGAACCTACTAAAATGAAACTATGGAGTATATTTGTATAATTTTATTATCATAACAATAAAGGTGCACCATTAGAAAATTAGTACTAGGTTTGAAATGTGAAAATCTAAAATGGTTATATGCAAGAAGACAACATTAACTGTTTTCAAATGCAAATGAAAAAATAGAAAATACGTTTGCAACATATGGTACAACTTAATTTTTATGCATAAACAGTACAGTCAATCAATAAGAATTCAAACATTCAAATGAAAAATGGTCAAGAGACACACATTACCAAATCATAAGTTAAAGTGTATTTGGGTAATAATCATAAGAAAATATTCAATGTTATTAGTCATCAAAAAATTCAGAAAGCATAATGATTCATTGCCTGGGGTTTAAAGATGAACAGTCATAAGTTTGAGTTCCAGGTTTGACATTTACTAGATATGTGACCCAATTGAATTACTTTATCTCTTTGAACCTCAGTTTCCTCAAATGTTTTTATAAAGAGTAAATGTTGTAGCTTATTGTGGAACTCAATAAACTTCTTTATACACTACATGTTTTTACTTAATATTTATCTTGTATCAGTATATTCAATTATATATTGTCTTTTAAAACAATGAGGTATCTCCATCTATCAAACTGGCAAATATTTTATTGTAATGATAACACATCATGTTGTTATATAAATACCCAGATGTAGGGGGTATGGGAATCTGGTATTCTCATATATTGAGAAGGATTTTCATTTTCAGACATTTGTCTTGAGAAATAATAAATTATGTCCACAAAAGTTTTCAGCTACAAGAAAATAAAGTGTCATTATTTTATTTTCAATGTTAGTTGCTAAATCTGACTCCATTATGTACTGAGTGTAATGTTAGAAAAGGTAGTCTAACTTCCTATGCCACAAGTTCTTGATGTTCAGAGAAGGTGATGATAATGGTTATTATATCAGGATACCTTAGTTATTAATTGATTATCTTTTTTTAAGTGGTTAATACACATTATTTCTCTTTTCATTAATAATGCTTTTCATTAGTATTTTTACTGTTGTGAGTCCCCCATACAGTTTTCGGTTTGTTGAAAAAACTTAAGGGATATCCAATCAGTTGGAATCATAATCTATTATTAAACAAAATGGTGCAGAAGAATTTTCAAAGGATTCTCCATGGAAACTACAGAGGATCCTCAAGTAGCCATGGGGGGAGAGGTGAGCAGCAGCAAGGTCAAACATGCTACTCGCCTTCCTTACCACCACCAGAACAGGTTTGCAAATGCTGTGGTTCCCATTAAAGTCCTCCTTCAGATTGTTTGTACAAAGAATTCTACCACTAAAATGTAAAAGCTACTTGTTTAGAATACATGCTGACACAGAAAATGTACATGGCATATTAACTTTTGAAGATCAGATTATAATACATGATAGAACATGTCATGATATAGGAAATAGATACCATGGCTGGTTGTTAAGTTTAGGGTCATTGTTTGCTTTTTGAGGGGCACTGTGTAATGTATGAGTACATTATTATATGAACAAGATCTGGGGAAATCATTATAAAGTAGTAAAGAAATAATCTAAAGAAAATATCAGGAAACTAATTTCATGTGTTTTTACAATGATATGGGAAAATAACTCAAAATCACCATCAGAGACTTGTAATCTGTTTCTATGTTGACCAAAGATGAACAACAGCAAATAACTTATATTTCCTGAGTAAAAACAATAATACATATTGGAATTAAAAAGTATATTTTCTACTCCTATGTATTGTATTTGTTATCTTCTGAGGCAAACTTCATAATTTTTCTGAGCTTCGAATTCCTCAGCTGTGAAATGTGGTTAAAATAACTGATTTATGGAGTTGGAGGGTTGAAGATGATGTAGGTAAAAGGCATAGGCACAAAAGAGAGACTAGATTTTACTTTATACATTATCTATCTTAAGAAATAGAAACTTTAATAATACTCAAATCTCAATATTTAATTGTTTTTAAAAGTAAGGACAGTGACTACTTTGTAAGATATTTGGCTTTCAGTTTATTGTAAGCTGTATACATGAACTCAACATATCATGAAGTTACAGTTTGGAAAATAAATCTTTCTGTCAAATACAAAATATTGGTATAGAGGATCTCAGGAGTACTGATTGTTGATTTTCATGAATTTTCTTTTTCTGCTTGACTTCTCTTTTCATGGACAGCTGCCTATGTTACAGAAAGATTGCTGTTTGTGTTTAGTATAGATTTGTTCCTGTTAATATTTTATTAGTTGCTATTTTTAGTTTAACAAAAGACTACTTCTAACTCTTCTTTTCAGGCTTGAAAATTGAAATGCTTAGGAAATCTGTTGGTTGTGCACATTCTAAAAACCCTTTGTAAAATAAAGTGTTGGGGTTCAAGCTTCCAAGTGGCCACCAGCTTGCTGGAAAGCATGTTGGCAGGATCCTACACACCTGCTTTGCTCGCTTGCAACATCTCCCTCTATTTTTCCCTCTCTTGCTCTTGTTGGCCACCCCATCTGAGTGGTGACATTTACTTTTTAACTTTTATTAAACAGAAAATAAACCCTACCTTAATAATAGCTCCTTCTATGATTTTGAAATGTGTGTTAAAGAGAACTTGCGTTTGCACACACAATAGCTTCAGACATTTTACTGAAAAAAACATTCTTTTAAAAATTCTATGTGATAAATTATATTTGAGATGGCTCAATCTCTAAATTGTGAAGTAATCTAGTATATACAAATTCCACTGGTAGTAATTACCTACAAATGACCTAGCACTGACTAGGTGCCAGCAACTCAGTTAACATTTCCTTGTGTAGCTGTATTTTATCCCTACAATGTCTTTGTGATGGGAGAACTGCTTTGAGCCCCCATTTTACAGATCATAAAACTGAGACTCAAGATGCATAACCATAGTTACACAGCTGGTAAACAACAAAGCTATATTTGATTTAATACTTTATGAGCAATGTAAAACAAATTTGAATATTGATCTAACTTTTCAAAGTATGGTTGTTTTAAAGTGAAAATGGTCATATTAATGAAAGAGTCAATCTTTGACCTCATATTTGAGAAGTGGCATGATCACAGAAATGGGTGTTACTAATGATTTTTGTACAACTGTTCCCCAAAGAGATTCCTTTTTGGAACTGAATTTCAGTGATAGGAGTAAAGAGAGTCACCATTTTAAAAAGAACAGAGGAAGCATTTTAGAATAGAAACTCAAGTTTTATTTTTTTTATTTTTTTAACAGAGAATCACAGTGGTTTTCTCCATCCCCTTTCAGCATCTCTTTCTCCAGAGGGTGACAATCTCCTAAGACCTGGGGCTGGAGGCAGCAGCAGCTGGCACTCATCTGCATCCTGGACTCACAAAGGTACCTAGAGTGGCTGAGTTCAATAACCATTTACAAAGTTATGTTGTACTTATTTTATTTTTCTCAAAAAATACCCTAGGCCTCCTTTTTAGGCAGGATTATGCAGAGTGCTAAAGAGTTAATAAAATGAAATAGGAGACAGTTATGTTTGTTAGAGAGAACACTGAAAGATAGTCTATTTTAGCTCTACAACTGGCATTTTCTATCCTGTAAGTAGAATATGATTAGTTACTACCAAATTTAGTGGGTGTTGCAAGCATTGCTAAAATTACATTAAAAAAAAATCCTTTGGTCTCTTGAAAGCAGTTTTCTGTATAAAAATAAGGTGATTTGGGTGTTATATATGCAAAATTCATCACTGCAAAAAAAGACAATTAGCTTATTTCAATATTTTGGCTTGCAGTGAAGTGAACTTGTTCTGGGTAAAAGAGAGCATGATCAACTATGATATTTGCACTTTTAATAGCTTATATAAGTCTGTTTAATTATTTATAGTATGATTGACTCCTGAGAACAGAGTTTATTGCTTTTGAACTGGGTAAGCAAATAAAAACTCTTATAATACATTTACATTTATCAACAATATATTTATGCCCAAAGTGGTGGTTGAATACTGTTGGGTCTCAACCTACTGGGAAGCCTCCCAGTTGTAATCTGAAACCAGACCTCCATACTTGGAGGACAGGGAGAGACCACAGAAAGAGGCAGACCACTCTAGGTTGGTAGGTGGCAGGTTTAACAAGCAAGGGAACTTACTTATGAGGCTTGTCTTGTGTGGCTGCAAGACAGTAGATCTCCATACCTGCCCCTCAAAATCTTAAAGTTTATATAAAAACCTTAACTGGGCTCAGTCATATATACCATTCAGATGCTCTCAACAGCTTATGATTATCTCAAGGCTGTATCCTTGGGCCAGCTTCTGGGAGTGGGGAAAGCAAGTGGAAATCACATTCCAAAGACAGGAATGAGGATGAGGAGACTCCAATTGTCCACATCCAGCTTGAGGGTCAACCCAGAGGTCATGTATTTTTGATCACCTCTCCCAACTAGTACACAACAACAAACTGTATTTCAAAGTTTATTGTATTGATTTCTTTGGACTATGGTTTTTGCAGTTTGAAAAGACAAGAGCAGAGATTATGATTATCTGTTTAATTTTGCCAAGGCACGTAGGCCAATAAAATAACTCACTCAGTCTAAGATTAAGCAGATATTGGCATGAGTTATAAAGTTTGATTTCATTACTTGTTCAAATTAATTTGGAAAAAACCCCAATTCCTTTTTATAACTATCATTATACGTTTATGTCTGTACATCATTTCCTAAAGCATAGGTAGTTTAAGGCAGAGGGAAATACATTGACTATGTCAGTGTGCAAATTTGAAAAATGTCTTTAAATCAAGTTGTTTACTTGAAGTAATGTTTCTTTGGAGCAATGGGAAGAAAATAGAGCCCATTTTATATCAGTGGATTGGATTGATTATTCAGTAATAACTTTTAGTTTCACATAATCTGTGAAAATATCTTTCACCTTTGACTTCACATATGCATATGAATTTGCATATGCCATGAAGTTTACTAAGCAACAGTTTCCATGAAGTCAGGAAAGGCATACAACTGAGGAAGGGTGAGAAGCAAATTTTAAGATAATGATGTAAACCTTAAAAGGCTATACAAATAGCAGCATGGTGATCCTGAAGAAGCATCAACGATTGAACTCATCTGGAGGTTGAAACCTTTAGCGCAACAGACTGATTTCTTATTACTCAGATCTATCCTTTCTCCCACCTCCCTTGCCATTAATATACTTCCCGCCAAATTTTAAAAACAGCTTGCTTTTAAGAAGCCATTTGCTAAAGAACTTAATCTACACCTTAAAGTCAGCCATATGTCAGCAACAAAGTTTATAAATACCAACCATACATTTTCTTTTTTATGTCATTTTATTAGGACCAAAAAAAAAGAGCTAAACTAAAGTGGGCTACATAAGTAACCTAACTTTTCTGGACTCTGAGATTACATTTGTTCTTATCATCTAAAAGTTGACTATATTTCAGTCTGAATAAATATCTTGCTTTCATGTTTTCATTGATATTGACAAATCCTTCTAAAATTTTACTTTTAGTGGCTTTTGCTTTTTAAGTGTGGAGTAAAAGTGAAAATACAGTGAATATTGTTTTTCTTTTCCAAATTATTAAATCTGAAGTTCATTTTCTGGAAGCAAAAAACCTCCAAGAGCCTGAATTAAACAAATTTGGGAGAGAATGAAATGGATTGTGGACATCCTTTTCCAATGCTACTTTTAAAATCTTTTGCTTGCAGGTATTTCCTGATATGAATAATAATAAGAATTTACTCTTCCTTTAACTTCACAAATTTCTGTTCTTTTACCTTGCTTTGAGTTCTGCGATTGTTCCTACATGCTTTATTTCACATACATATTCATACACAGCCTCAGAACTTGAGAATTTCTATCATTTTTGATAATGCAGTACATCTAATTTTGTCTGGAAAATGTGTAGAACACACTACAGTACCAAAGTCCCCCTTTTGACAGCAATCTTATGAATTATTGTGTAAAAACAGGTTGTAGGTGGTAATCAGATATCTAATTTGTTAATTAAATTTTAATATAACATAGGATGGTTGCACATGTTATAGTATATGACATAATGTATATAAAAATACTTTGGCAGAAATGTTTGTGTTTTCATTTTTACCCAAGTAATCTGTCCCATAATCTATAGTACTACTGTGAAGGGACAATTTATTTAGCCAATAAGGAATCTAAATTCCAATGGGATTAAATTAATTATAAATAAGATAAAATAGGACATTCTTCTCTGCATTAACTTTAATTGGAAAGCCCATGTTGTATTATTCATACTTTATTAATAAATCATTTATTGAATATTTATAGAGTGAATATCATGTTTTATCATTCATTGAAATTAGCTGTATTATAAAATATAATTTATATATGAATATATATATTTAAAGACTTTACAGCTTATTGAAGAGAGGGGGAAACAATGAAAATATAGCATAAGTAGAATTATAGAATGTAGGACCCCACCTGCTTATTTCTTGTGTTGACATTTCCAGAAAATTGAAATCAAAATTGGTAAAGCTATATAATGACAAAATTGTCCCAGTGCATGTCATATGATAAATAATCTAGCAACCTTTATTGGATGAATGGATTGTTTGTTAATTAACAAATAAGTCTAATTCTTCTACAAGTGTTATGCTTCATTTTTCTTCCCCAAACCAATCTTTTCTACAAATATTTAAGATGTATTTAGTTTACTTTGGATTGTATAACTATTGGGAAATGACCTAAGTAGATATTTCCTGTGTAAAAGAGTAAAACTCTTATTTTAATTTAGATTTAATTTAAGCTACAAATAACATTTAAATCTGAAGAAGTCTTAAATGACTAAGCATTTTACATATTTTTTTTTACCCTAATAGGACTAAACAAATGAGGAAGTGCCAAGGAGTGGGTATAAAAGGAAGAATTACTACACATATTATTCCTATAGATGTATTTGTTAGTTTTATGAATATTATTGAACTTTCTGAATGTATTTTGGTAATCTTAGCACAGATTGTGTACATTGTCAACTTATGATCATGCTCTGCTGCTTTATTGCATTTACAGGGTTTACATTTGCATTGGCCCTAAGTAAAAGACAAATTACCTCATGGCAAGCTGTGTAAATAAAGCTTTTACAGTAATTTACATAAGGACGAGTAGTGGGGAAATTAAGTCATCACATAGCACATGGTCTTTGAACTCCGCAGAACTCAGTAGACCTGTACTGCAACCTTCAGTAACATAATCATCTCACTAGCAGATGTATTGTTAGATTTAATTTTTATACAAGTATTTATGATGATATATGATAAAGGATTTCACACTGCAAAAGTTTTATTTCAATTCAATTCATTGGATCTTCAAAATAATTCCCCGATAGTTAAAACTATTAGCTTTTTAAAGGCCAAAAAAAAAAAATTGGCAATTATACAATTATAACTCAAATAACAGTCCAGCATACTCAAAACAGGATGAGAAAAGTTAAAAAGTACATTTCATAATTTAAAATTCATTGGTAATTGCGTTTTTCAAAAACATCCTAAAATGTATGCCGTATTAAATTAATGTTAACTTGACATTTATTGGTTTAGTGGGAAGTTTTAGTATTTTATTTGAAAATGTGGTTTAATAGTTTCAGAGCTACAAGTAAAACGAGTTTTGTTTGCACATATTTAAGTAACAATATAAAAGTTAACAACACTTGGAATTAAAGAGTCCTTGGCTTTGTTTGTTTGTTTGTTTGTTTTTAATCTGAAAGGGTTCATAGATATATAAATTTGAAAAAACACTGGGAAAGAGAGTCCTAATTATTTTGCCTTTCAATATAGACTAATGTTTGCTAATTTTTTACTTGCTGTCTTTTTTTTCATAATCAGTATCAATAAAAGCTCATAAATATTTTAACCTATGTATATGCTCATTTCAGGGATAGCAGAGAAAACCAGAGGAAACAATATTTTCTTCTCTCTGCAAGAAGTTTAAGGGAACTCAATAGGTAGGACAGATGGTATCAGTAGAAGAGGTGCAAGCAAGTCAAGTGACAATGTTATTGAAATTAAAAGCAGAGACATACACCCTACTTGTATTAGAAACATGTTCCTAAGAACAAAATCAGTGGGAAAGCTATCATATGTTCCCTGACCATACTATTTGAATGGCCATAATAACCTGCTTTAACTGGATTAGAGCAGGGCTTTTAAGATAGGACTTTGACAAGTTCTTCTGTAACTTCCTTTGTAGGGAGCATGACAAATCACAGTAGCCCATAGACATCTCTCCAGCATAAGCATCAAGACAATGGCTCTTTTCACATGACTTTCATTGCCTTAGCCACTGTTCACTTCCATTCCAGCAAATATCACAAAATTTCAAAGAACCAAAATTAGATCCTACTCTAGAAATGGCAGAAGAGAGAATTTTTTCTGGGTTCTGTCCCTCAAATTCAATATCTGTTGTTAGATAATAATTTTACCTCTTTAATTAGCACAGATAGATAATACAACTTTTTCTCAGGATTGTGCTATTCATGTAATATTAAACACTACATATAACAACAATAAAGATCTGAAGGGTTGTGTTTTGGTGCTGAGAGACAGAGAGACAAAGAAAGTTAAAAAAAGCAATAAATATTGAAATATTCTTGGAAAAAAGATTTAGGGAATTTTAGTCGTAAACTAAAGACTGTATCATGGCCTCACCGATACTCTTATAAGTTTAAAATAAGCAAAATAGTTTAAGTATACTTATCTGAAATTTTCTGCTGAGGTAATACGTATAATATTGATGGCATGCATGTATGTAGAACTCTGTCTTATTTATCTTTTCAAACTCTGTGTTTCATTTTGTGCCTGATATATGTAGGTTCTGTAATGATTGGTTTTTTATGGTACTGATGACAGAGCTTGTGACCACACAGAGTTTATAATTTAGCTCAAGAGAAAGATAAGTACATATATGAAAAGTTTGAGGGTAGATAATTGTCTAATAAGACATAAGAAAAACATATCAAAGAGGTAGAGAATCAATCTATGGCTAAGTGAATTAAAAGCCCTTGAAAGCCCTATAAGGTAGGCTTGAGGTATGGCTAGAGCTTTGACAGATAAATATGGAGCGATGGAATTCCACATAGAAGGAACATGAACAAAATCAGAAGAGGTAATATACGGACAATTACTAAATCTACTAGTTGGACTAAAAAAAAAATCTGACAAGTGAAAATTTAGAGTTGAACATATTTGGAGGGCCTTAAGCATAAAGGGAAGGGTCTTTATCTTTAGAGCAACAGACAATTATTGAAGGATTTTCTGCAGGAGTAAAATACAATTAGGTTTACTTTTTAGACAAGTATGTTGGGGAGACATAAAGGAGATTAGATGGGAAGAGAGAAGGTGTAAGAAAATGGGAAACTGTACATAAATGATGACAAGTCATGAGAACATAACCCATGCAAAGTCAATGAAAATGCCAAGGACAATTCAAATGAAAAAGACTATAGAGGCCGACTGCGTACTTTAGCATTGGGCCCTAAGTGATGAGTGAAGAGGAGTTGCCACAGACATCTCTATATCTTTTAAAAATAAACAACTTAGAAAATGATGCAAGCATTAATTTTTAAAAGGTAGAGGGAAGATATCAAATAAAAGGACAGATGAATTTTCATTTGAACATGTCCAGTGTGAAGTGTTATTGGTAAACCATCTGGAAACGTCCAGAAGGGAATTTGAAATGACAATCTAGAAATGAGGCAAATGTTTAGGATTTGATCACTGTATCAATGAATCGATTACTTGACATGATTCTTGAAGATGGGATAATGTTTGTCCTCCCCAAGGGAAAGACTAGAACCATAGAATATTTTTAATCCAGGGTATTGAATACTCCTTGCTGCATTTTTTAATTTACTTACTGTGAAGGGAGCCCCACTCCCATTCCATGTTTTTGTATACTTCCATACTTTCACTCACCACACACATGAACATGTTTGTGTGCACAGGCAGACACATGCACACACATCTGCATTTTCATCACCTTATCCCTGTTAGTATAATAGGAAGTATGTTTTGTGCCTGAACTTACAGCACATACTGGAAGCCTGCATAGTTAGACGGGGTCAGAATGTCAATTTAAATTAAACTCACAGATGAGATGATGGACACCACCCCATCTGTCTCAGGCAGGATTTTGCTTCACCAGAGAGAATCTGACAGCTGTTGTTTAAAAGAAGCTTCACTTCCACTCATTTCCTTATTGTGACATGCCAATTTCCTTCCTGAGACTTTCTTCCAAATTCTTGATCCCAACCCTAGAAATTTGCATATAAAGTTCCCCGGGTTGCATATAAAGTTCCCCAGGCAGCTATAGTATTGAAACAGCTGCATGATTAGTCCAACAATCATTCTTCCACCTTTCCACTCCTATAGCACCTGCACTTCTGCTCCTCGGGCAGCTCTCTGCTCGTACTGTGTTGCAAGAGAGCTGTCTTTGGTCTTATCTCTGCCACTAAAATTGTAAACACTGAGAGGGCAGTAGCCTTCCTTGTGCTTAACATATAGAAGGGACTTCAAAATAGTACATACTTGACAGTTGAATGAATGACCAAATGAAAGGACAATTTTATCTGTGACGATTTTTTAATTGTTTGACATTGTTAAAATAACTACCATGCCTTGGATATGCTCTGAGCTCCATCGGGGTATCCAAATGTCAAATGAGATTCACACACCTGAGAAATCTAACAGATTTCTTGCCAGACAAGACATTGCAAGAGCTTGTATCTCTCTAGAGTGGCCTGTTGAAAGGTACACTACGTTCCTTTAAAGCTTAAAATAGATAGTGAAGAATACATATTTTTAAAATGTAATAAGTGGTGAATAGAGTCAAAGTAGTATTTTAAACTGAAGTATTTAAAAAGAATAGTGACAGAATGAACACATGTGCACATTATAGTGAGGCGAATGCTAAAAAAAAAAGTGCTGGCCTCACCACTGTAGTTCCCAGCATGTCCTTCCCCTCTCATCCCTTCCCTTCCCAGTAACCCAAATTTTATGTTCATCATTTCCTTTTTTTTTGCTTGCTTTAACCACAAAGATTTGTATTTCTAAGCAAAATGCCACTTTCTTGTGACATGTAAAGAAGGGAATTGTGCCGTGTAAATTCTACTGCAATTTTATTTATTCTCTAAACATGTACCTAATATTCATCTACATAATTGCATGCATTTATATTTATTTTTTTAATTTATGACTTTATCATAATATACTTTTCATACTAATATTGATGAGCATTTTGGTTGCTTTCGAATATTTGCCACTATATGTGCTGCTGAGACAATTTTTCTGCTTGTCTCCTGGTGCACATGTACAGGAGTGGAATTCTAGGACTATAGATTATGAACATTTTTAAATGTTCTGTATGAGGCCACATTTTCCCCAAAGTGGCCCGTCGATCTCCATTTCCAGCAGTAGTACCTAAATGCTCACATGGTTCCGTATTCTCAATGTTTGATATTTGCCAGACTCTTGATGTTTGCCAGTCCAGTAGGCACAGAATGGTGCATTAAGTTATGACTTTGTATGTTCCTGATTACAAATCAGGTTGAAAATCTGCCGACAGGTTTATTGGTTATTTGCGTTCCCTATTATACAAAGTGCTTGTTTTTACAGTTTTTCATGTTTTTCAGATTGTGTATTTTTACTTGATTCATAGGAGTTTTTCACTCTTTCTGGATACTTACACTGATTACTTCCATGCGCTGCATGTATTTTCTTTCAGTTTGGGGCTACTCTTTTTACGCTATGGCAGTTGATACTTAATGTAGTTGAAATAATGGATGATGTTCGGTTTAATAAATTCTTCTCTATTTAAATTCATGAAGATATTATCCTAAATTGTCATCTAAAATATTGCTATTTTTACCTTTCAGTCATAAATATGTATAGGTGTCAGTCAGAGGACCAATTTTGTATTTTCTCCTTGTAGATAACTAACTGTGCCAGCAGGATTTTTTGAAAAGTTTATTTGTTTCAACAGGAGTGAAACAATGTTATAAATCAAGTGTCTATATATGTGTAGGTCTCTTCCTTTGATTTTCCTATTTGTATCAACACCATATTGTGTTATTAATTATAGACATAATAATTCTTAAAACTGGCATGGCAAATTCCACCCACCTCACCCCCATGTTATTTTCTTCTTTAAGAGTATTTGGCTGTTCCTCCGTATGGGTTTAGAATCATCCCCTTAAGTTTCATAGGCAAAAAGAACAGAGAAAAAGAGAAAGAAAAGAAATTCTATGGGGTGTTTAATTGGAATTGATTTGGATCTATGAATAACAGGGTAGAAATGAGAGCTGCAAGTTTTTAGCCTATGATATTTTTTTCTCAGTTTTTTTTTGTCTACCTGATTGAGACAAGTGTATATAAATGCAATTGATTTTTGTACTTTGATTTTATATCCCACAGCTTTGAAAATTTTGCTAAAACTTTCCAATCCCTTTTGATAATTTATCAGTAATTTACTTTGGTTTTGTACATAGATAATCATATATTCACATAGTGCCTATTTTCCATTTTAGTTTTATTTGTTTTTCTTGCCGTTAGTATCTAGCCATTAATGTACTAGTTCCCAGCTCTTGGTATAACGCTGAAGACAATAATGAGATCAAACATCTTTGTCTAGTTTACTGAATGCTTTCAATGCTGTTACATTACAAATCTGTGTGCTACATGCATTTTTGTAAGTAACTTTGCAACATTAAGGAATTTACTTCTATTCTTAGATATATAACATTTTATTTTGATTAAATTTTGAATTTTGACAAATATTACTATTCATCTATTAAAATAATAATCATCATTAAATAATATATTAATTTATTTAAAAAATGTTAAACTCAACTTGTAAGCTTTGAACCTAATGTATTACCTTTTATGCAGTGCTTGCATTTGGTTTACTAATAATTTAAGAACTTTTCAATCTATGTTCATGGTAATATTGTGCTAGCAAGAGGGTTTATACTACACTTTATATGTTTTAAGATAGGACAGCCCAGCCTTTATTTCCCACACATATCATTATATGTAGCTTATAATTTTAATGTTCCTTATTGATCCCTCCTACTTGCAGTCCAGTAGTTTACTATATCTCATAAGGTTTGTTACCATATATGACATATCTAACTGGTATACTAAGTGGCTCGCAGATACAGCATTATCCAATATTTCATTTTATCAGAGAGCACACCACATGTTGTCATTGACAGGGGAAGTATTAGTTGCTTTTTGCTGAAAACAAAACAGATGGATCATCAGTGTTCTTAAGCATGTAAGAATGAAGTTCTATTTATTACATGTATCTTTCAGACTGCTAGATGAAGCCATGTCAGATGTGGCTTATTTTGATGCAATTATTAATACCATGATTACAGGGACTTCCCTGGTGGCTCAGTGGTTAAGAATCTGCCTGCCAGTGCAGGATACATGGCTTTAATCCCTGATCAGGGAAGATCTCACGTGCTGGGGAGTAACTAAGCCCATGCACCACAACTACAGAGCCTGTGCTCTAGAGCCCACAAGCCACAACTACTAAGCCTGAGTGCCACCTCTACTGAAGTCCGCATGCCTAGAGCCCTTGCTCTGCAATAAGAGAAGCCACTGCAATAAGAAACTCATGCACTGCAACAAGAGTAGCCCTCGCTTGCTGCAACCAGAGAAAGTCCATGTGCAGCAACGAAGACCCAATGCAGCCAATAAAAATAAATAAATAAATAAATAAATAAATAAATAAATAAATAATAAAACTACAATTACATTGTTAGATGAAAAACTCATCATAAATTCTAAATTGGGACTATGCTGGAGAAACTGGAACATATGATCACCCTACTTTGATCCAGCTTATTATGTGCTAGACACTATTCTAAGCACTTTTCATTTCACTTCTAAGTTTCTTGTGTTTCTAAGAACTTTAACTTCTCATAACAGACTTGTGATATATGCAATATTACTCTTTTTGTAGATGGGGAAATTGAGGCATAGAGAGATAAAGTAACTCACCCAAGATCTTAGTGATTGTAAGCAATGAAACTGGGAATTAAGATGAGTCAGGTTTTAGACTTTTTACTCTTAATTCCCATTTTCTTCTGTATTTTCTTTCCTCTGCTTACTTTGAGTATATTTTCATTTTATTTTCCTAGATTCTTAAAATGGAAACTTAGATTATTGTTCTTTCTTTTTTCTTAATATAAGCATTTAATACTGTAACTGTTCTCAAACTAGTTATTTTACTACAGCATTATGGGAGGGTACAGATATACATCAATATGTGATATTCTTATCCTTAAATCTTTTATACAACTTTATCCAAAACAGATGAACAAAATTAGGGAAATTCAAAATAAATATATTAATTTAATGTGATAAATAAGGATGTGTTTCTTAATGAAATAGCTACTCATAGTAAGCATACAAAATTAAATGATTCAAATAACTGTGGTGTGCTTTTGGTGGGCTCCGTATGCCTATATTACACAGCCCATATGCCATGTGATGACTCAGCCCTCCAAATCCATTTCTCTATGTGAAAGTTCCTTTGTTCAGCTGGCCATGATATAATTGAGCCTTCATTTGACAGGAATATCATTTATGTTCTAAGTCCAATTGAATCTTCTTAATTAAATGCATGCCACAAAGCCAAAAAGATAAACACAGAAGGCATTGAAATTTAACATATGAATGTATAATTGTATAGCTCAGTGATCAATTAAATTCAAAAGATCCAAACTGTGCATATATTGTGTTTTGATCCATCACGGAGGTGAAGACATTTTTAAAAAACACATCTATGTGATTCTCATGTCTCCTTGCTGTACTCCTCCCACCACTCAATGACATATATCTTTGAACTTGTAGTAGTTCCTGACTCTCATTATGAGAACAATTCATCTAGTCTGTAAGCACCTCTTCAGATTCATCAAACTACATTCCAAACTGTCATATTTTCTAGTAATCTAGAATCCCCTGTGTCTCTACATCTGCCAAACTATATGTGGTAAGCTGAATAATTGCCTCCAAATGTGTCTATCCCTAATCCTAGGAAACTGTAAATGTTACCTTATATGGCACAGAGGACTTTGCAGATGTAATTAAGCTAAGGATCTTGGGATGAGAAAATTATCCTGCATTAATGTGGACCACAATGTAATCACAACAGTCTAGGAAGATTCAGAAAGAGAGAGGAAAAGTTAGTGTCATGACACGATGATCAATGCAGAAACTGCAGTGATGCGTTTTGAAGATAAAGGAAGTGGCCACAAGCCAAGGAATACAGATGGCTAAAGTGGCTAAAAATGACGAGGAATAGAATTCGTCCCTCAGAGCCTCCAGAAGGAGCCAGCCCTCCTGACATCATCCCTTTAGCCCAGAGAAACTACTTTTAAATTTCTGACCTCCAGAACTTTAAGAGAATAAATTTGTGTTGTCCGAAGCCAACAAATTGGTGTTGTTTACAGCAGCAGTAGGAAACTCATACACTATGCCTTTGCAATGCTGCTTCTATCTAGAAACCATCTGCTGTTCTTTGCCTGTTTAATTACTGATTCTCCCAGACTGACTCAGTCTCCCCACATTCTTTCCTCAGGAAAGCCTAGGTCAGAATGTATCTGCTTGCTTAGCTCCAGGGTCATGCCTTTATCATACACCTACCTCATTTCATTTAAAGTTGTCTTTTAAGGTTCTGCCCACTTAAAATATGCATAGCTCTGTGATAGCAAAGCAACAGTCTTACTCATATTTTTGTTTTTTAGCAACTAGAATAGAATCTGAAAAATTCTAGTTTTTATTCACTTTTCAATATTTTTTATTGTTTGACAGGCATTTACAATGTTCCATTCATAGACCTAAAAACATAAAAATAGACCTTCTTTCAGCTTATTAAAGAAATATATAAGAACTTTTGACATAGACATGTCATGACCTTATGTACAGAAGATGTATGCACAGGAGACATAAGGTCATGTCTTATAAATTATGTCTTATAAATCTTACAATTATAAATCTTAAAATTGATTTTTTTATGCAAGAAAGGATTTTCAAGAGTGTTTCTTAGATAAAATTTTAATTAAAAATTTAATCTAAGAAAAATTAAAACCTAAAACATTAAAAATTTAATCTGCTTGAGTGAAAAAAGAAAATTTGTGCATACATACATATATCCATATCTACCTATATTTACAAAAATATTCTGATTTTCAGTGGCATCTGGCTTCTGAATATATTGATGATAAATGATCTGGATGCTAGATAATAAGTGGGAAAGATAATCCAGGGCTGGTAGCCTCAACTTAACTGACTATAGTAATGACCCCAAGAGTTAGGAAGAACTTTAGAATTGAAAAGACCAGATAATAGTAATCCCTAAAATACATATAAATAAGATATTCCTGAATGAAAAGTAATATTCTGAGTCCTATGCAATGCCCATTATTTTGTTTATATGTTTGTTTTCACTTTGATGAGAAAAGTTCAAAATATTTGGTTACTGAATGATTCCCCTAGAAAGGAATAATGTTGTAATTTTCCCTTCCTGCTTAGGAGTCAGAAAAGCAACAATATGTGGAAAATGTAGTTTGTAAAAAGATATTTATAGTTTTGAGTTGATTTTATGGTTATTGGCACCTAAAATTATGTCAACCATTCTCTTTGCTTTGTCTTTTGTTGTTGTAGATAGAATTCTTTCTGTTATGCACCTGGAGATAGTGTCAAGGAGCCAAGTATAAATTATAAGAACATCGATTGATTTAGAATAATCAAAATGGAATCAGGGAATATCTCAGCCAGATTTCAGTGGACATGGCATCACTTCTACTTCTGGGACTTTTTTTGTGTGTGTCAGTTTTCACAGCCATAACATTATAAAAAAGGGGAACATCCAAAGAAGAAGAACAAAGTCTTGTCCTGTGACTATGGCTTTATGGAATCACTTTGCCCCAGGGACTGCTATATTACAAAAATTAACTAAATATTATTTTGCATGGAGACTAGTCAAATGATAGCTTTGTAATCCAAGTTTTGTTGAGTAGAGGCTTATAGCCAGAAGTCTTTACTGCATCTGGCTGCATGGATCTTACATTAAAAATGTTGACATTGCTAGTGGTTAAGTATTCAAACACTAACTCAGTGAAGGTTTTTTTGTATAATCATAATTTTCAGATTTACAAGTACTCAGATATTTTAAACACATGTACATGATGGCATGTTTATGAAGGCATTTTGGCTATTTGGATAATATTTGTAGGAGGATTTTTAAGAAAGTGGAAAGGGGTGCTAGGGGCATTGTTTCTTCTTTGCTTATATGTGTATTATCAAATAAAAGTGTTTAGAGCTAAAATTGTCATTTAAGCTCCAATTGTCACATATACAAAATGCTATACCTATGCATCCCACCCAGAAGCTGCAAAGGCAAGCATCTGTCTAGTTAAATACATTTCAAAGGGACTTGTTTTCAATACCATTTTAAATGCACAGCATGGAAGTCCCCATCCTTGTTTGACTCATAATAAGCCATTCTGCTAAAGCAAAACAAAACAAAACAAAACTCTATTAGATTAAAAATTAGAATAGTGGAAATGAAAAACTCCATCAGGAGCTGCACAAGATTCTCTTCTGATCTCTCAAGACTGTAGCCTAAGTTAGGAGATTATGTATATAAAATATCAACTTTAAGGTCTTTTTCACATTCTGAGATACAGACGAGAAAGAAAAATACACATTTTTAGTGGAAGTGCCCAGCCTTCAGCTTTTCCTAGGAACCATAAGTAGGAAAAGTTCATTTGATTCGAGGTCAGTGGGCTGGGGAGTATCACGAGGAACAGAGAGTGAAGGGTGAGTGAATGCATGGACTCTAAAGCCACTGCAGCCACTTGTCTTGAACCACCTATACCAAAGGGAGTTTACCTGGCAAACTGGTGTGAATATTTGTGAAAATTCCACATATATGTCTGCTCATTCTTCAGGGGAGAAAGGAGAGAAGGTATGATTCTACATCTACAATTAAATTAGCCAAGTTAAGGAGAAATGATAGGTCCATCTGCTCTGAAATGCGGGAGGGGAGCATTCAAGTTATAAGATGAAAATGTGAGTAAGTAACTAGGTTTCATTTGTCCCTGCCTTCTAATCCTCCATCCACACTCCCCAGGTCCACCCCATTGAGTTTTCAGAATTTATTGCTTCCGGATTTCTATTGAGGGGAAGACACAAATTTTTACAGAAAAAATGAGATGGGCTCCAGACTCTGTGTTCCAAAACAGTCCACTGAAGCCTATAACAAAGACTGTAGTTTTATTGAAGTTCAGTGTTTTAATATGCAAAAACAGTGATAGTTTGAAAATCATGTTGTTGAATTTATATGTGAAGACCATTCATGACATTCTTCCATTATACCTTTAATCTATGTTGTGGTCTGCAGTGATATCTACTCATTCAGTTCCTGATATTGGTCATTTTTGTTTCATTATTTTTCTTTGTCAAAGTTGCTAGCAGTTTACCAATTTGATTCCTTTTATTTGTTTGTTTTAAATTGCATTGATTTCTGACCTCATCTTTATTATTATTTTCTTCTGCTTGCTTTGGGTATATTTTTATCTTATTTTCCAAACTTCTTAAAAGAGAAACTTAAATTATTGTTTTGAGATCCTTGCTCCTTTCTAATATAAACATTTACTGCTATAAATTTTCCTTTAAGTAAATGATCTTATTGAACTAGTCAGGACCTTCACTAAAATGTTGATACAATGTGGTAATAACACACACCCTTGTTTGGTTCCTTATTTTAAAGGGAATATACCCAATTTCAACATTAACAATGATGTGTAGGTTTTGGAGACAACCTTTAGAAGGGCAAAAGTTTATTAAACTCACAGTTTGTACCACATGTGGGTGTGGAATTTTATCAACTGCATTTATTGCATTTTTATATCATTTTGGTTTTCTTTTTCCTTAATTGGTAAATGTTGCTAATTATATTTGTGGATCTTCTAAAATTAAACAATACTTACACAAACCTGAGCATAATAACATATACTCTTTAACTCTTTTCTCTTTTCTTTTACAATTGCTGGATTTAGATTGCTAATATTTTATTTATGACAGTATAAATGTGCATGAGTAATTCTGAGTTGTAATTTTCCATTTTTGGACTGTCTTTGAATGGTCTTGGTGTCTTCATAGAATGGTTTGGAGAATATTTGCTAGAAAAGTTTGTGTAACTTGGCTATGAGATTCCTTCAAAATTGTTGGAACTTGTCTGTAAGGCAGTTTTGACTTTTATTTTCTTTCTGGGAAAAATGGTGAATTCAACTTAATTTGTCTATTTTTCTCCAGTTTTTAGTTAGTTATATTTCCTAGATTTTGTCCATTAAATCTAAGTTTTCAAAATCATTGATGCAAACATTTTTATATCATTATCTTATTAACTTTTTAATGGGTATTATATTTATAATTTTATCTTCAGTTTAATTTCTAATAGAATTTATTAGTCTCCCCTCCCCCCATGTCTCTCCTCTCTCTCTCACAACCAAAAATTCCATTTTAGTATTCTTTGTTCAAAACTTACTTTTGTCTTTGTTGTTGTTGTTTTTAAATTTGTATTATTTTTTGTTTGTATCTATACCTTCTTTCTTTGTTTTGTATTTTATTTGCTTCCTTTTCTAACTTTTTAAGTTGAAACTTAGGTTATTAAGTTTTAGAAAAAAACTTTTTCACACATAAGCAGGTAACATTAGAAACAATTTTTTGAAGAAACACTTGTGCTCAGTTCAGTTTTATAGATTGTGTTTTCATTAAAACTCAAAGTAAAATTTGATTTCCATTATGATTTCTTCTTCACTTTGTGGCTATTTATAAATGTGTTGTTAATTTTCTTTTTTTTAATAACTTTACTTATTTGTTTGTTTATTAACTTATTTATTTATTGGCTGTGTTGGGTCTAAAACACAGCCAATAAATAAATTAGCTGCTGTGTGCAGGTTTTCTCTAGTTGTAGAGAGTGGGGGCTAGTCTTCATTGTGGTGCATGGGCTTCTCATTAAGGTGGCTTCTCTTGTTGCAGAGTGTGGGCTCTAACCATGTGGGCTTCAGTAGTTGTGGCCCTCGGGCTCAGTAGTTGTGGCTCATGGGCTTTGTTGTTCCACAGCATGTGAGATCTTCCCGGACCAGGGCTTGAACCCATATCCCCTGCATTGGCAGGCGGATTTGTAACCACTGCGCCACCAGGGAAGTCCCTGTGTGTTAATTTTCAAACACAGGGGAGTTTTTTGTGTCCATTTTTATTGGCATCCTACCTTTTTTTGTATTTGTTTTATATGCTGGTTTATATGATTTCATAGAATATGGCTTCTATGACCACATAGGCCTAAAAGCAATGTTTATTTGCAAACTGTTGGCTGCTGGGTTCTATATGTTTCTATTGGATGAAGCTATTCAGTGTGTTGTTCAGGTCTCACACATCTCTGATAACTTTTGTTTTAGAACAATCATAAAGAAGAGAGCAGCACTGAAATCTCACAGTGTAATAGAGTTTAAAATTTTTCCCTGTAATTCTATGAAATATTGCTCAGAATAATTTGAAGCTATTTTATTATATGGTTACTAGTTTAGAGATAGTATAAGTACTAATAACTCAAAAATGTTCCCATTATGTAGTGACGGGTTCTGTTTTTTTTCACTTTCCTTGATTAGAATTTTCTTGATATATCTATTTTTTTCATTTTACTTTCCACAATTTCATGTTTTCATGTTTTAGGCCTCTATTAAATAATGTATAGTTGGATTTTAAAACTCTGACAATCTCTGGCTTTAAACTGGTAAGTTTAAACAATTTGCATTGATTGTAATGGCCAATTTATATTTTCTCTTGCTTTTTGCTTTCTTTGGTGAATGTCATTTTTGCTCTTCCACTGCCTCTTCATGATTGATTTAGGGACATTTTATTGCCATTTTTTTTCTCATTCAGAAGTTTTGTAGTCTAATTTTAGTGCTACCTTTGAAAATTATAATGAATATTTTAAAACTAAAATGATCTTACATATCTTTCTTAGCAACATGAGTAACTTAGAACATTTGGACTCCAATTACTCCTCTCCAAATTTGTATAGTTTTATGTTCTATATTGTAGTTCTGTCTTTAACTTTGTAATGCGAGACATTAGTTTGTTTATTATTTTCTATGGTTTCCTTAGGTCTGCTTAAATGTTTGCCAATTTATTTTCTGAATATTTTTCTTATATTTCAGTATTCTTACCTAGGATAATTTGTATTTATACTTGAAGACTGTTATTTTGGTATTCTTTCAGTGAATATCTATTCTTGATAAAATCTTTCAATTTGTGTTTATCTCAAAATGTCCTTAATTTGCTTTTGTTCTTGAACTATTTTTGTTGTTAAATACAGAATTCTAAATCAACTGTTACTTTTTCTCAGCATTTTAAAGAAAGTATAACTGTATCTCATGATTCTATTGTTGATGTTTTGAAGACTGTGTCATGATGTCATTCCTTTAGAATAGTTTTATTTTTTTCTAATTGTTTTAAATATCTACTTTTTGCTTTGGTATAATCTCTTACCTAAAATGTTACTCAATCTAAATGTTTTCCTGTTTGGTATACATTTAGTTTTCTTTATCTATAAATATATGTCTGGAAAATTCTCAGAAATAAACTCTTCAAATACTTCCTTTTTTCTCTTCACTCTATTTCTTCCTTGGAGGAGCTCAATTAAGCAAATAATAAAAAGTTTCAGGTCACTTTATATGTCTATCATCTTTTTCCTATTTTCAAACCCCTTGTCACTATCCTATATTCTCAACATTTCTTATACGCTAGCATTATTGCCTCTTCAGCTGGGGCTAATTTGTCTTTACCTCAATTATTACTGTTTATTTTTATTTTAGATCTGTATATTTTTATTTTATGATCCTTATGGTATGTTTTAAATTTGCCTGGTCAATTGCTTAATGGTGGTTTTCTGCTTTGACTGAGTAATCAGTTTATTTATTTCATTTAAATTTTAATATATTAAACAATTAATCCATAATTCGGTCATATCTCTAAACTAGTGACTCCCTTTTCTAATATTCTTGAAAGTCTAAAGCTGTTTTGTTTGTTTGTTTCTGATACATCTCATTCAAGGTGGCTTATTTTCCTATATATTTAGAGATCTTTATTTATAAGCTTGTTTTTGAACTTTAGGAGAACTGAAGGTCTAAACTGAAGCTGTCTTTCTGCGGAGGATGGCAGGGTTGGGGAATAGGGGTAGTGTGTGTTATCAGTGTCTTTCAGAGTCTCAAGTTTACTGTGGAAATGGTTAACAGATCTTGTTTATCAGGTTGATGCTGATATTCGCATTTCCTTTCAGAGTGACCAACTTATTGTGTTTGCTTAAAGTTATGCATAAGTGCTGATTGATAAGTTTTGCTTGTTTGTTTTGGGAGAGTGTATCCCTCACTTCTTATAGACCCAGCAATGTATTAAACTTAAATGCATTATGTTTTATAGATTTGTAAATAAGTACCCTCTAGTCAGTAGTCTGCCCCTCACCTCCCAGGACATTGCATAATCCTAATCCATATTTTCAGATCTCTCTCACTACCTCTACTAGATTAGGTCCCACTATTATATGTTCTCATTATAACTTTTCCTCTATAGCATGCAAGACTACTGTAATTAGATAAATGAGATGAAAAAGGGAGCTCTTTTGTCTCTTTAACATCATCATATCCTCAGGAAGCAGCATAGTTCCTGTCCTCATAAATATTATTAGTGAATAAGTTAAAGGAAGCGGCAAAGAAATGTAACTTATAACAACAAATAAAGGCATAGTTTCCATCAATACCAAATTTGAGTTCATCAAAATTAGATGAAGCTACTGAATTTGAAAATTCTTCTCACTATTGAATGTATAAAGCACACAAGTTCCAAAATGCCTTGGAATCTGATGTTATTTAAAATCTAATTTTGACTAGCTTAACAGCAATTGAAACTTGGAATTCAGATGCAAAAGGCCATATTCAGACTATTCTGTAAAATATTCAAAAAGTCTATATCCTACTACAAACATCCCTTGAATACATCTCCTGGAGAAATAGATACCTGATTTGGAGAAATTTAATAAATAACAGACATAAATAGTTACTATAAATAATAACACTGATTATCCTGTGTAATCAAACCCTTCACCTGCTGAGATATGCAGTGCATTTATGCAGATCAGCTGTAGGCCTTTCATCCATGAAATTATAGAATGTATAATGTGATGGGCCATGATATATTCAGTGTAATTGCTTATTTATAAAAAGAGCTATCAACAGCCCACTTTAAATAAATTCAGAAATCACCATAGGGCATTTAGAAATGAATATTTTATATGACATTTTAAAAAGATTATGAGCATTTCTTTGAACAGTAAAATTAATGGCTGTTTGACTGTTTAAACTCATCCAGTGTAGATTCAGGATAATAGCATATAAACTGTAATTACTCTATTTGTGTTTTAATTAGAAATAACCATCTACCTTTCTAGCAATGCAAATCTTTTACCTAAAATATGAATAAAGGGAAAACAAATTAATAAATGTTAAATTTCCTCATGGGTCTTTTGAAAGTAAAGTATATTTAATAGTAACTATCTGTAAGCATATCTATCTACCTACCCACACATTTATTCTTTAATAGAATAGTTTTAAGTAAATTTATATTTCCCATAAAGAATCAAACTTTTTGAACCTCAAATGTAATATCTAAAAATCTAAGGCTTTTTAACATAATCAGCAACAATGCATCTTTTGTGTCTTTAATCTTTAGTATAAATGAATTTTATAGGAGTCCGAGTTGCATTATAAAGTTAGAATTAGTATTAGAGCCCCATATTCCCAAAGTCAAGGTGAGGGAAGGTGAAGAATAATGATCTTAGTCCAGAATTAGCTAAAGGTTATTATATTACTGAATCATTCACAATAGTCATTGTCATAGCAGAAAAGAAAGCACACATTTAAAATCTGTGAAACACTGGATAATAGAAATAGGTGTTCTTATAAAATAATTCATCAGACATTGATTAAATAGCTTTGGAGGGCCACAAAGTTATCCACATATTCCCTTTCATTCTTTGAATAAAAATTATTTTCAATACATTCTTTTGTACGTGTTTTTTAAATGTTGATATTAGAAATCATTAAAATAATACCAAACGTCTGTTTTTATATTTTAAAATACTTCTGCTCATCTTAGCATGTAATCTCATACATAGAGACTTGGTTATCACTCTGAGCAGTAAATCCAGTGCTATGAAGGACATAAGCACATAAAAAATAGTGTCTGAGGATCTCTTTTAGTCCTAAAACAATTTCTACATTTAGAGAATCTTTGGAAGCTTTCTCTAAAAATCATGGAATTATATTCTCTAAAAGTAATCAAGATTATAAGCATCAAGCTTGTATTGTCATGATAGGCTAGCAAAAACAACTTGGAAACAATTATCAAATTTGTGCTATTTAATATTATTTTAAAACTAACACTGGAAATAAAGGATGAAGATAAAGTGAATATGAACCCTAAAACACATGGAATTAACATTAATTTTGTGAGAATCCAGAAAGAAGGGGATTAGGAATGGGATCTATTTACATGAGATAAATGACTTCTTTTTCATAAAAAATGCAACTGTTGACAGAACTGCAGGTTGTACTAGCTCTATGATAGTTCAACTTACCTATCTAAGAATTCCATGAACAAAAGAGAGGAACAAGCCAATTAAAAGTGGATACATATAGAGATGGGGATTTTGAAACATGTGTAGGCATTAGCTGTTAAGCAATAGTTTAAACTAATCTCTCTGGATATCAGCCAACAGCAAAAGTCTCAAGTTCTTTGATTGTATGGAGGCTTACAGGACTTCCAAAACTCAGGAGAAACTGGGGAGTGAAAGCTTGGATACACTTGTTGTCTCTGTCTCCTCTGTCCCTATTCATATACCGTTCCGGGTTATTTGGCTAATTTGGAACTAGACCTATCCATAACTGGGAAGGAAAGAAGGAAAAAGAGATATCTTCTTCAATTTGAATTCTTAATATTCATTTCAATTTGGCATCTCTTTCCTCCAACAATTAAATTCAAATAATATAGTGTCAAAATGGGAATTAATTTCAAATTCTTAAAAAATAGATAAAAACCACATTGATCCTATTAATATCATTTTCTCTATACACATTCTAAAAAAACATTAAACACTTTCTCATTTTCAATCCATTAATTTATATAAGCAGTGTAAAATTAATTTTATGATGTTACTTTTTAATGATCTGTTCTCAAATATTGCAGAACTTTAGGAGTTGAGTAAAAAGTAAAGAGATGTATAAAAATGGAATGGTGATGCATTTATGTTGGAAACATTTAGAACATGTTTCTCAGTATATTTATATATTCATGAATTATAACTGAATTCCATTTCTGGCAAAATACTAAAGCAAATGATATTAGACATCTGCTCCAGCAATGGCATGTAAGTATTTAAAATATTTTTTTTAAATTTTCCATTGTTGTAGATTACCTTAATGACCAAAATCAGATAGGAAATTAATGATGAAGGTTTTTTAACACTGTTAGTCTATTAGGAAAACTGTATACTATCATATTTGAAAATTTCCTAGGTTTTGAACCAAGATGGAAATAACTGGAAACTCCTTAATTTCCCACCAAATATACAGCCACACAGAGCAATTCCCTCTGAGTGAAATCAAGAGAATAGGTGAGTGACTCCTATAATGAGCAACAGAAAAAATACCCATATTGAAATAGGTAGGAAAGACTAAGACTTATTTTCACCCTAAACCCCGCCCCTGGTACAGCACCACACAATCAGCAGGAAACCCCTCCAACTCCCAGCTTCTCCCTGAGAATCAAAGGGTTGGACCACACATCTTATGCCCTATTTCTTAAGGCTGTCTCCCAAGAGATGCGTTCCCAAATCACCCATTTCTGAAAGCCACTGGGGCTTGTGTTTGGGTGTCCTATAGGACTATAGTAAACAAAGAAGAATTTTTAAATGGGCACAGGAGCACCTCCCATGGTTATACACCAAGGCTCAGTGCAGAGAAATCAAGCAAAATTGCCCATCTCCCAGTTTCTCTCTAGAAGGAATCTGACTGCATACTTCCCTAGCTGCTTCCTGAAGTTCTGGCTTCTAACATGCCTGCATCTGGTGCTGACTGTATCCTCCCCAAAATGGATGGGTCCTGGAATACTCTCAACTACAGGGAGCCACTATGAACAAAGATAACGGCTTGGACAATCACAAAGGTTTGAGAGGCAAAAGGAGCTCTGGTCAGGCTGATTGATGTAGTTCATCTCAGGAGACTGGAAGAAATGGTTATTTTATCTAAAGCACAGAAACTAACAGGAAGAGTAAA
The DNA here is from genome assembly GCF_030028045.1 of Hippopotamus amphibius kiboko. Taxonomy (NCBI): domain Eukaryota; kingdom Metazoa; phylum Chordata; class Mammalia; order Artiodactyla; family Hippopotamidae; genus Hippopotamus; species Hippopotamus amphibius. Next base: position 45,908,254 of record NC_080191.1, on the reverse strand, counting down.
GGAAAATGAGGAAATGGGAATATGTTCCAAACAAAAGAATAAGATAAATCCCCAACAACCTATGTTAATGAAATGGAAATAATTAATTTACTTGATAAAGCATTCAAAATGATGGTATAAAGATGCTCACTGAGTTCAGGAGAGCAATGCATAAACAAATTAAGAATTTCAACTAAGAGACAGAAAATAGAAGAAAATACCAAACAGAAATCTTGGAGATGAGGAATGCAATAACTGAAATGAAAAAGTTGGTAGAGGGATGTAACAGTAGATTACATGAAAGAAAGGATCAGTGAACTAGAAGACAAGGCGATGGAATTCATACTATCTGAGGAGTGAAAAGAAAAAATGAAAAATAGTGAAGCTAGTTTAGGGACTTATGGGACACCATCAAGTAGATCAATATGTACATTATAGGTTTCCCAGAAGAAGAGAAAAAAGAACAGAAAGCTTCTTCAAAGAAATAAAGGGCAAGAGGTACATGAAAAGGTGTTCAACATCACTGATCAGAGAAATGCAAGTTAAAACCACAATGAGATGTCACCTCACACCTGTAAGGATAGCTATTCTCAAAATGACAAGAGATAACAAATGCTAAGAAGGCCGTGGAAAAGCAAACACTTGTGAACTACTGGTAGGAATGTAAAGTGGTATAGCCATTATGGAAAATAGTACGGAAGCTCCTCAAGAAATTAAAAATAGTACTACCATAAGATTCAGCATTCTTACTTCTGGTTATATACCCAAAGGAAAATAAATCATTACCTCAAAAAGATATCTGTACCCTGATGTTTACTGTAGCATTATTCCCAACAGCCAAGGTATGGAAACAAGCTGTATCTATCATGAGATGAATAGATAAAGAAAATGTGCTATATAATATTGTATAACATATATAGGAAATCTTGTCATTTGTGACAACAGGGATGAAATAGAGGGAATTATGCTAAGTGAAATAAGCCAAAGACAAATACTGCATGATGTCGCTTATATGTAGAACCTAAAAAACAAAGTCAAACTCATAGAAATAGCGAGTAGAGCAGTGGTTGCCAGGGGCAAGGGAGTGTGGGCAATAGAAAGAGTACAATTTTTCAGTTATAAGATGAATGAGGTCTGAGGATCTAACGTATATTACAATAACTATAGTTGATAATACTGTATTACCTAACTGAAATTTGCAGAGAGTAGAACTTGTGTTCTCAAAAAAAAAAAAATTAAATATGTGAGGTGATGGATGTGTTAATTAACTGTGGGAATCCTTCCACAATGTATAAATATATCATCTCTTCACATTACATACTTTAAACATATTACAATTTATTTTGTTAATTGTAACTCAATAAAAAAGAGAAATTTTCTACATTTTCCTTCCTATTGATGAAAGGGAAATTTTCTGTGAAAAACTAAAGGACAGTATATATGAACTTCAAGATTATATCAAGAAGGCTGAAAAATACATGACCGACCAACATGGAAAGAGGATTTTTCATTTTGCAAGTTATATCATAATATGTTCACAAGATTTGTTTCCTATTTTAATATGCACTTTAATTTCCTGTTCCTATGTGCCTGGCAGGGGGTGGGGATAAGTGATTTGTGAAAGAATATAATGTGGAATGAAACTTTGATTCCTATTCTTCTCTCTCTCTCTCTCTCTCTCTCTCTCTCTCTCTCACACACACACACGCACACACACACACACACACACACAGAGTAAACTGGATATTTGACATCTAATACATGTTTTTCATATAAGAGTAACTTTTAACCTGTGATTTACACTAACTTCTTTTGGCATACAAATACTACAAGCATCAGAGAATTAAATAAATGTGACCTTTTTTCCCAAAGAAAATATTTTTAAAAAGCAGCAGAAGTGAGAACACCTTGCTTTTGGCTCAGTGAAAATGATTTTAGACTGCTGGCTTCCAGAAGCTGTGAGAGAATATTTTTTGTTATTGTTATTTTAAGCCGCCATGTCTGTAGTGTTTGTTAAAGTAGTCACAAGTTACTAATCCACTAGTTAATGTTACTCATAAACCTTTGTACAAATTTAGGTTGATCTACAATTTATTGCTTTAAAATTTGAATCCAGAAGATAATGTATTCATTTCTTTAATACAGTATCTCACATTCACCTTTTGATGAAGTATTGAAATTAGTAGTTCTTGTTCTAAACATCAGTAAATACTTCAGATCTCAAGTTATACCTCAGTCAGACAAGACAAAGTCAAAATTGCTCACCTTGTATTAATGGGAAAAAAAATGTATATTCAATTTCCCAAAGCAATTTCAAAATGAAAAAAATATAACACTTAAACATGGATATGTGAATGCACTCCTTTTGTATCTAAATCTGAGGGGATTTTAAAATTCCAAATCAGGCATTTTAAAATGTTTGAAAAATATAAATTTAATCTATAAATATTTATTTTGTTCAGTTTATGCATTGTTTTATGTCACATTTAGCACATTTTATATAATCAATTAAAATAATTTTGCCATCAAAAAGAAAGTTGTATTTTTTCTACTTTTAGTAATTAGGGTAATTTCTAATGAAGACAAAGATTTTCTATAAAAGGAAGTGGAAACCACATAGTTTTCACAACTGACAAGGATGTATTTACTTGAACTCATTTATCTTCATTATGAGGAATTTCTGTTCTTGGATGTTCTAAAATATGTCAGCAGCAAGGACTTGTAGAAAGAACACTGCATGAGGTATGTGAAAGCCTGAGTTTTTAGCTCTGGTTTGAATACTCTTTACACGCAAACTAAGCAACCTCAATCTTTTGGAATTTCTGCCTGAGATTATAATACACAGTTATCACTTTTATGTACTTGTAGGATTGTTATAAAGATAAAGTAGGCTAATGTATAAAATCAGTTTAAAAGCTTTATTAGATTCTACAAAAATAATTTTATGATAAAATGCCAGTGTACTTGGATACTTAGATAATTATCAATTAATTATTATGTAAGACAATGACCATACAACACTCTGAATAAAGTAGCATGTTACAGCATATTTAAAATTTTTTAATGAATCTCTTTTTATTTGCATGGCATGGGTGCTATTGCTGTGGGAAAATATCGCAGCATGCTCTTCTCAAGTAACTTTCTCATAATTATGCTGATTGAATGGTATTCTAAAACTACTTTGTAACACGTAAATACAATATCACTAATATAATAGAAACCAATATCATTTAAAATCTAGTAATAAAATATTACTTAAATACATTTAAAATCTGACAAAGTGTTTTTCTTAAAGCAATGGACAATTCATTTTTAGGTTTCTTGGATCTGATGTGATAATAGACCCTTTTACAGAAAACATCACTATGTAAAAACACTTTACTCTTTCAAGAATAACTTTTTTCTAGATCATACCATGGTATGCTCTCACCTCCTTTTGGTCTTTACGCATGTGTCCCCTTCCCAGTGAAGACTTGCCTTGCCCTGGTCTGAATTAAATATTCCTTTCCTGAAACTCATTTCCCCTTTATTGCTATATATTTTTCTTTCTGGTCACCAACTAACGTGCTCTATGATTTACTTATTCATCTGCATTGAATGTTGTCTCTATGCTCTTAATAGAATGCAATGTCCACAGAAGCAGCCTTTTTACAAAAATATTCTTTTGTTGTACCTACAGTGGTGTTGACCTCCAAAAAGTTTTGAGTAAATGAATTAATAAATATTGATACATTACTAAATGTATGATTGAATAAGTAAATGAAGAGAGTAGAAAGTTCCACACTTAATATTTATTTTACGAACAAAGGTCTAAATGTTATCTCAAGTATGCTTAGCGCAGCAAACAGTGATATAAGGATAAGAGTGATATTAGGATAAGAGTGACATAAAAATAGGAGAGGTAAAATAAATACCAAATGATTTTCTTATTGGGTGCTTGAAGTAATTCCTTCTCTTTCTTTTCTTAAATATGCTAGGTGACACAGATATCAGTATTCTTTTAAACTGAAGACACAGATGTAAATCACAATGAAAATATGATAAAATATAGTAAAAACAGAGATATTTTATTATTATTATTTTATGTATCCAAAGGTCATTTGGATTTACCCTCCTTTTGAGCACTTGTTTTTGTTTTTGCTTTTATTGTTTGTTTTGTTGTTGGGAAAATGAGTAGTAAGGCTCCAAAATGAATTAATAATTCTCTTTCTGCCTAAAACTTGTTTTGTTTTGTTTTTTTTAGGTTTTTTTTTCCATTTTATTTTCTTTTGTTTTCATTTTTTTCCCTTCAGATCTTTATTGGAGTATAATTGCTTTACAATATTCTGCCAGTTTCTGCTATACAACAAAGTGAATCAGCTAATCTAAAAAAAAATTTTTATTAAGCTCTCTTCCTTAGGATAACTTCTTGGGTAGAGAATTCTACATGGCAGCTATTCTTTCTCAGTATATTAGTACTATTCTTTCACTAGTTTCTAGCTTCCATTATTGATATAGAAAAGTCAGCTGACCTTTGAATAAAGTTTGCATTTTTTTTCCTAGATGCTTTCAAGGTATTTCTCTGTACCTTATTTTACTGCAACTTGACAAGGATATTTCTAGTTATATTTTTCTTTCTTTCTTTGAATTCTTAGGCACATTGAATGTATAAATTGATATCCTCTAAATATCTGTAAAATTCTCACTTGAATCTGAAAATAGTGTTCTCTGTCTCATTCTCTCTCTTCCTTTTTGTAAATCAATTAAATATATGTTAGAATTTCTCACTGGATATTCTGTTTCTCTTAACTGGAATTTTTTTTCATATTTAAAGATTTACTTTTTAGAGTAGTTTGAGGTTTACAGTAAAATAAGAAGGAGGTACAGAGAGTTCCCAAATATGCCTTGTGGCCCCATGTGCATAGCCTCCTACATTATCAACATCCCCCACCAGAGTGGCACACTTGTTACAATTGATGAACCTACACTGCCACATCATTATCACCCCAAATCCATAGGTTACAGTATAATTCACACTTGGTGTTGTACATTCTATGGCTTTGGGCAAATACATGACATGTATCCATCATTATACTATTATAGAGAATATTTTCATTGCCCTAAAAATCCCTTGTGCTCTGCCTATTTATCCCATTCCCCTCAACCCCTGGCAACCACTGATCATTTTACTATCTCCATAGCTTTGCCTTTTCCACAGTGTTATATAGTTGGAACCATACATTATGTAGCCCTTTCAGATTGGCTTCTTTCACTTAATAATATTCATTTAATGCTTCTCTATGTCTTTTTGTGGCTTCATAGCTCATTTCTTTTTAATGCTGAATAATTTTCCATTGTCAAGGGGTACCACAGTTTGTTTATCCCTTCACTTACTGAAGGATGTCTAGATTGCTTCCAAGTTCTGGCAATTATGAATAAAGTTTTCATGTGCAGGTTTTTGTATGGATATAAACTTTAAACTCCTTTAGGTATATACCAAGGAGCACAGTTGCTAGATTGTGTGTCAGGAGAATATTTGTAAGAAACCACTAATCTGTTTTCTAAAATGGGTGTACCATTTTGCCTTCCCACCAGTAATGAATAAGAGTTCCTGTTGCTTCACATTTTTGCCAGCATTTAGTGTTGCCAGTGTCCCAGATTTGGGGGATTCTAATATGTGTGTAGGCATGTCTTGTTGTTTTAATTTGCATTTTTCAGATGACATACGAAGTAGAGCACCTTTTCACATGCTTATTTGTTATCCAAATTTCTTCTTTGGTAAGGAGTCTGCTAAGGTCTTTGGTCTATTTTTGATTGAGTTGTTTCTTTTATTTTTGTTGAGTTTTAAAATTTCTTTGTATATTTTAGATAACAGCTCTTTATTAGATGTGTCTTTTTGGAAATACGTTCTCCCCATCTGTGGCTTATTTTTTCTTTCTCTTGATGTACTCTTCATCCTTTGCTAACTCCAGGCTACATTCTGGACAATTCTTACACACTTGTTATCCAGTTTCCTATCTCTCTCCTTAGTTATTTCTAATCTGGGTGACATCTATACATCAAATCCAAATTTTTTTCATTTTATTACTAGAACTTATATTTGGTTCCTTTTGAAATCTGCTTTCCATGTTCCCTGAAAACAATTTTTCAAGATTTTCTTTTATTTATTTAACTGTAGAAATGATAGTTGTTTTATGGTCTCTGATATATTCAAGACATGATTTAAAAAATTCGTTATGTTATATGTTGCATTTTCTATGTCTCACTTATGGTGTCTTGTTTCTACAAGAGCCTGGTTTCCTTTGTTTGTGGGAGTCATTTATTTTATTTTAAAATATATTGTAGGAGTGAAATGTACAAAATATGTTATAAGAATAAAAAAGTTGAGAGTTCACACCACATTCATGAAAGATAATCTTTTGTTTCTGGACTGGAGATATTACTTGTCTTACTTTAATTTATAGTCAAAGCTTAAGATTTCCTTCAACCCCTCCACCCCCTGCAAGAGATACAAAGGTGAGCAATGAACACTGATTTACTTTAGGTCTTTCTTTACTCTAAAGGATTATCCCTTTGTGGTCACAGCCCAATGTCTCATTTTAGTTTACCGAATAAATTAAAATCATTATATTATCTAGTTTATAAATAAAATTTTCAACTTTTGTAAACCTTGGGCTTTCATTTTCACTTTTTAGTTAATGAGGCATTTCAACATCACAGTTCTTTCTTACTAATTGGCAAATGCCCTTAAAATACAAACAACTTTGCCCTGTCTTTCCCTAGAGATTCCTCAGTATCTTCAAATCTCTAAGACTGATTTTTAAAATGATTTCATCTAGTTTTCCTAAGTAGGCAGGTTGTCCTTTTAGTTGTCCTAGGTAGGAAGGTTGGTCTTGGTCACCTGGCCCATCATCGCAGGAAGCACAATCTGCTTTATAGAAAACCATTTTCTATAAATTTATTCACATGTATACACTCTGAAGTATGTTATAGATAAATTGACGGATAGATAAATGTGGGTAAAGTTGGCCTTGATCAGGATTAATGGCAATTATTATTAGACAGTGATGAATTCATTTAGGCAAGCAGAGAAATCACAGTTTGAGACAAGGAAACCATGGTGAACTATGGGCAAATTTGAAGGGACAAAGGGAAGGTTACCTTTATTAGGTTCTGGAAAGAAATTAGGGAAGACTGCTTTGAAAAAAAGTTCATTGGAAGAAAATTAGAGTTCAGAAATTTGGCAGTTTCACAATGGTTGCAAGTGCTGGGTGGTTTGCTGTTACTGAGGAATGCAGAAATCTTCTTTCTTCCTGTTGCCTGTGTAAGTTGATATGAAGGGTACATGCATGAGAGCTCTTCCTTCATGGCCTCCTGCCTCCATTTTAAATCAGGTTTCCTTTATCCATTTTCACACTTCCCCTTTTTGATCAAGATCTTTCTCTGAAAGGATCATTGATCAAGCTCAGGTCATTCATTTGGGCTGAAATCTTTTTTGTCTGAATTCCTTTGTGCTGAGAAGGCCCTTTCCTGGACATCATGTCCCACATGGAAGGGGAAAGAGCAAGTAGCAGTAACAAACCATCCAGGCCACAAAGAAGGTAGAAGGAGGGGCTCTCAGGCATCATCCATTCTTAAGTTCATATTTGGTCAAGGTTGTAAGCATTGGAGAGTGATGAGCTGATGCCATTTTGTTTGGTGCATTATTTCTGCAGATATTTGACAGGTAAGAGATACAAAGTTTAAAAATGAGTATGCAAAGCATTATTAAAAGTAATATGACAAATCTAGTTGTATAATTGTCCTGAGTCATGAACCTAAATGTGAAGTCAGCCAACTGAACAAATCACAGGATAATGAGGAATCAGGTGAAACTTGTAATCAGAGTGTTTGTTTCCTGATTTTATGCAATTGAGTTACTACTTCCCCAGAGGAATTTATCCATGTGCAATAAGTGGTATTTGCTACTATACATACACCACCTTGTTCTGCTAGGAGGTATTTAAGGGCAATTTGATTATCTAACATCACCTTAGCTAAGGAATCTACTGACTTGTTGGGTAGCTATAGCTTTAGCAGTAGAGTTAGCTATGTTACCTAGGGTAGTGGATAGATTTCTAATCATGCGCTCATCGGTGTGTACACTGAGCCAAGGAAAGAGTAAAGATCTGCCAAAGGAGGCAAATCCAGAGTCATAGATGCCATTGGGTGGTTCACATTCAGTTTTTTGATGTAGGCCTAACTGGTTGGCCCAGTGATTGGCCCAGATCGATTATGAATGGACAGTGGATCAACTAGGTATCCTAACAAGTATTGTCCTCCTATTCACTAACTATGCAGACTTTCATAAGCCCAGGGATGACACCACCATCCTGAAAAGAAGATAAATCCAGGTAGGGTACAGAGGACTTCAGCTAAGTTTGTGTTATGTATTTAGATGTCTGCTGAGATGGAGTTATTTGCAGTGATCAACCAGGGATCAGGTACAAACCACAAATATTTAGAGGTAGTAGATACACCTTTAGAGTAGTCCATGACTTTGGAATATTATGGAAGTAGTGAGGTTTTCTTACATCTAATGGAGGTAAAGTTTTAAATGGCCCATATGTTCAAGATTTATTAGCGGCCACATTCCTAACAGCAACTTTGGTTATTATTAAAATTCCTAGAAATTCCACACTTGACCCCTCTGGAAGCAAAAGGGAATCACCTCTTGATATCTCTGAAAAACACTGCTCTCAAAGGAACCAACAACCAAACCTCTTTCATAGTCCAAAGGGATGTTCTCCCTCATGATAATCTAGACAATTGACTAAAGAGGCCCAATAATTGGCCCCATTAAAGGAAAAGCAATATTGGAAATCTAATAACTTTTGGTTTGATGAAAGGAAAGATGTCTGCTTTCAGCCAAATAATAATCCAGTCCTGCCAGACACTCTAAAATCCCTGTTACTGACTACTCTACATGCCTTGAACCATTGGTTTACTGATAAAATGATCACCTTTATGAATTAATGCTCATGGATAAATATTAATAAAGCCACTAAAAGTGGCAACTTTGTTTGCCCCACCTGTCCAAACTACGATCCTGGAAAACCTATCTGCACTGTCCCAGGACACTTCAAATTGTCCAATGGAACATTCGAGGTTCATTTGGCAAATTATTTATAATCTTTCTCTGTCTCATGGATATAAATACATTTTGATAATGGTTTATATGTTTTCTTTTTTTTTTAGTTACTCAAATGTCAGCCACTGTTTTTTTCCACAGATCCTATAGCTTCTATTTTTTAATTAATTAATTAATTGGCTGTGTTGAGTCTTTGTTGCTGCACGCGGGCTTTCTTTAGTTGTGGTGAGCATGGGCTACTCTTTGTTGTGGTGCGCAGGCTCCTCATTGCCATGGCTTTTCTTGTTGCAGAGCATGGGCTCTAGGTGTGTGGGCTTCAGTAGTTGCAGCACATGAGCTCAGTAGTTGTGGCTCATGGGCTCTAAAGCACTGGCTCAGTAGTTGTGGCACACCATGTGGGATCTTCCTGGAGCAGGGATCGAACACATGTCCCCTGAATTGGCAGGTGGATTCTTAACCACTGCGCCACCTAGGAAGTCCCATAATGGTTTATATGTTTTCTCATGTGACTGAAGCTTTCCCTTATAGACAGGCTACTGCCTCTTCTGTGGCTAAAATTCTATTAGAAAAGATTATCTTTACATGGGGAATCCCCCTCAAACTTCATAGTGATAAAGGGAACTGGGTTCATGGGTCAAGTGCTTTGCCAACTGCACTGCCTGGCCAACTAGACAACATTTTCACAGTGCTTACCACCCTCAATCCTCAGTGCTAGTTGAACACATTCACGGCATCACTAAAATTCAGTTTGCAAAAATTACAGAAACCTTTCAAATATCCTGACCCAAAACACTACCATTGGTCCTTCTAAATATTAGGTCACCCCTTTAAGAACCCATAAACTTTCACCCTTTAAGATAATCACAGGATGCCTGATGAGCCTAGTTCCTGCTTCTTTTGACCTATACAAAGGGGGATATACATCAATATTGTAAAGCCTGAATTGTTTCCATTGAAAATAACCATACTTAATAGAACAGTCTTTTCATAGCATGCTCACATGAGATGAAGGCCTTATGCATCATATCTCACAACCTGGAGATTTCATTTGTGGGGAGAGGCATCTTCAGAAAGATTGTCTCCAGTCTCACTGGAAGGGCTCTTACCAGTGTGCAGCCAAGCTCCAGGACACTTGGATCCATGTGTCACATCTAAAGAAAGACCCAAACCCTGCCTGGATCTGCACACCAACTGGTGACCTGAAAGTAAAGATTTCTAACAGTTAGAGCATATGACACCTGAAGGAGACAGCTTTTGCAAGATGAGTAAACCAGCCTTGTATAACTTTTTTCCCGCTGTTGTTTTTATTTTCTCTCTGCTTTCTTTGAAGAACAATATTTTTGTCCACATTTATCAATCTATTGCAAAAGTGGGAAGCTAACCTGATTATTGAGTTGCCACTTGAAACTCTGATCTGTACATGACAGCAGTGACCCATCAGTCTATCCTGTAACAAATTTTTCACTTGCCCCTAATGCCATTGCTAATTTCACTTGATGTCCTATTGGTGACAGTTGCAGATTAAGACTCTTGCAGACAGATCATCCAGTGTCCTGTTTCTGTCTTTAGTTATCCTTGTGAAGGCTCAGCTGAGCAAAACCTTTTTGCTAGTAGAACTATAGTTTCACACCCCACCCCCTATTTTTTTTTCCCATTCCTTAATGTTGCCTGTCCAAATGCACCAAAATAGAACACCATAGGGCTAAACTTTGCAGAGACTTGAAAAGACCCTTGAATCTCCTTGACTGCTCTGAGAGAGGGAGTAAGGTACCTTGAAAGATGAAGAGTTGACTTAGTGAGAGAATGAGAGAGTAGATAAATGTGACAAATAGCTCTAGCTAAAAGCTGGAAAACTTGGAGTAAATCATATCTTGAAGTGAAGGGAATAGAAATTGCAGTCATCAACAATGCAAAATCAAACAGAGGGATCAAGGTTTAGAAATAGCCATTAGATATGTCAATTAATAGGTGTGCTGTTTTGTGTATTGGCTGTACTACAGTTTAAGGAATGTGGTAAATAATTTGAAATGACTAATGCAGGTGTTGATAAAGAATTCCATGTTTACAATTATATTAGTTTGGTAGGGCTGCCATAACAGACTGGGTAGTTGAAACAACAAAAATGTATTTCTTACAATTCTGAAATCTAAAATTTCAAGGTCAAGGTGTTAGCAGGTTAGGTTTCTTCTTAGGCCTCTCTCCTTGACCCTCAACTTTTCCCTGTGTCTTCACATGGTCTGCTGTACACACGTCTCTGGTGAGTCCTAATCTCTTTTTATAAAGGCATCAGTTGGATTAGGGCCTTCCCCAAAGACTTCATTTTAACTTAGTCATCTCTTTCAAGGCTCCATCTCTAAAGAGAGTCACATTGTGAGATACTGGAGGTTGGGGCGTCAACATGTGATTTTTGGGGGGACACAGTTCAACCCATAATAATGATCTTATTTCAGATATGTCCAGATTTTTCCAAGATCTTGCAGTCAGCTAGATATTCATTAATCCCTTCTGTCAAATAAAAATGCTTTCAACTATTGGTCTCAATTCTTGTTCTGGCTTCTGATGGATTATAACAGAGTCATCCAATTCCTATCACTGTAACTATTGAATTAATAGAGATTGAGAGATCTCTGAAGTGATCTTGTAAGAAAGTATCCTGTATCCAACACATCTTACAAAATGGCCAAAATATGATACCTGAAGAGCATGTACAGAAATTGCCATACTTGCTGCTCTTCTTCTTTCCAAGGCATCTTGAAGACTCCTTTCCTGTACCATGGATATTTATTTTCTTATGTTTAGATGACATATTTGGTATGTGAGTGTGTTGGGGGTGGGGCATACAAATAAAGCATCTTTTACAGATACCCTGAGGTATCCAGAGGATTGCCCTGCAGGGTAGGACATTGAGGCAGAGGAGAAACTGTACAAAATTATAAGTTCAGAGCCTAAAAGCACATCTCCACTGAGTCAAATTAACTTCCCATTGCCATGTAGTACGTAGTATATTGACAGCTGAATAAAACTGTTAATGGAAAGAATGTATTATATCAGCTTGGCTAGGATTATATAAAAATTTAATTTTAGGTTCAAAGCCTACATGGGAAAATAAATGTAATTAAGGATTAATATGAATCTGCTGGTAATAGTCTCATAGTTAACTACTATCAGAGACTAAAAGAATATACAATAATCGCTTACGGATGCATTTGAATCCAGAGGCTTGAGCCTAAGAAGACTTTTTCCTTGGTTAGCTTTTATTTTCTGAAGGTCAGAGAAGATTTGGGCTGTCTGCAGGTACTGGATTCCAGATGAGTCATACGCTAGTTGTTGAAATGAATAATAAGTGTGCATGTCAAGAAGGCCTAGCTAGCAAATAGGAAGAGAAGAAAAGTGTGAAGAGGAGAAAACCTAGCACGTGGCAATTCTGAGGCAGGAAACTGGAAACATGAAGTATTTTTAGATACATAATTTGTTAAAATTATGTTAATTCATTGAAGTCATCCTCAAAGATCTTATGATTCAGGGAAGAATAATAGCCAACCTCTTGGTAAAGTGTTGGTTGAATCTGAAAGGTGATGTTGACCAGCTGACAAAGTAGTGGACCCTATATTCTAGTCCTCTATTTTTTCTGTTACTCTTCTCTGTTATTTTTCTGTCTTCTCCATTATTTTTCAGTATGACCTTAGACAATTTACTTAATCCTCCTTTAGCTCATTTCCTTTGCTAAACAATAATCACTCCAATTGTTTCCTCTGCATCCTCATTTACAGTTATGATATTATTAGGTATCTTCACGTTCTATTATACATGAAGAATATGGAAAAGTAAACCAACCGAAAATACTTCCAAAGTAAAATATATCATTCCTATTTGTAAGAAATTCATAGTCAAAAAGAGGGGTAAAATACAGATCTGTATATATTATAAGAGTCTTACAGCAAACAATGCTGAGCACAATTTCTGCCCAATTTCAAATGAAATGTTCTTGATATGTTTATTGGTTGGTTTTCCTTGCATTGTTCATATATTATGTTAATTTCTTGACATCTTATTATGTCATACACTCTCCTCTATATTTCTCCTTCAGTATGTAGAACAATCACGTAAGCCAGGTATTACTATTTTCATTCTACATGAGGGACTATATTCTAGAAAACTTAGTTAACTTACTCAAATTCACATGGCCACAATTTCTCTAAATGGGAGAAGAAAATAAAAACAAACAGACAAAAAACAGTTTCTATAACCTGCTTCTTAATGTTTTGGTTAGATTTTGTGGCCTTACTTTCTTGTTTGGCAAGTGCTAAACACATATCAAGTCAAGTATTTTGGGTCAGCTCAAATTATTTAAAGAACTGGGCCATAACTTTTCAGTATTTTTAAATGAATGAATGGAGATGAATTGACATAAGCCAATACATAGCTTCAACCTTCTATCCTTCAAAAAGAAATGCTTTCTTTCTCTGTCTTTATACATTCGTTGCACAAGGATGAAAAAAGAAGAAAGGGAACTCAGTAATTTTAGAATGAAATGTATTTGTTAATTCTGTGTCCATACCTTCCAAGACCAAGTTTTTCCAGAAGTTAAATACATACATAAATAGTTTTGTATTCCCAGTGCCTAGTAAGGTGTTGTAGATTCTCCTTAGATGTTTATTGAATTGACTCAGCACTGATAAACAGTTGAAAGAAGATGCCAAGGAGTGGCAAAACACAAATATAGGTAAGGAAGACATGTGCATGCATGAGATAATCGTTTCCAACACTGTAAATACCATACAGAATGCTGCTTCTGCTAAATGCAAACCGATGCCAATTTCACCATCACCACCACTGTTTCCTGTTTTCAACTCAATCAAGCAACTCTCAAAGGTAAGAAGAGCTTTGCAGCTCCCAGGGAGGAAGTGCAGGGTCATAACTTCCTAGCACAGTGGTTCGATTACACTGAGCATCTGACAAATTCCAGACCATTCCCACACCAAGCAAGCAGTCGTCAGTCATTTAAAGCGGGAAAGGAAAGGGTGTGGAGAGTGGGAGCAAAAACTGAATGTGGCCCTGATCTCTGCATAAGCCTCTGGGCTTTGTTGCTGTGGCTCCAGCATACTGTAGAATTCAGATTGTTCCTTCTTCTTGCCTTATATAGACATGGCACGGTTTCAAAAATAGCCTGTGCTTTTTTAGACCTTTAAAGACATCATCAATCATTGTCTTCTATGGTAATGCTTCAATTACCCAGGAGGGGAAAAAAAAAACAACAACACAGTAGCCATGGAAGTGATGTCCTGATGTGCTGAAAATCCCAGCTAAAAAAGGACAGTGTTTGCATATTAGCCATGTAAGCAACATAAGAGCTGTGATGAACCATTAATAAGCCTCTCTCATGCTTTCTAAGTATTCAGGAAATGTGCCGCCTGACAGGCCAGATCTTTATGGGATTAGCTTAATGGTTTGTCACTTTCTGCCTTGCTTGCCACCCTTCTGCCTTTTTTTATGCTGAACAATATTGTACTGAGCATTCTGTGTGGCCGTACAAGCCCAGTGTTTCTCCATGATAAGCGCCCCTATTTTAGGCACTTACAGTTCATCCATGTTAAATGACATCCAGCAAAAATGAAGCCCTGGAGTCATCACCTTCTATACAAATCTTGCCCACTTCTTACTGCCAAGGTAGTTTTGAATCGGCCACTCCCAGGTGATCACCCAGAATAATGAATACCCAGGGGCATGGCTCCCTCCACTCCACACTGTTTGTATCTCCGGGGAACAAGCACATGCACCACACCACGTCAGCCTAGAGAGGCACACAGGTGCAGCTTGTTTGAGTGCAGCTTATGTGAGGCTCCCATATGACAGTCAAGGAGTTCTAATACATGTTAGGAAATAAAAGCCATAACAAAAAAAAAATTTTATCATTTTGAGGTGTTTGTGTCACCCACTTCTGCAGCAAAGAAATGTATGGGCATTTATTATTAAAGCAAGCTCTTTTTCTATAGCTTCTTATGAAAACAAAAAATATTCAGGCTCTATGGTAAAAGGTTAATGGAGGTTTTGAATATTTAATGAATATGAAATATTAAGAGGGCAGGTTTCATCTATTACTATTTTTATTGAAACATTTGTGCATACCCACGAAATATACACAGTGGCATTATTTGCAATATGAAAGGTTTCACATTGCAATAAGCCTGTAATTAGAGTTTTCAGATTATTATCTGTGACTGCTTTATGATAAGTACACCAATTCCCTTGAAACATTTGAGGTGCCTACTGCTTGCACCACTGATTTTATGAAGGTTCGCAATCTGTGAATAGCATTGAATTTAAACTTGCTTTATATGCCATGCAAACCCCTCATGTATACCACCACAGAATCACATCTGATTGCTCCTTACTTCTAAACACACACACACACACATTATTTATAGCACTTCAGGGGTTCTTTTTCAATTGTTTTGATTTGCCTCAAGGGATTGATAATGGGATAAAGAGCTTTTCACTACTCAGTCACATATTATGAACCTAGTTTGAGTCTGTAATGACCACTAAGCTTAGTTTGAAAATATTGTTGTCTGCAATCCATTTTCACTTTGAATCTGCTTATATTTTAAACAACCCATTTTTTGAATATTATAAGGTGTTTTTCATGGTAATGACATTTTGAATTTTAATGATTGGCTGGAAAATTTTATAATGATGACTGACTCTATTTTAGACCTTCATGATTTACCTCTTTAAATTGTAAAGTCAGAGTGAGAAATAATTAATTCCCATTATGTAGCATATATATCATTAAGATCATTTGACTAGACAAAGCTAACCACAGCTCAATATCTAGTCCAACATCACATATTATGAACAAGCTTAGTTCTCTACTAAAAACTAAAATACTAAAAGTCTCTGCTAAATATTAAAATACTAAAATATTTTTTGAATAGCATTCAAAGAAGTCAGTACTAGTTTAGCAGGGCACTGCTACAAGAGTTTATGATCACATAGTTTTTATATGACAATCAAAATAGATTTCAGATAACAGAGACTGATGCAGATGTGGATATATAGAAATAGATGATTAATAGATAGACCAAAATACACTATTCTTTCATGAATTTAAGATGGATAAACCAGGATCTGGTGGGAGAAAATCCCCAGATTATATCAACACTTAAATGTTATAGAAATAACAACTATTTAAGATTCCGTAATCTACCACAGAATGTTTCTCAGTGATTTCTGTTAGATTCACAAGTCTTCCCTTATATTAAGAAAGACACTTTAAGGCTGGGTTGAGAAAGGAAAGGAGAAGGGAAATATTTCCTACTTATGGCCCCCACCATAAGAAAGGGAGACATTCATACTAATCTGAAGCTTGAGAAATGTAGCTAAACCTTTGTCAAAATAACACTATCTCTGAAAAGTGACACTTTGCAATTCTCATGGTATCACATCTCCACATGCCACATTTCATCTCACTCAGCACTGACCTGTCAGTGGACAAGAAAGATTCAGATGGAAGAATAAACTGGGAGCAAAAAAGGATGGACATTTAAAAAAAAGATTCTAGAGATAGGCAAAAGTGAAAGATGATATAAAAAAAATGTCCACGGGTTACATAATTAGGTCAGAAACTCAAAAAGAATGCTTAAGTGGCAGAAAGTGGTAAAGAGCTGTGAATCAATGCTGCTGCTATTTGTCTCATGAGTCTCTGGCATGAAAACTAGGTCTTCATCAAAACAAGAGCTACTTCACTTTGTTACAGTATGGGATTACAACTCATCATAAACATTCAGTCACTAAATAATGGGGGCATTCATTATAGACAGAGGTTGGCAGGAATGTGACTTAGTAGAAATGGCCAAGGCAGGGAGATGAGAAAAAGGGCAATCATAGATCCTGAAACCACTGTAAAAATGTGTGAGTGAATTTAGCAGTAACCAATTCATGCATAAAGGCCAATTCATGGAAAAAAGATAATTTTTAGACATTCAGATATTGGTGGACTTTTCAGTACTGAAATGTATTTTATTTTACTTTACTTTGACATCCAAGTAATTTTGAAATGTGTCAAATTTTGAGTTGATTAAAGCAGCATGACATTATGTAAATAAATAAATGAATACACACACACACACAACTTCATCTCTAATCAACACCACTGTTTCTCAATTTTTTTCTCCTTCCTAATACCAAGTAAAATTTTAATGATTATTGGTTGATAAAATGGTCAACATTTCTTCACCAAGTTTTCCAGTGTTGAAAATGCACAGATTTATGCAAGCATGTCTATTTCCTTCTAGTTTCTAGCAGGTGGGACATTTTAATGGTTTATTGGTTTAAATGAAAGAAAAGGTCTTGACTAATCTTTTCCTTAAGATCCAGATAATAGTCATGGATTAATTTTTTAATTATAAATGTCTCTGCAAATCAGTATAAAATAAAAAAAAATTCATTACAATTAGAGAAAGAAAAGAGCTACCTCATTTTTATTTCAGTTTTCTGAAGGCATTGCTTTTCTATTTAGGCTCTTTCCCTCAGTGCCAGGCATCCAAGGACACTTACAAAAATGTTTAGGGTTGATATATATAGTACTATGTCAACAGGCCCCTCAGAGGTCAGGAAAGTTATGATAATGGTTTTCCCAGGGTTAGTTCCTGTACTTAATGTTCATCAGCTAATAGATTGTATTTTATTTCTTTGGATTTATTGCTTAGTTTATGTGGATTGTCTTCTGAGTTATCCTTTGATCATAAGGTAAATTAGATTTGTTTTCTAATTTCAAATATTATCCATCTGTTGCATGAAACAAATTATATTAATTCATGTCTCTCCTATTCAAAAACTTGATTTCCTCTTGTATATTGTGCCATTAACAAATTAGTTATTTAAGAACACAAAATCTGAGATTGACTCTCAGTTTAAAAGTTTCTGTTTTGAAAATGGAACATGAATACTATCTAAGCCATTTAGCCAAATAGCCTTTCCTTTTTGTTTTCCTTAACATTTATGAGGGCAAACAATGTAAGCAGATACCTAGTATATCATAATATCTAAATAGAGCTTTTTTTTTTTACAGTATTTACTGGAGTTAGTAAAAATACATGCATTTAAAAAATTTGAGTATTTTTAAAAAATTTGTCCTTTTACAAGAAACAAGTTGAAGATAAAGTTGAAGGAAGACATGGAATGTAAAGCTTATGAAACAAGACAATTTTACTGTATTATTTTAAAATTTGATTTTATTGTTTTCTTCAGAAGTTAAATCTAAAAGAAACATTTACATAATCTGAGATATGTTAATGTGAATTATCCAGAGAGGAAAGGACATTACAGACATTCTAGTTTATATTCTTGGTTGTTGGGAAGTGGTCCTTTTACTCTTTTTCATGCTTCTGGGCTCTTCGTAAAACACTTAATATACGTGTTATGCAGGGCAGCTCTCCATCCTACCCTCTACCAACAGTATTTGGTATAATTAATTGTCTATTCATTGTTTTAAATCATGGGATATATTTTGAATAAAGATGCAGTCTCATTTTTTACACTCTGTTGGAATCTGTGATATTTGGAACTCTAAGAAATACATACCAAAACTGACAGAGAATTTCTTTTTTTCTTCTTAATGGAGTACATTAATTCACATGTACACACAAATCAGTCACCTCTGTAGAGAAGTTACTAAGAATCTCACTATCAGAAAATAAAACTGTACATTTAAATTGAACTTTATTTCCGTATATTTTAAGCAGTTGAAAAATTACCTAACTCAAATGTTTCCTTCTTATTTTTGTTCTCCAGGTATGGATACCAAGGGAGAAGGCAGTGTGGATGAATTGGGAAATTGGGATTGACATATATATATATACTATTGATACTATCTATAAAATAGATAACTAATGAGAACCTACTGTATAGCACAGGGAACTCTACTCAGTGCTCTGTGGTAACCTAAATGGGAAGGAAATCCAAAAAGCAGAGGATATATGTATCGGTACAGCTGATTCACTTTGCTGTACAGCAGAAATTAACACAACATTCCATTGTAAAGCAACTATACTCCAATAAAAATTTTAAAAACAGGTTTCCTTCTATTTTAAAATTAACTTGACCTATGCCGATAGGTCTGATAACAATTCACCTATAGAAACACTAACATGATTGAGAATATAAATGTATTTATTATGTTTAATTCTTTAAATTTATCCACTAAACACAAAATTAAATGGACAGCCATAAAGAGGCTAGCTGATTTTTTTCAAAATTTGTAATTGGGGAAAAAACCCCACAAAGGACTACTTAGTCAGTTAAAATACACTGTGCAAGAAAATACGTTTCCTCATTTCAGTCAATTAATACAATGTTAGATTAGGTAAAGGAACATTTTAACATTTTTGTTCTTATTGTTTTAACATTTTGTACTTGTTTTTTTGAGTTTGATAAAAGAGTATAAGATCTCAGTGTTTGAATTTTATAAGCTCTTCTTGGTATTAAGCAATACCTATAGTAGTCTTCCGTGATACAGTTCATGGAACAACTGATTTTATATCTTCACAGTAATGCAACTAGAAAAATGACCATGCTTAAAGAAACATTGGTTAAAATATTAGTGCTTAAAAATATTAGGAACATTTTGTTTCTAACTGGTGTTTTAAAAAATTAGGGAACTTTCAAAGCAATCTCTATAGATTCTAAAATGTTTTAGTCTATCTAATAGCAAATTTAAAAATATGAATAACTTTCAATATTGGTATTACCACATCCTCAGTCTTTATCCAAGATATCCCAGAAGTTGGTTTACTAAAGTAGTATTAGAATTCTTTTGAAAACCTCAAAGCAAAGACTGGTTTTGGGCTATCTTGGAATTTTGATTGTCTTGAGGAAAGAAGAAAGATGTAAATGTTATAGCCCCATGAGTATCCATCTCAGTCTGTATTCATCTCAGGACAGAATTAGAGTTCTAACAAGAACTTCTAGCATATCAGAGTCTTCTAATTGCTCATTAATTTGGAATATACCTTTAATAAACATATTCTTAAATATTATTGAAATAAGTGGCCTTAGTGAATTGAAGATTCATAATTTGAACATTATATGCATGTGTGTGTGTATTATAATAGTCACACTCGTGCACCCCATATTTTATGTTTCACCATTAAAAAGAAATTGACAACTTTAGATATAAAATTTATATCTTCACCACAATATTTTTAATGGAGTATTAGGCAAATCATTTTACTTTATAGTTATTTTATATTAATATTTGCTTTCATTGATCTTTACAGGCCATGACCTTCCATATATAAAGGTGTTCTTGTAACTGCCAGAAATGATATTCATTGGGAGTAATATACATTCCTGTTTTCTCCATTCAATCCATTTCAATTTCATAAAGTGTATTGCATGTACACTGGGACAAAGCTCTGCTTTACACCTTAGAATACATGGAATAACTTTCATTCAATGAACTTACTATTTTATATGTGATTAACTTACAATTAACTATAACACCCCACTTAATTGTGATAAAATGTAAAAAGAGGAAATGCCCAAACAGGTGTAACCAAAATGCTAAAATAATTTATTGAGATGGGAAAATATTTTCTGTAAGAGTTTCGGAAGTTCTCATTTAAAAAATGGAATTGATTCGATCCTTGATTTTGAACATATTTTATTGAGGTATAGTTTATACATATTAAATTCAATAAAATGTACAAATATTAAGTGTACCACTGGATGACTTTTTCCATATGTTTACAACTCCATATTTTCACTAACCAGATCAAAGTCTAGAACAACCATCACCCTCATCCCCCTTTCCAGCCAATGCCAAGGACAATCACTATTTGACATTATTTATTAGTTTTGCCTATCCTTGATCTTGGCATGAATGAAGTTATACTACACAGTATGTATGCTTTTGCATCTCACTTCTTTCACTTGACATAATATATCTGAGATTTTTCCATGTTATTATATGTATAAGCAATTCCTTCTTCTGATTGCTAACTGGTGTTTTAGTATATTCTCCAGTTGGAGGGCATTCGGTTTGTTTCTGGTTTGGGATGAGTATAAAATAATCTTCCATTAACATTCTTATACAACTATACTTGTGGACATAAGTAACCATTTCTGCTGAGTATATTCTTAGGAGAAGAACTACTCAGTCATAGAGTATATATATAAAATTTTCCATAGTGTTTTAATCAATTTTATACTTTCAGCAATATATGAGCATTCTGCTGGCTCCACAGCTTGCCTCCACTTGATATTGCTGGGCTTTTTAATAAAATCCTTGTGAAATCACATTTCCTATGATTTTAATTAGTATATTCCTAATGATTAATGATATTGAGTGTCCTTATGCGTCTTTCACATACATTCTTTGATGACATACTTGTTCAGCTTTGAATCCTCTGTCAGATATTAGATAGAGATAGATAGAAGACAGATAAAGACAGGAAGTTAAATGTTAGATTAAATAGATAGATAGAAGATAGATAGATGATAGATAGATGATAGATTATAGATAGATAGATAGATGATAGATAGATGGTAGAATGGATGTATGAATGCATGGAGAACAGATAGAAAGAGGTACAGATATAATCAATTTGCTTAAAAGGAATATATGTATCCCTAATAATTACTGTGCTGTGCAAAAATCACAAATAAAAAAACTTATGTGAAATTTGCAGTTAGGGATGTAACATTCAAAAATGTTGTTAGAAGCCCACACATACACATACACAGAGACAAAAACCTTTTAAAATGATAGCACTATTTTCCACATATGAAATGATTAAGAAATGCATACATATTACAATAAATTTGTAAATATTACTTTTTTCCTTGAAAAAGACCAGAGGTTTGCTTGGGGAAGTGGGTGTGAAAAGGATCACAGCTTGTGATTATTATGAACTGGTAGAGGGAGGGTTATGTGAAATCTTATGGAAAGTTGTAAGACCAGCTGGGAAAGTGGTCAGAGGTAGCTGGTAGAAGTTTGAGGTATATATGTGTATATGCTGAGTATTCAAGAGGTCTATTGTTGTTGTTGTTTGGTTTTGTTTTTGTCTTTTTGTTTTCAGATACTGTTTTTTACTAAAGAGATTGCACACAAACAAAAGTAAAATTTGAAGTATGCTCAAATTGTTCCCTAATATATCAAATGTATTGAAACAAATCCATGTTTTCAGAACAAATTTTGCAGCAGAATTGACTTCATAGTCTCTTGAACATAATTTTCAAGATTAATAAGTAATCATGTAAGACCTTAGGAGAATTAAATTAACAAATGTAAAATCCTTGGATGCCTAACTGAAGAGTTGGCAAAATTTTTATGTAAAAGAACAGATGTTAAATATATGTGACTTTCCAGATTATAAGGTCTCATTTTGCAATTACTTAAATATGGGTAGTGGCACAAAAGAATCCACAATCGATGTGAAAATGAATAAGCAAGGTTGTCTCAAATAACACTATTTACAAAAACAGGTGATAAGCAAAAAGTTTATAAACATCTGTGTATCCCTTTTACATTCTATAGAGGGCTATAACTTGGGGAGGTGTTAATAAACTTGAATTTTTTGTCACTTTAAGAAATTGCACAAAGGATGTACAAAAAGACTAGCAAAAGTTTAATGCCTACTATAACATTCTCTAGTTTGCTGTCTATGCTTATACAGGATAGACAGTTTACATTGTATCCTTGTTTTCTCTCACAGCTAGAAATTAGAAGTTATGTTGTTAAAATTTATAATTAGTGGTGACTGAGGCTATGCTAGAAGCAATAGTGATAGAAAAATACAGATATTTGTGTAAGGTAATGGAGTGATTTTTTTCAAAGGAAAAAGAAATTTTGACCAAAAATAAAGTCTCAATTTATTCAGAATATGAAAGAGTATAGCAGGAGTCAAAACTTGAATGTCTTTTAGCAACTTGCACAGGGTTTGGGGACATGCAATTTCATTTTCCTTCATTTGTAATACTTGAGTCTGAAAAAGGCTATGAAATATGTTTAAATTTTGCAAAAAAAAATGCTCCAATTACATACTTATTCGCAAGATGGTTATGTGAAAAATTGGAGGGAGAAATTTGCAAAGCATTTACTGCAATTTACTATGTTGATTCAAATAGAGAATTTGTCTTTTTCTTGTTAAAATAATAAATTAGGGTTAGAAATTTTAACACGGGCTAATGAAAAGTATACTTTGTGTTCTATATAATATGCTGCTATCACAGAAATTCCAAATCTAACCTGGATGATTTCTTTGTTTGGTGGTGAATGTGTCAAGAGTTTGATTATTACAAAACATAACAATACATTTTCAAACGTTTTAAAATAACAAAGTTTTCTCACTCGTGTTAACATCATGTTTATTTTAAAATATTTTATTGTCATTTTGATTAAATAATCATCCAAGTCATTATTTCTCAGGTCCATGAATACATTTTCATCTATCAGTCAAATCTGCTATCAACTCTTCATTTAGCCTTCTCAAGATCAGGACCTAAAAAAATAAAATGAAAAGTAAAAAGTAAAAAATAAATTCATGATATCCTTTACCTCTAAAACTATCTTTAAGATTTCCCAAAGAGCCCTTGGAAAATCAGAAAGATTTCATATTCACTTTATTTTTATTTATTTTTTATTTTTAAATTTATTTATTTATTTTATTTTATTTATTTATTGGCTGCGTTGGGTCCTCATTGCTGCACACAGGCTTTCTCCAGTTGCTGCGAGCAGGGGCTACTCTTTCACTGTGGTGCACAGTCTCCTCATTGTAGTGGCTTCTCTTGTTGTGGAGCACAGGTCCTAGGCACGTGGGCTTCAATAGTTGCAGCACATGGGCTCAATAGTTGTGGTTCACGGGCTCTAGAGCACAGGCTCAATAGTTGTGGCACATGGGTTTAGTTGCTCCGTGGCATGTGGAATCTTCCCAGATCAGCGCTCGAACCCATGTCCCCTGCATTGGCAGGCAGATTCTTTACCACTGCGCCACCTAGAAAGTCTGATTTCATATTCACTTTAAAAAATAAAGATTGTAGAACTGGTTTGATCTGTTTGATATACTTCATATTTCTTCATTAGTTCAACACTATATTAGTATCTGCATGGGAAGAGCTGTCAGCTCAAAAGAGATGCTCAGTCTCAGTCTTCCAAAGATTGTTTGTACAGGTACGATATCATTAATGTGAGTATTTCACATATTGTATTTTTATAGGAAGGGCCTGTAGGTTTGCTGATGGCCTCACTGTTCATAATATTTTTCCCCCAGGGTAAACTTTTACCAAACTTTTATAAAATAGTTATGTACTACTCTCAAACAGAAAATTGTACTTTCCTCCATTCTGATATCACTGGTTACTGTAATAAATTAACGACAGCTTTTCAGTCTCATGCTCGAACAGGCTTCTATTTATCTCTGATGCTTGCCTGAAGGCTCTGCTGTAAAACACAGGCTAGAAGATCAAGAGATATCAGAATAGAATGCAGACTGTGACAACATAAACCAACTTTATTACAAATGTTTAAGTCAACCTCATGGAGGGGGCTACATGAAAATTCAGTTGACTTAAGTAACTTTGGAAATGACAGATTACTGCAAGATTCAAGACAAAATGAAATGTCAGTAAGAATCATTGGTAATGTTTCTTAGACGAGTATGAGTTAATTCTGGAATCATTGTGTTTACTGGAATTGAAAAAATAAATGAATGACAGATAAAAGGAATAAGGTTTCTCATTTGTTGGTGAGGGAGCTTACAGATAAGTAAGGAGAAAGGCTGAGATGATCTGTGGGCTAAAGTTGGAGAAATCAGTAGAAGTATAGTTTTCCTTAATATAAATAGAGATGGATAAATATAGGGCCATTTAACTTATGTGTATATACATGAGTGAATATGTACACATATATTTCCTTACTCTGTCAACTGAGAGGCAGAAAAGCAACAATACCCAGTGGCCATGAACATACCTAGTCACCAGATCTTGGTTACTAACACATTTCTCCAATGAAAGGAACCAGGGATACTTGGATAGATGGATGATTCTAGGTCTAGGTCCTTGTTGGTTTTCCATTTAGAGCAGGAAGCATACTAGACAGGCATGGGCAACTTGTGCCTAAAAGTAAGGAATTCCTAAACAAACACACACACACACACACACACACACAAACACACACACACACACAGAGTGATGGGGCTGTGTCAAAGGGACAAGGAACCAATTGAAATAGCCCCCAGTAGCCAAAGGTGGAACTATTTGGGCAACAAATCAAAATGCTGATTAAATATATACAATGGAATATTACTCAGCCATTGAAAAGAATAAAATAATGCCATCTGCAGCAACAGGGATGGACCTAGAGACTGTCATATTGGTGAAGTAAGACAGAGAGAGACAGATATTATATGATATCGCTTATATGTGGAATCTAAAAATAAATGATACAAATGAATTTATTTACAAATAGAAACAGACTCACAGACTTAGAGAATGAACTTACAGTTACCAGGGGGGAATGATGGAGGGTAGGATAGTTAGGGAGGCTGGGATTGACATATACACACTTGCATATTTAAAATGGATAACCAACAAGGACATAGTGTATAGCACAGGGAACTCTGCTCAATATTATATAACAACCTAAATGGGAAAAAAAAATTTTGAAAAAGAATATCGAAAAAGATCATTAAAAATAACAATAATAAAATAAAGTATCAAAGAAAATCAAAGAATATCTAAATAAATGGAGAAGCATAGCGTATTTCTAGATTGGAAGGCTCAACATAAGAAAGTTCAGTTCTCCCTAAATGGATATACAGATTTATACAATCCCTATGAAAATCCCAACAATATTTTTCATAGTTATAGAAAAGAGTTTTCAAAAAAATTTATGGAATGCCAAAGGAATTTGGTTGCTTAAACAATTTTGATAAAATAATAAAATGAGAAAAATTAATCCACTCAGTTTCAACTCATTATATAGTTACAGTAATCAAAATGTGTGGTACTGGTGGAAGGGTAGACACATAAATCAGTGGAATATGACAGAATCCAAAAATAGACCTGAACAAATATATCAAACTGATTTTTGGCAAAGGTAACAAAGAAATTCAATGGAGGAAGTGATGGGCTTCTCAAAAAATGGTGCTGGAACAATTGGACACTTACAGGCAAAGTAAAATAAAATAAAACTCAGCCTAAACCTCAAATATTAACTCAAAATGGATCACAAAACTTACATGTAAAATGTAAAACTAGAAAACTTTTAGAAAAAAACATAGGGGAAAAATCTTCATGATTTATATCTAGACATAAAACATACACTGATAGCAAAAATACAATCCCTAAAAAGGAAATATATAAATTGGATATCATTAAGATTAAATACTTTTGCTCTAAGAAAGACATTTTTCAGAGATGAAAATAAGAGCTTTGGACTGGTAGAAAATATTTGCAAGCCCTATATCTGACAAATATCTACTATCAAGAATACAATTGACCCTTGAACAATACAGGTTTGAAATGCATGAGTCCACTTATACATGGACTTTTTTCAGTAAATACTACAACAGTACATGATCTGCAGTTGGTTGAATACAGGTGGAGAGTCAACCGTGGATTTTCAACTGTGTGAGAGGTGGAGGCCCCTGACCCCCATGTTGTTCTAGGGTCAACTATATATAAAGAACACCCAAAACACAGAGTAAAAACTAGTTAGAAACTGAGCAAAATAAATAAGGTGACTTTGCACCAAGAAAGATATCTAGATGGCAAAAAAGCACATAAAAATATATTCAGCATTATTATTCATTAGGCAAATACAAATTTAAGAAATAATTATGTATCACCATACACCTAACCAGCTCTCAAATAAAATATAAAGATGACACCAAATGTTTATGAGGATGCAAAGAAATGATCACTCATACATTGCCGATGGAAATGTAAAATGTTTTGCTACTCTGGAAAACAGTTTGGCAATAAACACTAAGTACCTTTTATCCTGCAATTGCACTCCTGGTCTTTTATCACAGAGAAATGAAAAGGTATGTTCACACAACAACCTGCAGACAGGTAAGTTCATAACAGCTCTATTCATGGTAGCCCCAAACTGGAAATAACCCATGTTCCTTTCAGTGGGTGAATGAGTAAACAAACTCTGGTATATCCATATCATGGACTATTACTCAGCAATCAAAAGAACTGTTCATACACCAACTGTTTGGGTAAATCTCCAGATTATTATACTAAGTGAAAAAAATCTTTAAAATTTGAATACTGTATTTTTTTAATATAACATTCTTGAAATGACAAAATATTAGAAATAAAGAATATATTGATGGCCAGACATCAAGTAGAGAATGGGAAAGGGAGGTAATTGATTGCGATGTAAAAGGACAACATGAAGGACAATTCAGATATTGGAAAAGTTCTGTATCTTGCTTTTTATAAATGTAAATATCCTGGTTGTATTATTTGTACTATTGGTTTTCAACATGCTAGACTGGGAGAAACTGGGAAAAGGATGTATGACATTCCCCTGTATTATTTCTTAATATTGCATGTGGCTCTACCTGTATTTCAAAATTTAATTTAATTTTTAAAATGACATAATACACAAGAAGCACTGGTAAAAAACTACCTGCAGTGAACATTGAATATTGAGATAATTAAATTACTAAAGAATAATAGTTATAGAACACATGGTCAGTATTACTTTAAAAAAGTGTTCATAATCTAAGCAACAGAATTGGGACATAAGTTAAATAGAAAAGGGAGAAAAAAATAATAGTAGCAATCATGTTTTTTTTTATAGCAATATTCAATAAATTCTGTAAAAGTAGCTAAAACCCTATTATGAAAACCATTAAGAGACTGAATCTATTTTCTTAATACTAAAAAGGTGTTTCAGAAATTGTATCTTTTGAGG
Source organism: Hippopotamus amphibius kiboko (assembly GCF_030028045.1). Classification (NCBI taxonomy): domain Eukaryota; kingdom Metazoa; phylum Chordata; class Mammalia; order Artiodactyla; family Hippopotamidae; genus Hippopotamus; species Hippopotamus amphibius. The sequence continues at coordinate 45,880,238 of NC_080191.1, read as the reverse complement.
TGGAAAACACTAATGTGAATTTCTAATTCTTTTCAGATTCACTTCAGGTTGCTTGTTATTCATTACAGTAAAATTAAAATATATTTATTACATATGGATATAGTATAACTCATTATAAAATCTCTATATGCCTATAGAGCAAATTTTAGATTGATGTTAATAAAATATTGAACCAAGTTATTTGTATGTAGCTAAATTTTGAATTTTATGTTATTTTTAATGTGTTTATTCATGTATTTGTTTTCCCTTGTATAGTTTCATACAAGTATGATTTGAAATTTAAACACTGGACTTTTTCTTTAAAATGATGTTTAAATTAAAGCAGAATAAATTCTTTTTGTTATTGATACTTTTGAGATGAATTGAAGCAGAAGAATGATATTAGTATGAGAACTGTGTGTGTCTTTCTCCTCCCCTTCTATGATGAATAGGTTCTATTAAATTAATATCAAAATATGCCAAGTATTAGAATTTTATTCTGAGGTTTTTTTTTTCCTGTGCAATAACTTTCATTCCCTGGAGAAGTATCAAGCATGTCATCCTGTCTCACTGAAATAGATAGATCCAGTCATACACCCAAAGAAATAAACATATAGTTGTAATTACATTATGGAGTAGATTCATACTTCAATATTGTCTTTATAGTAAAAGTTCTTAAATTCTCCATTGACTTTCAACAAATTCCTTTAACCTATATGCTTATGGGAGTAAAATATTATAAAACAATAAATATTTTTCTAGGAAAAAGTCTTTTAAAGAATTAAGAAAAAGCTTGTATTTTCTAACTGAGATAAATATTGCTCCCTAAGTCACATTACATTTTTACCATAATAAAATTTTGCTTTGTTTTGTTTTTATCTTTTAAGAGACTATGTGTTTTCCTAAAATAAAATTATTGAGAAAGATAGGATATTTTATCACAGTTTTGTATGTCTTTTAGGCAAAATTTTTAGCTCTATCTAGTCTCTATACATTTACTTTTAAGCCTAAGGTTTTTGCCATTACTTCTCATAACAAAACGTCTTGTATAATAGCTTTTAAATGTTTATATAAGAGTCTAGTTAGCACACTCATTACTACTTATACTTATTTATATTCTTTACAATTCATTTGTTTATGGTTTAATGTTAGGTCTTAGTATCAAATATTTTTTTAAAAGTTGTTATGGAATCTATTACTTTTTAAATAAACATTCTGTTGTATCTACCTAATGTGAGATATGTTTTTGTTTATATTCCTGATAATTTTTAAAGCTTAACATCCATGCAGATTACAGTAGAGTACAGTGGAGAAGGCAGTGGAACAAGTAGGTTGTACTATCAATTTATTTAATAACTGTGCTTCCTTGATTACTTCAACTTTAGGTTTTAATTGCCTCACTTCTAACATGGAGATCATTAATCTTCCTTACAGTGATATATGATTTAAGAACCAAAAAAGATGCTTTTAAAAAGCACTTTATATATTCAATATTAATAGAAAGTATTACTATGATCATAAGTCTCTAATATTGGCAACTGGGATATTTTATAAATTGAAAATAATATAATTCTACACATATTTTCCTTCCTGGTTTGTACTACTGCTGCTTTCAGGGACAGTTTTCCTGTTTAATGAAAGATCAGACATTTGAATAGGCCAATTTGATGTTGCTATGACTCCTTTCATGAATAAATAAACTCAATGTTCCAGATGCACAAATGTAATTTTCTAATAAGATATTATTTTTGTCTGATAGTCCTCCCTTTATTTCTTAGTCTACCTAAACTCTGAGCAAACCTTAAAAACTTGCAGGTGTATCAGGGAAAGATGGCATTTTATCATGTTTGAAATGAAATTGTTGTAACAATTAAGAGCAAAAGGAGAATGAGTTGAAAACAACTCATTCTTAATTGCCAAATCTTTTAGAATTTACATAAAATTACACTCATCTAAATTCAGCAGTTTAGTGATCAGTTTTGATACTTTTTTATCTAATTTCACCTGGGAGCAGAAGTGCAAAATTAGTATATGTTCAATTCTACAACTGCATTCAAAGAAGTAAGAAAAGCAAGTTATTCATAGTGCAAAGGCAAGTTTCTGCAAAGAAAAGAACTATGATTGTTCTTGAATCTCTAGTACCTGAGTAGTGTATAAATATTACATGCAACTAGAAGGGCAACTCTATCTCAAAGATGGCATAGCACCTTTTAGGGTACAGATTATCTGTAGCTCAAATAATTCCTTTAAGAGGGGGTTCCCAGCAATCTGTTTAGCAGACTGATACCATCTCTTACACTTCTAAGCATCATTACAAGAAGAAATCCAGCATATATTAGCTTTAAGGCAGGAAAATCACTATGGCTCCAAGTCTAATATGTTCTGTGATGAATGTTTCAAGTGACATTAATGGCTGCCCAATGAAGAATTTAAAAATTGCAGTCTAGAGTTTTAAAATTTCAGATTCTCATCTAAGCGCTGAAGTGACTCTCATCTAAGTGTTCTGTCTTCAAGGAGATCATGGCCCGCAGGGGGAGATAGACACTTTAAAAGACAATTCTGAAACACGAAACAGATGCTAAATTTGATAGATGGTCAAAGTCCTACGGGACTGCAAAGCAAAACAAATTGTTAAAGGTTTGGGAGTCAAAGTCATTTGAACAGTGTGTAAGTTTTTTAATGGTTAAGAAGCCCATCTCACTAAATAAGTTAATTGTGTGTGTTTGTGTGTGTGTTGGGGGGGGTTGTAATACAGCACTAACTGCACACTATTCAGCAAGTAGCCTTTTTGCTTTGTCACTACGGCTGGCCTCTTTGCTATCCCTGCTGTAAAAGATCTGCATCATCCTTTTCAAATGCTGCATTGCTTCCCTCTTCCATAGCAAAATCCTCTCAGGAAAGATGGCTGCCTAAGGATTTTCTCCAGCCTTGGAGGTGTTGCACAGCTTCTAGCCCTCTATAGACCCTCTATCCAGAAGGTGGTCTTGGCTCCAAAGTAAAAAATGTTCTAGTTCCTGTGCACTACAGTATGGAAACACATTCTTTTTTTTTTTTTCTTTATATGGACTACCTTTCTCTAAAAGTATGTAACACCCCAATTGTTCCCCAGTTCACTTAGTTTTGTTGCTAGATGAACCAGGAGAGATTATTTTCTAGAAAGAACAAAATGGTTAAATAAAAAAAGTACTTTAGTACGAGTCAGATTCTTTTATATTAAATATAACCATGCATATTTTATGGAATGATGTGTCAGCAGATGTGAAACTACAATATAAAGACATGACTAAGATATCCATTCTAAATGAATGTGGAAAAAATAAATGAAATGAGTTATTTCAATATGACAGTGCAGTCCACAGGGTTTTTTTCTTCTTTTTTAAAATACCCTCAATAAATATCTTCAATAAATATCTTTTTGAAGTATAGTTGATTTACAATATTGTGTTAGTCTCAGGTGTACAGCAAAGTAATTCAGTGATTTCAGATTATTTTCTGTTATAGGTTATTACAAGATATTAAATCCCTGTGCTATACAGTAAATCCTTGCTGCTTTTCTATTTTATGTATAGTAGTTTGTATCTGTTAATCCCGTACTCCTAATTTATCCCTCCCCCCTCCCTATCCCCGTTGGTAACCATAAATTTGTTTTCTATGTCAGTCCACAGGATTTTTTGTGTGTGACATCTCTAATTTAAAGGTCTTTACAAGGAAAAGCATGGCAACTTTAAGAACACTGAAGTGTAAAATGGAGACATGAGCAGGACCAGTAATAGAAGATAACCTAAATCATATTACACTAATGACAACCAATAAGCCAAAGTTAGTGTTTAAAACATATACAATCATGGGGGAAGCAAGAACTGGGCTCAATAAAATACACGAAGGGTAAAAATTGATGCCACAGATCCGATAAAAATGGGCAAGTAGAAGCTTATTTACTCAACTATTCTCTGTAATATGTACTGATAATAATAAAAGTAACAGAACCTACATTTTAAATGATGATAAAACATGCAAAAGATTTCCTTAAAAAATTCAAAACACAACTTTTGTGTTTATTAAGTGGATGGACATTTTGTGGATATACTAAGTGGATTATTTTGTGGATATTGTCTCAATTCTATGAAGATATCAATGATATCCTAGTTATTTATTTGTGTATTTATATATTTATTTATTTATCTTTATTTATTTTTTTTAATTTAATCTAGACTAATAAACTGGTGAGAAAAAAATGAAAGAAAAAATCTGAAACAAGAGATTAAGGGAAGATATTGCCAGTGGTAAAAGAAAGTATAAACTTACATTATTACAAACAGTATGCTATGGGCAAAGAAATAACCCAAAAAATAAACTGAAATTTTTAGAAAGGAAGGCCTCCAAATTTACACAGATATTTGGTGTCTAATAAGATGTCATGTCAGTAAGTGGAGAAAATCTGAATTATTCATTACAGTATTGGGAAAACTTCGTAGCCAGGAAGCAATATAAATTCCCTTACAAGAAATAATATTTGAAATGGATCACAGATTTTAATGGTATAAAGCAAAACTTGCTAAAAATTAAAACAAGCAAATAAAAATGCCCCAACACAAATGAGGTAAGTAAACAAATCCTTTCAAAGAAAAATACTGATATATAAATGTGATAATGTATCTCTTAAGGGTCTTTGAGTTATAAACAACAGAAAGATGACTCTTTTATACTGTATTTAAATCAAAAACAAGATATTTGGGGATAGCTTTTAGTTGAAGGAAAAGCTGAGCAGCTGGGTTGAAAGACAAAAGAGAGATTTAAGAATTTTAGAGACTGTCATTCACAAGAATCAGCTGCAACAATTTCCAGTTTTTTTTTTTTAATTTAAATTTTATAATCTCAGGAGAGAAAATCTAATGACACAGTCTTGGTACTTTTCCATAAAATCAGCTGTGGAGAGGCTAGGGGTCCTCTACCCGCAGACAATGAGTCCCTTTGCTGGTGCTATTGCCTTGGACACATACCTTTGTGAGCCAGGATTCACCGGGGGGTCTGGAATAACTACACGTTTTAATCACCAGCAGGACAGACAAATACAATGAAAAACTCACAAAAACAAATATCAAAAAGGAGAGCATTGCACAACAAATATGGTAGTGACTACATTTCCACTTTTAAGAGAGAACATGTATAAATAAAATTCTCAAAAAACAAGCCATGAAGAATATCAAGATCGATAAAGGCAGGGACATTGAGTGGGTTACATGGTAACTCAAGCAAGTTTCTTTCCTCTAACACATCTGTTTTTTCACCTGAGTAATAGGGTTGAAAATGGTACACAATTCATGCTACTTTGTAGATTAGAGGAAATAATCCATGTAAATAAAAAGATTTATGGTAGCACCCATCATGGAGTAAGTGCTCAATAAATAATAGCTATACTTGCTTTGATAAATATTATTATTAACCCCCTAGAAATGGGTAATTTATGTATATAAAAGATTACAGGTAAAAATATAAATGGTCAATAAACCTATAGAAAAGAACTCTCAACTGTATTCGTATTTAAAGTTTAAACATTTTTGGACAATTAGGGAAATCTCATTTGCCTGTTAGATGGGTAAATGTCAATTAATACCAAATATTGCTGAGGGTTTTCAGTTGACCCTAAATTGCTACAAACTTTTGAAAACAATTTATTGTTATCTCCCCAAATAAAGGAGATATGCCAACTCTTTATTAGTAGGTAGAGATATTTTCCCTCAGAATGAGACAAACTCCACTGGGACCAGGGGCCTGCCTGCTCTTTGGCCTGTCACCTTGCCCCATCTCCTGTGTGTTGTGATCATCTTCTAGGGCCAGAGACAAAAGGCAAGTGGGGACGTGTGCAATGGGCTTGCCATCCAACATGCATGTAGCTAGACGCATATCGAAGTTGGCAAGACCAAACTCTGTCATCAAGTGGTATGGGATCTGGGTAGTCATGAATAGAGGGAGATGCTTATTTGGCTATAAATCCCAGGCTTGCATTTCAATCTAGCTTTGCCCAAGAACCTTGGATTTGTGGAGTCCGGGACATTTCCCTTTCATTAATAATCCTTTCTCTTGATCTCCATTTGCCTTCATGCTTCTCTTTACTATCAGTTAAAACACATCAAAGAGGCAAATGGTTAATATCCCAAAGCTCCAATTAAATCTATTTCTACACATTTATCTACAGATGCATTTACATAAATGCCTAAATATGTTTGTACAGAATCTTGCTTCCCACATTGTTATAATAATAAGGAAAAAGAAAATAATGTGTATTTTTTAGGGATCAGTGAAATAAATTATATCTTTAAAATGGGATATTATGTCATTATTTTAAAATAATGGAAATGCATAAGTACTGATATAAAAACTGTTCATTACACATTATTAAGAAAAACAGCAAGGTAGAATATAGGAAATGTAACATGATATTTACATAAAATACACACACACATGCACACACGTGCACACACACACACACTCTAATCTTACATGTTTGCCTCAGGGGGCACGATTCAACTGCTCTCCCTCAAAGACCAGGCAAGTGTTATCAATATCTGTTGTAGCTAACTGAAAGAATTAGGAAGCAGTGGTAGGAGGGAAGATGAATTTCACACTTAAGTGCATTCAAATTTAGTTTTTAAAATTTTAAAGTACCATATTGCCCAAACAAACCAAAAAATGATTTGCCTCAAACTGCTAGTGGGTGAATTCTAATACAAACATTCATATTCATTGAACAGTTCTAGGAGGCTGCATGAAAAATTTCTAACAGAGATTAATATTTTGGAGTGGAGCCACGATGGTGAAAGGTGACCTTAATTTTATATTTTATACTCTTCTATGCAGTTTTACATTTTTTTTACTGTCGGCATGTTTATCTTTATGCTAAAAAGTCTTACATAAATAAAATGCATGACAAATCAATGAAACTGCTTTATTAATATTTGAAATATATACAACATAAAACTTTTGATAAAATAGAAAATATTCATGTCTGGACACTCCCACCCCAGCAATATATAATTGCATATATTTCTCTATATGTATTCTATTCTAAAGTTTTATTGTAATATTATAATGCTCTATTATTATATGGAAATCTTTATAATATGTTATATGGTTTTATACATATACTTTCTACATGATGCTATTTCACCTGGAATTTTCTTCTCCTCTCCACCCCTTAATATCTGGGAAACATATGTTCATTCTTCTCGACTTGCTCATGGTGAGTAGCTTATGTTAGTCCCAGCCTCCCCCTCCCTAATAGTGGTGAATCACTCGTTCTCCTCTACTCCTCCTTTATGCTACATAGTTTCATCAAGTACACATCATATGGACTTAATATTTATTAGAATGTGTTTTCTCCCTCTTTTGTAGTCTAAAATTTCCTTGAGGGCAGAAACAATGCCTGATTTTTCTTGCTATCACCATACCCATGTAGAATGCTCCAAATAAAATTGTTCACAAACTTTTTAAAGCAAACTGAGAGAAGGCCTTTTATTTGTAGTCTGTAAATCATCCTTAGAGTCTAGAATAAAAGGAATAACTGCTCTTTTTTGAGGACTCGCTGTGACATTTCTTACGCACTGGATGTGTATTATCTCATTTAAGACTTGTGGAAACTCTATAGATAATTAATCTCACTTACCAGATGAGGAACTTGAGGTTTTGAATCATTAATTTTCTTGGCTAAACTTTAAGACATAAAACTTGTGTATGAGGTCAGGGATAAGGATTTGAATAAAGAGAATCATATAAGTTTTCTACAACTCAAGAAAGCATAAAATGTGAGTAATGCTTTAAATCTATTTCTTCATGTTTAAAATGAATATAAGAGGAATTTTACCTCAACAGCAGGACAATTAAAATTTGGAAATAAATTGAAAATCACAATATAGGAAATATTTTTGTGATTAAAAAATAAGTAGAAACAAAAACTCAGTGAATACAAATGAATTAGCTTGTAAATGTATGTAAACATGTCTCAGCATTATAATACACTATAATATGTTAATTACTTATTGGACCGTGTGTATTACAAAATATAGTTTGCTCAAGAAGATGATACAAAAAGACAAGAAAAACAGAAGGCTATTTTAAAAGTTTTTAACTATAAAGGGATGTAAATTCAAATGAATCAAAGTTATTTCAAATTATACTTTTCAAGGAGAAGCATTACAGGAGCTCTTAAATAGAAAACATAACAGAAAGTTTATAAATATTACTGCAATAAAACATTTAAGAGATTACAGAAAAATAAAATATCCTAAAGCAAAAGAATCAGCAAGTGATTAAGTCATTGAGAGAAAGAGACTTAAAAATTCATCTTCTTAGGGCACTTGTAGTAAAGAAAATATATATTTTAAATAGAATGGAAATTTTCAAATTAAAAGAAAATGCCTGCAATCATAAATCTGTGTTTAAAAAGTAGAAAAAAAAGTAGGAATTTCTTCTACTCCCCACCCCAGTATTACTAACTTTAAAAATATAGTTTCTTTAGGTTCTCAAAGAGTATAAAATATTCATATATAAAATATGAATAGGAATTCATATTCTTGAACTTGAATCATGAAATTTCTCCTCCCTGCTTTAAAGAGTGGTTAGAACTTTATCATTTCCTGTGTCCATACTGATCCTGATTGTGATGTAGAGGTATAGGCAAAAGATGAATTGCCATTAGTTGCTAATTGTGAATATAGAGACCTCTAAGGAAATCCATGAGATCATGAAGACATCTGTCTCTCAGCATGTTTATGTAAGAGAAAGCACCCCCGAAAAGATACCACTCAGTACTAAATGACCTGCTTCGGGCCTTAAAGCTCATGGTCTCCAAGCTGCTTAGTGGCCTGTGTCAAAAAAAATTACTCGTTTCAGTCCAATTTCTCTCAACTCAATAACCCTTAAGGCTCTCAAAACAAAGTTAAAATTATTTTCAATTGCTTTGGACTGGGATGTGTCAGGCAGTCACCCACATTTTCATCAATAGAACAAAGCACTCACCCTGAAACCTTTCTCTTTTGCTCATGAATCAAAATTCCAATGAGCTGATTTCTGTTTTGGTCTAGAAGAGATTTATGAGAAATGGGATTTTTCTGACTCATGACTGAGCAAAGTTCTCTGCATATATATTGCTGAGAAAAACAGCATGGCTAATCATCTCACTTAACTCTAAATAATGCATGTTTGATTATGGAGTGTAATACAAAAGTCCAGCAATCGAGAAGCTTGACAGAAAGGAGAGCAAGTCTTCCCATTCTGGATGCTACGTTTTAGTGAATGACTTTTCTCAATATGGTTTATTTAGTCACACGTTCTAATATCAGTTCATTGTGTCAGAAAGGTAAAATCACAAGAATTAGCGATGAAGAATTTCACTTACTCAGCTGCCTGTCGCCACCTGTCAACTTTCTACCCATTCATCACCTAGCCTGTCACACTTGACATAAGCTTCTGAAGGGCTGGGCGACAAGGGGGCAGGAGAGGCTGGATAAATGTCTTCATGATCATCTTTAGCAATGTCAGTAGCTCAGCACTCTCAGTATTTTAGACTTGCCTGTGACAGCTTTTCCACCAGCGCTGAAGCTGCATTCCAAATTGATATTTGTGGCGGCTTGGATTCTGGGCTAGAGCAACGCCTAGGGCAAGCCAATTTCTGCAGTTTGATACCAGTAAACAATATGATCTCTCTTTGTGTTTATATGGATGAGCTGGAGTGGAATGAGGGAAGGATAACTTCAAATGACAGTTGCCACAGGTGATTAACTTTTTTTGTCTTTTACAGATTTACTCTGCCTACTCTAATTTAAATTGGTGTTCATAATGATCCTTTCATTTTGCATAAGAGCTGAAGAGATGATTTTACTCATGAAACAAATAAGCAGGCAGGATGCCATGCAAGAAGATGATGTTCCCGACTCACTGTAGCTTTTTTAAGTGTGTTGGGAGATGTTTCCTCTGTATGGCTACCCACTGGACCAGTCCACTTGTGACCAGGAGATGCAATTGTGAGGCAGCTGATTGGAGAAAGACGTGGGGACAAGTGATACTCCTAAGGTCAAGGATGAGGTGCTGTGAGGTTCAGAGAGGCAACATGACGTTGCCTCTCAGGGAAAGAGCTCACACTCAGCCAGACAGAGAATAAAATATTCCAGCTCCACATTTTTAATTATAAGCAGGGAAAAGTAACTTAATCTCACTGGGACTTCAATGAACGGAGGGGAAAATAAACAGAAGATACTGCGAAGGGCTATCATGAGGCTATTACAGTGTGCATGAAAGTGTTTCAAAAATTACAAAGCATCGTTCAAGTATTAGTTAAATATTATTAATAATTATCTCATATCAAAGGAAAATCAACAGGCTGACAATTGAGACTTTAAACTTGGCCTTGGGAATCCGAAAGAGTACAGAATCTCATGTTTTATTAATTCTGCTCTGTTTTGTGTGGTCTATTATTAGGCATTTTTTAGTTTTCTATTTTGGGTATATGTAAACATGAACACAGTAGTGTTAGTATATATCAAAATATTTAAGTAATGCATATTTAGAGAAGCTGGCAGCATAGAAATGAGCAGCATCTCGTGGGAAAATTACAACATAGAAATAAAGCAGTACAATGCTAAAGGAAAGGCTTTCAAGTATAATGACCATCCAGACCACAATTCGTTTTTACACATCATGATTAACAAGTTGATTTTTGAAAATGAGTGAAAAACTCACGTTTTCATTTTATTGCAGAAATATCCTGAGGATGTGTGATTCCAATGGAAAATATCAAGATTTTTTGCTTTCTCTTTGCTCAGTCAATAGTCAGAGGCTGTACTATGATTACCTGACATACATTCAAACAAATGTGAGCTCCCACATTGATCTATTGCTCTCCGGGGAGCAGAGCTCTCAGAAGCTCTGTTTCTGAATAACAAGGTGAGAGTGAGCCAATACAAACTTCCTTTGAAAGAAAATGTCAGATTTGGAATAGAAAAACAACAGAAATATCATGGCCTTCTTGAAAAGATACATAGGGCTACAATTGCTAAAGTTCATCCTGTAGACACACACCCTCAGAAAATCTGATGAGCATGTATACCCAAAATATTTATGTGTGCTAACTGCCCAATCAATTCCCAGAGAAAAGAAACAGAAGCACCAATAACTCTAAACTGAATTAGAAATATATTTCTATTTGAAACCCAAAGTTGAGCAGTGTTTCCTTTGTTCTAACTAGGCAGTACCTGTCTGCCCTCTGAAGCAGTCCATGACATTTATTCAATACATGAAAACTTACAAGGCAAAAAGATCTACAGGAAATAAAATATTGATTATTTTTTTCTCCAAAACATTATCCTTTTTTTATACCTCGTAACCTCTTAGCAAGCCCAGTATTTTATCTTATGAACTATCTGCCTCCAGCCTCTCCCTAGTCCAATCATCATAAGACAATTGTCGGATTTGAATTTCAAAAGCTCACTTCTGATCATGACCCTTGCTTCCCAAGCCTTTAATTGCTTCCTATTGCTACCACACACACACACACACACACACACACACACTCACACATCCTCCACAAGGTGCACTATGACATGACAGCAATGTTTTTATCTTTATTGCCTGTTAGTCCCCCCATATATAGTTACATTGCAGTCAAACAGAAGTGCTTATATTCTTCCTAATACTACTTGGTTTTTCCTTCTCTGCTCACAGTGCTTTTTTTGCCTGGAATGTCCTCACTCTTCTTGCATCTCTGCCTAGTTGGCATTTTAGATATCCTTCAAGGGCTATGTCAAAAATCATACACTCAATTTTCTGCTTGAATATCATTTCTCAGCATCCCAAAATACCCTAAAAATACTTAAGACTCAAAAGGATATGGTAACCTTTAACAATGACTCTCTAACTGCCACCAGAATCGGGGAAGGATTTTTATGGTTTAGAAGATATATGAGCCTGAAGTGTCATTCCATATTGGTGATTAGTCCTGGCTTGTTTGCTGTCATTTGAGGAGCCTACACTGTAGAGCTGATGGAAAACAAGTTTGTCCCAACCCCTTTGACCATTCTCTAGTGTTAAGACCCAGGCACCTTACTAGTGTCTCTCTACTTCATTCTATTAATTTTTAAATGGCCAGATATTTTATTACATTTCATTTTCATAAATGAATTACCATTCCCAGAAACTGTGGGGTTCAGGAAGGAGGGATAGTTGGTAAAGTGATTTCCACAGCAGGATAATTCAGACAAGACAGAGCTTGTGGGAAAAGTTGGAGAAACAAGAAACTGAAATGATTTATCTGTGGATGAGACATGTTGTGTAATCCCTTGGTCAGAGCATCAGATGAAGAGGAAGTCAGAAATAAGAAATAGATGATAGATAGGTGATAGATAGATAATAGATAGATGATAGATAGATAGATAGATAGATAGATGATAAAGATATAGCTATAGATACAGATCTCAAAAGCATAAATATACTAAATAAATACTTGTGAAAACAATGGAAATTGACCCAGGATCTATGTATATTGACCTGCCTCTCTCAGCTACAGATATGAGGAAAAGAGCATATCAAACACCCAGGTGCAGGTGTCTCTTGTTCTGTTTCTTTTAAGTGCATGTAAAAATAGTTTAGCTTTGTTTTTGAGAATCAAGGACATTGTGTGAAATGAATTGTGTGCAACTATTTTTGCTTACTCTGTAGGTCTGCAATATGCATTATAATACAAAATGTATGAATGTGCTTGATATTGTGAGACACTACATTTCTGCTGATATTATCTGACACCCCTCCGCAAGTGGATTGAATAGGGAATAGGGGGCTAAGTATACGCCAAATATCCTAAGTTTTTGTCTCCACCAATTCTTGATGGGGTTTTCCTACTTTTAGGATAGGTAAAAAAGAAAATACCTTGCATGGGACCTATGAAAAATACTGAATATTCAGTGAAATAGTGGCATAAACACTTCAGACATGCCCAGCTGTGAGTTATAGGGAAACATCTGAGAAGTAAAAAACATTAGAAATAAGATGTTTTCCTATAAGATGCAACTCACTGTGGATGACTAAAGTAACGCTCTCTTATTCAAAAGGCACTGGAATAAGATGTTCTAAAATAAATAAAACAATAGAGTCCAATAGCATTCCAAGAAAATTAATAGATTAATAAAGGGAGCTCTCAGTGAATATTAGCAAACATAGTATTAGTTACTGTGGCTCATAAAAGAAGGTATATAAGTGAGCCATAAAAGGTAAATCATGAAAGCTTTTAAGGGGAGCAAAAAAACCAATAAAACCATCTCAATAAAAGCAATCAGTGGGTATAGCTACTGAGACTCAAAAAAAAAAAATCATTGATAAAATTATGTACCAAATTTATTAAAAATTTTAAAAACCTGGGATCTGGGGAAGTGTTCTGTCATGGATACAAAGCTATCTTAGAGACAAGAGGAAAGGTTAGGAGTTAAGGAGGCACTTTTCTAAATAAAGAAGTATAAACACCAATGTTCCTTTGGGAGCAGTGCCAGTATATGTCTTATTTAACATTTTTATAAATGATTTAGGGGAAAAGTGCATAAGGGACTCTCACAGTTTCTGGAAGATTTTTTCTGAGTAATGTAAATGATCTTAGGAATATTTTGTAATTTGCCTTATAAATGGCAAATTAATTTTAATTTGGGGCAGGTTACTTAGAAAAAAATCCAATTTAAATGTAGAGGATGTTCAGCTTGGAAATATCAGTTTTCACATAGATTATAGACCTTGTAATTATTGCAAATCATATCTTTCAACACAGCAGGAAAGAGGGATTGCTGTATTTAAGTATAATGGTAACAAGTGCTCACCATCACTAAGCATGCTCTTTGGAAGCCTACTAATAATACTGTCCTGCATTTACACTATAGCCAAGCCTACATATATATGGAATCTCCAAATCTCCAGGCAAATAAAATTTCCTAAGAAATTAGGGGACTGCATATTTCAAAAGAAAAGACTAATTCCCTCAGGCTATGCTGTGAAACACATAACTTCCTTCCTGATCAATACCCACTTCCATATTTACCCATCTCCTACTACATCTTCAGCAGCTCGCCTGCTCAGTATTTGCTTTTTCCCATCAACATCAGTATATAAACCCACTCTGAGAGGCCATGTTGCAAATCCAATGGACTTTTAAAATCCAATCTAGTACAAGAAAGAATATTGGGCATATAAATTTGTGTCTGCTATCTCCTGAAAGTCTCAGAATAATAGATAAAAAACAGACAAACTAAATACATTTTCTGTGTACATTTATGGAGGTTAAGTGTAGATATAAGCAGAATAAGGATTTGGCAAATTTCTGAAAGACAAGGTCATGTGGAAGAAAGTGGCAAAAAATTGAAAGGGGAGATGAGGGCCAAAACCTCATCCCCTAATGAAGTATAAATGCTAATAAGAAGATCTTACTGTGAATTAACTCAAATTATCAATGAAAAGTGAGAATGAGGCATCAAAATAGTTTTTGAAAGTAAAGAAACAAAAATAAATTACAGAGGATGATTCCAGTAAATTAGGCCTAGAAATTGGACTAGATAATTTAACAGTTAAAGAACAAAAGTATTAACATATAAATATCTTTGTAATATGGTGAAAAAGATGTGTTTATTTTCTTAATAAGAAAGATGAATGTATTTTGAGTTAACGGATCAAAAACTAGAGGTATAAACAAATTATGTAGAAACATGGAGGCACTTTCCAGAAATAACAAAAAATGGAAATGATCAAGAAACACTTGACTGTGTTTTGGAAGCTGGATAAAGTTGAAGAGGAAAAGGGGAGGGGCAGGGATAAAGCATGAATGTGAACGGGCCATTGGAAGTTATTATTCAGAGATGTGAAACTTTCCTAGTTTTTCACCCAACTATCTGTACTGTCTCTTAAAGTCTTTATTTCCATCTTTCCCTCAACTTAGCTGCTTCAAAAATTGCCAAGTTTTCAATTACCTGGGAGTCCATATAAGGCCATTTTTCTTCTCATTCTGTACCCTGTACTTAGGTTAGCAGCTACTGCTCTGTTTTTAAATACCATAAGTATGCATATGAATCACATGTTTTATTTTCAGATTCTCTTCTAAGCTCTGGAACATACATCTATCTAATACCATCACTTGGATTTCTCATAAATATACAAATACAGCATGTGTGAAACTAAATGCTCAATGTCATCCCTCAAACACATTTCTTTCACAGTGTTCCTCGCATGTGCAATGGACAACCAGTGTTCATGGCAGAAACCTGGGAAGAATTCTTGAAACCACTCTCTCATCACCCACCTTTAATCTATCTCTTGAATTTCTATTAAAATATTCCCTTCTTCTCATTTTACTCACATTATTACAAGTTACTAGAACTATTTTATTTTTAAATTTTTATTGAAAGATAGTTGATTTACAATGTTGTGTTAATTTCAGGTGCACAGCAAAGTTATTCAGTTACTCAGTATATTCTTTTATATACTGAGATATATGTATGTATATATATATTCTTTTTCAGATTCTTTTCCATTACAGATTATTACAAGATATTGAGTATAGTGCCCTGTGCTATACAGTAGGTCCTGGTTGATTATCTATTTTATATATAGTAGTTTGTATATTTTAATCCCAAACACCTAAATTACTTATGCAAACTATTTTAAAAGCCTTCTAATTGATATATCTTGTTCTCTTCCCATCTTTCTCCAATCCTCTGCTCAAAAAGCAGTAAAATTGATATTGTTAAAATATAAACGAATGTAGTTTTTCTTCTTAAAAATGCTGTTTTCTTAAAATAAATTAATGCACTAAGTGTAACCTGCAATGTCCAACTTTTAAATTTTTCTTTTCATTTACTCTTTTATTGCAAGAATATTGGGTTCTTTCAATTTCTAGACAGCACCAAATTCTTTTAGGTTCAAGGCCAAGTTACTAACTCTACCTACTGTCCCATCCTGTCCAATTTCCCTCGCATTACCCTTCACACAAATCACTGCCTATCAATGCCTGCTCAATTTTCTTGCCGTAGATTCAATTTCCTTTAGTTAGAGACAATTTTTATGATACTCAGACTTGATTTATACATCTCCATTACCACTTTGATAACATTTTTTTCTTGTCTTTTATACCATTTGTCACAATTGTTTAATTATTTGCATGGGTGTACTCACAGCCCACCCCCAACAAAATGAAGCTCAAAGTTCTGTGCAATGAGAACTCAGTCTATTATTTTCACTCTTGATTCCACATTATCTAGCACAGTACTTACTTGGAGCTTAGGATATTTATCAATTCACATATTTATAAATTATATTTAATGTGTAGCCCTGATAAGATGGACATGGGCTACATCAAATGTTAGCAGTGCAAAGGAAGCCAATCCCTTGATTAATTATGCCAACTAAATAGTTACTCTTCCATGCACATAAACTTACAAAAATTAAATTCAATTACAATTTCATACACATGTAATATTTTAATGACATACATTACTTGCAAGAGGTTGTAGAAGCTAAAATATAGATAGACGCAACATATCAACTCTATATATGGATAATAAGATATAGGTTACTAAGGAAACTAGAGTCTCTTAATTATCACTTGAGAGTTGATTTGATGTATTTTAATCTTTAAAAATCAATGAATTTTAATTACAAAATTATATATATATTCTTGTTTTACCTGAAATTTCCAATTCTGTCTAATGAATTCAATTTGGCTTGATTTTACAAAATAATTTTTAAAGACATCTTAGCCTATGATCAAGGTTATTGTTCAATTGCACATCTTAGTTTAACCCTCATTTTTAATAATAATTTCTCAAAGTACTGCAGAAAAATGGTTTCGCACAACACCTTGAAATTTTCTGTCATAGCGATTAACATGCCTATTTGTATAATATTGTCTTTCCTATTGATAGGATCCATGAGACAAAAATCATGTATTTCTTGCTCATTATTTTGTTCCTAATATCTAAAACAGTTCTTAAAGCACCGTAAATATTTCTTAACTTATAAATATAATCAAGTAAGAAGACGTGGTTCTAATCTCTTAGGAAACATAATTTAAGATAGATATTGTTGTAGGACAACTTAAAGTAGTTAAATATCTTAAGCATAAACAAAGCATATAGTTTATGCTGAATAATAGTCTTTGAAGTTATATTGTACAAGCAAAGTAAGATCACATAAAATAATTACTGTGGGGTTTAACAAGTGAAAGGAGCACGTACAAAAATTGATTGAGCTTCCTGTTTGCTTTTTAAGACCAATTAAATTCTAGGCCAATCTCTACACCCTGATTTCAGTTTGGTTTACAAACTTAAAGAGAGATATTACCATTTCAGACTCTTGTTTAGAGATTGCAGAAAGTCTAGCATAAAATCAGGAAGCTGGAGCTCCTAAAAGTCCCATATTCCAAGTCAAGTCTAAGACTTAAACTTTCAGGTCAATGCTCAAATAGATGTTGTATTTTTAAAGATATTCACATTGGGATTGACTTCGGCCCAATATGAAACACAAGAAAAAGCTAAAATATACATATTGACAGAGGTAACTTAGATGTTCGCAAATAGGAGAAATCCAGATGCCAGAAGTCCAAAGTAAGACTACAGACTTGAGGTGAAATCAGATTATTTTCAACCAGAGGCTGTTTGTTCTTTTCCTATTCTTTATGTAAATCCTACTGGATTTGAGCCAAGTGATTCCTCAGGTATTGACCAAATCCAGAAAGTGCTGTAAGTAAATTTGGTTTCAATTTGATGAAAGAGAGCTCTTAGGAGATTCTCATATTAAGGTTTAGGTTAGTTTCTACAGAGTCCGCAGCACAAAACAAAATAAAATCTGACATAAATGAATAGGTGGAGCACAGAGGGTTTTTAAGGCAGTAAAATATTCTGTGTGATACTATAATGATGGATACATGTCATTATACATTTACCTGAACCCAGAAAATGTACCTCATCAAAAGTGAACCCTAAGGTAAACCATGGACTTTGAATGATTGTTATGTGAAAATGTGTGTTCATTAGTAGTAACAAATGATTTGTAACAAATCACTCTGGTGGAGAATGTTGATAATGGGGGAGGTTAAGCATGTGTCTGGGCCAAGGGATATATGGAAAATCTCTGTAACTTCCTCTCAATTTTGCTGGGGACCTAAAACCTCTGGAAGATAATAAAGTCTTAAAAAATACCCCAAATCTGTAACAATAATAAAATCAGAACTAAATTAACATTCCAATGAAATTGTTTGGAATTAACACCCTGTGATTGCATTATTTGGTTAAAAATTCATTTCGTTGTATTGCCTTTCACTAAACCTAATTACCAGCCTGTGGAAAATAATTCCATTGCCGATTCTGTCAAAATGATCTCAGCATATAACAACATAAAGTCTATCACCACGGTTATTAAACAAGAATATGAACATCAGTCTCAGCAAAGAAATACTACAGACTAATGATCCACCCTTACTGTAAAACTCAGGAGAGCTATGATGCAAACACATTCTGAAACTTAGTTAATATAAATTCCCTTTTTTTTAAAAGGGATATTTGTACAAAAATCTACATTTTCAGTCCATATACACATAGATACTCACACATATACGTATATCCTGTTCCTATGTAAACACATACACACATGCATACACATACATGAATGGTTCCCAACAGCCACCATCCGTTTATTTATTTATTTATGTATTTTAATTTTTTTATTTTGTTTAATTTTTTAATTTCTAAAATTTTTATTGAAGTATAGTTGGTTTACAATGTTATGTTAGTTTCATGTGTACAGCAAAGTGAATTAATTATATGTATACACATATCCACTCTTTTTAAGATTCTTTTTCCTGTATAGGCCATTACAGAGTATTTAGTAGAGTTCCCTGTGCTATACAGTAGGTCTTTATTACCTATTTTATATTTTATCTATTTTATATATAGTAGTGTGTATATGTCAATTCCAACCTCCCAATTTATCCCTCCCCCCTTATCCCCTGGTAACCGTAAGTTTGTTTTCTGCATCTGTGACTATGTTTTGTAAATAAGTTCATTTGTACCCTTTATTTTAGATTCCGTGTATGTCTACCGTATGACATTTGTCTTTCTGTGTCTTACTTCACTCAGTATGACAATCTCTGGGTCCATCCATGTTTCTTCAAATGGCACTATTTTGTTCTATGTTATGGCTAATATTCCATTGTATATATGTACTATGTCTTCTTTATCCTTTCCTTTGTTGATGGACATTTAGATTGCTTCCATGTCCTGGTTATTGTAGATAGTGCTTCAATGAACATTGGGGTGCTTATATTTTTTCAAATTATGTTTTCCTCTGGGCATATATCTAGGACTAGAATTACTGTGTCATATAGTAGTTCTATTTTTAGTTTTTTAAGGAACCTCCACACTGCTGCCATCCATTTATTTAATGTGATCAATTCCATATACATGTATAGCAGTTTCAAAATTGTTAACTCACACCCCCATGAGAAATGACTTTACTCACCAGACTACAGTGCTTATATACTGTTCCTTTTGTCATTAGTCTTACAGTTTCCAGTCATTTTTAAAGTTACTGAGGTCAGCACTCCTCTTTTTCACCATCTTTAATGTGGTTGTGTAATATATTTGTAGGACAGATATTTTTACCAGAGTCTAAAATCAATCTAAAAATCCCCTACCCTCCTAGTGGATTTTATTTTTAATTTAGAAACTTTGTTTCACTTTTGCTATTAAGCAATAGGAGTTTTGAGAAACAGTCTCATGCAGTATCATGCAGTATCATACAGAATAGTTTCACCATCCTAAAATTCTCTTGTGCTTCACCAAAGTAACCGTCCCCCCATCCAAAACCCCTGGCAAATATTGACCTGTTTTCCATCTCTTACAGCTCTACCTCTTTCAAACTGTCATGTCAATGGAATTATACAGGTTATAGAAATCTTTGTCTTGGTTCTATACTTAAAAATATGCCTTTAAGATGCATCCATGTTGCTGTGTGGAATTATGGCCTTGTCCCTTTTTTTAAAAATTTTTATTTTATTATTTTTTTTATTTTTTTTGGCCTTGTTCCTTTTGGTTGTGGAATAGTGTTCCATACAATTAATGTACCATAGTTCATTCATTCATTCATTCACTAATTGAAGAACAACTTGGTTAGTTCCAGTTTTTGGTGATTATGAATAAAGATGATATAAACGTCTGTGTGCAAGTTTTTCCATGGAAATATGTTTTAAACCAGTTAGGTTAATACCTAAGAGTATGACTGTTGGATCATATATTAATTGAGGTTTAATTTTTTAAGAGACTGACGAACTATCTTCTAAAGATGATGATATTTGTGTGGGTCTATTCTGTGCACTCAGTTCTGTTCCATTGATTTATGTGTTTATTCTTTGACTACTTCCAGATGTCTTGATTAATGTAGTTTTATAGTCATTCTTATAGTCAGATACTGTGAGTGTTCCACATTTGTTCTTCTTCAGTATCGTGTGGGCTATGATAGATCTTTTGTATTTCCATATGGATTTTAGAATCAGTTGGTTAATATCTATAAAATTATTTAGAGTTTGTTCAGGATTTCACTGAACCTATGGATCAAATTGGGAGGAAGTGATATTGTAAAAATATGGAGTCTTTCATCCCATGAACACAAATGATCTCTCAATTTTTTTTAGATTTTCTTTCTTTCTTTCATTAGTCTTTCATAGTTTCCCACATGCAGATCCTATATATTTCGGAGATTTACACCTAAGTACTGACTATATTCTGTCTCTCCAATACCAAGATCTTTCCCTCTGCTGATATTTCTCTTCCCTCAGTTATTTAATGACTGATTTATTCCACCCTTATGATGCAATTGTCCTATTGACAGTCTGTTCCTGGTTACCCTGGGTAAAACAGCAGCAGTCAGTCCATTTATGTTTTATTCCCACATTCTGATTATGTGTTTCACAGTATTTATTACAATCTATGATTTGTTCACCTGATGTTTTTATTGCAGCACCCCTGAATACAATGTAAGTTCCATGAGACCATGTTGGGTGTCCAGTTGCATGTAGACTAATACATAATAGACACTTATGGCAGCCAATACACATCCCAGTATCCACGTCCTTATGTAGCCCACTCTCATATTGTGTGGGCTAACCTCTATAACTAAGAGGAAATTAGACTGTATTTTGGACCATAAGTCTCAAGAAATATGAAAGGATTCAAATGATACAGAGTATGTTCTCTGACCACAGTGTGATTAAATTAGAAATTAATACCAGAAAAATTTCTGAAAAATTTACAAATATTGGAAGTTAAATAATACATTTATAACTAATCCATGGGTCATAAAGTTAATCAAAAAGGGAATTAGAAGAAGTTTGAACTGAATGTAAGTGAAAACACAAATTATCAAAAGCAATAGTTAGAGGGATTATAGCACTAACGAAGAAAGGTACCAAATCAATTACCTCAACAGTGACTTTAAGAAATGTAAAAAAGAGGTCATTAAACCCAAAGTAAGAAGAAGAAAGAAAATAAACAGAAAGAAAATCAATGGCATGGGAAACTGACCAACAATGGAAAAAAATGAAACCAAAACGATTCTCTAAGAAGATCAAAATAATTTATAATGCTCTAGTCAGAGGAATCAGAAAAAAAAAAAAAAAAAAGACAGAGAGAGAGAAGGCTGAATTATCAATGGCAAGAATTAAACATGTGAAATCACTACAGATTCTACAGATATTAAAAGTTAATAGAGAAGTACTATAATAATTTTATGAAAATGAATATGACAATGTGGATTAAGTGGACAAATTTCTGAAACAAACCACCAAAGCCATCTCAATAAGAAATAGATATTCTGAATAATTAACATCTGTAAAGTAATTAATATTGTAATTTAAGATGTTCCAAAAAGAAAAAGAAAAACACATTGTAAATTAACCATACTTCAGTTAAAAAAAAAAAATGTTAGAAAGAAAGAAAAAAAAAAGGACCAGATGGTTTTACTGGAGAATTCAGTTAAACATTAAAAGAAGAAATAATAGGAATTCTAAGCAAACACTTCAAGAAATGTGAAGGGGAGAAAATACTTTCCAGCTAACTCTATGAAGACATCATTATTCTGTTACTTAAATCAGACAAATACCAAAAGAAAACTGTAGATCAATACTTCTCATGAACATTGATTTAAAAATGTTAAACTAAATGTTAGCAAATCCTTCCAACATTAATAAAAATGATAGCACATTGTGATCAAGTGAAGACAAGTACGGCTGGTTTAACATTCAAGAAGCAATTATATTCTCCATATTAACAAATTACATGTAAAATTTTTCAACTGTATAGAAGCAAAAAAAGCATATTACAAAATTCAACATCTACTACTGTAAAAACTCTCAGGAATTTAGAGATAGAATGGAAACCCCTCATTCTGATAAAGGGCTTTCATGAAAAACAAATTGTGAATAGCTGAATGCTTTTATTCTAATATCAGAAATGAGAAAAGCATGTCTGATTTAAGCATAATTTTCAACATTTTACTGGAGGTTATAGCCAGTGCAATATGGGAAAAAAGAGAAATAAAACTCATCTTTTGTTTTTTTCCATTCCAATTTATTTATTTATTTATTTTTTAAACTCTTTATTGGAATATATTTGCTTTACACTCTTGTACCCGTCTCTGAGGTACACCAAAGTGAATCAGCTGCATCTACATACATATCCCCATATCCCCTCCCTCCCATGACTCCTCCCCCACCCTCCCTGTCCTGGCCCTCCAAGGCATCTCCTATGAAGTTGATCTCCTTTTGTTATACAGCAACTTCCCACTAGCTATCTATTTTACAGCTGGTAGTGTAAATATGTCTACGCTATTCATCTTTTTAAAGAAAGAAAGAAATGATTTTTATTTGAAAACATTCAAAAATTCAAAAAAAGAACAATCAAAAATTGGTTTAAAATAATCTTAAATAATATAGAAATATGAAATGATTAGATCTAAATCTGACAAAGAATGCGTAGGATCTATGTACTGAAAACTAAAAAAAGTTGAAAATTTAAAATCAATTTAAAGAAGGCCTAACTATGAGCATTAGCTAGAAATCTCAATATTCTTAAAATGTCAGTTCTCTAACTGATCTATACATATATTAAAGGGAATACTAATCAAAATCTCAGCAGAGTAAATAATGATTAACTATTGATATAATACTGTGAATCTCAAAATAGTTGTGATGTGTAAAAAGCCAGATGAAAAAGAACAGATTTGTTACTATTCTATTTACATGAAAATTCTAGAAAATACAAACATTGATAATGACAGAAAGATGAGTAATAATCTTGGTATGGAAATAGGTGGAAGAAAACAGAGGAAGGTATTATAAAGAGTCCAGAGGAAACTTTGAGAAATAATGGATATATCTACTATCTTGTTTGTGGTGTTGGTTTCATGGTTGTATACATATGTCAAAACTTTCCTGACTGTACAATTTAAATATGTTCAGTATACTCTATGTCAATGATGTGAGAAATAGTTTTTAAAAAGACTGAAAGTAAATGTTCCCCTTTACTCTTTTCCTCAGCCAAACAAAATCTTCCCAAAGATAATCATGGTTGTTTTTGTCCTGTTCTCGTGTATATTTTGATGAATCCATATATGTAATTTTGTATCTACAATTTCTAGTATTTTACATAAATTTTACAATATCTCATATTATTTCCTGACTTTCACAAAAAATAATCAACAGGAAAGAGAAGAAAATTTCCAAGACCTGGAAATATCAATACATATGAATTTTTATATGGCAAGAAGCCACTAACTACCAGGCAGAATGTGTATAAACAGACTCACACTGAGATCATCCTCCCTGAATTTCAGAACAACAAACATACACAGGAGAGTCTTAAAATCTTGGGAAAGATTTTTGGATGAGAAGGAAAAAGGATACTTACCAAGGAATGAGACTCAAATGGCTGTCAAGCTGCATTATTTGTATTGGATTCTAGATGACAAAGAAGCAACATCTTTGAAGCCCTGTGGGATAGGTGTTTTGAACACAAAATTACCAATTTATCCAAGTAAGTTTTCAAGTGTGCCCTCTCTCTTAGCACCAAGTATTTGATGATTCAACTGAAAGCAATCTCAGTAGTTGGTGAAAAGAAAAATAAGTTTGCAGGAAAGGCAAATTTATCATGAAGCCACTGAAGCTTTAACTTCAGTCATGAACTTGCTTATAAGTTTCAGACTCTGTGTATGTGTGTGTGTGTGTGTGTGTAAAAAGAAATTTATTGTAAGATATTGGCTCACATAATTATGGAGGCTAAGTCTCACCATCTGCTATCTGCAATTTGGGGGCCCAGCAAAGCTCCATGATGTAATTAAGTTGGAGTCCAAAGGTGGGAACCTACAAAGTAGCTTCCAGTCGAAGTCTGAAGCCTGAGACCCAGGAGCCCTGAAAACAGGAGAAGACAGAAATCCCAGCTCAAGCAATCAAGCAATAAAGACTGAATTCTTCCTTCTTCCACCTTTTTGTTCTGTTCTGGTCCTTGATCAATTGGATGACGCCTACCCACACCTGTGAAGGCAAACTGCTTTACTATGTTCACCAATTCAAATGCTAATTTCATTTGGAAACACCCTCACCACACACAGAAATAATGTTTTGCCAAATATTTGGGTATCCCACGATCCAACCAGAAAGTTAACAATCGCACTGTGCAAAACCTGGATGTGTGCCTAAATGCAGCAAGTTAAGCAATAGGTATCAAATTAGGAAAAAGATGGGTAAATAGAGATGCCTTTTTCAAGAGGGGGCAAGAGAGGGAAAGATGATGTTAGCAATGGAAAAGCATAAAGAAGTTTCTTCAGAAGACTGACTTAAATATGTTCGTAAGAAATGTGGTAATAGGACTGGAGAAGGTGAAAATTCAGTGGGAAGTGGGACTAATTTATGGAAAAAAGTGTCAGAAAAACAGAAAAAGATTCAGTTAAAATTCATATTGAAAAAATCAGTCTCGAAATAATATAAGGATTGTTTTCCCCTCACCTTAGTATTGTCATGGGAAAGAGTGCTGATGTTCATTTTTAAGGGAGTATGGTTAATGCTGGTCATGCCCGATGGCTTTATTTTTACTTATGAAATGAGAAAAATGCTGTCTGCTAATATAGAGGCATTTTTCTGAGGGGGTTTCCCCTAATGTATAATTTATTTGCAATATTTTCCAGAATGAACAATTATGTTGCAGAATCAATATGACATACATATTGTGATCGGTCCCGAAACACAAAATTCTCTAGACAGCCTCTTTACATGTCTGCTGATTTTACAGATAAATAGACTGAGATGTTTTTAGCATGGCCTGCCAATCAGCTCCTCATCATCTGTGATCACAGGAAGAGCGGTCACCTAAGAATCAAAAGATTTCAGTTCTTCCCACTGCGTTTCTCTGGGCTTCAGCCTCTTCCTCCACATAACACGGATATTTGACTAAGGTCTCTCTTGTTTCTAAAATTGCATGAGTCTATTTTAAATTAATTTGCTATCTAAATAGAAAAATTGGAGTGTGAGAAAAGAAGGAATAATTGTAAAATGAGATAATCAGAACATCTTCAAGAAGAATAAATGATTACACTGAATCTTAAAGACTAAATAGAATCTACATAATAAAATCTAATAAGATTTGTATTCTTTTATAAATTAAATGCTTTCTAATTTATATAACATTTTATTTATGCCTCCTGTCATGGCAATATACTTCATTGTAAGTGTTATTTCCAACCTAAAGACAAGACATTGAGGCTCAGAAAGAAAACAGAATTCTAATTATTGCATACCTGCAATGTTCCAGGCACTGTAAGAGATGATGGCAATTCCAATGCAAATAAGATGTGGCCCATATTCTGGAGGAGCTCACTAATGAATGGAATAAGATGAAGAGATTAGAAAATAAAGAGAGCATAACAGAGTCCCTTGAAAGCCAATCAGAAACTGGCAGGTAACTTTCTTTCTGTTACTCAGATATTTCGTGGCAAATCAAGATAAGGAAAAAAAGTTCCTAATATTTTCTTCATATCACTGTATTATTCTGCTTCATTATTTCACTAGGAGAAATGTATTTATTATATTATGAAGGTGATAATCTAAAAAAATGAAAGGATATATTTATATTCCTAGTCAACTTACATTACACATATTTAACTAGGAATCTGCAATATATCTGAAGTTATTTAGTGCACTTTATGAATAGTCAGTAATAGCCAGTTACAAATAACAATATGAAAAAAAAGCTGAGAACAAATCATTCAGCCCATTATGAGGAATAATATTGCAGTAAGAAATAGAATGGTGACCTATTTTTAAATAATTAAATTTCCTGTAACATATAAGTCATTTTGTCATTGTAACGACTGTCTTCTAAGTAACTCAAATTCTGATTTGTAGTTCTTCACTGTAGTCTAGTTCTGGGTTTTAAGTATAAATAATGTGTTGACTTTCATTAATTATGAAGAGTTATCAGTGTGTCTTCATTTTTGTTACACCTTATATATGAATGTTAGAAAATGAATTATTCCTTTACACAAATATGATGTACATGAAATAATTACTTTAAAATATTTTAAATTCTCAATGATGATAATATATTATATTAAACTATTTTTCAGTGCATACATGAAAATCTTGCATCATATTATCTTAATGGAAAAGTGTTCATACTTGAGTTAATCAATGAAGTTGGTAAACTTGCAGGATACAAAATTAACACACAGAAATCTCTTGCATTTCTATACACTAACAATGAAAGATCAGAAAGAGAAATTAAGGAAACAATCCCATTCACCATTGCAACAAAAAGAATAAAATACCTAGGAATAAACCTAACTAAGGAAGTAAAAGACCTGTACTCAAAAAACTGTAAGACACTAATGAAAGAAATCAAAGATGACACAAACAGATGGAGAGATATACCATGTTCTTGGATTGGAAGGATCAACATTGTGAAAATGACTATATTACCATAAGCAATTTACAGATTCAATGCAATCCCTATCAAATTACCAATGGCATTTTTCACAAAACTAGAACAAGAAATTTTATGATTTGTATGGAAATGCAAAAGACCCCGAATAGCCACAGCAATCTTGAGAAGGAAAGACAGAGTTGGTGGAATCAGGCTTCCTGACTTCAGGCTATACTACAAGGCTACAGTGACCAAGACAGTATGGTACTGGCACAAAAACAGAAATATAGATCAATGCAACAGGATAGAAAGCCCAGAGATAAACTATGGTCAACTAACCTATGACAAAGGAGGCAAGGACATACAATGGAGGAAAGGCAGCCTCTTCAATAAGTGGTGCTGGGAAAATTAGACAGCTACATGTAAAAGAATGAAATTAGAACACTCCTTGACACCATACACAAAAATAAACTCAAAATGGATTAAAGACCTAATGTAAGGCCAGACACTATAAAACTCCTAGAGGAAAACATAGGAAGAACACTCTTTGACATAAATCACAGCAAGATCTTTTTTGATCCACCCCCTAGAGTAATGGAAATAAAAACAAAAATAAATAAGTGGGACCTAATGAAACTTCAGAGCTTCTGCACAGCAAAGGAAACTATAAGCAAGATGAAAAGACAGCCCTCAGAATGGGAGAAAATATTTACAAATGAATCAACAGACAAAGGATTAATCTCCAAAATATATAAACAGTTCATCCAGCTCAATATCAAAAAAACAAACAGCCCAATCAAAAAATGGGCAGAAGACCTAAATAGGCATTTCTCCAAAGGAGACATATGGATGGCCAAGAGGCACGTGGAAAGCTGCTCAACATCACTAATTATTAGAGAAATGCAAATCAAAACTACAATGAGGTATCACCTCACACCAGTTAGAATGGGCATCATCAGAAAGTCTGCAAACAGTAAATGCTGAGTAGGGTGTTGAGGAAAGGGAATGCTCTTGCACTGTTGGTGGGAATGTAAATTGATACAGCCACTATGGAGAACAGCATGGAGGTTCCTTAAAAAACTAAAAATAGAGTTACTATATGGCCCAGCAATCCCCCTGCTGGGCATATACCCAAAGAACACCAGAATTCAAAAAGACACATACACTCCAATGTTCATTGCAGCACTATTTACAAAGGCCAGGACATGGAAGCAACCTAAACATCCATCAACAGACGAATGGATACAAAAGATACGGTACATATATACAATGGAATATTACTCAGCTGTAAAAAGCAATGAAACTGGGACATTTGTAGAGACATGGATGGACCTAGAGACTGTCATACAGAGTGAAGTGAGTCAGAAAGAGAAAAACAAATATCGTATATTAACACATAATTGTGGACTATAGAAAAATGGTGCAAATCAACTGGTTTGCAAGGCAGAAATAGAGGCCCAGATGTAGAGAACAAATATATGGACACCAAGTGGGGAAAGTGGGGAGGGTTGGGGGGGAATGAACTGGGAGATTGGGATACCAAATTGTACACTCTAAATATATTCAGTTTATTGTCTGTTAACTGTATCTCGATAAATGTTCTTAAAAAAAAAAAAGGGAAAAAGAAAAGTGTTCAATAATGAAAACAAATATGCTGGTAAATATTCCTAGACAGAATTGAAGTTATCCCCAGACCTAAAGGAGTTCATCTGAAGCTAACTCACATATATTTTACTTTCATCATTCCAATCTACACAGTTTTACAGTATTAGGCTTTGAGTATATACAGATTTGAGTGATGCCATTATTATCAACAATAGAGTTCTCTAATAATCTCAGCTCAAAAAACAGATGTGTATGAAACACAACTTGCTTTCATACTATAAAACCTACCTTACTTTCTTTTATGAATTTAATTTCACTGGGCTGTGGAAACTTTCATCAGCCAATTAAGGTTATTCCCGTCTTTGCTGAGAATTTCCTATGAAAATAAATTGTATGAGGAATAGACAGATGCATGGTCCAATGTCCTCTTCTGTCTACATTGTCATCATCTGCAGTGTCCATTCTATTTGCCGATCCTGGGTGGTCAGGTTATGAAGTATTCTTATTTTTTGATCCCCAAATCCTTTCCAAAGTGTCTAAATCCTTAGTACTCTCAGGCGTTTGGAAACATTTGTTACTACCCCAAAGTGCTGAGCAATAG
This sequence comes from Hippopotamus amphibius kiboko, assembly GCF_030028045.1. Classification (NCBI taxonomy): domain Eukaryota; kingdom Metazoa; phylum Chordata; class Mammalia; order Artiodactyla; family Hippopotamidae; genus Hippopotamus; species Hippopotamus amphibius. The sequence continues at coordinate 45,851,072 of NC_080191.1, read as the reverse complement.
GAAGCACAGTTTACACCTTTAAACCAGGACTCTCATTTGGGCAACTCCAGAGGGAGTAAGTGCTTCAACATCTGTCACATCCTCACCTTCTTGCCCCTGCTGCCTGAATAAGCAAAGCAAAAGGAATCAATTAGGAGAAGGGAAAAGTCTAAAAGTTTGCCAAATGTTTTCAACTGTTAGTATTCCTAGGAACTCAATCCATTATTGTTCTGGTTAAACTCAATGTGTACAATATGAGCTCTGACCTCACAATTGAATACATTTTAACATTTTGAATGGTATCTGTTTTCTACCCTTATTTGGAACCCTGGTAGAAGGTCTGCAGCAGCCCGTGGTAGCATGTCTACACTCCCAAGTCACCTTAAAATGATAGAAGACATGGGCTAAGTCCCCTCTGTCAACTTAAAGAAAACCACACAACATGAGAGTTGTGACTTTCATTTTCATTCAGGAACTTACTGAGGACTATAGCCTGGGAGACAGCCACTCAATAGTTCTGAAGAAACTGCTCTGAAGAGGTAGAGGAGAGGCCAGTTTACATGTGATTTTTGGTAAGGGAGTATGTGCAGTTAAGTGTACATTCTTGGTAAAAGATTATTGCCTTTCACAAAGAACAGATATCTCAAGTTAATGATTTTAGTGCTTTCCTATAAATGGGAAGATGGAAGAATTAGGATTCATGGACTTCCTTGGTGGCGCAGTGGTTAAGAATCTGCCTGCTAATGCAGAGGACATGGATTCGATCCTTGGTTCGGGAAAATCCCATATGCCGTGGAGCAAATAAACCTATGCACCACAATTACTGAGCCTGTGCTCTAGAGTCCACAAGCCACAAATGCTGAGCCCATGTGCCACAACTACTGAAGCCCGAGCACCTAGAGCCCATGCTCCACAACAAGAGAAGCCATGGCAATGAGAAGCCTGAGCACCACAATGAAGAGTAGCCCCTGCTCACCGCAACTAGAAAAAGCCCGTGCACAGCAACGAAGACCCAATGCAGCCAATAAATAAGTAAATAAATAAATTCATATAAAAAAAGAATCAAGGTTCACTAAAATTCTTCCTGAGATATGTCAATACAGCACACTATCTAAGAGGCCTGTTTGTCCAAAACACAGAGTGCTTCATCCTGTTTTTCATCCTAAATTCCTTTCAGGGTGCCCTGTCAGCCAGCAACTTCAGTAGCAAATGGCTTTATCTTTGTAGAACTGTGTGGTGAGCGATGCTCTTTGTTTTTCTTTGTTTACACCTCCACCCCGTGAGACTGGGAATCCCTAATGATGAAGGGGACAGAGAGACTAAGACCAAGTTTTGAATTGGATACCCAGGGAAGCAGAGCTAGAATACTGAGCAAGGAAGACTTCTCAAAGTCTCTATTTGCAAATTGGAGTGTGTCTTGCAGCTATAGGCATAGCCACTGGGGCAGAGCTTGCCAGAATAGATCTTACGTTTGCGATCTCCCCTCAAAATGTAAAGACCAGACCAAAACATGTAGAAGAATGCCAAGGGGAGGAGAAGACTGAGAACCAAATTCCCCACTTTAGGACTTATCTCAAAGAGCAAAGTAGCTGACAGGGCTTGTTAGCAAAGAACCATGAAGGAACATGGATTCTGGGTTCAAATCAATCCAAAGAACAAGGACTTTCATCCTTATTCAGAAAGCCATTCCAAAAGCCTCCTTGAAGGGCCTCTCCTCTGCTACAACTCAAACTTAACTAGAGGAATTACCCAAAGTTTCCAGCACTGCCTGCCATGTACTTGTACCTGCAGATGGAGGCATGACTAGTACTTGAATCACTGAACTTGTGTTCCAGTGACTTGTTTGCTGGTGGTTTCCTGTCTGCAGCAAATGACACTGCTGTTCACTGAAATCTTCATATACCAGTGTGTGCCCTCAATCAGAGTGTGTTTGAATCATTTGGTAAATTTTCACAACTAATGTGGCTGCTAGGCCCATGACAGGAGCCAGGAGGTGCTCATTCATGTGTGGGAAGTTCCAGGGCACTCTCCGAGAGTTCTAACATGAGGCTCCTTTCTCATCTCTAAATGCACCCAAATGAAACATAACCATGCAGATCAGCATGATGACAGACTCTGAATTCAGATGGGCCTGCTGATTGACTCCCTGCTCCCCTGGGGTAGCAGCTAGGGATCTTCTGGAATGTTACTTAACATTTAAGCCTCAAGTCTCCTCCTGTACTGAAAGATTGATAGATGATAGATGATAGATAGGTGATAGATAGATGATAGATAGATGATACATAAACAGATAGAGTACACATATATAGTATACAAATTTAAATGTATTATATATATAATACATAATAATTACCTGCGAGTGAAGAATGTTGCCTGCCATATCAGTAAACAAAGGATGCCCCATGGTGAGCCCTGAGAGAACTCAGGATGGGCAAACACAGGACACTGGCGCCAGAGAGCTGAGGTACATATCAAAGGAATGATTTCAATGAGCCCAGACTTTAGCACCTTTCCACACATAGAAAAGGACTAAATTCATTACCTTCAGATGTCTGGTTTTCTTTAATTAACAGTAATTTTTCGATATTCTGACTATTTGGTTTTTGTTACAAAACTCTTATCTATCCTGGCTCCACGCTTACTTCTTCGGAGCAGTCCCTTAGAGCTATCTGAGAAGCTGTCTTGGGGCTTGAAGTCCTCAGTAAGTCTGCCAAATAGAACACAATTCTCAACTTGTAGGTTGTGCATTTTTTCCAATAGACATACCTGAGAGCTGTGTTTTTGTTGTTGTTGTAATGTTGTTTTAATAAGATGATCTAAGGCAATGAGTCTGCTGCCTGAACATAGTAAAATGCTGAACAAATTCTGAGTGTAAGTTTTGGTGGCTATTACCAATTGGCCACTTTCTCCTTGCGGAAGTAGTCTTTCACAAAACCTTCCTTTGTATCTGCACTAGTAACTGACTAAATTGTCATGTTAACAGCACTCATTTTAGAGAGTAAAGGTTAGGCCCTGGGAAGCCAGATAAAGGAGCAGGACCCTGGTTACCTGGAAGGGAAGGGTTCACAGAACTGGGAGAGGAGATGGCGTCAGAGATATATTTGCCACTTAATTATTTGGCCTAGAACTAGTCCTTAGAAACCTGGTAGCTCAGACCAATTAACAGCACTATCAGGCTGTAATTCTTTCCTCTAATTCACACTTTGAACTCTCCTAAAAAAAGTGGAGTTTTATGACAAGATGAATCCACAGGAAGAGGTGAGTCAGAAAACTGGTTAAAGTTGACTTTCTCTTTGCCATTTCCTGTTTTCCTTACAAGTGATGTATTTTTGGCACAGAGTCTTGTTATAAACCGTCTGGGGCAGTTGTTTCATGATACTGTATTAAGTTGCTAAAAAGAGAGGATTCTGAGTTAGTGAATGACTAAACTGTGTTTTCATCCTGAATAATGATAGACCAACTAGAACTGTAACTGGATTTTCCATTTCTTTCCTGACAACAGTGCCTAGCTACAAGGTTGGAAATCCTTTAAATAGATAGATGTATAAACTATGAATGCTTGAGTCTTGCTTATTTTCTTCTCAGTTCTAATTTCTAGACAATGGTCCCATCTTCGGTCAGGTAGTTATTTTCGTAGGAAACTTTAGCTATGGAATTTCTTAACATGGAAGTTTGTCTCCTTTCTTTACATTCTTCTTCAAACATTACAGATTTCAGTGATAAAAATAAATCTAACTTGCTGTTTTGAAACTTTGCTCTATATAAGATGCTTTCTCAAAAGAGAAACACATTCTATCTGTTTGACACAAAATGATTTTATTGCTGACAAGAAGGAGACTTCAAAGTCAGTTCATATGACAGAGCAAAATGAAGTTTAAGACAATAGAAAATCTCTTTGCTTCTCTTTATGTAAAATAAGTGATTCTATCTATCTGTTGATCTGAGACCTAAAGTGCCTATTGCCATCCTAACAAAGTACCAAGAAAGCACATTTCCACTGTCTGAAGCTTAATAAAAGTATTTGATTATCACAGTATAAAATTATTTCATTATGCATTACTACCCCATATATGTGACTATAACTGCTTATAAATTCACATTTGCTAATAAAACCAGAGATAGATAAAATAGATCTTTTCTCAATATGCTTGACTATGTCTATTAACTACTTAAAGTGTTGTAAGGACATTTCATCAAGTTCTACAAGCTCCAGGAAAGTATTTTAGGAATTTGTCATAGGGAACTGAACAACTCAAAAACAAATGGGCTTTCACTGCATAGACTTAAATCAAATTAGAGACGTTCAGATTAGCATGAGCTAGGTAGAATTTGACATATGAGCTTAAAAATTAGTAATTATTCACCCTTCTTTTCAACCTATACTTATTAGTTTCCAAAGATAGCAGAATGGTATTTCAAATACCTCTCTGAACCACAAGGAAGTAATCATTCTGTGTTCTTCACTAAGGTTTGTGGCCTCAGCCTTGTCAGCATTTTATGTCTTATTGATAATAATTGCAAACAATATTCTGTTTAGAAGAATATATTTTGTAAAACCTATCCCTGAGATTTTATCAAAAGTTTTCTACTATTTACATAAAATCCTCAAATTGGAAAAATAATATGTAATTTGGTCTTCTGGGGTTTCCTGGTAGTGGAATTAATTCTAAATGTTGAGGAGTTTGTCCTCTTGGAAAAAATTGATTCAAGCCACCTAAAGTATTTTTTCTTTCTGAAAAGTTTAGAAACAAAACACAGAAAATTAAAAAAAAATCTCTAATATTGATTCTCATGTAATAAGATCATGACCTGGTTTCAAATTCTAGCTTTGACATAAACTAAATATGTTAGCATTGGTAAATTATTTAATCTTTTTTTGAGCCTCTGTTTTCTCATTTGTAAAATGGATGCAATAATTTACATTTAGAATTGTTGTGAGCATTAACTGAGAAATTGAATATGTGCCGGAGACTGTGCTTTTGTCACACTTGTTTTCTCTTTCCTCTGAGTGCACAAGTGCGCTGTTTTTCCCTGCTTTTTTTGCAATTGGATATGGCCAGTGGGGCATGAATGTAGGTGATATATGTCTCTCCCAGAAAGGACCCTTAAAATCCTTTTTCATGATCCGCCAGTGTCTCTCCTTGTCCATCTGCTGAATGGAAAGGACTTTTAGGACCTAAAGCATGAGAGCTATGAGATAAAATTTACCCAGGTTTCTGAATGTCCTGGCTGCGTGGACCATTTGCTGAAGGGGAACTTCCACATTTGAATTTGCATAAAGAAGATATAAACTATTATTTAAAAGCCAACAAGCTTTGGGGAAATTTTTTTTTTTTTTTTTTTTTTTTTTTTTTTTTTTTTTTGCTCTGCTGCTAGCATTACTAACTCTAATGTGTACAAAATATCTGCTCCCAACTAGACTGAGAACTCCAGGAAATCAGTGATCTCTTTTATCCACTGTGTTTCCCACCATAGAAATGAGTGCAGTGCCTCACACAAGGTACTCAAAATATGAATGGAAATATAAACAACTGAAAAAATAGGTACTTGCAAAGCAAGTATACCTATATGCTTTATGTTATTTTCATTGTTATTTTTATTATATTATTATTTATTTTAGTTCAAATTATTTATTATGTTACTGTTTTATTTATAGTTAAAGGATTTTCCTTCCTTCTGTGTCCATCATTTTCTTTATTAGGCCCCTTTACTTCTTGGGGAAGATTACAGCTGCCATCTTGCAGATCTTCTGTTCTCCGTATTCCACACATAGCAAAATCGATTCTAGTCTTTTGTAGAACATGGCTATTTTTATCAAAGTATGAATATACTCCAAGACTATTCATTTTAATGAGTTACTTTTTCAAATGAGTTATTATTCAGATCGGTTAGCATTTACAAAGTTCTTAGAATCATGCCTGGCATGCAGAGATTACTATAAAAATGTCTTTAAATACAAAAAAAAAAGTGTCATCTTTATACAATGTTTGCATTTCTCCTTCCAGTCCAAAACAAAATTCTTTTTTTCACTGATTTTCAGTTTCCATAGGAGATCATTTTAACTTGTACTTGATGTTATTTTGTGTCCTATTAAATTTATGTTCAACTTTCGGCACAAAGATACTTCTGTTAGTGTCCAAGCCTTATCATGAAACTAAAGATTGCTTTCTTCATATTGCCACACAGCATCACTAACAAGCTTTATATTCAGGGGTGAACTGTAACCATCTCAACTTACTACATTTCTTTCCAACTTTGTGTTCAGTGTCGTCATACTGGCAATTTGAAATCAGCCACTGTAGGACAACTACACATGGAAACTGGCAGATTCTACAAATCAGGACTCCCTCTCCTACGTGTTGTCTCTTGCTCTCTTTCTCTTTCTGGAGAACCAGTTGTTAAACGCTTCCTAACACATCTCTGGGACATTGCTGTTTATAAACCCTAAAAAAGATTACTCCATAAGAAAGTTAAGATAAACACAAATCAGGGTAATGGTTGGTATACAGCAACTCAATATCAAAGAAAGGAAAGTGGTTCTGAGTCTCTTCTATGAATTCAGAAATTTGCATGATGCCTGAAAAATAATAGATACAAAGTGTTTGTTGAATAAATGATACAATTTGGAAACAATAGATACTTTATTTAGAATAATAACTGCTAACTTTTACTGAGCACCTCCTAGATACCAAACACTACTTCCACTGACTGACAGAATTCTCAGAAAAATTCCATGAGTTAAAACATTAATATCTTTATTCTACAAACATAAAAGTGAGGAACAAAAACATCAATTAGGGCTATGAGCTAAATTGGTAACTATTTTGTTGAATACATGCTTAATCTATAATTAACTACACTTCAGGTACAACTCAGATTTCTGACTTTTCTTGAAAAATGGGAATATCAGGCTGTAGCCCATATATCCTAGTGTGACACATCAACGGAAGCATAGATGGTTCACAGGAAGCATTTCTATTCTGATGAAGTATCAAGTTTTTAGTTTACTGCTTTCTTCTACTCCTGGATGTGATTTTATAGTTGATTAATTTACCTTAGTTTTGTGAGCTTTCTGGCCTTTGGAAGCAGTCGAGGCTGTAATTTCTGAAGTGATACCTGAACCCAGTTCCAAAGTCTTTACTCTTAACCCACATGATATTATGATGAAAGAGAAATGTTTAATAAAAAATTAGAGATATTTCAACTTATCTTTGTTGCTATTATCATTTTTAAAATCAAGCTACTATTGCATATAATTTTGTGTAATATGATTCATGTATACATATTTGGCTCTGTACAGTATGTCCATCTATATTGGTATACACACACAAAATCCCCAATTTTATAACCATCAAAAAGATAACTAATAATACTTTCAAAAAATTTCAGAAGGCATTGAACTGATCGAACATATTTCCATTTCAGCACTTGCTTCCTAATTGAGCAACCGGCTTCTACTAAAATTAACATTCAGATTCCCAGTCAATTCACTCAGTCCAGGCTTCTTATGTAGGATGTTGCTATTATATTTCCTGAATGAACTTAATGGCTCTGGCATGAATCCAATCCAATTCATATATCTATTATACACATGCATATCAGTTAGAAAATACTACTATAATGATATTGATGTTATTTTAGATGAAGTTTTCCAACTACTTTATTGTTATGAGGCAAATGTTATAAAGACAGCTGGCTACATCCTCATTTCCAGCAAACACAGGATGGAAGGTAGATTAATATAATCAAGATGGAAATCTTCCACAAGTGTTTCCAGTGAGTAGGGGTGGTGTCCTAGAAATGAAAGAGAACTCCTATATGATGGACACTACATCTCTGTGTAAAATGCCTTACATTTGCTTTTGACCATTAGACAATTCTGTTTGCCTGCACCCATCAGGACAGATTGTGGGCTGGGTATTTTGGAGAAGAAAAAACATGCTTTCTATCCACAATGGTTTTCCAAGCAAGCTCATCGAATTCATTATGTTATGGGAGGAAAGGAGAAAATGAGTCAAGTGGAGGGTTTATATGTGCTCAAAGTTCACATAGAAGGACTCTGCTCTACAGCCTGGTACAAAGACATTTTTTGTAAAACTAAGACTAAGCATAAAATGCCTACCGGGGGAGGAAATTAAGAAGCTTCTTATTCTAAGGCATTTGCATCATTTTATAACATAGCACACAGACTTCATCAATGTCAGGCATCACTAAATGATTGTGATGCCACTACCCAGAGGAGTCAGTTCCTTGTCCTGGGGAGGGAGCTAAGTCTCAGATTCCAACAGCATTGCCAAGCACACCCAAGGGTAAAGGCAGAAGTTTTTTTGTCACACATGAAAAACAGGAATTGCTCAAGTTTGCTGTGACTTGAGAGATAAAGGACCGTATCCTCAGAGACCCTGTGACTCATGGACATCAAAGTTAAGTCCTGAGGCAAGGTTAAGAGAGTTTTCTAAACAGAGACATTCTAAAATATGTACATTGCAATGTCTTTTTTTTCTTCCCTGGTGTTCTCTATATGTTTGAAAGCTTGAGTTGGATTCAGTGGTGAGTGTTATTTATAGGCATGACTCATCAGTGCCCTGAAATGGTTAACATGCAAGCAACTAACTCACCCAACAGTGAGGAAGCCACTGGGGAGAATCTGGTTTCCAGAGAATAATGACTCATTCTAATACCCTTTTATAAATATATTAGCAAGCAACACATTATAACAAATGATGTCTTCTTTGTTCCCTCACACACACACACACACACACACACACAGCAGCTAGAGATAAAACAACAGGGATATCATTTTTATCTGCTTATTGTCTTAATATTTACCAGAACATCCAGATGTCATAAGATCCCAAGTACATGAATATCTATTTGCTTATGTGGCTTCATTAAAGTTGATAGAAATACAAGGAAGCTCACAAAATTCAGCAATATTAGCTTCCGGCAGAAGAGAAACAGAGTGACTGAAGGGCATGTTCTGTTTTGCTTATAAAGTAATGTGATATACTTTACTCCCACCTGCTTCTCCATACTCCGAATTATATGCTCCTTTCACGCCTACCCACATGGCCTCTACTTAGTAACCAAAGTGAATCACTTGACTGTCCTTTATTCTACAAAATGCCATTTCATAACATTTTATGCCATTAAACTCATCCTTCTATGATAAGCTAAATAGTTCTTTCAAGCTCCACTGAAAAGTAAAAGAATAAATATTAAGGTAGCATTAATTATTAATAAAATCCAGCTCTAACGAACTTCAAATTTGAATGAGATTCTTATTTGATAGTAAGATTACAAATGGAGCATCAACAATTATTAGAAGCCCAGTAGTGTCTGTATGGTATTGAGTGATCGTCGACTATTGTGCCTTTTGCTTTTAAAGGGCTGATGTGACTGTGGTCTGTTCAGCATTTCACTAGTATTAATGATGGGCTCGGATGGCAGAGCCAGCCTGCTCTGGTCTCAATCCCAACAACAGCACAGGAGATAGAATGACATAAATAAAGCTAAGGTCCTAGGCAAATGTTTCCCTGAAGGTCAAGAATAAAATAAAATTGAAAATATCACTCAACATCCTTCTGTCAAAGGCAAAGAAAGAAGTGCCTGCATTTAATAGCAGGAGGGATGAAAACACTGTAACGCATTAAGTTTCACTTTTGCACTTGCTGTCAAGAAGCAAGACCAAAAAGGGGTTTCAAATTACAATCAGCTCAATGTTGACTCACTACCTTATCTTCTTCACCTCAGTCAGAGAAGTCCATGCTCATTTTTGTTTCTCTATCATTTCTTCTCTCCCATGGCCTTTTGAACACTGTGTCAACTCAAAGTTTTTAAAGTGGTCAGGATATAAATAAAATGAGTGTATTCATTGACATAAACATCAATAGGTGTATGTTATATATTAAATGTATCAGTGCCTATAAAAATAGCAAATACTAACTGAACATATATTATTTATGCCAGGCATTATTTTATAACACTAACATATATTAACTCAGTCAATGCTTATAAAAATTCTATAATAGATACTGATGCTACCTCTGTTTTACAGATGAATAAGAGAGAAATCTACCCAGCTCGTAGGTATTGAGACTGGGATGTCCAGAGTCTGACTGCAGAGCCTGCTCTCCTAATCTCTCTACTATGCAAAGAGAGTTCATAAAGCTATTGAATTTTTATATCTTCAACAAAATTAGAAGCTTTTTTACTTATACAAATAGCTATATCAAGAAATAAATACAGTAATGACTAAATAAATTAAATAAATGATAAATTTATTTTCCTTGAGCCAGATAGTTGTTAAGTTGGTAAATATTTTTGACAGTCCTACATCAAGTTCAATTTTGTTTTGAAATGAGTGAACATGAATAGAAATAACTTAGAAATGAAGAATTATGTTGTGGAAGGAAACTTGATAGACATATTTTGCTTTTGTAAATTTCTTCAGTACTAGTATAATTTTGGGTCATATTGGGCACTTAATATTTTTCTAATTAAAACATGAACAAAAGAATACTAGCTAAAGCATAATGTGATTACAAGTGCCACCCTGAAATACTGGGGTCAGCTACAGAACATGTGGACTCATCCGCTTCTGAGGATAGAGTATCAGCATGCCCCCAGCACCTCCCCAGAAGTCCTTAGGATGGTCGTAAGTTGGAGTCAGAGAGTCTTTATTGCCTTTTCAGTGAGGCAAGTCACAACCACTAAGATGAGTAGAATTAGGATGATAGGATTAAGGAGGATAATTAAAGATATACAAAATCAATACCATATGTACAATGCGGTATGGAAAAGGTCAATATTAAACTACAACTAAGAACTGAGGGAAGAGCACATTGAAAAACAAAGGATAGGGCAGGGAATTAACAGAGGAAAGGACCTAGAAAAAGATGGAGAAATGGAAGAAACTGTAAAAATTACATTTCTGATTAGACAAAATCTATTCCAAAGAACAAAAATAAAATATTGCTCAATCCCATGGGTACACTCAGCCATTAACGATGAATTTTTTTTTTAAATTTTGTTTTTCATTCTGATTTTACAGCTCTCATTTGGACATTCACCTGAATTAGTCATGCATATTATTCTATACAAACTTACATGGATTTCTTTTTTTTCTCCACAAGTAAGGCAAACTTATTAGTATTTAAAAAGACCATGTAGAGCAATGTGACAATTAAGAAGTTTTTGTTACAGGTTATTAATAATAGCCCTTTTAACTCTAGCTAAAGGCATAAGCACAATATTAATGACAAGAAAACCGTAATGTAATATGATGTACCACTAATATGATAGAAAATTATATTTTAAGATTTTTATATATTATTAATAGGGTTTAATATAATGGGATTTTCACCCAAAATCAAGCATTGTCCACAATGCCCCTGGATAAAAAGCAGTCCTGTATTTCCTGCTCATAAATAGCATTGTAGATACATCATATGTGATCCCTCATATGAAGGTTTATAGCCTAAAAAGAAACTGGTGCAGGTTCATGACACTAAAGTGTCTTTACACTTTCCATTTGTACTTTATTGATTAAACTGTTCTTCTGATTAAAAATTCCCTGTAAGATTGCAGTAGAAATACATGCCTATTATTATTCCATATTAACCTTGTATGATACACTTATATGTGTTTTATAAATAAAGCTTTCTGAAATTTTAATATTAAAGATGAAACTGATTTGTGAGTCTGTTTTTGTTTCATAGACATGAAATACTTTGCATTTGTGTGCAAACTACTAAATGCAGGATAGATAAACAAGATCCTACTGTATAGCACAGGGAACTATATTCAATATCCTGTGATAAACCGTAATGGAAAAGAATATGAGAAAACATATACATGTATAACTGAGTCACTTTGCTGTACAGTAGAAATTAAACACAACATTATAAATCAACTATACTTCAATACAAATTTTAAAAATAAGATCCAACTGATGAATGCATTTCAAGCGTGATGATACACAGTATTGACTCTAAAAGTGAAGTTAAAGTGTTTAGGTGGCTTAATAAAAATAGTTTGAAAAAACAATAAACACTCCACATGAAGAATAAATTAAATACATTCATTTATTTCCAAAATGAATTAAAACATTCTTTTTCAGTGTAGATTGATAATGTTGCTTCTTTCTAAGATTACTTAATTTCTCTTAAGTTCAGCGATGGCTGTTTGTTTTTCTCTCAGCGAAATCACAAAATTTTCCAAGTTACACTTGTCATCTTATGTGTAATCTTTCAGTGTCTTCTTCAAAGAGAGAAATATACATAATCAGAGAAAATCATTAGTTTATGGGACAAGTCAAATCCCCTTTTCTCAATACTGCCCATCTAGCTGGAGCTCTGGATGCTGCAAAACTCACAGGGACCCACTTCAACCATTTAATTTGCAAAGGAGTGGTTTATGCAAATCTGAGTTTTATGGCTCCTGAGAGACCTCTGACAGCTTTTTGCAAGTACCCCAGGTAAACTCTCAAATTTGCTGGACATCCATAGGAACACCAATAAATTTCTTGTGGGTCTCTTGAGGTTTTTTCTGAATCCTGACTCCTGTTAGCATTGCTTGGTTTAGCCATTTAAGAGCTGATGGGGTGGTTGTATGGAAAAATAGCATAGGTTTTATGGTACCTAGAAGGCTTCACACTATTTTTTGCAATTAGCACAAATGTTGAATTAACAGAAGAATTAATGGGAAAATTCATCTGGACTTCTCTCAAGTTAGAGTTTATCTCTTCCATGGGTTGTTCTAAACCAGTGGTACCCAATTATTTAGTGTTGAAGGAGTCAGTGTCTTTCTCAATAGTTTTCACATCTGTAAGGGGAAATGTAACTGAAAATGTTGGGATTGGAAATAAAAGTGAAAAGTACTAGTACTGGATTCTATGTGGCAAGAACATGCAGGGGCTTCCAGTATTTCAAAAACATAAGTTTCTTTCAGCAGCCTTTGCTCTAGTCTTTCCCTGGCCATATACAGTAAGATGTCTGCAGACCACGGGGATTTGTGATCTTTAAGAAAGAAAGCACAGTCAGACATTGTGACTATACATCTCTTTTTCATCATTGAGAATTAGGAATCCCTGCTCTAGATCCACCCCTGCATTTGGGGGTCATGTGATAAACCTTAATTCTAACCCAGAGAGGCTGGGCAGTGAGTGCTTGATCTCACAAGAAGTAGCATGCTACATGGCAATGATTGTACAGTAAAAGATAACTCTAGGTATAAGCCAGAGATCATTTTGATAATCACTTCATCCAATATTCAAATTTTGTCAATCCTGTTGAAATCCAAAAGGTATTCCAAGTTGGTCATGTTAAATATTTATTGTCATGAATTTTATTTATTTTATCTTTTCATTAGCATCAGCTAGTGATGACAATATCAATAATAGTAAGACAATGATGATGATATTTATTGAACAATTAATATACAGCAGGCACCATGCTAAACATGTTGCATGCATTATATCACCTTAATCATATTATAACCTGTTTTAACCCCATTTCAGAAATGAGAAGTTCAGGTGTTAGAGACACTTGTGGATAATAATTAAGGTGGAATTTCAAGCCAAGTAAACATTTTAAATTCCCAACTCTTAACCATTCACTCTATACCACAATGTTTCTCAGCTGTTTCCTTATACCCATAATATATCTCTATATATATATATATCCATATACACACACATATATATACAGCTTTATAATTTTTTGCTTTTTCTTTCACTTTTTTTTCTTTAAAAGGCAGAATGAGAACTCTCTATGTCTTCTCACAGAATCTTAGCTCTTCTGTACAAAGGACTCTTTACAGTCACAAAATGTGTGGCCTTTCCAGAATGTCTTCCAAGACAAGGGAGTAATTGACAAAGTTCTGGTAAATCTTTCTTTCATTGTAACTCATGACCATTTCTCTTCTTTGATATCTATAACTCTCTTATATAAAGAATATCAGGCCTCAGAACCCCTCTTGTTTCCAGCTCCAATGTCACAAACATTCATCTGAAAATTTCCTTTAATATCTACCATTTTAAAAATGTTTTTGAGTGTATATTCCATGCCACAGCAAAGGGATGGTTATTCTTCTATTTTTATGTTTGAAGTTGTTTTTCTCTTTCTTTCTTTCTTCCTTTCTTTCTTCTTCTTCTTCTTTTTTTTTTTAAAGGCAGAGAGGTAGATTTTTTTCCTCCAAAGCCTCTGGCCTTATAAGTTGATTCTCAGTGAGTTCAGTACACAACAAACCTCATTTATATTGTCTTTCTCAGGCTTGAAAGATCAACAATTTTTATGAGAAAATAGATAAGATTTGGAAAAACAAAACATTACAGAATTCTCTGTAGGAATTCTCCAGATGGCAAGACATTGCATACAAATTCTTCTTTAATACATATTTCTTCATGCCAGTTCTTACCAAAATAAAATAATGATTTTGATAATTCAAAAATGAAACAAAGTAGAGTTACCCTTTATGTCTGTGTACACTTGGCTACTCTGGGTAGCAGCAGAAGCCAGGAAGCTAAGGACCTCTACTAACTTGACCACTTCATAGGTTGCCTAGGACATGACTCTGAACATGAACCTGAACCTGGCAGCCTCCATTCCTCACACTCCTCACTTATTCTAAACTATTTTCATCTCTGTGATTCTTACATTCACTATTTTCAAATTCCTTGTAACTTTCTCACTTCTTTTCTTTTTCCACAAATTACTCTTTCCTACAATTGGATGTCATCTTATTTCCCTTTTTCCATTTTGTAAAATTTTAAAATATTTCCTGTGAAAACATCACTTAATTGTATCAAAAAGAATATTCAGATAACAACAGATAAGTGGTAAACTATTAATGAGAATTTCATATAAACATGTGTCCATGTTTGAGTTCTAAATCAAGTCTCTGTCTCTGTCTCTCTGTCTCTCTGTCTCTCTCTCTCTCTCATACACACACACTCATATTGAAAATCTCAATTGATTTGAAATGAAATGAAAAAAATGCAAGCTGGGATGCTAGAAATACAGTTCCAAGACTAGCTGGTCCATTTAGAGATCCCAAAGAAACAGAATTTGCAACTTGATTCTAAACTTGGGGAAAAAAGACACAGCTTTTGCTTATTTTGGGAAAATTGGAATAACACAGCTTAACTCCCTGTATTATTGGGTGGAATTAATGTAATAGTAAAAGTATGTTAAAACCTTTAAAGTTGTAAAACTTCATATAATTGAGACTTTTTTATTCCTCTTTTCAGGTGAAGAAAATAGTTTGCTATAAAGACATATAGGTTTCATATCTACCCATCAGTTATTTTCTAACTACTTTCTCTATTGATTATGAAGATTTCAAATATATTGAAATTTTTAAAAAACAGCATGATGAAACTCTACATGATCATCATTCAATATCTACATTGATCAATTCATGGTCATTTTCTATCATCAGAAAATCCCAGCTATCAGAATATGGTTTCTATAGATATTTTAGTAGGTATTTCTAAGTGACAGGAAAATTTTCATACAGAAAACCTTTAATCATAATCACTTCTAAATCAAATTAATAATGATTACTTTAATACCACCAAATATAAATTAATGTTCAATTTCCTCAGTTGTATCATAATTTTCTTTAGAGTCTGTTTATTTGATCAAGATCCAAATAATGTCCTTACAAAGAAACAGATGGATATATCTCTTAGTCTCATCTCATCTTTAAATCCTCCCTTCAACTCTATTTTTTATTTCAAGATTTGTGTTCTTGTTATTGTTGGAAAAAAAGAAAGGTCATTTGATCTATTGCTATACTTTGATTTTATTTCAGATTTATTTGTAATATTTTACAGGAAGCTTTATTGGTTTAACAAATGTTAAACATATAAAGAATAATTCTTTGGAAAGAGTTTAATATATTGCCTGTCACATGGCAACATCTTCATAATCATAAACAACTGTATATCCCTTATGACAATTAAACATAAATCTTGCTACTCTAATTTCAAAGGCAGATCCACAGATGACGTCCTTGTCTGAAGTATTTCCAGTCCTCTCAGTTGAATTGTTCCCCCCAGATGATACACTGAAGTACTAAACTCTGGTACCTATAGATGTAACCTTACTTGAAAACAGCATCTTTGAAGATATAATCAAGTCTAGTTGAGGTCATATTCAGTTACGATGAGCTTCTGAAATTTCTATCCATATATAAAGTTTAAAATTGGAAACACTTTTTCTTGATGCAGGGAAAAAAAAAAAGAGTTTGGTGAAGTTTTAGAAAATCCCTTTATTCTTCTTCTCTGATTAATGAGCTAAGAATAGTAGTGTAAAAAGCAAGTTAAACCTTATTTTTTTCTCTGAAGAAGTCTGAAAGTGAGCAAACCAAAGCTGAGATAAGGCATCAGCAGTCTTTACGGAGCCTAGATACCTCTGTGTTCTCTTTCACCATTTTAACTTTTGGTTATACCTTCTCCTCACCTCATGGGCCATAATGGCTCAGTATCAGCCTTTCCACTACAATTCCAAGCCTAAAAAAGAAAGAAAAATGGAAATGTCAAAAAGAACTTTCCACCTGAGTTACCAGTTATAAAGGCTTGCATTTTCAAATACATATCATTGACTAGAATTTAGTCACTTGGTTACATGTAGCTAAAGACTCATAAAATTTGGAGAGAAAACATCCAGAACTCTTACTGATGTAATGTCACACAGGACAAATATTTCTGAAGGTAAATATTTGTAACTAAATTAAATTATTCAACATGTTGCTTAAAATTTAGTACTCAAGAGAACATCTGAAACTGTCCTATGACCAACGGCATGAATTTGACTGTCAGTTCTTTTTCTTTTTTCAAGTGTTACTTGAACTGTCTATACTCCTCTCCTCAGCTCCCTTTTGTATTAACTTAAACATGATTTGTTTAGCATTTTTATAAATACCCTCCCTTCCCTTTCCTACCAGTCCTGCCTCTCCCACAACCCTTTCTCTCTCTCTCCTCCCCCTCTCTTTCTCTGTCTCCTTCCCCCAGCATTTTGAAAATTTACTATTTCTTGCCCAAGATCTGGATTACTTTGGTTCATAGTGGAAATTTGATAAATATTTGCTTAGTTAATGAGTGAATAATTTTAAAGAAATATAAATATGCCCACATTCAAAGGGGAGCATATCTTACATAGATTCATCCCTCAGTTTCTGAAGGGAATTAGTTCCAGGACATGCAGTGGTACCAAATTCCACGGATGCAGAAGTCTCATATAAAATGGCTAGTATTTGCATATAACCTATGCACATCCTCCCTACTTTAAATCTTCTCTAGATTCCTTATAATACCTAATATAATGTAAATGCTACATAACTAGTTGCCAGTGTACTGCAAATTCAGATTTTGCTTTTTGAAACTTTATAGATTTTTTTCTAATGTTTTTCATCAGTGGTTGGTTGAATCTGTGGTTGGTTGATTCCGCAGATGCAGAACTCATAGATAGAAAGTGCCAGCTGTACTTCTACTTACAAAAATGTTGATATTATAAACACAATAATTCTTTATGGTGCCACACTTAGTTGACATACTTGGAATCAAATTCTCCAAAAGGAAGCTTTTGCTTGTTCATTTGACTATAAAACAAAAAATTGACTTAATTACCCTACACTTAAAGCAGAGCACTATTAATCTCAGCTAGGTAGTCCCCGAAGGGTTACAATCATCTCATGATGAAAATGTCTACAATTAAATAGGGACTTCCTTCATCAAAAGCTTAAGTTAATTGTAAAAGTGAGTGTAAAATATAAAATAGAGTAGTACTTTACAAAACACACATATTAAATGTAAACAGAAAGAGGGTGGTTCTTCCTACTCCCTTGTGAATTTATCTGTAAGGCTTGTGCAAATCAATTCAACAATCTGAAAAGATTTTAGCAAGCTATTATGCTATTTTCTTCACTGAATTAGAAAGTGTGGTTAGTTATAATTGTAGTCAGTTTTCCAAATAGAGAATCGTCATTCTAGAAATATCAGCTAACATTATAGCAGTATAAAGTTATTATTGGTAAACTGGTCTATTAACTAACATACTGAATAATAGAAATTAAACATAATCGAGGTACATAGCTTGGATAATATATTTTCAAGGCACTATTAAAATGTACATAAAGAGGATGTAAATCAAGAATCCGTTCAGGCCTAGAACTTTTACTCTTAGGAATGGTGGCCACAGTTGTATTGCTAACAGTTCTATGTCCAAACATTGCGTAGGAGAATTTATTCTTGTTTTATGCTGCCTAGAGGGATAATCTAAGCCAGTTTGTTGGGTTTTGTCCTATCTGACTCAAGTGAACATTTTACATAAGGTGTTGTCAGTACACAGGTAATTACAGAGAGCTGGATTGTATCAAGATTAAAGAACAGGTTGTAGATTCTTTTGCAGTGTTTGATTAATATGTGATTAGTAAATGATTATATCCGTGGTAGAAATAAGTCTGAGATTTGCTTACACTGGTTAGTGAGATGAGTCTTAAGGGGTGTAGATAAACCTCACCCTATCTTACTGGATATTATACTGTACTAAAAATAAACAATCAGACACTTAAGTATTCTGTATGATCAAATTTTCTTGAGTCAGTATGCAGTGTCAGTGTCCTTTTCTCTGTACTATATAATCTTAAAATGTAGCTTTTATATCTTTCTGACATATGATTCCAGGAAACTTGGATCTTATTTAGACATGTGAAAAATCTATAAACACTTCAAGAACATAATTTTTCATTTGTTTATATTTAGTGTTATGGAACAATAATTTTCTTCTGAGACATATACAGGCACATCTCATTTTATTGTGTTTCGCTTCATTGTGCTTCACAGATATTGTACCTCTTACAAATTGAAGCTTTGTGGTAATCCTGCATTGAACAAATCTATTGGCGCCATTTTTTCCAGCTGTATTTCTCACTTTGTGTCTCTGTGTCACATTTTGGTAATTCTCACAATATTTTAAACTTTTTTCATTCTTATGGTAATCTTTGATCTGTGAGCTTTGATGTAACTTCTTTAATTGTTTTGGCATTATTTAGCAATAAGTATTTTTAAATAAGGTATCTACATTTTTTTGACAGAATGCTATTGCACAGTTAATAGACTTATAGTGTAAACACAACTTCTGTATGCACAGGGAAACAAACAATTTGTGTGGCTTGATTTATGACAATATTTGCTTTATTGTGGTGGTCTGGAACTAAACCTACAGTATCTCAGAGGTATGCCTGTATTTGATATTCACTGAAATTCAATCTCCTCATTTGAAAAGTGATTAGGCCAATATTTCATTTCAACATGAAAAGGAAAACCACTAATTAGACTTCCTTCTCAACTGGTGTACTCCATGGTCAAGGAACAAATTTGGGTAGAATTACTCAACCTCATTAGAAGTTGCTGTGGATTAAGCACAAGCACATATACACCAGAGCAAATATGAAATGGTGAATAAGTCTTTTAAACAAAGCCATCCCTTTGTTCAAATGTGTTCTGATATAAAGTCAAACTTGTTCATTTTTATTTCTATAGCACATTTTGATGAAAATGAGTCATTCTATTCACTGTGGTACCATGAAACTTTAAAAGAGACTCAATTTTGACGTCACCCTTTATTTAAGTCCTAGTTTTTCTTTATGTGCTTTCTTCCCACTAACATGACTCATCAAGACTTCAAGTAGGGGAAAAATAAGTAAATTTTGAGAGAGAAACTAATAATGGCTTCTAGAAGAAAATTATTTCATCTAGAAAATAAGAGTAATAAGTATAATTTTCAATATTTCATGGCTTTTATAAAAAGGGCAGTTGTACCAGCAAATAGAAAGAACATTCACTGTTTCACTTTCAGCAAATACATAGCATGTGCCTGGGACTGTGTCTAAGGTCTGGAAAAAATTACAATGTACAGACACGGTCCTTGACTTTCCACTGTTTATGATATTGTGATTAATATGTATAAATAATCAGGTAATACAACAATAACAAGTGATAATTGATGACTCCATGGGTTCTACAGAAATCTATGGCAGTGGAGATAGTGCATTCTTTAAGGGTCAAGGAAGGCTACTTAGAAAAAGTAACTTCTACACGGAATCATAATGGTAGAAAAGGAGTTAGCTAGTTAAGGTGGCATAATGGCTGGGGGAAGATGGATTAATTTAGACAAAGAATAATGCATTTGTGAAAGTCCAGGGGAAAGAAGGAATAGAGTTCATTCTAGGAACTAAAATAAGGTCAATATGACAGGAAGGTGAAGCATAAGGAGAAAAATGAAAAGAGAAAACACTGTACAGATTAACAGATCCTGGGCCTATTTAGGGTCTTTAAAACTCATGTTAAGGAGATTTGCCTTTGTTCTGAGAGCAATGAGGAAGTACTTAAGAGTAGAAGCAAGTATATGATATAATCGTATTTTTATTTAGAAATATCACTCAGGCAGTACATAGGAAATGGAATGATATGTGATTAATAGCATTAAATAAGAGTATCTAAATAAATCATAATATTGCTATAATTTTTAATTTTCTCTGAGACAAAGGCTAAGGCAATTTTCTGAAAGTTGTAATTTATTTCTCTTGCTCTTTTATTTCTTTTCAGTCAAGATGTTTTCCTATTTGAATAGCTTTATCTTATAAGTAAAATACTCATCCAAGTTCAAATGAATGGCTTCTTAACTAGTTGGTTAATATTTGATGTGCATTTCCATTGTTTGTATTTCAGGTTATAGTAAATATCAAGTAATTAAAGAGTTATTGGACTTCTCCTATGACTTAAGATGTAAAGAGACACAAGAGACACCATTACAATGAAAGGGATAATTTATTTTAAACCTTTCAGAGAGCTGTGGTCACAAGACCACCATGATAACTGAATTCAAATGGTCACAAGTCTCTCCAAAGATGAATGAGATATGCTCTCTCTTTTACTTTGGGCAGACATGGAAAAGGGGGGAAATAAACAGATGGCTTTCATAAAAATGGGTAAAATGAAATCAGTTAAAATTATAGCTAAATCCAAAAGGCTAAGTGTGTGCTAATATAATTAGAATAATTAGGAGTCCAGTAGAAAAAGATTTTGCATGCACATTCAAGCTTCTTTCAATGGATTTCTTCTGCATGTTGGTAAGAAAGATCTGAGGCAGGGCTGGAGACTTGAAGGAGCCCCTCTTAGGGCATAGATATAAAGAAAGTGACTATCTATCAGTGGGGTCCAGGTATAACACATTACCTGCTTTTTGGACCATTTGACATATAAAGGAAGATCCTCAAACCAAAGGTGAGAAGTAACAAAACTTGCTTGTACTAGGTCTCAAAGATATACTGCTTCTGGAGGAGAGGGGAAGCAAAATCCCATCTGCCACTGGGGAAGGTTAGGAAGAACTTCTGGATCCATTATCCTTCCCCTGTGTGAAACAAGAGTCTGCTATCACTAGGGAATAGTCAGAAAACTCTATCTTCTACAAAGCCCACTGGACATAAAAGTGGTGTTTGGCTGTCATAGTGGGAAAAGGCAGTAATGCTAAGAAGGTCCACACTAAAGCTTGGACAGGATAACTGCCCCTATCCTAAACCTAGCAATTCATGACAAGCAATAGCAGGCTACTGAAACATAGGGTAAGAGTGGAGAAAGATTCTGTCTGTGGCACAGAAGGTGGAGAAACTGCTGAAGCTGAGATTGGAATACAAATGCTAAGAGAAACCCAGCCAAAAGGAATACGAAGCCTATAGTATACCAAAGACAAAAATTGCCACCACAAATAGTAAACCTATCTGAACTACATATTAGATTGCCAACCCCCCACACTAATGGCTGTACAAAAGAACTGAGGTGCCCATTATTGGGTATAAATACTCTTGATCTCAGTTTCTATTTTCCTCCTACACTTGATGTCTAGCATGCAATAAAGTTATGAGATACACACAGAAGCCTTAATCAAGAAATAAAGCAATCCATAGAAACAGACTCAGAGAAACCCCAAATATACTATCTATTAGACTGAGTCTTGACAGTAACAATGATTAGCATGTTAAAAGATTTAATGGAAAAGGCAAAAATCATGTATAAACAGATTTAGAATTATAAGACAGTGATAGAAACTACAAAAAAACAATCAAATGGAAATGTTAGGGAAAAAATACATATCATCAGAGATTATGAATGCCTTTGTTGGATCTTCAGTAGACTAGATACAGCTGAGGAAATAATCAGTTGAATGGACTTGAAGATAGACTAATAAAAAGTATACTAGATGAAACACAAAGAGAAAGACAATTGGTGAAAAAGAGCATGGAATATTCAATACTGATAATATCAAACTGTTAAAAATATACATGTGTATATAAATATATATATGTAAACACATACTTGAAGAGATAGGGATCAAACATTTTCCAAAATTTAATTAGTGTTTTGTGGCCATTGATTCATATTAATTAATGTAGTTCATAGAAATACATGCAAGATAAATACAAAGAGAAAAACAAAGAAAAGAAAAAAGAAAGACAAATAGAAGAAAGTCAGACACAACAAAGTAAAAACCAAAGATAAAGTCTTGAAGGCAATCAAGAAAATAATAAAAATATAGCAGAATTCTCAACAGAAATGAAGACATCCAGAAGACAGTGGAGAAGTATTTTTAAGTATGAAAGGAAAAAATAAACTGTCAACTGAAAATTCTATACCAAGTAATAATATCTCTTGAAAAATAGATCTTTAAATGTGAAATAAAGACTTTTTCAGATATTTTTAAAAATAGAGGGAATTCGGACTTATAATACAAATAACATTTAAGTTAGTTATTCAAGGATAAGGAATACTGTGTCAAACAGAAGTTTGTATCTATAAGAATGAACAAAAAATGAATGAATAAAGAGTACTAGAAATGACAAACATAAGAATAAGCATACTTCTTTTTTTGTCTTATTTTAAATCACTTTAAAATATAACAAACTGTCTGTATTAGTTTTCTAGCACTGCCATAACAAACTACTGCAAACTGAGTGACTTAAAACACTAGAATTCTTTTCTCTCACATTTCTGGGGGCAACAAGTCCAAAATCAAAGTGCAGGCAGGGCCATACTCTCTCTGAAAGCTCTAGCGGAGGACCCTTCCTTGACTCTTTTAGATTCTGATGCTGGCTGGCAATCCTTGGTGTTCCTTGGCTTGTATATGCATTATTCCAACCAGGGGTCCCCAACCCCGGTACCAGTCTGTGGCCTGTTAGGAACCCAGCCGCACAGCAGGAGGTAAGAAGCAGGCGAGCAATCATGGCTCACATTACCACATGAACCATCCCCCCCATCGCTCACATTACCTCCTGAACCACATCTCACCCCACCCCACCCCCGACCATGGAAAAATTGTCTTCCACAAAACCAGTCCCTGGTACCAAAAAGGTTGGGGACCACTGATTCCAACTAACTGCTATCCTCACCTTCACATGGGTTTCTCTCCTACATGTTATAATCAATTTAGAAAGTACCAAGTCTAATATTCTAAATCATCAAAATCTGGTATGGGTGAGATTTTGTATATGGTCCATCCTGAGACAAAATTTCTCCCCATCTGTATATCTGTGAAACCTAGGAAACAAGTTAGCAGCTTCAAAAATGCAATGGTGGGACAAGCATAAGATAGGCGTTCTCATTCTAAATGTTATAAATTGGAAGGAAAATATGTGTCACAAGCAAGTCTAAAATCCAGAAAAGTAATTTCCATTAGATTTCAATGCTTGGGAATAATCTCCGTGACTGTATGCCTTATCCTCTGATCCTAACAGGGTAGTGGCTCCACTCTTATCCCTGTGGTCGGGTCCTCACCCTCTGAGACCCCTCATTGGCTTTCATACCAAAGACTGGAGGAAAGGGAATGGGGAGTAACTAGTGATGAGCACAGTTTCTTTCTGAGGTGATGGAAATTTTCTAGAATTAGTGGTGATGATTGCACAAACTTATGAATGGAACTATAACACTTTTAAATTGTGATTTTCATGCTATGTGAATTAGATTTCAATTGAAAGCAAAACAAAATTGTAGAACTCATGCTAGCTTATTTTAAAACTTAAAGTTACACTAATTAAACACCAGGGATGTTGTGTAACAATAAACATGGAACAATAGAACAGAATGTGTCTCTGGAAAGGGACCCACAAATACATGATTGACTGATTTTCAACAAAGTTGCCAAGGTAATTTAATGGAGAAATATCATCTTTTCAACAAATGTTACTGGAACATTTGAAAACTGCAAATCAAAAATAAATTAAAAAACAAGTAAATATTACCCTTATCCAAACCATATAAAACTTAATTGAAGTTGATTCAAGATCACAATATAATTCTAAAATTATAAAAATTCTAGTAGAAAACGTAAAAGAAAATCTTTGGCAATTTTTTAGACAGGACACAAAAACAAAAAAAAACATAAGAAAATTTTTGATAAATTTGACTTCATCAAAATTAAAGTATTTTCCTCTTTGAAGAACACAGTAAAATAAATAAAAAATAGCCATGACTTGGAAATATATTCACCAAAGGTATACATGATAAATGATTTAGTACAGAAAGTAAAAAGAACTCTTACAATGCAATAATAAGAGGACAAACAGCACAATAAAAAAGGAGTGAAAAATTTGCGAACACACTTCACAGAGGAGAAAATACAACTGACAAACACATGAAAAGATGTCCAATGTTATTAGTCATTGGAGAAATTTAAATTAGAGCCATAGTAAGACAAACCTACTAATGTGGCAAAAATTATCAAATAAACAAACAAAACACAGACTATGTAAATTGCTGATGAGGATGCAAAACAATTAGTACATTCATATTTGCTGTTGAGTACACCAAGTGGCAAAACAATGTTGGTAAACAGCATGGTGGTTTCTTATAAAATGATATATACACTTACCATATAACTGAGGGACCTGACCCAAAAGGATAAATATAAGTGAACATTTCCACATAAGGACCTATATAAAAATGTTTAGAAAGCTTTATTTAGAACAGCCAAAAACCTGGAAACAATTCAAGTGTCCATTAATAAATGAATGGATAAACAAATTGTGGTACATCTGTACAATAGAATACTAATAAGCAATAGAAATGATCTACTGATTCATGCAACTATCAGATGATCCCCAAAACATTATGTTTAGTGAAAGAAGTTAGATACAAATGACTATATATGTATAGTTTTATTTTCATGACAAAAGTATAAGATGGAAAATAAATCAGTGGTTGCCAGGCACTGCATTATATATATAGGAAAGGTGGACTAGCAAAAGTATTACAAAAATCTTTTGGAGTGATGAAACAATTTTATATCTTTATTGTGGTGGTGATTACATTTGTACATACCTAAAAAGATTTCATTTTACTCTATGCAGATTATGCCTTAATAAATTGGTTATGGGTTGAATTGTGTCCCCCCAAAATCATATGTTGAAGTCTGAATCCCTGGTATCTCATATTGTGACCTTATTTGGATATAAGGTTTTTACAGAGGAAATCAAGTTAAAATGAGATCATTAAGGTGAAACCTAATCCAATATGACTTGTGTTCTTATAAAAAGGGGAAATTTGTACACTAAGACACACATATAGGGAATATGACATGAAAAGACATAGGGAGGAGATGGCTGTCTATAAGCCAAGCAGAGAGGCATAGCACAGATCCTTCCTTCACAACCCTCAGAAGGGACCACCCTGTCAACACCTTAATTTTGGACTTGTAGACTCCAGAACTGTGAGACAATACATTTCTGTTGTTTATGTAGTAATTTGTGATGGCAGCCCAAGCAAACTAACACACCTGACTTTCAAAAATAAATTTATTTATATTCCCACAATTCAAAAATTAAAATAATGACCATAATAATACAGTCTTTTCAATGAGGGCACGGAACTTAGTATTATATCTAAGTATGTGTGTATACATGATCAATGAAAGAAATTTGATTAAATATCTTTTTGTATCTGCTTCACCAGTTTCAATAATTTGAATAGACTGTTTCTGTAGTACTATAAAAATTTCATTTAGTAGTATGTTCTCCCAGTCTACCTTTGTTGTTTTGTTCAGAGCTCTGTATTTATGTATTACCTAAATTATTAAATTTTGCTTTTACTGTTAATGTTCTGTTATGCAAATATCCAGATATATCTCATCTTACATTTTCTCTATGAAGAGATCAGCTCTACCACATGTTTAGTATTCCACAAAGGTTTCAAATCCTCCTACAAGAAAGATCCTGGAAATGCATAGGGAGGAGAGTGTGACAGCAAGGATCATGCTTCACGTGCATGTACATCCTTGCAAGGTGGGCTCTTTGATATGCAGTTTCCTAGCAGAGAGAAGGGTCTCCTCAAACCCAGTGTGTGTACTAACTTTAAATGAAAAGATGGCACACCACTTTCTTAAGTTGGCAATTGTACATGGTGGTGACTCTCAGAAAGAATGCTGATTACTTGATGTGGTGAAATATATGTTGCACAAATATGGGAGTCAAAATTCACTGTAATTTTAAAAAGCACTAAATCATGTCCTGGTCTTGGTGTAACTTTATAGTTCCAAAGCCAGTTGGGATGCACTCAGGAAAAAAAATAATTTCTTCCTCTCGAAACTGAGACGTTCAAACACATGTCATCAACCTGCATCTTGGAGTCAAGCCAGGGGAAGAGGTTGGTGAATCATAAGGCTTAGTTATCCATCAATGGAGCAAACTTTAAATGAATGTCTGCAGACATGTTGAAGAAGTTTGTTGCGTGTTCAGGTCTTATAATAATAACTACATGAGAGGTCTTTATTTATTT
The DNA here is from genome assembly GCF_030028045.1 of Hippopotamus amphibius kiboko. Classification (NCBI taxonomy): domain Eukaryota; kingdom Metazoa; phylum Chordata; class Mammalia; order Artiodactyla; family Hippopotamidae; genus Hippopotamus; species Hippopotamus amphibius. The sequence goes on along the minus strand of NC_080191.1, from coordinate 45,824,266 downwards.
GTTTGTTTATTTATACTAATGTAACCTTATTCAACTATAATCCTCTACATTGCTGTTGCCCTCTATAATATCCTTAATGAACAGTATTTCATTATGTGTTTTCTTTATCAATTTTATGTTGAGTATATCTGGAGGTTAGGTGCTAGAACATTTAATATTTAACTTCCTTTTTGAAAGTGTATTGAATCAATAATTTAAATAAAATTGATTTTCATATATCCTAACACAATTTCATAAATAACTATATAAAGAAACTTGAATGGCTTAGCAGATTGGTACTACAGTATACAGGTTTCCACTTTTAGGCCCTAAGTTCAAAACCAACCTCATATTATGAATTAAGAAAAAGTAATAAATAGCTGTCGTCATGAAATTTCATGTTGTGAGCCAATGGTTTTGTTTGTATGGGTCTTCTAAAAGAATAAAACATAGTAGAAAGAAGTGCAAATCTCCTTGAAATCTTAGAAAAATTTCCCCCAAAGCAGTATTTTAGTTTTCAGTCCCAGGTGAAAGAGGAGGGAAAAGAAGGAGGTGAGGGAGAGAGAGAGGGAGAAATTCTCAACCACTTCCATACAGAAATACTCATATATTAGTAACCTTGCATACATTTGCTCTTTGAAATAATATAGACATGAAAGAAGGAAAAAACCCAATATTTCCTCCTAATCTTATTTAACATCCCTTCTGATGGGCTTCTTTTGCACACACCAAATGTGCTTCTTTACAATCCTTTGCAACCCCCAGACCCCACTCCTACTTTTGTGTAGAATAAGTTATGGGGGTAACCAGAAGACTGTCTTCTCTTCAGGCACACTTTCAAATTACAACCTGGATAGCAATCAAAAGGAATATATTATCCTTTCTTTTATTTTCAGGAAAATCTGCTGCTAAATTATCCTTCTATTTACAAAATAGGTACTCACTATGTGCCCATCCTGGGCTCACATAAATCTTGCATTTACGAAGTTTATATTCTAGCAAAATTAGGAAATGATTTAAGTTAAATATTTGGTGCTGCCAATACCAGTAATTCAGATAGGCTCTCAGATGCTGTTTTGGTCACATAAGGGGCCTGGAAAACTGTAGAATGCTAAAAAAAAGTTGCTCTATGACAACATGAAATAGGGCAAATAATCTTATCGAATGTTGGAAGAAGAAAGGCTTCTGGAAGACACTGGAGTGAGCTTGAATCAATATTAATACCTGGGAAATGACAGCAGCAGATGAGCTACTCTAGTGTGAAACAATTAAGGTTGACAGGGCTCAGTGTGAACAATGTGTTTCACTGGTCATGAAGCTAAGAGACAGATCTGCAAACAATGACAAGCCCTGTATACAGTAACTGTCATCACCATTGACTGAGTGGTCATGACATTTAATTGGTGATTTTGGAATCACTAATTGGGCATTAATCTTTCAATCAATCATGTTTGCTCGAAGAAATGACTCTTTGGTAAGTTTCTTTTTCTTTTTTGTCTTTCCAGAAAGCCAAGTCACCTTTGACTTTTACATTAGAAGACAAGCCTACTTAAGTAGTTGATCTGGGTTTCCAGAGGAAAAGCCACTGATTCCATAATTAGAAACATGGCTTAAAATGTCGAGAACTCTGGTAAAGTAATACCCTTCCATAAATTGACAGTGAGGGATGAACAAGTGAGATTGAACCCTTTGCTAAGAACAGATTTAATTGGCAGGGGTCAGGGAATTTCACAAAGATGGAGTTCCTTAAGGATGCAAAGAAAAGTACTATGAAGAGGAAGGGAAAACTGTTGAAAGTAGGTCTGGTGATGTCAAGGCCAATCTTTTCCTTCACAATCTTTCCTGGGTCTTGTTCTGCGAAGACTAAAGATATGATGACATCTGTATGGCATATTTGTAGTACTGTAGCATTTTATTTTACACCTTGGTAAAAAATACATTTTCAGAAAGTGAAGGAGGAACTAAATTATGTGTTAGTTTTTCTAAAATGCATATTGCTCTATATTCAGTAGGTACAAATGAATGCTCATTAACTAAAATCCACTCTGAATTTTATCACTAATTCTCATCTGTTGAAAAATAATTGTGGGTTTAGATCAAGTTGGTGGAATTCCAATAGTTCTCTAAGTAGCCTAAATTATTTTGGCTCTTAATAGCAAATAGCTCTAAGTTTTAGTAAACAGGTGTCCTTGAATGAAAAAAAATTTCAATTCCTGTGCTAGGGAGGGGTGTGTTGACTTACATGCATATTTCATGCTCTCTCATTAACAAAAATTTCCAAATTCTACTCTGTATTATGAACTGTGTCATGTGTGAAATGTTTTAAGAATGTTAAAATAAAATGTTCTAATCCAGGCAAAATAAGTGCCTTGAAATCAGCTCCAGTCTGCGATATTATACATGTAGTTACTAAACATGGTGATTCATATAATCATATTTTCTACATTACCTGAATCAGCTGCAATGATCTTAATAGACTCAACATTGGAAAAATGGAAAGATTCCAATTTAAAGGACTTTGTTATTCAACAAAGACACTTAGTTTTTTCATATCACCAATACTAAAAATCCGATGGTGTACTATTATCACATATGATTTTCAATTTTCTATTCCAACAGATAAGTCAATTAGCAGTTATTGATATTTCACTTATCATGAAAGCCAGGAATCTGAAACCAAAGACTTGTGCTCAAATTTGTTTTTCAGGCTTTTCTGTCTTTTGGCGATCCAGTCTTTTAGTGTCATTTGTTTTCTCAATTTGTGTAAAGCAGTTCAAAAAAAGTTTTACTGAGAGTTTGTTTGTTGCTAAGATTCATTCATGTTATGGCACATTGTTATAGTTCATTTGTTTTGACTACTGGAGTATATGCCAATGTGTGAATAACACATGGCTTATTCATCCAGTCTGCCATGGTGGGTGTTTGGATTATTTCCAGTTTTTTGCTGTTAGGATATTCTCATGCAGGTCTCTGGCAATTCATGGGCAAGAGTGTCTCTTGGGAGCATAACTAGGAATAAAATTCTGAAACATAGGGCATATGAATGTTAAAATTTAGATGGACGTAGACAGTGACATTTTCTTCTTAGGTGATTTCACCATGTTAAATCCCTACTTTCCTAAACCTATCAAATTACCATTTAATTAAGCCTAGTATTCTTTTCCCTTATAAATACTTTGATTAACTTAAGATTATCAGAATTAGCTGATTGGGAACACAAATACTATAACTTTAAAGAAGTTATAGTATTATAGTATTAAACAGTGCAATTTTCTGATGAAATGTTTTTATTTTTTCATGTGCTTTGAACTTTCTGTTTGTTTTGTCAAACTTGAGTTTCCTAATTTAGTTCATTTCAGGGACTCATCTTTGATATTGTAACTTAAAAAAAAAAGTTTGTTCTTACTGGCATACCGATTAGCCAAACCAGACACTTCACGTGAGAAAAAATTTCACTTTATATTTTCCAACTCAAATGCATCTGTTAATATACATTTGAGGAAAATAAAAATAAATTCCAGGGAGTATTTTGTAAGATAAATGATGAAAATAGTTACATAAAATTAAAATGTGAATTTAATATAAGTAATTTAAATTGAGTGAATTTTATGGTATATCTTATTACTTAGCTTACAATTATTTAGTGTCATGAAAAGCAAAAATTACAGATTATTTAAGAAACAGAGGATGTAATAAATACATTGTGTTCCTTCAGAAAATATGTTCATGCATGTATTTACTCTGACACTCAGCTTCTGGGAAAAATTAACTGAGAATAACTGCATTATTTTAATTAGACATCACAATCAAAATTTTTCTGTGTATCTAATGAAGGAAACATAATATGATACTGAACAGTAATCAGTCCAACATTAGCATTATAATTTTATTTGTTAGTAGGAAGTAGAAAATATTTTAACATGTATTAATTAAAATGAAGTAAGATGATGATTTATTATAATTAATAAATATTTCATGATAGTATTTGATAAGATTTAACTATATTATTGAATAAGGCAAATCACATCAAAATAAATAATTCTTTATCTGTAAATCGTATCCATTAAAATTGAAAAAATATAGTAGTACTCCCTAGCTCTCTAGTGCTATTTAAGATATTAGAGTGGGTAACCTATATTACATTGGATATTTGTAGATTCTTGTCTTTCCTCATAATTATGCATTTTAGGAACAGGGATTGCAAATGACTTTTAAAATTTGCTTACATTAAATATGTGAGTGAAAGCTATTTTAAAGAGTTTCATTATTTCCTACTGAAGCTCATTGCTTTACTGTAACCATATATTTTCTCAAGAGCAATACATTCTTTGAAAATAGTAGGGGTTTGAAAAAGATGAGGTTATTAAACAGAAATTGTCATCAATCTCACCACCAGTAATCTACCATATATCTGATTTAAGAACATTCTACAAGGATGGAAATGTACCATTTTTAATCCCTATTTCTGTATTAACAGAAATGTGCATAAAACAGGGAAAAACAAAAGCTTCCATAATGAGATCAAGGTCCCTTAATGAAGGCATCCATGACATCAATAGTAATTTGCAATATATGAAGGGATCAATGAGTGGAAAAAGCTCTCTTTTTCTGTGTATAGTTATTAAATTAAGAAAAGGAATTAAAAAAATACCCCTATGACATGTTAGGAAAGAGTAGGTAAAGAGCTTAAATTGACTCCATTAAAACTGTAATGCACGATTATTCTTGGAAAGAATCCCAATTTGAAGACCAATGATATCTTGGGGGGGGGGGGTGATGGGAGGGGAAAAATAGTCTTAACTTCTTTATATCAAAAGAGAAATAAGTATTTAACACCTCCAGTCAAGCCCGAATCAAGGCTTTACATAAACATTAGAAAGTCAAAAGTTGGGAAACCAACTAGAAATCAACTGGGATGAGGGCAGTGTTGTTCACTGGATCATTTCTTCTTTCCGAGGTGGCCTGATGCTCTCTGCTTTGGTTTCCTGATGAGGGTCTGTTACACCTAGGGTCTCAGCATCCTGCCCAGTTTTCCTTTCTTTCCTTCTTTTTCTCATCTTCTTCTTCTTTCTTCTCCTCTGTCTCTTTCCCTTTCCCTCCTCCTCCTTCCTCCTCCTCCTCCTTTTTTTTTTTTTTGTTGTAGACAAAACTGTCCAAATCTAGATGATAAATTTTATACACACTCTACTCCTACCCCAACTCCCTCTAGTTCATATGACTGTTTAAGAAAGTGTAGGTCAAGGTCAAACAAAAGTTATGTGGAAATGCCCAGAGTTACATAGTTCTAATGTAAGGGGAGGGTGTTCTCACCGCTAACATCAATAACCCAGAGGCTGCAGTGGTCTGCTTTTGTAGCTGAAGTTTTATGCCCAGGTTTAAATAATGAGTTATAAAATGACCAACTTGGGACTATTTTTCAATGAGGAAAAGGGTGGGGAAATTTCGTAAAACTGGATGTTGAATTTGCAATGTAAAAACTGATGATTATCTTCATAGAAAGATGATATGTATATCAAATTCTTACATTGATGCTTCTTGAGGGCATAAGATAGAGTGAAAATGTCTGAGCTTTTTGTGTCTCAGTTTAATACAGATTATGAGTGAGTTACATTTATTTTCATTCAATATTCATGCTACAATCATTTATTAAGTGTTTACAGGTGCTCTGATACCTGTCCTCAAGGAGTTCTAAGTTAAGTAAGACTGTCAGTCAAGCAAACAAAGAAGTGCAGTGTAAGATGGTAGGTGCTGCAAAGTGGGAAAACTAAAGGAAAACTCTGGCCATGTCAAAATATTTTAGGAAAAGTATTTGATCCTTTTCGACTTTACAGCAGTAAATAAAGCTCCATACTTTTGGTTCATGAATGGGACTCTATTAATTCTAACAGAGGGAAGACATTAGTCCCCGTACCCCTCCCCCCAAAGTTTGAATCATAAAGCTAAATGTAATTGGCATCTATTTTTGATCTTTTATAAACTATTTGTGGAGAAAGGTTTTCTTCCTGATGCGAAGCCATGGGCAACTGCAATCCATCACAACTGCTCTCCCTGCTGTCTGAATTCTTTGAATAAGGCATTGTGTGAAATTCCAACCTCATTAAATCTGCTGTTTAGCTGTGCTCTGTACAGCCACTGCGAATCTGCTCTGGGTCAACCCTCCTGCTTGTGAAACCATTTAAGGCAAACAAGATGCCTGAACCATGAGGTGTAACATAATACCAAAGTCAGACAGCCACATTCTTTACTACTTAAGTAAATTTCTACATTCTTTGCTGATCAAACTAAATTCTTTTTCCATTTTTATTTGGTAGAATCATTCAGACAAAATGTTGCTTCCTTCAAATAATAAATAGCATTGAAGGGCCAAATAGTAAATGAACAAAGAAACTTACTTCAGTTCACTATCGCCTACAAAGGGCTAAAAAAATCAGAGTATGGCTTTCCCCTGGTCTAGTGCACCACTTTAATTCTGGAACAGAAATTTCCTGATGACACTGCTTGGACAAATTAAGCACAATATTTGATATTCTGCCTCACAATTTCAGAGCAAAAGAATCACCCCAGAATAATTTTATAATTGCATCCTGCTCTGAAGCATGAAGAATCTCTGTGTGTGTATGTGTGTGTTCAGCCTTGCCCATGTGAATGTATGTTAGATAGGTAAATGGAAAATAATGTCTACTAGAATTGAGACAGTATTCTTATTTCCCATTATTTGACATTTCTTATATGGCAGCAATCACTGTTTTTCTACCTACCTTGGTGACAGTCTCAATTCAATCAGTGACCTAGATGGAAAAGATTTTATAGCCCATTACCCAAGCCTTCAGTCATCCCACTTGTGTTGTGACCAAACTAGCTTTTAACTCCAAAAATAGACTCTGTTACTGAAGGTATGAGATTTTCCAAACAGAGACAACTGTGTGGTCATTTTGTATCTGATCTGTAGATTTTTCACAAGAATTTATAACTTTAGTTGTTCATAATACTTCAAATATGTACACATTTTAAGTTTAAAGTTATATATCTGAACTATGTTAATAGGATGTATGAATAATCCACATGAAAGCAAATCATGACTTCTCAGAAAAAAACATTTTAAGTACTTTAAATTATGTAGATTTTTAAAAAGTCAATATCAGCAGTGTTTGAGATGGTTTAGTAGAATAACTGGAATAACAGCTATGTATGTTTTTGCTTATTTACATTATCACGTAAGAGCTGTGGCAAATTAGAATGTGTCAAATGAAGAAAGGAGCAAATAAATTCAACATGTCCACACACACACCCATCTTAATACATTATAAAATATGTCATTATAAAATATGTCATTTAATAAGATGTTATAAAATATACAAATGTGTTAATATGCAAAAAAAGGGGAAATGATTAGAAAATTAATAAAAATTGAAAGGTTAATTTTATTTAGATTCAGAATAAGGAAAAATTTCCACACATTTTTATCTTTAATAAGTTTTTAGTTAATTTGTATTCTTTATTTTTATATGATAAAATGTAAATTTTAGAAAATTTGACACTTTAAATAGTAATAGAAAACTAATAAATATTACATATAGAACAGTTTAAAATTCAATAAGCATGAATTAGATTTTCTGAGTGATGAAGATATCTTCATCCAAATTAGAATGGATGAATTGAGATAGATATTAATGAACTGCAGATAATCACAGAAGTAGAAAATGTACAAAATAACATCTTTATGAATAGATATCAGTTATTGAGAAGATATTGTGCAAAATGTTATATTTTGACTAATGTTGAATGATGTCTACATGGCACTGTTTTAATTATATGATGAATTTTTCTACCTACAAATTATATCTTTGCATTAAGAAGTTTCAAGGAATTGCATTATCTTTTTGTCATTTCATGGAAATATGAACACTAGTTAGCCAATGTTTTATTTTAAAAACAAGTAGGAAAGATTTGGATGTTTTTTTATCACTTTTCTTTTACAGTTAAAACCAGATAGACTAATCATACAGGCAGAAACAATATTAAATTAAATCAACAAACATTGATTTAATGTCTATTCCATCTGCACCACTATTCCAGGTACTAGAGTTAAGAAATCACTAACTCTATCATTGTCTGCCCATAGCTCATGATCTAGTTTGGGATTTTTATTTTTATTTTTTTAATTTATTTATTTATTTATTTTTAAATTTTTGACTGTGTTGGGTCTTCATTGCTCTGCGCAGTCTTTCGCTAGTATGGTGAGCAGGGGCTACTTTTCATTGTGGTATGCAGGCTTCTCATTGCGGTGGCTTCTCTTGTGGAGTATGGCTCTAGGTGCACAGGCTTCAGTAGTTGTGGCACATGGGCTCAGTAGTTGTGGCTTGTGGGATCTAAAGCACAGGCTCAGTAGTTACAGTGCACAGGCTTTGTTGCCCTGTGGCATGTGGGATCTTCCCAGACCAGGGGTTGAACCCATGTCCCCTGCATTGGCAGGCAGATTCTTAACCACTGAGCCACCAGAGAAGTCCCTGGGATTTTTATAAACAGATCAGTAATCATCATTCAAATGAGTAAGTGCAAAACACAGTTCCACTGGATATAATCATTGTAAATAAAATAAAGGGGTCAACACTATGCAGCAGAAACAAAAAAATAACCTATGAAGTAGGTTCCTGAGAATTTATTTCCAAATCCTTAAGAAAAGGCCATATAGAGATGTCAACACTGGTAATTTAGCATAAGTAGGGATGAAAGGCAATTACTTCATTTCATTATTTTCCAATTTCAAACCCATAAATATCAACTATCAACTTCATAATGCCTAAGGTGACAAGATATAATTCTAACTTCTAGAATGTAACAGAAGATATCTTTAAAATAAATCACAGATTGTAGACACCTTCATAAGACTTGTAAAAAAAAGTGTATTGATAATAGCTTTGGTTCACTTCTGGAACTGATGCTATTTCAGAAAAATAAGTGGATAGATAATAGATCAATAGATTAATGGAGGATCAATAGATACATGCATACTTATGAGAAACATGGAGAGATAGCTTACATTGCAGCTCTCAGTTTGTAAGTTTTAAGCAGCCTCTACAGGGTTCAGATAAAAGCCACACTGACCACATTCTATAAACAATGTGAACTAATAATGGGTTTGGCTTTAGCTTGAAGGTTCTCCTGCCATTGAGTAATTTTCCTATGCCATATACTTAGCCCTTGTTAAGAGCTAATTATGCATAATTCTTTTGGAATAGGATCATTACAACTATGCTTATTACAAGCTCAGCAGCCATTTAAAGATTTTGCCAAAGACATACATGTGGCTATGCAGGGACACAAAGTCTGCATCCAATTTGATAACCGCAGAGAAAAATCAGAATGAAAACATCTTTTGAAAACAATATTTTGGTTTACCCTAGGCTGAACCAAGATTGACACAAATACTGCATTTTTCAGATATTTAAAAGAAAACAAATAGTTGACTTTAAAGGCATGATACCCAGAAATTATAAGAGCTAATACAATACAGGGAATCATTCAAGAGAAAGTCACAGTTTTATTGTATCCTTAGCCCCATCAAATATACCTCAAGAGATGAAATGAATGAACAGCCTCCCTTACATGGGTTAGAGGACTATCTAGCAACTCAGCAGTGAAAGAACCCTAATTTTAAGAGTTTGCAACACATTTGAAAAGTAAGTACATGTTGAAGATTGTCTATTCTAGTATCTTGGTTATACTATGATAGTGTGACTAGATCAATATGTAAGTAAATAAGCTGAATGAAGGGGAAAACTATTCAACAACTACAGTACGTGAACTTTAATCCTACTCAGCCATTTTATAAGTGGGGGCATTGAACATTAGTGGGATATCCCATTAAAAAAAACATAAGTTTAGTGAGTCTGTCCATTATTAAAGATTAAGGAATGAATGAATGATGCTTTCATCATTCATATTATTTTACAGATAAGACCCTCATATACAAGCACTGAAACTGCCGGCCAGTTATTAAGTTCTATCAATGCAAAGCCATTGGCTCTTGTAAAAGAAAAAAAAAAAAATGTTTTATCTGTGTCATGCTTGTTACTTTTAAGTTTACTTTGTTTCCATTTCTCATTTAATTTTGGCAATTGTCATGAGTGGTAGAGGTTAATGTTAACAGCTAAAGATTATAGGCTAAGACTGAAGACACCATAATGTTTGAGAAACCTACACACTTGATTCCCCTGCTCATGATTGTATATTAAAATGTTATAAAAGAAAAATAAATATGTTATAATTGAGTGCAACTGAGCATTAGAATAATTTTCTACATCATTAGATCCAAACAAGTTTTTGCACGGAATCTGCAACTTAGTAGTTTTTTAAAAATTTGGCAGAGGAAACTTCTTTTCAATAAAAATATAATATAAATATAAAATAAATATTTTATGGGTTATGTTTATTTTACATGATCAAATTATAATGGTTATAATGGTTTCATTTCTAAGTCTAATGGAACTTTCAGTTGAAGGTATGCCAGAACTTTTGAATTTATGTCCTTACCTTCCACAAACCCAATAAAATTGTAAGAAAAAAATTTTCTAAAGGCTTCAACTGGGGAGAAGATGATAAGTACAAAATTTGAAAGTAGAGAATATCAAGTATAAAGGCAAATTATAACTGATTTATCAAACCAGTTTATGCCATAATACCTTCAAAATTCTAAGAAATTAGCAATACCCATTACAAATGAATGTAAGGATATGGCTGAGGCCCAAAAGTTGTCTAATTGAAAACCTGTGTAAAAAGTTTTGTGTATTGGTTTGCTAGAGCTGTTGTAACAAAATACCACAAACTTGGTGGCTTGAATAGCAGAAGTGTACTGTTTCTAATTATGGAGGCTGCAAGTCTAAGACCAAGGCATAGGCAGAGTAAGTCCCTCCTGTTGTCCTTGAGGGAGAACCTGTTCCATTCCTCTCTCCTAGTCTATGGTGATTTGCCAAGCAATCTTAAGTGTTTCTTGGCTGGTAGATGCATTACCCTGATCTCTGCCATGATATTCACATGACATCTTTCTTGTGTGCATGTCCAGCTCCAAATTTCCCTTTTTCCTATGGGCACCAATAATATTGGATGAGGGGTCTACCATAATGATATCACCTTAACTTAATTATATTTGTAAAGATACTATCTCCAAACTGGATCATATGTTGAGGTTGTAGAGGTTGGATTTCAACCTAGAAATTTTGTGGGGACACAATTCAACCCATAACATTGTTGTGTTGTGTATTTCATATTTCCTCCTCCCCTCCATGCAGCTGGGATACCATCTCTTCCACCTCAGCAAAAGAGAGCAGTCTGATACTCTGAATAATATCACCATTCATTAGCCCAATAAACTGTTCTGATTAGCCATACTTTGAGGTCGTGTGCAGCAGTTTTAGTTCTATGAGCTTTCACCTCACCAGGTAACTTATTAAAAGGGACTTTCTTTTTCTGAGGGGATGGTGATATAATAGCCATAAAACCAGATTCAGACATGTTAAGTTACGATGATATCTTCCATTGCACTCTAAGAATAATTTTCAATGCGTGATGACTTAAGAAATTTTATCAATCAGCACCACATTAATGTGTTGATTGATGCAAATTATTAAAATATGGCATGCAACACATCTGTGTGTCAATTTTGTGTTATTTCAGCTTTTAAGAGAGTTAAAAATAACTATTCAAAGTGAAATTCAAAGAAAACCACTAAATCAGCCTCTCAGTAAAACCATAAGAATCTACAGGAATTTGAAAACCCCGTCTACATAAATTTAGAAGCATTTGCTTATTTGTTTCAATTGAAATTCCTCATTAATGCCTAAGAAATTTATTACCTAAAAGCTTTTTTTTGGTTCACAGACACATTTGAGAATCTTACGGTCCGTCTCTCTAAGAAAATAAAATCATGCTTTGTATCCAAGATTCTCAAGTTTTTGCATACAGTTTTCTTTAAACTGGAGGACAGAAATAATTGAATTCCCTAAATTTTTGATTGAAAATGGAGCTGAGTTAGTGTCAATTTTTGGCCCCTTAAGTGATAGTCATACATGCCACTTAAGTGATATGATAGCCTAACTTTCAGTTTTCTATATCTATAAAGCTAGAGAGGTAATAATGCCTGTATTATAAGTGTTTATAATAATTAAATGATGCAGTATACATAAAGTATTGGAAACAATATTTTCTGTCTCTGTATTTCTTTCAGGTGTACCTAGAATTTGGGTTTCTCTTACTCTCAACATTGTAATCAACTCTGGGATAACCCAAATACATATTACTTGATATGTCATACTCAATTCTTTCTCCAACATTCTTTATATTGCAAGATATTCCAGTTTTTGTGTCATAGATTACCTCTCTTAAATATAACCTTGATTATCAATTTCTTACATAAGAGTTCACTAAACCAAAAAGAGATACTGCAGATGAGTACTAATCAGTGAAAATTCTAGAAATTAAATTAGTTTCTTTGCAAATTATATTAATTAATTAAACTAATGCAATTGGAAAGTTTTAGACAAAAAAATTATATTTTCTATTTCCATTGAGTTTATTGTCAAGTAGAAATTGGTAGGATTTCTCAGAAACTCACCGATCAGTTATATTCAGAGAAATTGATAAGTTTCAATAAAGATAACCTCAAGAAACTATAGAATTTTATGATAGATATTTTATTTTATTATTTTTTTTTGGCTGCACCGCATGTGGGATCTTCCCCAACCAGGGATTGAACCCATGGCCCCCTGCATTGTAAGGTCAGTGTCTTAACCATTGGACCTCCAGGGAAGTCCAGATATTTTCTTTTGTGTTTGTTTTAATAAATTTATTTATTTATTTATTTATTTATTGGCTGCACTGGGTCTTCATTGCTGCACATGGGCTTTCTCTAGTTGTGGCAAGAGGGAGCTACTCTTCCTTGCCATGCACAGGCTTCTCATTGCAGTGGCTTCTCTTGTTGCAGAGCACAGGCTCTAGGCTTGTGGGCTTCAGTAGTTGTGGCACTCAGGCTCAGTAGTTGTGGCTTGAGGGCTCTAGAGCACAGGTTCAGTAGTTGTGGTGCACTGGCTTAGTGGCTCTGCAGCATGTGGAATTTTCCCGGACCAGGGATCAAACCCATGTCCTCTGCACTATCAGACAGATTCTTAACCACTGCGCCACCAGGGAAGTCCCCAGATATTTTCTTTTTAAACTAATAAAATTGTCCTCATCTGACCCTGTCCAACTCAATCTTACTTCAGTAGCAGATTTTACAAGATGGTTCCCGTAGTGGTAGAGATTCCATCTATCCATGGAATAGAGAGAGTTAACCCATTTTGCAGGCAACGTCAACAAAGTAATAAAGCTGCTTGTTATTTAAGCTATTGAGAAAATTCAACAGAGCTATGGTTTGGAAAACTTAATTTAATACCTTCTAATACACATTTTCTACAGTAAAACTTGAGAATATATGCTTGTGTACCAAATGACTTTTAGAAGAAATATGTGTAAATTCGCGTCAACGGAGTAAGATGGTTTATATTACAAATTGACCAACAGCTTTTAAAATAAAAACAACTGAATGAAAACACAAATCACAAAGAATAAAACACTTACATTAAAGTTATATCAAAAAAATTAAAGTTCAATCAAACTTTGAATAGTCTTTTGGGAATTTCATTATCATCTGATAGGAATGGTATATAAATGGGTTAGAAAAGATTTTGCTTTTCTTTTTAGCAATGAGATGGACGTGCATTAAAGAATTAAAGCTTTCTTAAATTTTGAATTGTGTTACTGTTCAAATTGAGTCAAGAAGAACTTGCACTATATTTGACATACTATAAGAATGTTTCCCACCCCAATTTCTTTTAAATGGAAACATCTGGATCAATGTCTACATCTTCAAATGACATTGATGCTTTTTGTTGTGATGTGAATTGTGTCCCCGCAAAAGCATATATTGAAGTCCTAACCCCCACTACCACAAATTGTGACCTTATTTAAAAATCACATCTTTACAGAGTTAAACAAGTTAAAATAAGGATATTATGGTGAGCCCTAATCCAGGGTAACTGGTGTCCTTATACAAAGGGAAGATTTTTTTATAAAATAAGTAAATCATGGGAATATAATGTACAGCATGGTGACTGTAATTAATAACACTGTATTGTATATTTGTAAGTTGTTAAGAGAGTAGATCTTAAAAATTCTCATCATAGGGAAGAAATTCTGTAACTATGTATGGTGATGGATGTTAATTAGACTTTTTGTGGTGATCCTTTCAAAATATATACAAACATCAAATCATTATGCTGTACACCTGAAACTAATATAATGTTGTATGTCAGGTATACTTCACTTTTTTGAAAAGCATGGGAAATTTGGATGTAGAGACAGACATACATAGAGAGCAGCCAAGTGAAGACACACAGGGAGAAGGCCCTGTGAAGACAGAGGGACAGGTGTAAACCAAGGAATGCTAAGGATGGCCCATGACCTCCAGAAACTAGGAAGAGGCAAGGAAAATTCTACCCTGAGAGAGCATGGCTTTCCCTATGGATTTCAGAACTTCTAGCTTTTAGAACTGTGAGACAGTAAACTTCTATCATTTTAAGCCAACTAGCTTGTGGTACTTTGTTTCAGAAGCCCTAGGAAACTAATACACCTATATTGTAAAATAACATTTAGCAACGATTGAAGTTATAGTATGCCTTCCAGCTCTAAAATTGAGTCATACTATCTTACAATTAATTCTATCAATAACAGAAAACAAAATTAACCACTGGAAAAAATACATTGATAATTAATTGTAGTGTGTGGTATAATAGAAATATGTCCAAAATTAATCTTTTGTCCCAGGAGAGGTCTAATTAATATTGGTCATTTGAGAGCATTTTTAATAAAAATAAATTTTATCCAATCAATAATACAAATCCATGTGTCGTTAAACTTATCCATTTTATTTTATTTGGTAGAGTAAATATCATTTTATTGCAAATTGGAAGCTGAATGAAAATTAACCAGGCCTCTTTTGGAGATAAAAAGCAAAATATTATGCATAAATAGAAATTGTGTTGCTATGGTTTGTACAATTCATAACCAATAGTTTTTTAATTAAAGAGTCTATGTATACTGTGCTAAAAGGGTATACAGATCATTTGCGAAAGAATAGCAAGGCACCTTTTAAGAGTTCTTTGGTGCAGATAATATCAGACTCATGTTTTTTGGAGAAAATTGTTTGCATGCATATAATACTTCCCAAATAATTTGCAGTCTTTAGGATGACCCTGAGGCTATTATAAAAGCTACATATTTCAAAGTTTTCAGAGATTTGGCCCGTTTTAATCTTTCATCTTAAAAAAGAGCCATTTCGACCTTAGAACTCTATGATTTATTATCCTCACTCATATTTACCACCAATCAATGGCATCTGAGCTTTGTAACAGAGTTCATCACAACCATGGCAGGGAATATAAGAGCAGGTAGGGGAGGCATTGTAGGCTAAGTTGTATCCATTTCAGCTTGCCAAGCACACATAAACTCCTGCACACATGATTACAATGACAGTAGGAAGAGATTGATATTAATTTAAGGCTCATTGTTCATTTCTTACTGAGATCATTTTAGTGCAGAAGCACAATTTATTACCTAATTCTTATTCATTTCAATATAGCACTTGCATACACAAACATACATAATGTGCTTTTATCCTTCTTCAAAGTTGTTTCCATAATAGCAAAAAGATACCAAACAAAAAATTAATGGTTAACATTTACCTAGACTTCATTATGTGTCAGGCACAGTTCTAAGCTCCTCACATGTATTAAATTAGTTAATCTTCATAATAATCCTCAGGGCATACCAAATACAGAACATTAAAGGAACAGCTGTCTCATCTCTCATTGGTGTGCTTCTTTATATCTAAGCATATTTCATATTCATTCATGTGCTGACCAAGCAATTCAGACAAAAACAGAGACACATAGAAAATGTGTAATTCCTTATCTGTAGGGAAATCTGCAGCTGGGGGTAATTTCTACTGTTGCCAAAGAAGGGCTGCATCAATGTTGAAATGAAGTGAATGTCTCAATGTGATCAAATGCTCTGTATTGCTTTCTACAAAAAATGGTGAAGATAAATATGCAGTGAGTTGGGTATCTGCATATCTGAATTTTGACACTGAGTCTCTCTAGTTATATGATTGCCTAATGGAACAGTCACAACACCTTGGACAGATCACTATTTCCCTACCTTACAAATGAGGAGAAAGTTTAAAATTTCTTTGATTTCTAAATGTAATAAATTCATGCATTTAACATTTATTGTGTATGAACTGTGATAGATGTTTCAGATACAAAGATGAATGAAACATTTTCATGATGTTCATATTCTAATTTTCAACTCAATATCATAAGTGCCGTGAGAGAGTGAAGTCAGGTTACTGTAAGAGGCAGAAAAAGAACTTTTAACACAGAATAGGTGAATTATGATAGTCTTTCTGAAGGAGATGACAATTTAAGTCTTGAAATCACCTAGAGCTTAATTTATATTATCGACAGGAAAATATTTCAGGCAGAAGAATCATTTGTATGGTAAGGTATGGAGGAAAGAAAGAACTGAGATTTTTTGAAGAACACATGTAATCAAGTGTGGTTTATGTATGGGGAATAATCCAGAAATAAAGAAAACAGAGATTTAGAAAAATAATGGGAATGAGATCATAAAGAGGTTGATGTGCCATGCCAAATAATTTTGCACATAAATATTTCCCAATATGCAGTTTCTAGAAGTAACTTGAGAAATAGTACATAAAATGCTACATTTTTTGAGAGAAAATACACACCAGTTTATTAAAGGCTTACAAAAATTCTGAAATGTATTAAATTTTGACACATTTCTCAAAAGTAATTATCAAATGCATTTGATGATGAAAGTATTCTAAATAAATTTTCATTGTAAAATACCATGCCCACAAAGAAATTCACAATTTAAAATTGTATACCTTGATAAATTGCATAAGCCAATAAAGGTAAGAAGAAAAAACAGTGAAAGGGGCTAAAAACACCTTCTGCCCCCTCCTAATGATTACCTTACCTTAATACCAAAAGATTACTCCTATTCTGATTTCAAATGTTGTATTTTAGTTTTTCCAGTTTTAAAACTTTATATAAATGATGTTTCGCAATTGATTTGTTTGCAGCCAGTTTCCTTTGGCCCAAAATTATACTTAGCATTTCATTCATTCCTTTATGTATAGAGATAATTCATTTTTATTACTGTATAGTATTCATTTTATAAAACTACTAAAGTTCATCCATTCAACTCTTGCTGCCAGTCTGGGGCTATTAGAAATAATTTATTAACATTTTTCCAAATGTGTTTTGTTGGACATGTGAACAAAATTTTGTTTGGTATAAATTTTGAAGTCAAATTGCTATATCGAATAATATGAAATGTCCAATATTAGTAACTACCAGAATATTTTCTCAAGTAGTTTTCCAATTTATGTTCCCATTAGCAATAGGTTACAGGGGATACTGCTGCACATTTCTGCCAACAATTGCTATTGTCCATCTTTTTAATTTAAACCATGTTGTCATTGTTTTGCGGTAACTCGAAGTATTTAATTTGCATTTCCCTGACTTGGGAATCATTTCATATAATTTGGCCATTTGGATATTTTCTCCAGCAAATGTATGTTTATATCTCTTGTGCATTTTATTATTGGTTTGGTGATTTGTTTGGTTGGTAGGGTGATTGTTTATTTCTTCATTATTGATTTGAAGGAGTCCTTTAAATATTCTGAAACTTGCACTTTGTCAAATTAGTAATATTTTTGCCCCACATATGAATTAGCATTATATTTTCTTAATGTTATCTTTTTATAACTAGAAATCTCCATGTTAATAGACGATGAGGTACAGGTCAAGATATTTCTAAACAGATAAATTCAACTAATGCAGCTTTATTTTATTAAAAAGGTTATTTTCTTACTTTGCTGTAGTACTTTTTTGTTGGAACTCAACTGTCCGTATATATATGTCTCTGTTGTATTAGTCAATTTTTCCATCTCTATGCCAATACCACCCGTTTCAATCTCTGCATTAAAAACAAAATGCTAGGTATATTAAACTTGTATTTATTTATAAAGCCAGTAAAAATTAAGGTGAAGATAGTTTAAAAATTGGTGAAAATATTAGGCACAAATTTATTTGACTTCTTAGGGGAAACTACAAAGTTACATTTTAGAGAATTATTTGAATGGGAATAATCCTCTAGGTTAAACTACAAAAAGTAGTTTAAAAAAAAAGTGAATATAACCTTAAATTCTTATCAGTCAAGAATGAAAATTCTAATATTCTAAAGACTCTAACTCACTAAAATAATAAATACATGGAACTGGATTATAATTAGCTAAAACCAAAAAGGACAGAAAAATAACTAAGAAATTATAACTAACGTTTGTGGCAATTACATATTTTTGCTTATCAGTTGTTTTATTCAGTTGGTGTTTAAGTTTTGTGTTAAGTAGCAGATCACATCAGAAGACAGGAGAAAAAATGTTTAACAAAAATGTCTTATTTTTATACACTTGAGATCATTATTTCGCTATGACCTGTGTTTTTATAATAATTTAGAGAGTCTTTTTTATACTGAAATATATGAAAGATGCATGCTAATTCTAAAGCTTAGAACAGAAATTGAATATTTCTTTTCCTAATGGCTGAAAAGTGCATAAAATTAATTTGACTGATGTGAGTATACCCTAATAATACTTCATCATTTTGTGTGAGTAATGCTTCTAAATAATTTATATTAACTTTATTCTTATCTACAAATAACTGATCCCACTTACCAAATCTATTATCTTTATTAGCACAATATATGTTACACATTTGCTGCAGAGAAGTATGCTTGGTGATGTAGCACTGAAGACATTTAAGAAAAATATCAATCACGTCCTCAAGAAACTATGGTAACAATTATCACATAAGTCGTAAGGAAACGAAGTGGATAGAGGGGGAACCTGTAAATTAAAAGACATTTCAAGTTAAAAAAGTGAAGGATAACTAAACTACCAAATCTAGAGATACTCATTTGCCTAATAAACCTGTAAAGAAATGCATGTTAGTGCTTTAAACATATAAATACAGAATCTATTATTTTCTGACACCACAAGGGATTATCAAAAGCACATTCTGAGTATGAACACCCCACACAAATATTCTTGGTGACGTCCCCTCATTGCCAACAGCCACATCCGAGAAATCTTCATTTCTTAATGGGACACGCTGCACAAAATTCACAACCTGCCAACTCTCCTCTCTTACAATTTACTCCTTCTCATCCTATACTATACACAACCTGTGTTTATTCAAAAAGTCCCTAAGGACTCAGAATTGTCATAGGGCTTGGGTCACATATTTAGAAGGACCCTGAACACATCTGCTGGTCCTGCCATTTTGAAATAGCTTTCATACCATTTGTCATCTGATTCTGGGGTGATACCACTGAATATATTATCCAGAATGTGACACCCTCATTTTTCCCTCATTCTCAATTGGACCCACAAGAATGATTTAATTATTTTAGTGATTTCATTTAAAGGTAGATCAAAGTTTAAAAAAATAATGATTTTATTTTGAGTTAGACATTTAAAATAATTCACAGCTGGGCCCCATTCCACATCCCAGCCTCCTGTGTCATTCTCCTCTTATCTCATGGAGCCAGAATTGAAATCACATTTGGCCTCTCAACGTTTCCTAAATAGTCCATATATTTTTATGTCTCCACATCTTGAAATGTACATATTCATTACATAAAATGTTTTTTCTCATCCTCAATTCTCTGCCAAGCAAATGTCTCTTAATAAAGCCAACACAAATATCATTGCTACTCTAGAGCTACCATCTCAGATCCATTTCTTTCCACCAACGCAACAAAACTTAATCACCTTTATATCCACTGTCTTATGGCACTTTGTAGCCTCTCATCTTTGAGATGATGCTGTAACCCATTGAGTAAGAGCACTGGCTCCCAAGTCAAATGCCCTTGAGTTTGAGTCATGACTTCATCATTGATGAGCTGTGCAACCTTGAGCAAGTTCCTAAACTTTTCATGTCTCAGTTTCCTCATTTTTTAAATAGATATAAGAATACGTTATGGGGCTTCCTAGGTGGCGCAGTGGTTGAGAATCTGCCTGCCAATGCAGGGGACACAGGTTCGATCCCTGCTCCAGGAAGATCCCACATGCCGCGGAGCAACTAAGCCTGTGTGCCACAACTATTGAGCCTGTGCTTTAGAGCCCATGAGCCACAACTACTGAGCCCATGTGCTGCAACTACTGAAGCCCATGTGCCTAGAGCCCATGCTCTGCAACAAGAGAAGCCACGGCAACGAGGAGCCTGCACACCACAACGAAGAGTAGCCCCCACTCACCGCAACTAAAAAGAAAGCCAGTGCGCAGCAAAAAAAAGACCCAACACAGCCAATAAAAATAAATAAATAAAATAAAATAAAAAAAAAAGAATATGTTATGGACTGTTGTAAGCATTATACAAGGTAACATATGCATAAAACATAGAATTGTGCTTAGCACATCCTCAATAATTTACCTATTAGCTTAGTTATTTGTAAATATGCTTGACTCCTCTTTCTAAAAACTTCTGGAAAGAAAATATTTTATCATTTTTCTATCATCAATGGTTATCACCTAGATAACAGAAGAACCTCAGTAAAAGGTGATTCTAATTGTTTTGTGCATCAGTCTGTGTTCTGTCAGAAAAATAGAAGCCACTTCAGGTATTAAAAGAAACAAGGCAATTTAATATAGTGAATTGAATCATTATAAATTCAGTGTGATGGTCAAAGGAACTGAAGTCAGAGCAGGTTTCTCTTAGGTTTCAGATCTGCTACTGTAGATATGGCCCAGGTAGTCAGGAACTTTTGACTGCTGCCCAAGTCAGAACCTTCCAGGAATTTGCCACTGATGGTCACAGCTCCTGTACAGGATCAATGCGGAAGGCTCTCAAGAGTATGTCCATGGAAGAACACTCATCTAACTGTCTCTTTTATGTTCCCAAATGCATATGAATAGTAAGCCCTTTTTGCTCCATTGACACCAAAATGGTAACAATCATCAACCTAATTTAATGCCGGCCCTGACTGTTTTTAAATCCTACTAGCACACAACCTCCCAAAGTCAAAAGCTAAGTGCCAGAAGGAGATGGGAATCAACAGGTACATGTGAGAGAATCTTTGTTTTCGTACTTTCCTCATCATGGTCTTAATTTGTTTAGTGGAGTCTTCACTCTAGATTCTCAATATAAAAATTAACTGTTCATCCCTCCCCACCATGGGATCACAAGCTGACAGCTGGCAGTTCTGCCTTTACACAAGTTTCAGGTCTCTACTTTGCTTGAAGTTGGAACTCACTTCAGATATCAGCTTTTGATCTATTGGTTAGTACAGCCATAATACCTGCTACAAAATTTGAAGTCAAGCAGAATTCTTGAGGTTTCTGACTTCTTTCCCATTGGACCTCTAGGATATTGAGACTTGCTTATATTGGGTTTCAGATCTTTATCACAAACCCTTGTACTTGTTAGTGTAGAAGAAAAACTATTATTAGCATGTGAGAATTTACACCCCAGTTTGTTGGAGTAATTTGTGTTATGAGTGAAGAGGAGAGTAGAAAGCATATTAGAAAGTCTGGACTAATTTGCTTCAAAAGGCAGAGGGAGAGCTATAAAAATAAACACAGGAGAGGGGAAAGTGGCCAATGTGGGTAGGATAGTTTAAAAACAGAAAAGGAGAAAGACTGAATGTCAAGAACAGAAGCTATGCCCTGTTGTGTAAGACTGAGGATATGTATATCTAGAGGAGTTCTCACATTGAGGTTGTATATATTGTGACATCCCTTCTCACCCTTGAGGAGATTTCATTAATGATTTTAATTGATTTTCATTATTTTTGGTGTTAGACTTCACTTGAATATGGAATGTTGCTGAAACAGATTATAAAATGGCTTACTTTTGTAACATAAATCCTCTTCTTTTCCCCTGGGTCCTCATTGTTCTGGGAATGATTTGCTGCCTGTCATTCCACTGAGGTTCCCTGGTCTATGGAGCTAAAGCTGTGCCATTTATATCAGTGATTGGCTGTCCACATTGTAATTATGAAACAGTCCTTTTTATGGATATATTATTCAGTATGGTGATCAATGTAGGCATTTTGAACATCTCAACTTCAAGCAAGTGTTACTACATATATATTAGATTACGCATGACAATCATCCACCTATCTCTGTATTTCTGTTTCTATCTATCATCTATCTATCTATCTATCTATCTATCTATCTATCTATATCTATCTTCTACTATCTACCTAATGAGAATATAAAATATAAAGATCTATTTAAGTCTATATAGAGATACAAGTTGTGTTGCTTACAACCACAGAAAAGACAGAGTGTGTGGTCGAAAGAAAGTGAAAGGATGTTTTCTATAACCCTTCATGAACTCCTTCATGAACTAGGGTAAAACTCCTCAAATTCCCTGAACCATTATTTGGCATCATAGCAAGCAAAGCATAATTTGAAGTCATTCCCAGCAGGATACATGCTTGAAAGGTATTTGCAAGAGGAAATAGCTTTAGTTAAGCACGTTTTCTATAATTATTATTAAAGATTGTGTGGTGAAAATAAAAGGAAAACATTCAGCAGCTATCAAGACACAAAGCATTCACGTTTATAGAATTGAAAGGGATGAAAAGAGGTTCCTTATTATAAATTTATAGAATCTGAGGCTTTGAAAATTTGTCATCTTCTCAATGTCATGAGTAGATTTGGGTACTAGAAACTAGGATAAGTGAATTCCTATTTAGTGACCTTTCACTACATAATATTTGGTCTAAATTAGTGATATACATTGAGTCAAAAATACCAAAATATCAAAAATATTGTTATTTTCTGTTCTAAATGGTGTAGCTTAATATCTAGATTCTCTATTTTTCAAGTATAGATTTACATTTAATTTGACAGTCTTTGGAGAAGGGTTACTAAAACAGCAATTAGAATGATTAATTTCATCAGTATTGCAAGAACATGCTTAATTTGATTTAATTTAATTTCAGCATGACTTTGAATTCTTAATCTAAAAGTGTTATCTATCTAACTGAAAGTGTTAGTTGTATCTTAAAATCAAAATATTCAATTTGGAACTTAACTTGTTTAGTTTTTTTTCCCCCAAAAAATGGGAAATCCTATTGTAATTGCAAGCAATCACCACTCACAGAACATCATCATATAATATACAGTATGACTCTTTAAGTTGTCATAATTCCAAAAATAAAGCATTTATACTTATGAGCCATTAATATGTTTAAGGAAAAATTAATACCCATAATTTTGGAACTACATGCAAATGAATTATTAATGCAGATGGTTAATTATGAACATTTTACCCAGACTTTCTTTTGTCACAAGTCACAGGATGTCAAAGCTCTTAAGTAAGTATTTCATATTTGACATTTTGATTAACATTTTGATTAAGACCATTGTGTATAATTCAATATTGAATGATAGAGCTTACTGAGACCTCACAGAAATGTTTTTGCTTATTAAAGGGGTCAACTGTACCAATAAAGAGCCCCAAACTCAAACAACCAGCTCTATGATGCAATTTCATCGTTGACTTTTTTTCTAGTCGGGGCAGATACCAGGTTGTTTGTAACTCTGCATTTTTGACTGCATTTCTCCTTTTGTATGCCCTACTGCCCTACCAATATCACCACAGCAGCCACCCCATCTCTTTCTGTTTACCCTGTTTCCACTAAAAACCCGAGAATATCTTCCCTCTTCTGTGGCTTCCTGCTGTCTTAAGCTACCTGGGTGCTTGATAAGGATTTGTTCAGTATGAAAAGGAATATGAAAAAGAACAAAGGCTCAATTATTTCTTCTTCTCAACACTCTCACTGTACCTGACCTGTATCATACCACAGTTTTATCAGCAAATAGGCTTGAACCAAAACGATATGAGAAAACATAAAGCTGATAAAAGTGGAACAGCTGTTGTTAATATAGGTAGGAGGTCTAAGGCCAGCAATTGACCTCCCCTTTGCCCAAAATAGTTGTCCCTGTGCTACCTCAAGAACTCTGTAGAATACAGTTTGAAAAATCACTCAGCTATTAAATCTCAAAAATCATGCATGATTGGAAGTAAATTTTAAATGCCCTGCTCTCAAGCCACAAAAGGGCAATTAATAGTGACCTAGAGAAATTCGTCTCGTGTTTGTTGACAATCAAACATTGAAGGGTAGAGGAGGAAGACCAGAGGGAGCTACTTTGAGGATATCCTTGTAAATGACTACCTGGAAAATGCCTGTTTAACCTCTTTTCATATCTGCCTATGTTCTTGCTGAATGAAAAAAAAAAAAAAGAGGAGTTTTGGATGACCTTCTCAATTCTCCTACATAGTTATATGTTTCCTGACCATGCAGTATCATATTCCACTGCACCAGAAGAGAGTGTAGGATTTCTTTTTTATCAAATTCATCCAGATAAGATCTGTTATTTTCTACTCTCCCAGCCTCAAGAAGGACATAGCCTTTTCTATGACCCAGTGTAAATGCTAACACACCTTGCCCCTTGCCCTTCCCAACACTGCCCTCCATTCTAAATGTAGACAAGACTAATACAAAAATAAGGTTTCTTTTACAGTGAGAGAGTTGACAATGGTCTGAATACTTACCCAGGATTATAAGTGAATTAAGAAGGTAGTTAACTTTGCACACCGATTTGTATTTTGGAGAAGACAACCTTGGCTGTTGCTTCTTTTTGGCCTGTCCGGACCCTCTCAGTTCAATGGTATTTTTCACTAATTACAGTTTTCAGCAGGAGTCAGATTCACAGACCAGTTCTGTGTACAGCTAGTCTGACAAGAAAAGAAAAAATAACAACTCTGTGTAGTCATAACTTGGGTTGTTCTGCACATTCCCACTTATCGCAGGAGCAATATCTCACCCTTCTTTCATCCCTTTACCAACGTCAAACATGTAATCAACTCAACACTGAGATATTGATTTAGGGGCAGAGCAACTTCATTTCAGGTGAAATCAAAAGATTGAACACACAGATATACTTTTTTGTCTTGCAGGCTACTCTTACATTGAGCAAGATACAGATTAAAGCTATTACCAAGAAAGCTAGCTAAAACAATACCATCCTATTTATTTCTTTAAGTAAAATTCACTCAACATTTACAAACATTTTCTAGTCCAGAAAACTCTGAAGGCTGCATTTAGAATTTGGACACCTTGTCAGTGTTTCATTTTGAAATCATACTTGTTGTTTGGAAAGATGGGTTTCATTTTTTTCCCCAGAGGAATAATGCCACATGTCTGATAAAATAAGTCAACCTTTCCATTTCTGCTTTGCTTAAAATTTATGTACTGTAGTTCTTTCAAATGTACTGATAGAATAAAATGCAGTGACTTTGGTTATGGCCCCAGAGAAGGAAGAAAATATCTAAAGACAAGAGTGAATAATAAGCTGAGGATCATATAGATGGACAGTATAAGCATGCCATGAACATCCAGAACCAAGAATATAGCAATTAGACACCACAAAATACAATTCTCGTGTTCTGTCCTAATCCAGTAACAAAATAACAGAACAATTGGCTTCATCAATTTATTTAAGTGTATTATCTTTTTGTGACAATCCAATAATATGAAAATATTGCCAATCTAGCTTAATGGTATTGTGTTCTATTAAGACAGCAGATTTCCAAGTCTGTAACATAATCATTCACGCAATAGAATATATATTTACCCATTGACTACAGCATATGCATGATTGTGAAAAGTATACTGATGAAAAATATTATTCAGAAAAACATTGACTTAAAAATAGAAAAAGAGTCTGATATTCATAATGAACAGTGCAAACAGAATAGTCTTATAATGAACATAAACCATAGGTTGACATAGAATGTATTCTCAGTCATTACTGTTTTGCTCAGTAATATGAAAAGAAATTAAAAATTCTGAATGAAATAAGCAACAAAAAAGTTTAACTTGTACTCATGTGAGTAAATGGCTTAGACAAATAACACAAATTTCCCAGACATAGCTTCATGTGTAGAATATGAAATTCATTAAATATGCATTGCTGAATTTTTCATGTGTCTAACACATTCCTTGGTGTAGTAAGGCTCAAAAAAAATATTAGTCATGGTCATTTACCAGATGGATTTGTGAGAATAAAGTAAACACATCATGAAATAATCAGTAAATTAGTGTGTATGTATACACACATGCACATTCTATTTATATTCTGCATTTATTATGAATGTAATATCCTGCTAATACAAAATATTAGGAATTAGACTAGCATATTAAAAGGATGATTCATTAAGGTGATAATTTTATTTCTGTTCCGTAGTCCTTTGTTTTTAGTCTCAGAAAAAAATTTAGAAACCAATTTATAATTTTTTACAAACAAGTTTTGCATGATCTTCTTAAACCTTCACTTTCATAAATGTACCAAGATATAAAAATGTTACATAATATTACTTGAAAATGTTGTAGGACAGAAAGAAAGAAAATATGAAAGACACACAGAACATAATAAAGATAATAATGATTTCAAATACTTTCATTGTTGACATAATGAGAAGCTAAAATGGAATTAGAGATTGGCTCAAAGTGAACTCTAGAATATTCAATTATACTAAATCTATTACTTAGATTTCTTCTTTGCTAACTGGAAGAATATTTTTCAGCAAACTATAGGTTTTATCATATGCATTCTTCTATCTCACAAAAGCATTGATGATTACCAAAATTACTCTAATAAATTCCATTTTGCCCTTCTACAATCAATTCTTAATATATAGACTGATCTTTTAAAAATGCCACTCAGATTTGTCCCCACAGCTGTTCAATACACTAATGTCTTCCCCACTTTTCCTGGATTAAAATTCAAACTCCTTTATGGGTCTACAAACCCCATTTTAAGACCCCACCTTCTACTACATCATTTGTATCATCCAACTCCTTACCTATGATGGTCCACCCCAGTGACTTTCTTTCCATTTCTGAAATACTGAAGATTGTTTTACTTCAGAACTTTTGCATTTGCTATTTCCTCTGCTTACAATGTCCTTCCCCACTGTCTCAACATTTAGGTTTCACCTCAAATATTATGACCTCAGAAGGGACTACTTTGTCTAATGTTGTCTGCAAATTCCCAGCTCAGTTACTTGGTCAATTTCTGCATTACCCTGTTTTACACTATTCATATCATTTAACATAATTTAATTTACTTTTTTCCTTTAATTTTTCTAGTGAGTTTATAGTCTTCCTGTCTTCCACCAGTATCCTCAGAAACTGATGTTACTTTGCATAATAGTCAGAAAATAAATACTTATCAAATAAAAAATAAGAATCATTCATTGCTCAGCTTCCAAATTCCAGAATTGTGCCTGAATGGACCAAAAAACCTCTGGGAGATAGCTGTATAGATATACATCATACCTATATGTAGATATCTAGAGATATATTCACATACATATTCATATATATATGTTCAAATATAAACAGAGCTACGGATAATATTAGATCATTGAAACTGGAAATCTACACTTCTTTTCTTTCTTCTTGTAATCAATTTCTAATTTAAGGAAAACACAAACAATGAGGCACTCAGCTCTCAAGGCCTGAACAAAGTTTGCCTTCCTTACCTGTAGTGTACTTCATCATATATTTATTTCATCAACCTATTTATACCTACTGTAAAGGTAGGAAGACTGATAAGCACATTAAATACTTTCTGAAGTATACATTTGTATTTGCTATACAATATTTTGACCAAGATGTCCTTCACTGATAAAAATACTCATTTTCAAGTGCTTGTATTTAGAGCATAGAAATATCATCCAATATATTTCAAGTATATATCACCCCACGTAAATGCTGAAATTAAATTACCATGAGATGTAATAGTGTTAGAAGCTCTATTTTTTTTACTTGCATTGACTTTGTTTTATTTATATTGAAGAACAATTTATATAGTGTCCAATGTACAGATTTTAAGTGTATGCTTCAGTGAGTTAAAAAATACATAATCCATGCCACCACCACATGAATCAGAGTAGAAAACACTTCCATCACAACAGAAAAGTGTCCTCAGGGCCTCTTCCAGTCACACCCACTCCACATCATTCTTACCTCCATCACCAAAGACTGCTTCTGCCTATCCTTAAACATTACGTTAATAATTATTCAATATTTACAATTTTGGTCTCACGTCTTCTGCTCAACATAATGTTTTGATTTTCATCCATATTTTTCTGTGAATCTGTAATTTATTTGGTTTTCTTGGACACTATTATTCTATTCTGAGACTATATCTATGTATTCTCTCTTCTATTGATGAACATTTACTTTATTTCCAGCCTGTATCTATTATGAGGAAAGCCATTACAAACCAATCTCACCAATTCTTTTGTGGATATTTCTTGAGTGAAAAAATAGAACTTGAAGTCCTTGGTCAGATATATATAGATAAAGATATAGATACAGATATAGATATAGATACAGATATAGATATAGATACAGATATAGATATAGATACAGGTATAGATACAGATACAGATATAAAGCAACTACAGGTATATTTCTACTTATAGATATATAGTAAAATATATTTCCCAAAGTGATTGTGGTATATTACACATCCAATAGCACTGTATAAGAGTTTACAGCGGGGGGGAAAAAAGATGGTGGTGATGTAGAGGGAGGTGGAATGCATCGCTCTCCACAGATACATTGGGAATGCACTGAAGGACGCAGTGGTTCCCACAGAGAACCAGCTGAACACCAGCGGACGACCTCGGACACTGGAAGGGACCGCAGGGAGCCTGACATAACCAGTGGGGAGGCATCTATGACGGCTCAAAGAGGGTGAAACTGCGGAGCTGAGGCAGATGGGAGGGAGTGAGAGGCATATGGAGGGTCCGCACCACAGCTCAGCGTTCCCAGACCGAGACATCGATTCACAGCTGAACGGAGGGTCCAGGAGTGGGAGCGTGGGAGCCGGAGAGCTGGTTCAGGGTGAAGAAAATTGTTGCCAGTGGGGTGGCGGATTGGGAGGACAGGAGGGAAGAGGTCGGCAGCGAGGAGTGCCAGCTCTTGAGAGCTGCCCGGCCATGATGGCTGCTGGAGGCTGCAGGCTCACGGGCGGGGGGGGGGGGGGGGGGGGAGCCCTGCACATAGCCTCTCCCTCTCTTTCGGTGCCTCTGCAACAGGCAGTGGAGAGAGGCCCTGCGGGCCACCTAAGGTGCTCAGGGATAACAAGTGCCCTCAGGCACTCGGGTGGGGCTGGATTAAAACCCCTTGGAATGCCAGCAGCAGGGAGGCTGCTGAGGAGAGGCCCAAGTCTGAGACTTTCTGTTTACGCCTGAGCCACCAGCGTCCCTCTGCAACAGGCACCTCCAAGCCCGACTGAAACAACAGTGCGCCACTGCTCACTCACTCCCAGGGAAAGGAGCCACTATTGTACCCTCTCCCTCCCAACACACCTACTCTTACAGATGAACAATAAAGGAAGCTCTGCTGGCCACAGAACAATGCAAAAAAACCCAAGGCAAGGAGAAGGACACTTATAGCTGAGACTCTAAGGAAACAGAAATATTAGTATCAATCCTATTGAACTGGTCCATTCTGGGATCAGTTCTGGATTTTTTTTTTCTTTTTCTTTTTCTTTTTTTCTTTATTAAATATGATCTTAGTCCTAAGGAATCTACAAGTTTTATAACCTAATTTTTAATGCTATTTTTTATTCTATTTTTATTTTTTTGCCTTTTATATACTTCTATTTCTAGCTAAGTTTTTGGTAGTACGGACAATATATCTCTCATACTTTCCTTTCATCCATATCTTTTATACATTTCTATTCCTTTCTTTTTATTTGCATATTTCCAAAAACACTATGTTCTTCTGTTCCCCTTTCTTCCATCCATTTTTTAGTTTATTTTATCTTAGCATACTTATAAGCAACACTATCAATCTGCTCAGACTCCTTGCTCTATTCTCCAGATAATGCACTGCCTTGGTATTTAATATTAGGTTTTTGTCTTTATCTTAGTTCTTAGTATAATTGTCTAATTACATTCGGAGAATCTCCATTCTGTCTGGTGGTACTCTAGCTCTTTTCTATATTTGACTCTAGCTTACAAAATCTCCCTGGATTAGTGTTTGTATGTGTAAGGTGTTATTTGTTTGTTACTTTGCTTTTGCTTTTCTCTCTGATTTGTTCTGTTTCAGTTGTCAATTTCTGTTGGGTTTTTCTTTGAATATCTGATAGCACACTGGGGTTCTGTCAGGTCTTTCCAGAGCCTTATGTCCTAATGGATTCAGTAATTGTGTGCCTTATACATGTATGTGTTTCCTAGACTTAGTATTTGTGTAACCCAACACTTGGACATTAGTCTGAGGCTTGGACAGTCTTCTATAAACACCTCTATTGCCAGGACAAGCAACCCCAAAAGTTTGGACAACCATGAGGAAAGAAAGAAACACCATGCAGGCAAAGGAGCAGGAAAAAAACCCACAAGACCAAATAAGTAAGGAGGAAATAGGAAAAATGCCTGAAAAACAATTCAGAGTAATGATAATAAAAATGATACAAAATCTTGATAACAAAATAGAGAAAATACAAGAAACAGTTCATAAGAACTCAGAAAAACAAACAGCAATGGATAACAAAATAACTGAAATTAAAAATACTCTAGATGCTATAACCAGCAGAATGACTGAGGCAGAAGAATAAATAAGTGAGTTGGAAGATAGAATGGGGGAAATAAACACCACAGAGCAGGAAAAAGAAAAAAGGATAAAAAGAATAGAAGATAGCCTCAGAGACATCAGTGATAACATGAAATGTACCAACATTCAAATTATAGGCATCCCAGAAGAAGAAGAAAAAAAGAAAGGGTCTGAGAAAATATTAAAAGAGGTTATAGTGGAAAACTTCCCCAACATGGGAAAGGAAATAATTAACCAAGTCCAAAAAGCACAGAGAGTCCCATACAGAATAAACCCAAGGAGAAATACACCAAGGCACATATTAAGCAAACTAATGACAATTAAATACAAAGAAAAAATATTAAAAGCAGCAAGAGAAAAGCAACAAATAACATATAAGGGAAAAACCATAAGGATAACCACTGACCTTTCTACAGAAACTCTGCAGGCCAGAAGGGAATGGCAGGATATACTGAAAGTCCTGAAAGAGAGAAACCTACAGCCAAGAATACTCTACCCAGCAAGAATCTCATTTAGATTTGATGGAGAAATCAAAAGCTTTCCAGACAAGCAAAAGTTAAGAGAATTCAGCACCACCAAACCAGCCTTACAACAAGTGCTAAAGCAACTTCTCTAAGTAGGACACATAAGAAAAGGAAAACATCTACAAATATAAACCCAAAACAATTAAGAAAATGGTAATTGGAACACACATGTCAATAATCACCTTACATGTCAATGGATTAAATGCTCCAACCAAAAGACACAGACTGGCTGAATGGATACAAAAACAAGACCCTTCTATATGCTGCCTACAAGAAACCACTTCAGACCAAGGGATACATATAGACTGAAAGTAAAGGGATGGAAAAAGATATTCCATGCAAATGGAAGTCAAAAGAAAGCTGGAGTAGCAATACTCATATCAGACAAATTAGACTTGAAAGTAAAGACTATTAAAAGAGACAAGGAAGGACACTACATAATGATCAAGGGATCCATTCAAGAAGAACATATCACAATGGTAAATATCTATGCCCCCAATATAGGAGCACCTCAATACATAAGGCAAATGCTAACAGCCATAAAAGGGGACATCGACAGTAACACAATAATAGTGGGAGACTTGAACACCCCACTTACATCAATGGACAGATCATCCCAACAGAAAATAAATAAAGACACACAAGCTTTAAATGGCACATTAGACTATCTTAACTTAATTGATATTTATAGGACATTCCATCCAAAAACGACAGACTACACTTCTCAAGTGCACATGGAACATTTTCCAGGATAGATCACATCTTGGGTCACAAATCAAACCTCAGCAAATTCAAGAAAATTGAAATCATATCAAGCATCTTCTCAGACCACAACGCCATGAAACTAGATATCAATTACAGGAAAAAAACTGCAAAAAATACAAACACATGGAGGCTAAACAATTCACTCCTAAACAACCAAGAAATCACTAAAGAAATCAAAAAGGAAATCAAAAAATATCTAGAAAAAAACGAGAACGAAAACACAACAACCCAAAACCTATGGGATGCAGCAAAAGCAGTTCTAAGAGGGAAGTTTATAGCAATACAGTCCTACCTTAACAAACAAGAAAATTATCAAATTAACAACCTAACCTTACACCTAAAACAACTAGAGAAAGAAGAAAAAAGAAACCCCAAAGTGAGCAGAAGAAAAGAAATCATAAAGATCAGAGCAGAAATAAATGAAAAAGAAAGGAAGGAAGCAATAGCAAAAATAAATAAAACTAAAAGCTGGTTCTTTGAGAAGATTAACAAAATTGATAAACCATTAGCCAGACTCATCAAGAAAAAAAGGGAGAAGATGCAAATCAACAGAATTAGAAATGAAAATGGAGAAGTCACAACGGACACCTCAGAAATACAAAAGATCATGAGAGACTACTACAAGCAACTATACGCCAATAAATTGGATAACCTGGAAGAAATGGACAAATTCTTAGAAAAATGCAATCTTCCAAGACTGAACCAGGAAGAAATAGAAACCATGAACAGACCAATCACAAGTACGGAAATTGAGGCAATGATTAAAAATCTCCCAACACACAAAAGCCCAGGACCAGATGGGTTCACGGGCGAATTCTATCAAACATTTCGAGAAGAGCTAACACCTATCCTTCTCAAACTCTTCCAAAATTTTGCAGAAGGAGGAACACTCCCAAACTCATTCTACAAGGCCACCATCATCCTGATACTAAAACCAGGCAAATATGTCACAAAAAAAGAAAACTACAGACCAATATCACTGATGAATATAGATGCAAAAATCCTCAACAAAATTCTAGCTAACAGACTCCAACAGCACATTAAAGAAATCATACACCATGATCAAGTGGGGTTTATCCCTGGGATGCAAGGATTCTTCAATATACGCAAATCAAATCAACGTGATACATCATATCAACAACTTGAAGGATAAAAACCATATGATCATTTCAATAGATGCAGAAAAAGCTTTTGACGAAGTTCAACATCCATTTATGATAAAAGCTCTCCAGAAAATGGGCACAGAAGGAAATTACCTCAACATAATAAAAGCCATATATGAGAAACCAAAAGCCAACATCGTTCTCAATGGGGAAAAACTGGAAGAATTCCCTCTAAGAACAGGAATAAGACAAGGGTGTCCACTCTCACCACTATTATTCAACATAGTTTTGGAAGTTTTAGCCACAGCAATCAGAGAAGGAAAAGAAATAAAAGGAATCCAAATTGGAAAAGAAGAAATAAAATTGTCACTCTTTGCAGATGACATGATATTATACATAGAAAACCCGAAAGACTCTACCAGAAAACTGCTAGCACTAATTGATGAGTTTAGTAAAGTAGCAGGATACAAAATTAATGCACAGAAATCTCTTGCATTCCTATACACTAACAACGGAAGAGCAGAAAGAGAAATTAAGGAAAGTCTCCCATTCACCATTGCAACCAAAGGAATAAAATACCTAGGAATAAACCTGCCTAAGGAGGCAAAAGATCTGTACACAGGAAACTTTAAGACATTGATGAAAGAAATCAAAGACGACACAAACAGATGGAGGGACATACCATGTTCCTGGATTGGAAGAATCAACATCGTGAAAATGACTGTACTACCCAAAGCAATTTACAGATTCAATGCAATCCCGATCAAATTACCAATGGCATTTTTCACAGAACTAGAGCAAGAAATCTTACGATTTGTATGGAAACACAAAAGACCCCGAATAGCCAAGCAATCTTGAGAAGGAAAAATGGAGTTGGTGGAATCAGGCTTCCTGACTTCAAACTATACTACAAGGCCATAGTGATCAAGACAGTATGGTACTGGCACAAAAATAGAAAGGAAGATCAATGGAATAGAATAGAGAACTCAGAGGTAAGCCCAAACACATATGGGCACCTTATCTTTGACAAAGGAGGCATGAGTATACAATGGAAAAAAGACAGCCTCTTCAGTAAGTGGTGCTGGGAAAATTGGACAGCAACATGTAAAAGAATGAAATTAGAACACTTCCTAACACCATACACAAAAATAAACTCCAAATGGATTAAAGACCTACATGTAAGGCCAGACAGTATAAAACTCCTAGACGAAAACATAGGCAGAACACTCTATGACATCCATCAAAGCAACATCCTTTTTGACCCACCTCCTAGAATCAGGGAAATAAAATCAAGAATAAACGAATGGGACCTCATGAAACTTAAAAGCTTTTGCACAGTGAAAGAAACCATAAACAAGACTAGAAGGCAACCCTCAGAATGGGAAAACATAGTGGCCTATGAAACAATGGACAAAGGATTAACCTCCAAAATATACAAACAGCTCATGCAGCTTAATACCAAAAAAGCAAATAACCCAATCCACGAATGGGCAGAAGACCTAAGTAGACATTTCTCCAAAGAAGACATACAGATGGCCAACAAACACATGAAAAGATGCTCAACATCACTCATCATCAGAGAAATGCAAGTCAAAGCCACAATGAGGTATCACCTCACACCCATCAGAATGGCCATCATCACAAAATCTGGAATCAACAAATGTTGGAGAGGGTGTGGAGAAAAGGGAACTCTCCTGCACTGTTGGTGGGAATGTAAGTTGGTACAGCCACTATGGAAAACAATTTGGAGGTTCCTTAAAAAGCTACAAATAGAACTACCATATGACCCAGTAATCCCACTACTGGGCATATATCCAAAGAAAACCATAATCCCAAAAGAAACTTGTACCATCATGTTTATTGCAGCACTATTTACAATAGCCAGGACATGGAAGCAATCTAAATGCCCATCAACAAATGAATGGATACAGAAGATGTGGCATATATATACAATGGAATATTACTCAGCTATAAAAAGGGATGAGATGGAGCTATATGTTATGAGGTGGATAGACCTAGAGTCTGTCATACATAGTGAAGTAAGTCAGAAAGAGAAAGAGAAATATTGTATGCTAACTCA
The DNA here is from genome assembly GCF_030028045.1 of Hippopotamus amphibius kiboko. Classification (NCBI taxonomy): domain Eukaryota; kingdom Metazoa; phylum Chordata; class Mammalia; order Artiodactyla; family Hippopotamidae; genus Hippopotamus; species Hippopotamus amphibius. The sequence continues at coordinate 45,788,990 of NC_080191.1, read as the reverse complement.
CATATACGGAATCTAAAAATTGTACTGATGAACTCAGTGACAAGAATAAGGACGCAGATGCAGAGAATGGACTGGAGAACTCTAGGTTTGGGAGGGGGTGGGTGGTGAAGGGGAAGCTGAGATGGAGCTAGAGAGTAGCACAGACATATATATACTACCAACTGTAAAATAACCAGTGGGAAGTTGTTGTATAACAAAGGGAGTTCAACTCGAGAATGAAAGATGCCTTAGAGGACTGGGAGGGGGAGGATGGGGGGCACTCAAGGGAGGGTGGTGCGGGAGTCAAGGGAGGGAGGGAATACAGGGATATGTGTATAAAAACAGATGATTGAACTTGGTGTACCCCCCCAAAAAATGAATTAATTAAAAAAAAAGAAAAAAAAAAGTTTACAGTGGTCTGAACCCCCAACATTTGGCATTGTCATACTTTCTAATTTTAGGCGTCTAAGTGGCTCAATAGTTATTAAGTTATACTTCAGAAACAAACTTATAGAAGTAAAAGACAATATTTATGATTATCAGAGGCAGGGGATGGGAAGAGGGGGGAATTAGAAGAAAGTAGTCAAAGGTACAAACTTCAAGTTGTAAGATAAATAATTTCCATTTGTTGGAAATATAGAATGGTACAACCACTTTGGAAAACAGTCTGATGGTTCTTTAGCAAGTTAAATATATGTTTAATATATGTCCCAGTCATTCTGCTCCTAGGCATTTGTTCAAGAGAAAGGAAAGCATGTGTTTATACAAAGTGTTATATTTGAAATATTTTCAGCAGCTTTGTATAGAAGCCCCAAACTGGAAACAACACAAATAGCATTGGAAAGCTAAATGAATAAGACAATTGTGGATTATCTACACAATAGAAAACTACTCAGAAGTAAAAAGCATTGAACTGTTAATATATGCTATTACATCAATGATTCTCAAAATAATGTTGCTAACAAAAGCAGAAAAAATAGGAGTCTACTATTTTCTACATGACCATGTAGAAAAGTCCTAGAAAATATCACTATAGTAATATGCTCAATATCATCAATTATTAGACAAATGCAAATCAAAACTACAAGGAGGTATAACTTCACACTGGTCAGAAGGGCCATCATCAAAAAATCTACAAACAATAAATGCTGGAGAGGATGTGGAGAAAAGAGAACCTTCTTACACTATTGGTGAGAAGGTAAATTGATACAGCCAATGTGGAGAACAGTATGAAGATTCCTTAAAAATCTAAAAACAGAAGTACCTTGTGACCCAGCAATTCCACTACTGAGCATATACCCTGAGAAAACCATGATTCAAAAAGACACATGCACCCCAATATTCCTTGCAGCACTATTGACAATTGCCAGGATGTGGAAACAACCTGAATGTTTATCAACAGATGAATGGATAAAGAAGATGTGGTACATAAATATAATGGAATGCTACTCAGCCATAAAAAGGAATGAAATTGGGTCATTTGTAGAGATGTGGATGGACCTAGAGTCACTTTGATGACAGTTGTATGGATGCATACATATGTCAAAACTCATCAAAATATGTACTTTAAATATGTGCTTTTTATTACATGTCAATTATCCTTCATTAACAATGTTAAATCAAATCCTAGTGTTTTAAAGCAACAATCACTTATTCTTACACATACTCAACTTTGTGAGGCTCAGCTGATTTAAGCAGGGATCAACTGGGTGGGTTGGTGTCACATGCAGGGGCTAGAACTGATATGCTTCTTACTAAAGATCTATGAGTAATACTGGGTGACTCTGCTTCATAGGTCTCTCATCCATTTTCAACCAGCAGTCTAATCAGCACAGGGTGCTACTCATGACAATGGCAGAAGTGAAAAAAAAAGTGAAAAAACAAAAAAATGAAAAAACAAGCAAGACATCTTAAATCCTTGATTTGGAAGGAAATGGCATGCAGTCACTCCTGACTCCTTCTATTTGTTAAAGCAAGTCACATAATCAATTCCAAAGTTAAGGGTAGGAAATACACTTTCCCCATTTTGAGGCCACAAGTAAGGGTATGGTTTCAGGGATCATTGAAGAATCGGGCCAGTCAGGCAATCTAACATACTCAAAAGATATAGGATTTTGTTCAAAAGAATCAACAAATTCTGAAAAGTACTTCAAAGAAAGAGGAAATCAGATTGCTCTTTACCTCAATAACTTTCCGTTATATTGTAAGCTCTCATTTCCTAAAACCTTGTATATCAACTCTAATCATGAGCCTTCAATACTAAATTGATAGCTACGTATGTCAAATAAATTGTAACAAAATTAATTCCAGAGCATATTATTTAAAAATAACAAAGTTCTTGAATCTATGAAAAAAAAAATAAAAAATATACCCTCCCAACCACCGCAATTAGCTCTACAATCATATTGAATTAGACCTCAGCTATTATTGTTGAAATGTAAAACTGTTGAAACATTGAACTATATATAGGTGTATATATATAGTTTATTTATATATATAGTTTTACATATATATAAATGTATGGTTATTTATATATATATAAATACATTTTTCAACTATTACGTCTTTTCCAGATTAAAATAACTATGTAGTTCATTACATTATTTTTAAACTGCTTGGAACTAATTCTTGTTCTAAATATTCTTCATGTTTTCAGATTTTACCCATTTCTCAAAAAAAAATCTAAGAGAATTTTAAGGCAATTCATGTGTACACAGGTTTTGGAAAATGTTAAGGGGTATTACTCATCCTCATGGATTGGTAATTCTGCTGACTAACATAGCTGCCCACACAGCATTCTAGTTAGTATAAGAGGAAGTTAGAATGTTGAATATCTTTGGCCGGATATACTCTAAACTATAAACAAGTAATTCCGAGGGGAGCAAGTTACATTTGTTAAAGTCAGTCAATAATAGTTGTATTATCTACATATAAGTGTTTCTCCAAGGTAAAACACGTGAGGCTTCAGGAGAATTTCAGGTGTAATAAAATCCCTATTTTAATCTGACTATATAAAACATTGCAACAGTCTTCCTCATAAGCCATAACACTCAAACTGAAAAGACAAGACTCTCTTAGGACATTTTCTTTCTCTGACATTTATAGTGTTTATTCACAGCAAGAGAAGGAGAGAGCTGAGAAACAAAAGGTTTAACTATATCCTTTTTAAAATGTGTGTGATCTTCTCTATTAACCGTTCTTTAAAACTGGCTGTTTCAAGAAATAATTGTTGTGTACATAACATGTATACTACCAGGAACCCACTGTCAAAACAATATTTGTTTTCCTGGCCTTTAATGCTGCAGAAAAGTGGGAAGGGAAGGGAGAAGGAAAATATGAGTATTTAGAAGACATTTATTACTTGTACCACAGGCACAACTCAAAAGAAGGTAAATGTAAAATAATAATAGATCTAACCTTGGAGACCAAACTACAGTGGAGGAGACAGGCTCTGAGCACCTCACGTCTACCCTTTTGATCTTGCTATTATGTGACACAGAAGGAAAGGAAGGTCCTGCTGCTAGGGAAAAACAGATCATGGATGGAAAGGTAAATGTCAAGGAGAAAATAAGATTAAAATATAAAACCATAACCAAGGGTAACAACGTTGGTTTGCATGGAATGCCAGCTTAAAAAAATTTCATAGCTGGAAAACAGAATAAGAGTGAATCAGGAGGAAAGAAAATGAAAGGTTTTAAGGTCACTTCTCTAATGTACACAGAAGTGCCAACTTGCCAGTCCCCTGACTTTTCAGTTGAAAGATATTTTTAGGAAAAAATGTATCACATGCATGGATTCATGTTTTTCATAAGAATCAAGTGGGTATTTAGGGGGTTTTCTCTGTTGTTTTCAGTTGAACCTACTGGACTGTACTTGTATATTGACTCATTTTTCACAAAATCTTTTTCACATTCATATCCACATGCAAAAGATTTTCACACAGACATCTCTGTAACTATCAATTGTTAAAATAGTGAGGCCTGAATGGAAAAGTTCAAAAATAACTGAACATCAGAAACACAAATAATCTCCTAGTTCAGGACAATAATAGCAAATAACCTCTACCTTTCTAAACTCCTCTGTCTCCCAGAGGTGACTCTATTAGAAGAAATGCTTGTTTGCAGGCCACATTATTTGTTTTGTTAATCCTTTTCTATGTTTAATTAATAACAATAACAAATCAGAATGGTTCAGTTATCAGTGTACAGATAGAAATTTTATTCAATCAATTTACATCATTGGCCTTGACATTTGCTGAATAATTATTGTGAGTTTTGACAGTTCAAAATGATCCTAATAGTATATGTGGTATTTTAGAATTAGTCAAGCACATATTGTAGGCTGTGAAATGCAGTTTTCCTTTGTATCCTTGAAAGTAAATTTCAAACAAACTAGGAACCTGGATAGTGAAGGCACAGCAAGGGTTCTACTATAATTCTTTATCTATGTATGTTGAAAAACCTTGATTTCACATTCATACGTCCAATTCCAATCTAATAACAGATTTTATTCTAGTTTTCTCCCTTTCCATATTTGTAACTCTCTTCTCTGACAGTAAGAAACTTGGTGACTATAATCTTCATTATATTTACTTATTGAATCAACCATCCTAAGTGCAATTATTCTTCTGTGCTGTCACCACCCCTCCATGTGGAGGTCCTCCTCACTCCACAATATGCCACCTCCTCATCCTTCTGTCACTGTCTTGAATGGAAACCCCTTTTTTCCCTGACTCACACCCAGACTCTCTGCACCAAGTCACTATCATGCCTCCCTTCTCTGTGCCAGGTATATATGCTATTTTGCTTGTCACTACATAATGATTTTTTAATTAAATCATTCAGAAAAGAAGGGCAAAGGAAGGAAAGAAGGAGGAAAGAAAGATAAGGAAAGAAAGAAAGAAAGAGAGAGAGAGAGAGAAAGAAAGAAAGAAAGAAAGAAAGAAAGAAAGAAAGAAAGAAAGAAAGAAAGAAAGAAAGAAAGGAGAAAGGAAAGAAAGGATCCTTGTTGACTTTTAAACGTGTGTTGTGTGCTAAGAATATTAATTAACAAAAAAGCTATTTTTAAACATGTCTTGGAGGAAGGGCAAATATAAACCTACTAAGCCAAATCACAAAATTTCTAAAAAATTTTGACATAAAAGACATATATCAATATCTACAAACTACATAGAATACATTTAAAGCAGTGATCAGAAGAGAATTCATAGCTTTAAATATTTTATCAGTGAATGTGAAGGAATAATACTAAATGGATTAAATTCCCATTCAGTGAGAAAACAAACATAAAGTAAGCCAATGTAAGCAGAGGGAAAGAAATAATAAAGACAAAGTCAGCAATTCAAGAGGTTAAATGCAGAAAAAATAGCAAAGTTAATTAGTAAATAAAAATGCTTTTCCTAAAAAACAGCTAAACTAGGTAACATAATTTTTTAAAAAAACTGAACATAAATATGCAAATTCAGAAATACCTAGAGGAGATTGTTAAAACCATAACAAAATTATAAAGAATATTTTGCAGAATTTCATACAAATAAATTGTAAAGCCTAGGTAAAATGCATGATTTTCTAGGGAAAATTTATCAAAATTGACTCCAGTAGAGGTATAAATCTTAAACAGATCAATTTCCATGGGAGTTGAGAAATGTATCAAAGAACGGCCCACAAAAAAGACAAGGCTCAGATAATTTTATATGGCAATTCTTTTACCCTTCAAAGATTAAATCATTTCAATGTAATTTTTTTTAACAATACAAAGTCTGATTGTGGTAAACAGAATTCTAAGATAGTCCCAAGAGTTTCATTTTCTAATGTAAATGCCCTGTAAAATTCCCTACCCTTTGTGTGAGTATAACCTGTGAATAAGATGTCACTGCAGTGATCTTGCCATGGTTTATGGCAGAAGGGGATTATCCTGGGTAGGCCTGACCTAATCAAGTCAATGTTTTAAAAGATGAATCTTCTCTGGCTGGTTGGTGATGGAGGAGAGAGAGAAATGTGCTCTTGTGTGTCTGGGTGGGACAGAAGCAGCTCCCATGTCCTGAATCTCCCAAGGAGGTCGCGTGATGAGGAGCTGTGGGCAGCCTGGAAGAGCTGAGGGTGATCTCTGGCTAACAGAAAGAATATGGAGACCGAGGTCATACAGCTGCAAGAAAATGAATTCTGCCAACAGGCTGAGGGAGCTTGGAAGCAGCTCTTTCCCTAGTCAAGCCTCCAGATTCAGCTGCCTGACACCTGCATTTCAGCTTGTGAGCTCCAGAGCAGAGACCTAGCTACAGTGCACTGGACCTCTGATCCTCAGGAACTGTAAGATAATAAATTTCTGTTGTGTTAAGTAAGCTGCTAAAATTGTGGTGATTTGTTACATAGCAATAGAAAACCAATACACTAATCAAACACAATACCGAACTGGGATAAACTGACCTTCTGTGTGTCCAAGTGTGAATCCCTGAAAAAGGCAACACAACATTACCTAAGCAGTATCCCTATAAGAACATTTTTAACCTGATTCTATGTATGAGCAAATAACCAGACAAATCCAAATTGATAGACTCACCCCAAAACAACTCATCTAGTTTCCTCAAAAAAGTCTCTGTCATAAAAAAAAGCAGATGTGTTCTATTTTAAAAATTTAAAACAGACTAAAGTGGCATTTCAGTTATATACAATGTGCAATCCAAGCAAGACCAAGAAAAAAAATCCATCAAAGATACAAATAATATCAACGTACCATAACATAAACAATGTAACATAAATGTTAGCGACATAAGTGAGAAAATGTAAATACGGGCCTTATGGTAGATAAAGCCATTTTGTTAGTGTTCCATTTTCTGATCCTGACATTGTACTATGGTTATGCAGGAGAAGGCACTCAGATTACAGGTGATAAAGTTTTTAGAAATGAATCAATATCCTATCTGTAAAATACCTCTCAAATGGTTGAGAGAAAGAGGGAAAAACTAATGTGGTAAAATATTCAAAGATGGTGAATCTAGAAGTATATATGAGTGTTCATTACAATACTCTTTCAATGATAATACCGCTTTCTGTGCATTTACATTAAAAAAAGAGTGAATAAGGAACGATATTTGCTGATGGCTTTAGGTAAGTGCAATTTAAATAAAAATATTTCCGTTATTTACTTACCTCACTGTAGGGTTTTTTTTTTTTTCCCAGCAAGAAATGAGGGCTGAATTTAATATTTTTTGCTGTTCTCAAGATAATCAAGTAAGTAATTTTTTTAAAAAACAGTTAATGTAATGAAACACATAAATATATTTTTTATTATAAAACATCATTTTATACCTAGAGTAAATTATTCTCAGCCATGGGAGATTAATCTGGTGAATTGATTTGCTATTTTGTTCTTTCTTTTGAGTCTTATTCGCAAATGAGATTGCCTTCTAATTTTCCTTTTTTCTCCTCATATCTTTATTCATTGTTTAAAATCAGAATGTGAAAACAAAGTAGAAGTTATTAAAAAGCTTTCAGAATTTCTTTTCTATTTTGCTGCCTTTGTCCCTGAATAGATCATAGCACATCAAGAACAATGACTCTTCTTCATTACTTTTTGTACTATTAGTGCCAGGTTCACATGCTATTTTTAATAACATTATATTAGGAAAAAAAAGAATGAGGAAAGGGTATGTGGGATGAAAAATGGAGACTGGAAAGCCTGTTATGAGATACTTTTAATAGTAAAGGCAAATGGCTATGCTGCCAAAGAAAAGGGAAGGTCCTCTGGCAATATTTAGTTCCCTCTGGTGATCGGATTGATACAATGTGGAGGAGTAGTTGAGAATAATTCCAATGTTATATCTGATGCTCCATTTTCAGACACTAAAAACAAATGGCTTACTTTTACCTAGTTTTATTTCGACTTATACATTCCTTAGCTCTAAATTTACTCTAAAGGACTGATTTATATTTTAATTGATAATGCATGTAAATAAATTTATAATTTCCTGTGATTCTCCAACATCCCTAAGAAGTAAACAAGGCTGAAGTTATTAGCTCCATTCTGTAGATTATACAATTGAAACAAGAATATTGAGATATTTGACAAAGGAAGTGCAGACAGTGAAGGACCAATTTCAAAGCCAGGGTCCTAAATTTTTGGAATTTTTATTTATTTCTGCCGTGTTTTTATGGGTTGAACTATGTCCCTCCCACTCCCACATTCATATTTTTAAGTCTTAAGCCCCATACCTTGAAATAAGACCTTATTTGGACATAAAGTGATTACAGATGTAATTGATTAAGATGAAGTCATACTGGAGTAAGATAAGCATCTGATATAACTGATGTCTTTATAAAAAAGGGAAATATGGACAGAGACACACCCAAAGGGAGAGCTCATGAAAGGGTGAATGTGGAGATTAGTATGATTCTTCTTCAAGCCAAGAAATGCCAAAGACGACCAGCAAGCCACCAAAAGCTAGGGGAGAGGCAAGGGACAGAACCTCCCTCACAGCTCTCAGCAGGTACTAACTCTGCCAACACCTTGATGGTGGATTTCTAGGCTCCAAACTAAGAGACAATAAATTTTTGTCATTTATACCACTCAGTTGTGGTACTTTGTAACAACAGCCCCTATTAATTTATTAATATGCATATATTGCTATACTTTCAGGTAGGAAATTATAATGATCACAATTAAATATGTGAGCTTTATTTTTCCTCCTACTTCAACTAAACCTTCATATATGTTATGATTATTTTAATGTAACCCCATATTCTGGAATGATGTAAACAGCATAGAAAAGCAATTTAATTTTCTTTATCAGAGTATAGTTGCCTTACAATGTTGTGTTAGTTTCTGCTGTACAATGAAATGAATCAGCTATATGTATACAAATATCCCCTCTGTCTTGGACCTCCCTCCCATTTTCCCCCCCTCAACCCGCCCATCTAGGTCAGCATAGAGCACTGAGCTGAGCTTCCTGTGCTATACCCCAGGTTCCCACTAGCTATCTGTTTTACACATGGTAGTTATTTATGTCAAACTTAATCTCCCAGTTCATCCCACCCTCCTCTTCCTCCTCCACATCCACATGTCAATTCTCTACGTCTGCATTTCTATTCTTGCCCTGCAAATAGGTTCATCTGTTTATCATTTTTCTAGCCCCACATATATGTGTTAATATATTTGTTTTTCTCTTTCTGACTCACTTCACTCTGTATGACAGACTCTAGGTCCATCCACATCTCTACAAGTGACCCAATTTAATTCTTTTTTATGGCTGAGTGATATTCCATTGTATATATGCACCACATCTTCTTTATCCATTCATCTGTTGATGGACACTTAGGTTGTTTCCATGACATGGCTATTGTCAATAGTACTGCAATAAACATTGGGGTGCATGTGTCATTTTGCATTATGGTTTCTCAGGATGTATGCTCAGTAGTGGGATTGCTGGGTCATATGGTGGTTCTATTTTTAGTTTTCTAAGGAACCTCCATACTGTTCTCCACTGTGACTGTATCAATTTACATTCTCACTAACAGTGTAGGAAGGTTCCCTCTCCTCCACACCCTCGCCACCATTTTTTGTTTGTAGGTCTTTTGATGATGGCCATTCTGACAGGGGTAAGGTGATACCTTATTGTAGATTTGATTTGCATTTCTCTAATAATTAGTGATGTTGAGCATCTTTTCATGTGCCTCTTGGCAATCTCTGTTTTCTTTGGAGAAATGTCTATTTAGGTCTTCTGCCCATTTTTTTATTGAGTTGTTTGTTTTTTGTTTTGTTTTGGTTTTTTGGTATTGAGCTGCATGAGCTGTTCGTATATTTTGGAGATTAATCCTTTGTCACTTGCTTCGTTTGCAAATATTTTCTCCCATTCTGAGGCCTGTCTTTTCATCTTGTTAATGGTTTCCTTTACTGTGCAAAAGCTTTTAAGTTTAATTAGGTCCCATTTGTTTATTTTTGTTTTTATTTTCATTACTCTAGGAGCTGGGTCAAAATGATCTTGCTATGATTTATTTATTTATTTATTTATTTAAACTTTACCTCTGATCCAGATAGACAAAATTTAAATTTACTGAGGAAAAAATCAGAATTTATCATCTTTTATGCAGCTATACTTTTGCCAAACCAACATCTTCATATATAATTCTAACAGAATCATAAATCCTGAAAGTTTCCATTGGTCATGCAGATTTTTGAAATTAAAATATAGTGATAATTTTATTTCTATTCATGTAAAGGCACAATGATATTCTGCAAATTATTCAGCATAAGTTGGTAACATGCAATATTTGGGAATTACTTATATTAAACAATGATTCTTTGTTTATGTGAAATTTAAATTTAACCATATTTCCCTTATTTTGCCCAGTACCCCTAGATTATCTCAGTTAATAATTTTTGGCTACAAGTGCATAAAACCAGAATCATCAACAAAACTATAATGAATCCTCCAGAAATGCCACTATGTTGGTACCAGATGGTAGGGAGAGCTTAGTAAATAAGACAGTTGGCAAACTAGTACATTTTAATGTATCAAAAGTTGCTTGATATCAAGGTCATCCATTGTTGTGAATCAACTGATTCAAATGAAGCAATTTCATATCTCTCCAGGATAGATATGATCTATTGACCACCTTCAACATTTATAAGATAAAAAACAATAGAAATAGAGTATTCAAATCTATACTGAAAAATAGAATATTCCAATATCTCAGTAAGCAGGAACAATCATCAAATGAATTATTACTTTATGAATAATAATAAGTGCCCATTTGCTTTCAATAGATTAAACATTTACTTTCAATTTTAAGGGCATTTTTAGGATATCTCCGTGCACTCAATAAAAGAGAATACTTGAATTTCAAACAACACAGTTCCTTGCTTGTGTTTGCTCTTGCTATTCTCTGGAGTTAGCACATTCTTCTCCCAGATTTTCAGGTGACTAGTTCTTTCATGCTCCTCTACTATCAGTTCACATATCACCTTCTCAAAGAAGCTTTCATTGGCCAGTTTCTAAAATAGACCCAGGTATATTCACACCGTCTATCACATTACCTTGCTGTATTTTCTTTTTACTGCTTAATAATATTTGCACTTCTGTTTTCATTCTACTTTTTGTATATTTATGATGTATTTTTATTTACTTTAAAAAATATATTACCTACCAGTATCTAAATTCTACAATGTCCAATGTCTTGTCCATACCACTCACAGCAGTATTCTCTGAGCTGGGAACAATGCTTGCCAAAATTTTAATGTGGTGGCTTACATAGGCAATAACAGCCTTTTGGGGTTGGCCACACCTGTAGGGTTGACCCAGAAGTTACCAGCTTAAGGGCTGCAGAGAACACAGACCATGCTTGGTCAGTCCTAGCACCGAGATATCAATATCTTGGCACTCTTGTAATTCTTTCAAAGCTATTATTCAGTCAAAGAATGGGATTTAGGAAGTACTTAGAATGGGCTCTTCAGTCAACTGGACCTAGACTGAAATTCCTGTTTTGCAGTATACAAAATTGCAGATGTTGTGCTTCAGATTCTCGGCCAGTAGAGTGATGAAAGTACTGATAACATAGGAGGATTGTGAGGAATCAGTGAAGTAAACATGTGCCATATATCACAGAAGACTGAGGTTTTTTTATGATTTTATACTTTTATCCACTCTCAAATCATTGGTATTTTATAGAAGGGGAATTAAGAGGTTTTTCTTAAGAAAGTAGGGTGGGGAACTTAATATGAATTGACCTTAGTGATCAAACTAGCAGAATCTAAGAAAGCCATCAATGAGTGCAGTTTCTACAGGAAATTATAAATATTCACAATATAGAATATTATGAATGAGAATATTTGCTAGAGCTTGGTATACAGGATCAGAGAGTCTAGATTTTTAAACAATTGAAGGCAATTTTTTCATATCAAACCCTAGTGGAAAAATGAGTACCTGTTATATTTGAGAAAAAAAAATATTACAGAAATCAAAATTCATTTTAAAATTTTGTTTTATAATTGGTATATTTAAATATCAGGGAAACTGTGGAACAAGATGAGAATCAGTTATAGATTTTCATGTAGTAAATGCTACTTTTTTTGATCTCAAGTTTTGCCTACTATTCAAATAGTAGTTCATATTTAGTAAAATCCCCTCCTGTTGTTTGAAGACTTTCGCTATTAATGGCTTTATTAGGACATTGATGAAAAACTACTGTAAGACAAATTTTATTCTTCTTTACTAAATTCATTTGATTATCTACATCTGTTTTGGTGAACACTCCTCTTTGATCTGCATTGCATTGCACGAATGCTTTTGTTGCAAACAACATGAATATGTTTTTCATGTTCCCTCAGCAAATGTAAATGCTAATAGTATATCTATGTGAAAAATGTCAATATAATAAACTCAGATTAAGTACAGTGCTAAGCATGGTATTGAACACCCATATTTAATTAATGAGTAATATTATCTATCTTTAATGATTTGAATATTCAACAGAAGTGGAACATTTACAGTATATTTGTAGATTGTGGTTACAAAAATATCCTGTCACTAAACTTGCATGGGGGTCGGGGAAAGAGACCATCTTATCTACTTAATCAGTATGCCAGTAAGTTCTGTAGGCTATATTCTGTGCCTAAATATTTTGAAAATATGTGTAGCTAAACTCCTTTCTTTATGTATCAAAATGCCCTAGAATATTTCCTGCTTTTTGTTTTACATTTGCCTCTGTATAAAGTGCCCTTCCTTCAAATTCAAGCTTATGTCTTTCTTAACATCTTCAGACATTCTGTGTTAGGCAGGATTCTAAGGTAAACCCCAAATGAGTCAAATTCTTATATTATTCTCTCCCCTTGAGTGTGGGCAGAGCCTGTGACTTGCTTCTAGCCAAGAAAATATGACTAAGGTAGTGGGATGCCATTCTTATGATTAACAGACTAGAGCAAGAGATTCTTCTACAGGATTTGAAGAAGTCAGCAGCCATGTTCTAAGCAAGATTCTGAGAGAAGGCCAGAAAGCAAGGAATTGGGGGTGCCTAGGAGCCAAGAGCCCCAGTTGACAGTCAACAGAAAACAAGAACCTCAGTCCTACAACAGAAAGGAAATGAATTCTGCCAGCAACCAAATGTGTTTGGAAGAGGTCCTTGAGCTCAAGAAAGGAATGCAGTCTAGCCAAGACTGGCATTGAAGCCTTGTGGGACCCTGAGCAGAGGTCTCAACTGAATGATGCCTGCACTGCTGACCCGTAGAAACTGTGGGGTAATAAATACATGCTGTTTTAAGTCACCAAGTTGTGGTAATTAGAAAACTAATGCATGCTACCTAATCTACAAAATGTCTCCCTCTTCTCACGTTGCTTCTTCTACTTGCGATGGCTCCATATCCTATCCCTCACTTCTGCCTACTGACTTTTACTTATCCTCTGGATTCATAGCATGTGTCACCTCTCAGAAGACTACTGTGACTTCCACTACAGAATAAATCAGGTTGCATGCCTATCTCTTCCCATAATAGTTGTATACACTTTCTGACATTTTATTTTAATGGGTTTCCATATGAGGCTCTTAAATGAAAGAATTATTCTTTATTCTTATTTCACCACATTCTCTGAGTTAATTTATTGTGCTCCCATAACCAATAGGAGTGGTCCCTAAATTCCAAGTTTCAAGTGGTGCTTAAACTCTTAGCTGCATAAGAACCACACAATTTCTGAACCCGATTCTAGACCTACTGTGTTCAAATTTGGGTAAGTAGGGATGCTCTGTCCAAGTAATCTTTTTAATCTTATATTCTAACAATCAGTCACCTTCACCAGAAATTACAGAAGAATAGAATTAGCTATAGTTTGTGAAATTGTGATACACTCTCATTCCTTGGTGCTTTTTCACAGCTCATTTTGAAGTATGTATTTCCCTGTTTTTGTCTGGTTAAGTCAATCCTTGTTCAAATTTCAGGTTAAAAGTCAATTCCTCTAAAAAGCCTTCCTCAATCCCTAGACCTGATTGCCATACTACAAAACATAGCATTAATTATTCATTTACAGGCATCATTTTCCAATAGTCTCTAAAAGTGCACCTTGTGTTAGATTAATCTTTGTGTCCCAAATTGATATTATGGTACTTGAAACACAGGATACTAACATTTTTTGAATGAATAAATATATAAATCTCAGAGTCACATAAGTAGAAATTCCATAGAGGTGTGGCCCTCAGGAATCCTCCTAACTTGTAGCATCAGAGATAGTTCTAGAAATAGCGATGTTCTAAAGTGAAATGACATGTGAGACAATCCTACCCCTACTTCCAAGAGATTTTGATGTCTGCCACATTCCTGCTCCCATTTGAGCATTATTGCCTAGTGAACAACAACTGTCAAATGGAGGTTCAAAATTTTCTAGGTATTTTGGGGTATAAAACAAATTTGGAAACTTACTATGAAGTAATGAAGCTAATATTCATGTATGGTTCATGGAAATTCATCACATTACTTTGGTTATGATCCTAGATCACAGCCACTGGCAAATTTCTTCACAGAAGAGAATTACTGGCAAATTAATTAATTAGAGAACTCTTCATGTTCTTAACACCCGGAAGTACATTAAAAAGTACTTATCTTTCAACATGTTTTATACTTTGTGCCAGGATCATGTTGAAACAACTGTCTTATATTATAAGACATAAGACTGGAGGGATGGAAAAGAAATTTAAAAATCTGAACTAAAATCAAAATAATAAATTATAGTTATGATTTTTGGTTACAAATATTAAACCAAGTCTCTAAATTTTAGCTGAAAATTTCTAGAAACATCTGTAATTGTAACCTTAGTATAAATTACTTTTTTGTCATAGGACTAGCTTCAGATCTAATGAGCACTATTTTGTCATTTTTTATATTTAAGATCAAGAAATATGTTAGATATGTATGTAACATGATCAGTAAATCCACCAGTGTCTTTAGTACCACTTTATTTACTATGAGGGCAAGTCAAAAATTATTGGCATTCCAGTTATACTAAAACTTCTGTAAATTCTACAGCCAGAGTGTGGATAACTTTTGACTCGCTCACACTAGTATATTTTGGCCTTTAACTCCATGTTATCATATTACAGTCAGGACATTTAAAGAAAATATATGTCTCCCAAAATATGCTTATAACACAGGATATTTAAATATCTAATATATTCCAATCAGATATTTACACCACATAAAACTATCTCACATTAGATACTAATTAATGACCTTTATTGATCTTTTAGAGAGCAATTGTGGATGATCATGAGCAGATATAAAATGAACAACTTTAATCTTACAATGATTGCATTGGTCAGTATAATGTACTTTGTAGCCCTCTATTCAACAGAACTGGGTCTGATAACATAGTCATTTCATTTGGCAAATTATAAGATGGTACCCTGTTAAGGTTGCCTAGATTTCAATCAAATGACTATGTAGATGTGAAAGACTTAATATCCTATTAGCAACCCCATGATTCATCTAGTCCCCCAGGCTTGTTTCTAATCATAGCTTCTAGTATTACATGTAATATTGGAATTTCGGAATGTACATATAAAAAATTTAACAAATTAAATCTTGAATGGTTGAAATATATACTAGGTAAAAACTCTCTTGCAGATGACAATTTATTTTATTTTCTGTACCTATGAAATCCATTTATTATATTCAGCTTAAAAATATACACACCTATATTACAGCTGGCAAATCTATCAGTGAACAATTATGTTTGCCAGTAAGCTATGTTATCTGAGAATAAACATAAATAGCTTGTAAAAAGTGCAATCTATTAGCTTAGTGTTGCTTAAGGGATTAGTATACATCTCTGTTACCTTTGAATGTTGATAGTTATTTTGGAGGAGATTATTCAAATATGATAACCAAGAAGATATGGGAGTGAAAATAAATTATGAAGGGTTTCCATCCTAGCAAAGGCATAACTTTATGAATACAAAGGTGGAAATATCTCTATGAATATTTGGAAAGCATGAATTAACATTTGAAGAATCATTCAGAATAGTTTTAAAATAAAAACAGTATTGAACACTGTCCACATATCTTAAAAAATTACCAGTAGATTCACGTGAAATAAAATCTGAGAATTGTAATTATACAAAATTTTTCTGCTCATTTGTATCCACCCACAGTCAAGCTTGCTAAATGTGAAACATAATAGGGAATACACAAAGAACAATTAATATAAGCTTTTATCTTATGCAGAGAGTTTAAAATACTCCAGTTTGACAAAGATAGTGGTGGTATAAAAGCATGCATTTTAACAGACTTTGCAATTATTTCTTCCCTCTGATACCAGGAATTTAAAATGATTTATTATAAATATGTCTAATTCTATGATCTTACTATTGAGATCTACAAGAAAATATTTTTTAAGTGAAGCACATATAATAATTCAAAAGAAACTATTTGCTAAATCATGATTGATTTATATTCCATAAAATCAGTTTATCTTTACTATTACAGATTCTATCTATGTTGTCTTCTCAGGTACAAGTTTTGTTGAAATATTTATGTGGTTCATAGTACGAAAGTCTCTGTGTATAAAATGTAGTTTTGAAATTAGAACAATCAGAATAATGGAAATCTAGAAACTGTATTTTAAATAGAAGCAATGTAGTTCAATTTATTTGAGGGAAATAATAAATAAGTTGTCAATGTGTATAGATGGGTACCTAGTATGTAGGAAGGCTCACAATTAGAAATGAGGATGACTGATGAGTTAAATATTGTGGGTGGGTAGACTTTGATTTATGTAGATTACCACCAATATCAAATAAGCTCTGAGCATAAATATTGAATAGTAGTGAAAAACGGAGTGACAAAATATTTAATATTTTTATGCCTTTTAACATTTTCATGAATGTCTTTTGAATAGCATTTGATTGATTTAATCATAAAGGTTTTATGGGAAAATTAAACATGGGTATGGTAAAAATAAGGATTGTAAACTCCTAGATAAGTAATATGTGATTTTCAGTACTTATTAAGGTCAAAAATCTTATTCAAAACAGACACACCTTTGAAATTACAATGAATAGCATACTTACCTTAGCCAGAAATTGTTGGTTGAAAAATATATGTTCTTTAATACGATGACCCCCATGGCCAATTAAAAATGTTCCACAGAATTAATTTCCATTACATTAGTGATTTTCAATGAGTCTAAGGAACTTGAATGTTTAAACAAGTGTAGTCTTCATATGTATATATGGGGAATTTTTTTCAGAATTCAAGTAACGCAAATTTTCCTTGACACTCACTTTAAAAAATGGAGTTTTTGCCCCCTTATAATGATAATACTTGATCACTAAAGTATGTTGATCAAATCATTAACTGAGTGAAAACATAGTATCCTAGCTGCCTATTGTGAAAGAGACTTTAAAGCTTGCTTTCTTTACAATTTTATAAATTCTACTTGTTCTATGAAGCTTCTACAGAACCAAATAAGATTTCCTATTTATAAGTTACATGATTTATGTTTGTCTTTTTTTTTGATCAGTTAAATATAAAATAGCTCTGTCAGTGTACAAAACTGTTGCAGAGCAACAGAGACACTAATCTTGGTAATAACAAAGAGAGGCAAAATTAAAGAATAACATACAATATTTAAAGTGTGATAGGTAGGAGTTATGATTCAATAGCCATCATTCTCTGTGGATAAAGTTCTGTAGTAATGACAGCTACAAGCAAGCCTTTCTAATTGGAGTCTGATATTACTCCTAGCACTTTCAGAAATAAAGTGTTCAGATGAATTGAAATTTTGTGTAACTTTTTGTATTTCTTCTAGTCTTAAACTTTCTTCCCAGATTCTTTAATTTTCCTCTTCTTTTTCTCTTTGCTTTCTGAGTATGTTTTAGAAATGGATCTAGGTATAGATAAAAGAAAATCCACCTGATTTTTGTGCTCCTAAAATTCTTTTAGCAAAACATGTGCTTGGTATATTCCAGTTCAACAAACTAAGAATGTGTCATGCCATATATCAAGCAAACTGTGAAGAATTTCTAGCAGGACTGATATGTTTATGAAAATCACCAGTGAAACCTTTAAAAAGTCAGATACTGAGCAAGTCTACTGAACTGGAATTTCTGTGTGAGGGGCCTGAACAGTTTTATTAAAAAAAAGAAAAAGAGCCTCTGAAGAAAATTATAATGTATGAACAGAATTGAGAAAGTCTACCATGACTGACAAAACCAATACTGCCTCCTTTGTGGATTTATTACAGATGAAACTATTGAGGAACTATAAAGAGTTTTATTTCAATGGCTCAACAGTGAGCCAATCATGCCATTAGTACCCTCATTAGCCACCACAACTCATCGATTCCACCACTCTATTTTCTGCTAACCTGTCACTTACTAAGATAATCACTTACCACTTAGATAATAAATCTACTCCTTTTAGAGAAAGTCAGATAGGTTCAGATTATTTCCGCATATCCTGAGGACCAATTTCCTTAGAAAGAAAACATAATGTTATAAACCATATAGATGTCATAAGATGTCACAAAATGTCACCTAATGTCATAAAGTGTCATAAAACCTTTAGATCAAACAACATCATGTGAGGACATTTCCAAAGGAAAAGAATGACAGTGGCTCTTCTCCCATGGTGAAGCCCTTCATTTCCAACCTACTTGGAAATTCTCCTTGGACAACCAGTCACATTCTTCAAAAGATCTGACATATTATATGATTATCTACCTGGAAAGGAGTCAGAAGTCCCTCTTATGATTTATGGCAGTAGAATGTGCAAATTCCATTTCTGGGAATTACATAAAAAGAGTTTAAAGAGATAATGGCTTATTCATTTCTGTTTCTAATCTTCATGAAAACATTACCTATGGGATTATATCAACATCAATAAAATGGCTAAAACTGGATTTAAATTCTTATCAAAGCATGACAGAATTTTATGATAATTTACTTATTTTATCTACTCTAATCTGGAAATAATACTGTTTATCTTGAACTGTATCACAGAGGTCTCCCTTTGAAAGTAGTAATTTTGATACCAGTCAGTGAAGACTAGGTCATGCCATGGAAATAGTCATCACCTGAATCTCAGGAACTTAATAAGCAAAGATTTATTTCTAGCTTATAGAAAGTCTGCTGTGGATCCAGTCTAGTCTATAAGGCAATTGACATGTATATTTTCAGCATCTTCACGATAAAATCAACTCAGGCTGAGAAAGTCTCCAACATTTTGGACTTGTACCATCTAAAACATTCAGTCTCTTGTATTTGATGTGATGGGGGAAGAGTACTTGAAAGTCTTATATTATAAATTGCATGTTCTCTGTCATGAGTGACACAGTTCTTATAGAAATTGGACTCTTGACAGTCATCAAATCTCTAAAAATGAATAAGGTAAAAACACCATGGTTACCAGCTTTAGCAAATAAATATACTGCATGGGATATACCTATACTAAAAATTATTTGTTATTTTTCTGAAGTTCAAATTTAGATGGTATCTTGTATTTTATCTGGAAATTCTACAGAGAGCCCAATAATAAAGAATGTACACAGCATTTTTTTGGTTTGTTTACTTATTGTAATAATGTGAGGGGTAAAAAACCCACAACATATTTTGCTATGACGTCTTCTTTTAATATGAATTCTTCTCATTAAGTGTTGCACTTAGTTTTTCAAGGCCAAAGACAAAATATCATGTTATTTTAATAAATTTAGATATAGAGAACTAAACAGTGGATAATGTTTGTGGATCAAATGTTGCTTTTTTCAATAAAGTGATTTCAGGAAAATTTCCAAATTCCAACAAAGGAACTATCTATATAAACAAGTGAAATTTCCATTTTCTCATGAGCTGTAACAGTTTTAGATAAAATACAAGAGCAATCAGATAATTATTCAGGTTATAACAATGTAATTTTTTAGACAGATTTGTTTCTACTTCGTAAAAACTGAGGTAAACGAATTGAGAAAAATACTGTTCTTTTTTAAAATATTTGTCAGGAAGTGACTCAAGCTCTGTAAAAATTTGACTCATTAATCAATAGCACAGAGTCAAGGCTCATAGATGAACAAGATTCAAAGGGAAAATATCTGTCAGATTACCTTGAAGTGGTTCAGTTACTTTCCTTCACATAAACGTGTATATATTTTTTTCTCCTCTCCTGAAAGAAAGTAAAGGATTAAAAACACATAAAAAGAGTATAGAAGGCATTTACTCCAGTAGATTTTTCTGTTAGTTTCACAATCCAATACTGACAACACCACCACTAGTCTAATGTATAGACATATGAACCCTAGAGCACAGCAACTCAAAATGTGAGTTGCGGACCTGGTCCACTGTATAAAGTGCAACTATTTCATGATAAGATAAAGTAAATGATTAGAAAAATGTTAAGAATCTTTTATAACCAAAATACATGCCTAATATTTTTAGATGAATCTTATATTTTTATCTTTTTAAAATAATTTTATTTTTCAGTGTTTTACATGGTATTGAGCCATGATGAATTAGACATAAAGATAAATATTAACTTTTTAAAAAATTTCCTTCACTACATGGTTTGAAAATCACTACAGTATGGTCTTGGACAATGACATCCATGTTGTGGAGTGACTGAATGAAAAATAATTCTTAAAGGATAAATATTTAATAAGAAATAATATATCAATATCATTTTCAATGATATATCAATAACAATAGACATTTTAGTGGTGAGTGATAACCTAAGTTTGTAGAAGTAATGTAGAGTAGTGGGGTGGCTAATAAAATGAGCATATTAAATTCTTCTTTTCAAATAACTTATCTTGGCAAGTTATTATAGTAAAATTAAATTTGATGATTAAGAAAAAATGAAAATACAAAACAATTATTAATCATTGATTATGAAAACATATAAAAAATATATAAAACGTGGTCAGAACAATTCTCACAGAAAGAATATTATTTATTGCCTTAAATGTATTTATTAGATAACAAAAATCTATAATAATAATAATAATAATAATAACAACAGGCATTCAATTCAAAACCTAAACAACGCTACAACGATTGTCGTCCTATCAATCAAGTACAAGAAGAAATTGGACGGGATACAAAACAATTTTTTTTAGTACTTGGACAACAGGCAGCCCATGTCTATGTTCCTGAAAGGGGAAAAAACCTGGTAAGCCAAATGATTGTTTCAGTTTCCTAACTGGACAAAGTTTCCAGGCCACATTTGGAAAGGAGGAAATAAAGAGACAAATGGTTTCACTGAGCTGAAGAAACAGAGCTTAGAGTCTGGGAAACCAACATGGATAAGATCTGTGGAGTATACCAGAAATGAGGGAGTTGCCAAGAATAAAAGAGACAGAGATTTTTCAGAAGGATTATCTCAAATGTTTGTCCAAATACTGATTTGTGCATGCATGGGGTGAGGTGAGAAAAACCATCACCAGAAAGCTGTTGGTTGAATAATTTCTAGAGTTCTGTGAATAGATTGTGTTTCCTTCAGCTAAGGTGGGAAAACTTTCTAACCCATGGAAAATCAAGTAGAATTTTCAAAGAGAATATAATTGCAAGAAAATCTAAATTACCACAGAATAAACACTGCCCCAAGAAAGCTTAAAAGCAACACAAATATGCTCAAGTAATTTAACTATGAGCTATAAGTTGTCCAAAATTATTTAAAGAAATATAACAAAATCCAGAACCCAACCATGTAAAATTCTTATGTTAGGAATCCAGTGAAAAACTAAAAAGAAATCTTCATATAAAAAAGGGGGAAAATCAATGAAAAGAAATAGACCAAGCAATTTCAGGGATGAAGACATTCACAGTCAACTACTAATATTGTTATTATAAATATGCACAATATTTGCTACAAGATATAGAAGAACCATATTAAGGAGAGATGGAAAATATTAAAAAGATCTTAAACTTCTAGAGATGAAAATTAGAATACCTTAAAGGAAAAATAAACTGAATGAGATTAAATATAGATTATATCTGGAGTAGAAGAATTCAATTAAGTTGAGCACATCACAGTAGAAATTTTCTAGAATAAAGCAAAGAGAGATTTTTTTAAAAAAGGATTTTAAAAAATGAAAAGAGCCTTGGTGACACATGGAACAATATACAGTTGTCTAAAGCACCTGTAATTTGATTCCTAAGGGGAGAAAAGAGAGGAGGGGAAAAAAATATTTGAGAAATTATGGCTGTAGACTTTTCAAATGTGTTGAATTCTATAAACTATCAGCTTTAAAATTCATAAATCATGTTTTAATATGATTACTTAAACAATAACAAATAGAAATATATAACACAATCAGAGATTTAAAAAAGCATTATATATGCAGGAAAAAGAAAGGAATGTCAGGAGACATCTTGTCTGAAACTTTAAATTCAAAGACAATTGAGTAGCCTCCTTATAGTCTGGGGATGCAGGGCAATCCTCCCCCTTAGAATAATGTATCCAATAAAACAACATTTTAAAAATGAGAACTAATTTTTTTTTCAGGAACAACTAAAGCAAATATTATTCACTATAATCATGTCTGCATTATGAAAATATTTATAGAAGTCCATTAGGCAGAATAAAAATGATCCCAGATGGAAATATGAATCCACACAAAGAAAAAGTAACTATCCAGGTATATATAAAGCATATTTTACTTATTATTTTCATTAAAATAATATTGAATATTCAATGCAAAATATGATAAGTTCTGGAGTTTGAAATACATAGAATTAAAAATTATAGAAACAGGAAATCAAAGGCTAATAGTAGAATTATTATGTTTCTTACATTTTATGTGAAGGTGTATAATTTTAAAGATTGTTAAAAATTTTAAATGCATGTTGTAAACTCTAGAAAACCATAAAAAATAAAATAAACAGGCATAATTAATGAGGCTTAATGAAACTGAAACTTTATGATACTCAATAAATTCAAAAGAAAGCAGTAAAAAAGGAAATTGGATCATATAACAACAAACAGAACACAAATAGAAAGATTTAATTCCAAAAATATCAACTTAACAATTATAATAAATGTAAATGTTTTAAATATTCAAAATGATAGGTAGACATCAAATTGAATAAAAATGCATGACTCAACTGTCTAAACAAATTCTAATTTAAATATCATGATATAGATATATTAAAGTGGAAGGATTAAAAACCTTGCAAGCAATAATCAAAAGAATGCTAAAATAGCTATTCTAACATCAGACAAACTATATTTAAAAAAATGAAGTATCACCAGGGAGGAAAAAGAGTGAAAATTCCTAATAATAAAGGGGCAAATTCATCAAGAAAACCTAACAATTCTAAGGAGGTAATTAGTAAGAAAATAAGAAGTAATAAGGAAATGATAGATAGAGATTTACATTCCACCCTTTCTTCTCTCAATCTTTTTAAAAGATATAAAACCATATAAAGTAATAATTATAGCAATGTATCATTGGGTTTATTACATGCACAGACTTATAACAATATACAAAATGGGGTGACATTTCTACAGAAATAATGAAAACATAAAACAAAATTATGTTATAATTAATACTCTAAAAAAAACTGTTGGAGTATTCCAGTACAAAATTGATATCAAAATCTGATTAGTATTGTGAAAATTAAAAGAAAATAAATAATAAAATCTTTTTAAAATTAACTAATAGAATCCAGTTGTACATAGAATAAGGAAAATTGCCAATGACCAAGTTTGTTTTATATCAGGAATGCAAAGACAGTTTAACATTTAAAAAAATTAATCAGTGAAATTCATCACATTTATCAGAAAAAAAAGTAGAAAAATAGTAAAATTATCTCAGATGGGTAAAAGCATGTTATGTAATTTAAAACATGTTTATGATTAAAAATTCATGTTAGCAAACTAGGAATAGAGGGGGAATTCCTCTTTCTGATAAATGTCTATCAAAAAATTATGGTCTATAGATTATTTAGCAGTAAAATATTGAAAATTTTCCCTTTCAAATTGAGAACAAGACAAGTGTTCTAGCTACCACTTTTACTCAACATTGTACTGAAGCTCCTAGCTCATGTAATGTGGCAATAAAAAGAAATGAATGGTATGCAAACTGTCAAAGAAAATAAAACTGTCAGTATTTGCAGACAACTTGATTTTGATCATGAAGTAAGTATACAGTAACATAATAGGAATATAATACAACATTCAGATTGATTTAGAAATGTATTTACTAAATGCTTAAGAAATAAAATCATTGAAAATATTCCAAACCTTAGAGAAATATGGAAAAGCTCTCAATTCATTTCTCTTTATTGTCATAACTGCAGTATTCAAATAAGATAAGGGTAGCAGCAAATGAAAGAAAATAAAGGCAAAAAAAGAAGAGGGCAAGGAAATTACTGAGCTTTACATTCATTCATGAATTCAACAAACAATTTTTACTTTGCTCAAAGAATATTTCAGTACTAGTGTTTCATAATTGGCAAATCTTATGATTATTTAAAAGTTTTCTTTTTAAAATCAGAGAATTTGTTCACCTGGGAGGAAGAGATCAAATGGAGTCAACCTTTAGAGAAATATCTGTAGACATGCTAGATTATCACTAACTGTTCTATGGGAAATTTAATGGAAATTAGTCTCTGAGTTCAGAATGGGACATGATTTAAGGGTGATTCAGCAATATTTCACCACTGGTCAATAGCAAAGCAAAATTCAGGAATGAAGAAAATGTACACAGAAAGAAATCGATGTAATCCTCACATTATATACAAATTTATTCAAACCATTAACTAACACTCTCCTTCTCTGTGACTTAAGGTGCATGTGTACAACATGCATATGGTACCCAGGAGTGCAGTGAAACTGATGAAAAGCTTTGATCACAAAGTTTATCTAAGAAAGGTTACAAGAATGATTTGGTCTCAGGTGAGGTTTCAGAGGATGATGATAGCAGACTTTAAAGATATGTAGGAACATTATTGTTCAGTGCTGAAGGCCTTTTCTGTTGAAATGAATGAACAAAGGGACAGAAGTCTAAGGGTACAACAGAAAGAATTAAATTTAAATGTGAAATGATGACTTATGAATTTCGATATCTAAATTAGATTGTTTAGGTTGATACTGTCATGAAGCGAAGGGGATAGAGTTAATGATCTGAAGTCACTTAAGTTCTGAAAATAATGTACTATGTGTGTGTGTGTGTGTTCATAAATATATCATTTATATATTACACACATACTACATAATATACTTATTGAAATCCTAATTTAACCTAGAAATACTATTCTAAAAATGTAATGTAATGATGTTATAATTAAAAATTAAACTTAGTTCTTGACAGTAAGAGGTCTAAACCTAAAATATGCTTTAAGTTATTTCCCTAATGGCAAAAAGAAAGAAAAAATGTCCTCACTTCTCCTAAAGAGATTATGTCCATTGTCAGTGACTGCCCAGAAGAATATCTGATTTGGGTTTTTTTTCCATTATATTATCTAGTTCAAGTGTTGCTTGTAATATAAAAATATTTTATTTTGTTACACTCCTTTTAAACCATTTTGATATCTTGAATAATCACAGCACAATCCCTTAGTCCTTAGTTTATTTTAAACAGAATGTTTATGCATATCTTCAGCAGAATCTTTCACTATAAACTAGATTTGACGAGTGCTCAAATTTGAAAAAAAAAATTAAAAAGTCATTTTCTCAAATTTTAAAAGATTGTACTCTCTCTACTTCACCCCTAAGATGAAGGTATGGAAGACACTCATATTACCACATTTCTGCAATCCTAAAATTTTTGAGTGCCTTTCTACATTACCTCAAAACTGAACCCTACATGTTTCAATCACTAAGTAATAAATGTGTGAGGAAATCCACTCCATTGTTGAAGACATAATACAATCACTGTAATGATTTTTGAGAAAGAAGAGAGCTAGGGGTGTTTCCATCTCACTTCTGTAAAGAATGAGATAACAGAGGACTTTCCTGGGAGCCGAGAGCCCTACAGATACCACAGTGGCTGCAGCATACAAGACAGGCAAGGTTCATCGCATAAAGAGAAAAATCCGTCTTAATTTGTACTTCCCCCTCAGGCTTCAAATCTATTTAAAAAATGGACTGAAGCAATAACTAAAGGGATTTGCACCCCAAGAAAATCACCCTTTTGAATGACAGCTTTGCTGCTTGGGGAAAATTTATCATAATTCAACTGTTTCTATAATGAGGGGAAGCAAATGTAAACTCAGCTACCTGGACCCAGTCATTGAACTTACACAATTATTTCCCAATCAAAAAAGAACATCCTGTTTTTTTTCCCTGGCATGCTCTGGTGTCTGTTAGCTTTGCTTTTTATAGATTTAATTGAAATTTCATAATCACAAAGAGTTCAAATACAGAACAGATTTGAGTCAGTACTCTGGAACAATATCATTCCCTTAGACCTCTCCCTGTTGAAAAGGAAAAATATATATATATTCCCATGTTTTTATTAGCCTTTTTGCTTCTCCTGATTCACAATATAAGACTCTGTGCTCTAAGGATACATGCTATTAAAGAAAAGCCTGAGGCAAAACTCAAAAGGGAAGTGAGGCAGGTGAGCTCACCTAGATTATGGGTTTAGCAAGTTTATTAGAGAATTTAAAGAGAAAAAAAAAATAGAAGGAAAAACACTTGGGATTCAGCAAAAGCCAAAACGAATTTGGACCAAATCTGTCTTGAAATGATGTGTATTTTTAAAATAAATGTAATCGTGTTTCTGACTCATTTACAATGACCTTATCAAAATGTCATGTAATGAAAGTTATTCAGGGTCCAATAACTCTTTTAAGCTTCTAAACAGCATTTAAAAAAAAATTTTTTTCTAGTTTGATTATACATGAATTCAAATTCCAAAAGGTCCACCAAGGTCAATAAAATTCTCAGGAGTCATCATATTGAAACAGAATTTCAGCTCTGCAATTTTTCCTTTCTATCCTGAATCATAAAATGGTTTTGGGATGTTTAATTCAGTTGGTGACTTCAGATTGCATAATTATAGACAATCAAACAAAAATCATGAAAAAGCTTCTAGGAATAGATTTTTTAAAATGTTATTTTGCATATTTATTATTCATTGCAAAAATAAAAAGCTACTAAACCCACCTCCTAACATTTTCACTCTACAGTGTAATAGTAGTTTCTTAATATTTCCTTGCAAAGTAGGAGGTTGACATAGGACACTTTAATGCTGTAGTAGACTCCTGGTGCTCACACATTTTCCACATTTTCCATGTTCTATGTCCTTTGTATTAGTCCACAAAGAAAAGCAGAGAGTTGGTGATGCAGGTTTTTGTGATAATTTAGTTCAAACCCTGTGAGTTAAAATGGGAAGTTGCATTATAGGAAGTTTAAATTTTCTGCCCAAGGGAACATTAATATTTGGTGGCAGAACTAGTCTAGATCCCCAAATGCATGTGTAAACTTTCTGTAATGTGTTTATATCTTTTTCTGAAGGTTGTCAAAACCTGCTTTTGGTATGGTCAACAATTGAAGGACATTGTCAAGCCCAAGGCATGACACTCTCTTGCTTAGACTATTACAATTGCCTCATAACTGGTTCCTGCTTTACTCTTGCCTCTCTAAAGTCTGTGCTGACCCAGTAGTGAGACTGATCCTATAGATCGTGTCACCCCTTGTTTAAAACCTCCCATTAACTATTACTTGGTTTCCTATTCCTTTTTGACTAAAGCTGTTAACTCTGTCCTATAGGATCCTATGATGGTCTAAACCCTGGTACACTAACAAAGTAAAGTCCCATCACTTTAGCACCTGCTAACAGTGCTCTCATCATTCTGCACCCCCCACCCCATCTCCTCTTACTGTTCCCACGACACTGCTGCCCCAGAGACTTTGAACTCAGTGCTTCATTTGCATAAAGTACTCCCATCCGCCCCCACCCTCCCCCACCCCCCCAGTTACTCTGTGACTAATTCTCCTATTCAGCTCTCTGCTCAATGTCAGTTCCTCAGAGAGACTTTTCCTCCATTCCCTATATAAAGAGCGTCTCCCTTTACCCTCTTCTCCTAGGTTTTGCTTTGTTTACTTCCTGGAACTCAACATGACTGACAGCATATCTATGTCTCTTTGATTATCGGTTTTTATCTATCTCAGCCACTAGAATATAAATTCCATGGGGAGAGAGGCATTTTCCCCCAGCACACTGAACAGTGTCTAGTACACTCATAACTGTATGGGCCTATGGAAATTATACCTCAGTGGAGACCAATAGAATTTTTATATGTGTGATTAAAATACTCATTTTCCCATTTGAGCCAATGCATGCTCAGTATTTGCTCACATGACTACTCAGGCCAATGTACTGAAGTACCAGAAGATGATTGATGAAGTTGCTTCTGTTCTGTTCTTCAAAATCATTGGAGAATCCATCTTCTGTGAATCTATTATTGACTCCCAGACAGATTTTTCTCTCCTAATCCCTACTCACCTATGAAGAAACTAATTCCTAGTCTTTCCACCTCCTATCTACTTGGGTCAAATTTTCCTCTTCATGGGTTTGGCAATGTAAAAGCAATGATTACAGACATCTGTCACTAGACTAAAAGGAGATGCGTGTTGTTTTTACTAAAATGAAAATGTTTTAGTAGATACTGTGCAAATGAGAAATGTAAAGCTTCTGAAAGTTGGAAGTTCAACCTTACCCAAACTGATCCCCACTTTTTGTTCACACTTGTTTGCTCTACCGTCATCTACAATTCTGTCATTGGGCCTAGCAAGATTGGTTCCTGCTCTCACAGTGCCTGGTTCCAATCTCAGCACCACCATCATCATGTTCCTTAGGTTTAGTTTCACAATTTTATTGAATTTGGAATTCCTTTATACAAAATATCTTATAGCCACTTATTAATTAGTCATTTCCAAAGAGAGCTAAAATTGCTGCTCAGGTCACCAGCAATCAGGGACAATGCAGTTAATCTCAAAGAGCAGAGAAATTCTAAGATCTGCTTCCATAATTGCAATGACAAAAGATTACAAAGGAAAAGTGGGAGTGAAGATGGAGATATTTATTACATCATCAACAAAAGACTGTGTAATAGTACATTCCTATTCTTTTTTTTTTTCTCATTTATCTAATATTTTTTGGATTGAGAACCATATCTAAACCTGGTCATAAATCCACCATAATAGGGGCAAAAAGGTTGGGTATATTCAAAGTTGAATAAGGAATAGTTGCTGATCTTGTTAAAATGATAATAATGTAATGGTAAATGCTTGAAAGAGGTATACATATGTTATTTAAATTTAATAATTTTACTAATAAGGATTGGAAAATCATGGGACACATTTCAAATTATTAGCTAAAATATATAGCCACAAAAAATGCTTGATATTATCATTGCACTCTCTTAGGATTTCATACTCTCATCACTCTCTGTCACTTATGTATCAATTATTTTTTCTTCTAGTAAGACAATGATGACAAACAATACTGAAGTAGTTATAAACTATGTTCTGAGACTTCTCTAGGCTCAAAAGGGTTGTTTATGAGATTGGGGAAGGCTGAAGGTGATGTCTATATCATATAGACATATATGATAATGAGAAAGGGAACTCAATCGTAATTAATTCCATTATTCATCAACATTCAGAAGTTGTATAGCTGTACTATTTACAAGGCCTTGTTTCTCCCTAGAAAGAACAACTTTCGAATTTGTCTCTGCACTGGCCTTATTAGAGGCTTAAATTTTCCAATCTTCCCTTAAGCCTAAAGACATGGGGAGAAAAAAACTACAAGGATGCTTCTTAACCAGTTTCAGTGGCATTTACCTATGGGATATTAGCATACAAAATCACCAACAAAGAGCCACTGGATGTCAGCCAGCTACCAGTTTGGAAGCAATGCTGAGAGCAATTCACTTTTGTTAGTTTCGACATGTGGAGTTGATGGATGATAGCAGAACACTTGAGCAGCTGGCCATGTAGGAAACTGAAACAAGTCTGGTCAAAAAACAGAATATCTGCCTTAAGAACACCCAGAAGCACAATTTGCAGCCTAACTGTGGATTTCTGGAAAACAGAAAGAGCAAAACAAATTAATTTTTGGAACAATAATCACAAAGAAGTCTGTGCAAGCCAGGTTCTACACAAATATCAAAAGCGGGACATTATTAACTTAAAACAGAGAAAAGGCATACCATCCATACCAAACTGATGAGGTCAATGAAGACTCATCATACAGGTGGATAAATTTATCAAAGTCTTTCAAATTCATCCTGGTAGCAGACAAGACTGATTGATTATTAGATATGGAACTGTAAAGCTAATAGTATTACTGGGAAAATATAATACCCTAATTTTTTGGGGCTTGTGTTTATTTAGAGATTAGCCTTTGTTATGTTTAACATGCTAGATTGTATTCAATAGGCTAAACTTGTTATGCAAATGTTGAATTCCAGATTTCAAAAGTAAGGGCTATTTTATGAATTAAACCAAGGAAGCTGTTTGAGGTATGGACCATGTCTGAAAACTATACTCTTAATAATAATATTTTAAAAGTGGAATGTTCTTTAGAACATCTAGAGAAATACACAAGTACTTTACATGAAGTTGTAAAAATAAACTATATAGAACACATTGAAAGTTGCTTTGAAAACTGGGGCTATAAGAAAGAAAAACTGAAATTTCAAATATGAATAAATCTGTATTGAACAGAACTTGAAATACATGATACACTCAAATTAGGTAACTCAGGACATTATATTAAAGGGCCTATTTTGTGGAGAGGTTTAAGAGAAACTAATAAAAAATGAGGCTAGCAACAATGGGAAGCACTTGGCAGCCTTGTCTTGAAGGAGACAGGGAAGCAACAGTTTCTGGAAACCAGCAAAAGTACCTACGAGGAAAAGCCCCTGAAGCCCAACCAATCTGAGCTGTGATATTAGGTACAGAAACACAGACCCTCCCAGCAACACAGGGAGGGGATCATAGGAATAAATACCCCAACATCATTGTCCTCCCACCCTCTTAATATCTGGCCAGGGTTTCATTGACAAGAGAGTATATTGATTCTGGACTCACAAGGCTCACCTTCCCTTCCCAGGACAGGATGAATAGAAAGAGAGGAAGGAGGAATGAAGAAGGAAAAATGGAAAAGTAGACAAAGGTGGAATCTGGAAAAGTAAACAGAAAATATGTGGCAAACAGTTGGCCCCAGGTTAGTATCATTAGCTACTAAAAAATACAGAAATATGTCATAGCAAAACACTCTATCATAATCTTAGTTAACATTTGACTTTTGGGAAGATTTAATTAAAAAAAAATGTAAAATACATAGCCCAGGAGAGACTGGTTCCTTTCCTTCTCCATTTTCGGTACATTATTGGTGTCACTGCAGATGTTGACATCATCTTGACTTATCCCATGTGTAGTGTTTGATACTTTAATAACTTCATCAGTGAAGGAATATAAAGCCATATATTTATTGAAATGTATGCTTGGGAAATAATTATGGAATTACTACTTGTGAAAGGCACTCTGAATATTTAAATATGATATCTGACAGACTATGGTTAGAGTCAAATATTGTGAGTTTAGCTTCGACCCAGTTGTAGTAGAAGAGTATGGAAAATATTCTTCATGCTAACGTTTCCTCATAACACCTAAGTATGAACAATATTCATCTAATGAACTTTTCTTCTTATATTTATGATAATTTTGTGTGTAATAAGAATTATGAGAAAAAATACAATATAAAGTATACACAAATAAAATTTTTAAATATCCCATACCCCTATTCTAGAATATTTATAATCATTAAAATTCATTATCTTTATCTTTATAAGATAGCCTACAATTTGAAGCTTTAATAATATAATGAAATTAATTTAAATGATTTATGCAAAATTAAATAGATATTAAAGTATTAAGAAAATCATATACAAATAAAGTATTATAGTTATTTTCCAAAGAAAAAAATATGAGTAGCATAATATAATTGCAAATAAAAGCTTTAGTAGAAAAGTATCATTTTGACTATAAATTGATTCTGCTATAGTTCCACTTCTGAAAAGATAGATTATAATTATTTTCCCTATTATTCCCACTAAGTAAAACTACAAACCTTGGGCATTACATTTAAAACAAACATAAGGAGGAAGAGATCAAGATGGTGGAGTAGGAGGACGTGTGCTCACTCCCTCTTGCAAGAGCACCGGAATTATGACTAACTGCTGAAAAATTATCAACAGAAAGACACTGGAACTCACCAAAAAAAGACACCCCACATCCAGAGACAAAGGAGAAGCCACAATGAGACAGTAGGAGGGGTGAAATCCAGTCAAAATGAAATCCCATAAATGCTAGGTGGCTGACTCACAAGCTGGAGAACAGTTATACCACAGAAGCCCACCCACTAAAGTGAGGGTTCTGAGCCCCACGTCAGGCTTCCCAACCTGGGAGTCCAGCAACAGGAGGAGGAATCCCCAGGGAATCAGACTTTGAAAGCCAGCAGGATTTGATTACAGGACCTCCACAGGACTGGGGGAAACAGAGACTCCACTCAAGGAGGGCACACAAAAAAATGTGCTTACCAGGATCCAGGGGGAAGGAGCAGTGACCCCATAGGAGACTGAACCAGACCTACCTGCTGGTGTTGGAGGGTTGCCTGCAGAGGTGGTGGGCAGCTATGGCTCACTGAGACAGGGGCACTGGCAGCAGGGGTTCTGGGAAGTGCTCATTGGCATGAGCCCTCCCAGAGTCTGCCATTAGCCCCACCAAAGAGCCTGTAAGCTCCACTGCTAGGTAGCCCCAGGCCAAACAGCCAGCATGATGAGAACACAACCTCACCCATTGGCAGACAAGCAGATGAAAGTTTTACTGAGTTCTGCCCACCAAATTGGATTAAAGTCTTACTGAGCTCCACCCACCCAGCCCTACCCATCATCAGTCCCTCCCATCAGGAAGCACCCACGAGCCTCCTAGACAGCTTCCTCCACAAGAGGGTAGACAGCAGAATCAAGCAGTATCAGCAGTATTTCCTTCTGTGGAACTGAAAACCACAGCCACAGAAAGATAGAGAAAATGAAAAAGCAGAGGACTTTGTACCAGATGAAGGGACAGGATAAAACACCAGAAAAACAATGAAATGAAGAGGAGATAAGCACCCTTCCAGAAAAAGAATTCAGAATAATGATGGTGAAGATGATACAGGACTTTGAAAAAAGACTGGATGCAAAGATCAAAAAGTTGCAAGAAAAGTTTACCAAAGACCTAGAAGAATTAAAGAACAAACAAATAGAGATATGCAACACAATAACTGAAATGAAAATACACTAGAAGGAACCAACAGCAGATTAACTGAGGCAGAAGGGAGATTAAGTGACCTGGAAGACAGAATGATGATAATCATTGATGCAGAAAAGAATAAAGAAAAAAGAATGAAAAGAACTGAAGACAGCCTAAGAGGCCTCTGGGACAATGTTAAACACACCAACATCCACATTATAGGGGTCCCAGAAGGAGAAGAGAGAGAGAAAGAACCCAAGAAAATACTGGAAGAGATTATAGTTGAAAACTCCCCTAACATGGGAAAGGAAACAGCTACCCAAGTCCAGGAAGTGCAGAGAGTCCCAGGCAGGATAAACCCAAGGAGAAACACACCAAGTCATATAGTAGTCCAATGGACAAAAATTAAAGACAGAGAAAAGGTATTAAAAGCAACAAGGGAAAAACGACAAATAACATACAAGGGAACTCCCATAAGGTTAACCCCTGATTTCTCAGCAGAAACTCTGCAAGCCAGAAGGGAGTGGCACGATATATTTCAAATGTTGAAAGGGAAGAACCTACAACCAAGAATACTCTACCCAGCAAGGATCTCATTCAGATTTGACAGAGAAATCAAAAGATTTACAGACAAGCAACAGCTAAGAGAATTCAGCACCACCAAACCAGTTCTACAAAAAATGCTAAAGGAATTTCTCTAAGCGGGAAACATAAGAGAAGAAAGGGACCTACAAAAACATTAACAAAACAATTAAGAAAACGGTAATAGGAACATACATATTGATAATTACCTTGAATGTAAATGGACTAAATGCACCAACCAAAAGACACAGACTGGCTGAGTGGATACAAAAACAAGACCCATATATATCCTGTCTACAGGAGACTCACTTCAGACCTAAGGACACATACAGACGGAAAGTGAGGGGATGGAAAAAGATATTCCATGCAAATGGAAATCAAAAGAAAGCTGGAGTAGCAATACTCATATCAGATAAAATAGACTTTAAAATAAAAAATGTTACAAGAGACAAGAAAGGACACTACAAAAAGATCGAGGGATCAACCCAAGAAGAAGAGATAACAATCATAAATATCTATGCACCTAATATAGGAGCACCTCAATACATAGGGCAAATGCTAACAACTGTGAAAGAGGAAATTGACATTAACACAGTAATAGTGGGGGGCTTTAACACCCCACTTACACCAATGGACAGATCATCCAGACAGAAAATTAATAAGGAAACACAAGCTTTAAATGACACAATAAATCAGCTTGATTTAATAGATATCTATAGGACATTATATCCAAAAACAGCAGATTACATGTTCTTCCCAAGTGCACATGGAACATTCTCCAGGAAAGATCACATTTTGGATCATAAATCAAGCCTTGGTAAATTCAACAAAATTGAAATCGTGTCAAGCATCTATTCCAACCACAATGCTGTGAGATTAGAAATCAACTACTGGAAAAAAACTGTAAAAACACAAACACATGGAGGCTAAACAATATGCTACTAAATAACCAAGAGATCACTGAAGAAATCAAAGAGGAAATCCAAAAATACCTAGAGACAAATGACAATGAAAACACAATGATCCAAAACCTATGCGATGCAGCAAAGGCAGTTCTAAGAGGGATGTTTATAGCAATACAATTCTACCCCAAGAAACAAGAAAAATCCCAGATAAACAATCTAACCTTACACCTAAAGAAACTAGAGAAAGAAGAGCAAACAGAACCCAAAGTTAGTAGACAGAGAGAAATCATAAAGATCAGAGCAGAAATAAATGAAATAGAAACAAAGAAAACAATAGCAAAAATCAATAAAACTAAAAGCTGGTTCTTTGAGAAGATAAACAAAATTGATAAACCCCTAGCAAGATTCATCAAGAAAAAGAGGGAGAGGACTCAAATCAATAAAATTAGAAAGGAAACAGAAGTTACAACAGACACTGCAAAAATAAAAAGTACCGTAAGAGACTACTACAAGCAACTATATGCCAATAAAATGGACAACCTGGATGAAATGGACAGATTCTTAGAAAGGTATAACCTTCCAAGACTGAATCAGGAAGACATAGAAAATATGAACAGACCAATCACAAGCAATTAAATTGAAACTGTGATTAAAAATCCCCCAACAAACAAAAGCCCTGGCCCAGATCGATTCACAGGTGAATTTTATCAAACATTTAGAGACGAGCTAACACCCATCCTTCTCAAGCTCTTCCAAAACATTGCAGAGGAAGGAACACTCCCAAACTCATTTTATGAAGCCACCATCACCCTGATACCAAAACCAGACAAAGATACTACAAATCACCCTGATACCAAAACCAGACAAAGATACTACAAAAAAAGTAAACTGCAGACCAATATCACTGATGAATTTAGATGCAAAAATCCTCAACAAAATACTAACAGAATCCAGCAACACATTAAAAGGATCATACACCATGATCAAGTGGGGTTTATCCCTGGAATGCAAGGATTCTTTAATATATGCAAATCAATCAATGTGATACACCATATTAATAAACTGAAGGATAAAAACCACATGATCATCTCAACAGATGCAGGAAAAGCTTTTGACAAAATTCAACACCCATTTATGATAAAAACTCTCCAGAAGGTGGGCATAGAGGGAAACTACCTCAACATAATAAAGGCCATATATGACAAACCCACAGCAAACACCATTCTCAATGGTGAAAAACTGCAAGCATTCCCTCTAAGATTAGGAACAAGAGAAGGATGTCCACTCTCGCCACTACTATTCAACATAGTTTTGGAAGTGTTAGCTACAGCAATCAGAGAAGAAAAAGAAATAAAAGGAATCCAAATTGGAAAAGAAGAAGTAAAACTGTCACTGTTTGCAGATGACATGATACTATACATAGACAATCCTAAAGATGCCACCAGAAAACTGCTTGAGCTAATCAAAGAATTTGGTAAAGTTGCAGGATACAAAATTAACACACAGAAATCTCTTGCATTTCTATACAGTAACAATGAAAGATCAGAAAGAGAAATTAAGGAAACAATCCCATTTGCCATTGCAACAAAAAGAACAAAATACCTAGGAATACACCTAACCAAGGAGGTAAAAGACCTATATTCAGAAAACTATAAGACTCTAATGAAAGAAATCAAAGACAACACAAATAGATGGAGGGACATACCATGTTCTTGGCTTGGAAGAGTCAACATTGTGAAAATGACTATATTACCATAAGCAATTTACAGATTCAATGCAATCCTGATCAATTTACCAATGGCATTCTTCACAGAACTAGAACAAGAAATCTTACAATTTGTATGGAAACACAAAAGACCCCAAATAGCCAAAGCAATCTTGAGAAGGAAAGACAGAGTTGGTAGAATCAGGCTTCCTGACTTCAGGCTATACTACAAGGCTACAGTGATCAAGACAGTATGGTACTGGCACAAAAACAGAAATATAGATCAATGGAACAGGATAGAAGGCCCAGAGATAAACTATGGTCAACTATTCTATGACAAAGGAGGCAAGGATATACAATGGAGAAAAGGCAGCCTCTTCAATAAGTGGTGCTGGGAATACTGGACAGCTACATGTAAAAGAATGAGAT
This sequence comes from Hippopotamus amphibius kiboko, assembly GCF_030028045.1. Taxonomy (NCBI): domain Eukaryota; kingdom Metazoa; phylum Chordata; class Mammalia; order Artiodactyla; family Hippopotamidae; genus Hippopotamus; species Hippopotamus amphibius. The sequence continues at coordinate 45,752,177 of NC_080191.1, read as the reverse complement.
TAGAACATTCCCTAACACCATACACAAATATTAACTCATAATGGATTAGAGACCTAAATGTAAGGCCAGACACTATAAAACCCTGGAGGAAAACATAAGAAGAACACTCTTCGACATAAATAACAGCAAGATCTTTTTTGATCCACCCCCTAGAGTAATGGAAATAAAAACAAAAATAAGTAAGTGGGACCTAATGAAACTTCAAAGCTTCTGCACAGCAAAGGAAACTATAAACATGACGAAAAGACAACCCTTAGAATGGGAGAAAATATTTGCAAATGAATCAACAGACAAAGGATTAATCTCCAAAATATATAAACAGTTGATCCAGCTCAATATCAAAAAAACAAACAGCCCTATCAAAAAATGGGCAGAAGACCTACATAGGCATTTCTCCAAAGGAGACATATGGATGGGCAAGAGGCACATTAAAAGTTGCTCAACATCACTAATTATTAGAGAAATGCAAATCAAAACTACAATGAGGTATCACCTCACACCGGTTAGAATGGGAATCATCAGAAAGTCTGCAAACAGTAAATGCTGGAGAGGTTGTGGAGAAAAGGGAATGCTCTTGCACTGTTGGTGGGAATGTAAATTGATACAGCCACTATGGAGAACAGTATAGAGGTTCCTTGCAAAACTAAAAATAGAGTTACCATATGACCCAGCAATCCCACTGCTAGGCATATACCCAGAGAACACCATCATTCAAAAAGACACATGCACTCCAGTGTTCATTGCAGCACTATTTACAAAGGCCAGGACATGGAAGCAACCTAAATGTCCATCAACAGATGAATGGATAAAAAAGATATGGTACACATATACAAAGAAATATTACTCAGCTGTAAAAAGCAATGAAACTGGGACATTCTTAGAGACATGGATGGAGCTAGAGACTGTCATACAGAGTGAAGTGAGTCAGAAAGAGAAAAACAAATACCATATATTAACACATATATGCAGACTATTGAAAAATGGTACAAATCAACTGGTTTGCCAGGCGGAAATAGAGACCCAGATGTAGAGAACAAACGTATGGACACCAAGTGGGGAAAGCAGGGAGTGTTGGGGGGGAATGAATTGGGAAATTGAGATACCAAATTGTACACTCTACATATATGCAGTTTATTGTAAAAAAAATAATAATAATATAAATAAATAAATAAATAAATAAATAAATAAAAATAAAACAAATATAAGAAGACTCTGAAAGTTGGAGAGAAGAAGGAAGACTTACTGGGGACCATGGACCTGAGGAAAAACATAGTGTGATTTCCTTGGGTTTTCTTTTAACCCCAAATTACCCAGAATTTGTTATAGAAAAGTGGGTGATTCAAAAACAACAACAGGTACTGACAGAAAGGTGTTCCAACAAGTCACTTCTCTCAAGAAAAAAGACCAGGAATGGCCTAACTAGACAAAAAACTAATTGACAATTAAAGTTCTACTTTAGTGAAACATCGCAGAAAAAACTGTAGTCTCCAACCGCAACGCAACCAGGAAAGGCCAAGTGGAAAACCTAGACTCCAGTTCTAGGTAGGCTATAATAAGGCATATTAACTCTCATTCTGGCTGGTATCAGAGACGCCAAAAGTGGCACTGGTATTGTTATGGGCTGAGTTGTGTCTCTTGAAATTCGTATGTTAAAGCCCTAAACTTCGGTACCTCAGAATGTGATTACATTTGGAAACAGACCGTTTAAAATAGCAATTGTGTTAAAATGGGGCCCTAGAGTGGATCTTAATCCTATAACACTGGTATCTTTTTAAAGAGAGGAGAATAAAACACAAACAGGTACAGAGGGAAAACCATGTGAAAACATAGAAGGCAGCCATCCACAAGCAAAGAAGACAGGCCTAAGAAGGAATAACCATGCTGACATCTTGATCTCAGACTTCTAGCCTCTGAAAGTATAAGAAAAAAATTTCTGTTGTTTGAAATACCTAGTGTATGGTACTTTGCTATGACAGCCATAGGAACCTAATGCTAATAAAGGATTTTATTTCTTGTTAAGCACTGATGAGTCACCCCTGCCCCATGGTGATAGTGGAAGATAGTGGAAACCCCTCCCCACAGTAATGGGATACCCTTCCTTTCTCCACTGGGGTGGTGTCAATGAGGAGACAGTCAAGATTTTCATTACCAACCAGTGGTAAAAGTGACCCCAATCATAGAGGCCACATAGAGAGCAGAAATGAGGTACTTTTCTTACTCCCAGACAGGGTGTTATCAACAGAGGTATAGTGGAAGCTGTAACTCCCATACCCCCACAATAATAACTATGTGTCAATGAAGGCAGAGTAAGGAATCTAGAGATTGGCAGAGTGAAAAAGACTGACCAAACTATAGCTGTCAAAAAGGAATTTAGTTGAAATAAAACAATATAAGAAGGTTGAAAGTAAAGGGAAGAGAAAAGACAGGCCATGCTACATTAGTCAACAGAAAAGATTAGTGGCTATATTAATATCAGATAAATAGATTTCACAATGTAAACATCAGAGACAGAGACATTGAATCCTGCAAGATTATCCCAAAATCGTAAATGTGTATGTACCAAAAAACATAAACGAAAGATAGGTGAAGTAAATGCTGAAAGAATAAATAAATTTACAATTATAATTGGAGATTTCAACACCTCTCTTGACAATTGACAGAACAATTATACAAAAAAAACAGTAAGATATGGAAGTTCAAAAGTTCAGCATAAACTAACAGGAACTAATCAACATTCATAGATCTGATAATATAATACTCTACTTAACAAGAGTAGAAAACATTCTTTCATGGGCCTATGGAATATACACCAAGGTAAACCATATTCTGGGCTAAAAGGAAAATCTCAACACGTTCAAAATAAATAAATCATTCAGAGTATATTCCATTATCACAGTGTAATCAAACTAGAAATCAACAATAGTAAGATGAAAGGAAAATCTGCAAACACTTGTAACTAAACAATTTACCTCTAAATAAGCCGTGAGTCAAAAGGAATCTCAAGTGAAATAAAAAATACGAGTTGAATGAAATGAAAACATAGCATATCAAAATGTGTTGGATGCAACTAAAGTAGGCAGAGAAAGCAATTTATAGCACTAAATGCTCTTATTATCAAAGAAATATCTCAAATCAATAATATAAATTCCTATCACAAAAGCCTAGGATATTGAAAGCAATATAAACCCAAAGCTAGCAGAAGAAAGGAAATACTAAAGATGAGAGCAGAAATCAAAGAAATTGAAAAGAGCAGGATATTAATGAAAGAAAAACTGTTTCTTTAAAAGATTAACAAAGTTGATCAACCTCTAGCAAATTATCACTATCAGGAGGGTAACAAGGGATATAACTACAGATGCTGTAGACATCAAAAGAAAAGTAAGAGAACACTACAAACAATGCTACACATGTAAATTTGACAACTTAAATGAAATGAACTAATACACCCTAAAGCACAAGCTACCACAACTCACCCAACAAGTAATAGGTCATTTAAATGTCCCTATAAGAATTAAGGAAATTGAATTCACAATTTTAAAAAATCCCCTAAAAGAAATCTCCAGGGCCAAATATTTTCACTGGAGAAGTCTATCAAATAGTTACAGAAGAGTTAACACTAAGTCTACTCAATCTCTTTCAGAAAAGAGAGAAGAGGTAATATTTCTCAATCCATGTGTAAAGTCAATGTTATTCTGATACCAAAACCAGAAAGAAAAAAGAAAACTATACATCAATATTCCACATGAAATTAGATACAAATATCCAAAATGGGATTTATTCCAAGGAAGTGAAGTAGGTTCAATATTTAAAATTCAATCTATGTAATTCATCATATTGACAAGCTAAATAAGAAAAATCTTATGATCATGTCACTTTGCCAGAGCAAACAAAGACATTTTAAAAGTTTTAACATCCATTCATGATAAAAACTCTCAGTAAACTAGCAATATGGGAGCAACTTCCTCAGCTTGATAAAGAACTTATACAAAAAACATTAGACAGCATCATATTTAATGATTACTGAATTTGTTTCCTCCAGGATTATAAGCAAGGCACAGATACACTATTTAACATAATAGATTTCTAGCCAGTGCAATAAAGCAAGACAAGGAAATAAAAACATACAGATTGAAAAGGAAGACATTGTCCCTATTTGCAGATGACATGATTGTCTACATAGGATATCCTAAAGAATCTGCAAAGAAACTCCTAGAACTAATAAGCGAGTTCAGCATGTCAAAGGAAATAAGAGCAAAATCAAAAAAATCAATTACATTTTCTATATACTAGCAATGAAAATGTGAAAACCAAATTTTAAAATGCAATACCATTTAAAAGCACTCAAAAAATGAAGTACTTACAGATGAATAAAACAAAACAGCCACAGGACTTTTTTGCTGAAAACTATAAAACACTGATGAAATAAATCAAAGATCTAAATAAATGAAGAGATATACTAAGATCACAGATTTAAAGACTCAACATAGTGAGATGTCAATTTTTTGCCAAATTGATGCATTGTTTTAATTGTTCAAATTTCCAGCAATATTTGTGTATACATAGACAAGATTATTCTAAAATGTATATGAAAATGTGGAGTAATAAGAATGGCCAAAACAATTTAGAAGAGGAACAAAGTGGAAAGATTCACCCAACCCTATTCAAGACTTATTATATAACTACAGTAAACAATATTGTGTGGTATTAACAGAAGGATAGACACATAGATTGATGGAACAGCGTAGAGAACCCAGAAAAGCTCCACACAAGTACAGCCAACTGATTTCTGACTAAAGTGTAAAAGCAACTAAATGGAAAAAGGCTAAAGTTTTCAAGAAATGATAGTGGAACAATTGGAAATCCAGAGGCAAATTAATGACTAGCAATTGAAGCCTCACATGTTTTGCAAAAATTAATTTGAAATGGATTATATATTTAAATGTAAACATAAAATCATAACATTTTTAGAAGAAAATATAGGAGAAAATTTAGGGGGACCTATGATTTGGTGAAGAGTTCTTAGACATGACACCAAAAGAATGACACACACACAAAAAATTGAAATTTACCAAAAAACATTTGATCTCTGAAGGAATATGTTTAGAGGATAAATAGAAAATTGACAGAGTGGGAGAAAATATCTGACAAAGGAAGGGTATCTGGAATACATAAAAAAACACTAAAAACTCAGCAGATAAAAAACAATGAAAATATAAAATGAGCAAAAGACATTTTACCAAACTGGATATACTGTTAGCAAAAGAACTCATTAAAAAAAAGATGTTTGACATCACTAGCTATTAAAGAAATGCTTAAGACCACACAGATTTATCACTAAACATCTATTGGAACAGCTAAAATTCAAAATACTGACAATAGCAGATATCGGTTAGGATGCAGAAAAATTGGATTTCTCATATATTGCTGGTTGGAATGTAAAATGATACAGTCACTCTTAAAAACAGTTTGGCAGTTTCTTTTTAAAAAATTAAGTTTATTTGCTATATGAGCTAACAATTGCTTCTCTTTGCATATATCCCAGTAAAATTAAACTTTATGGCCAAACACCTGCACATGCCTGTTCATACCAATTTTATTTTTAATTAACCAGAAACTAGAAATAACCCAAATTTTCCTTAATTGGTAAGTGGTTCAACAAACAGTGCAATACCATGTGTATACCATGGACTACTAGCAAGCATTAAAAAGGGACAAACTGTTGATATACACAACAATTTGGATAAATCTCAAGGGCATTATGCTGAGTGAAAAAAGCCAATCTCTAAAGGTCAGAGAACATATGATTTCATTTATATAATGCTGTTGAAGTGACAAAATTATAGAAATGGAAAACAGATCAGTAGTTGCCAGAGTTTAGGGATGGTGGAGGCAAGAATGGAAACTATAACTATAAAAAGGCAGTATGACAAAGATCTGTGCAGTGATGGGACAGTTCTGTATTTTGATTGGGGTTGTGGTTACTCAAACATACACATGTGATAAAATGACACAGCCTGTAAGTATACATACCCATTATGCCAATATCAAGTACCTGGTTTTGATATTTCACTATATTTATGTAGGATTTAACCATTGAGGGAAACTGGATAAAGGGTACACACAACTCCTCTGTATTTTTTCAACTTCTGTGAATTTATAATTATTTCAAAATAAGTTTCCTTTTTTTAAAGGCCACAAGTCACAAACATAGGAAAAGTGAATTTTAGAGTCTAAGCAGAAAATCACAAGAATTGGCAACCCTCATATTTCAGAAAAACATTTGGAAAAAAATACCAATAAAGTGGTGAAGGGACATTATCTCAAAGGCCTTTAGGATTTAAGACATATGTAAATATAAAATATGTTTAAAATGCAAGACCCCTCCAGAGAAAGATAGATGGCAAAATATGATTCTTTGTACACTCCTCACTATTAAAATGATATTTTCCCAGGGGAATGAATTGTAAATTAGCAAAAATTGGGTAATGTAAACTATCAATTGTGAAGTATTATTTAAATATCTGACTTAGATCAGCACTGTAAGTAACTAAATAAAAGTCTAAATATAAATTGCTGGAGCAGTTGTACATTGAAGAAATATGGAAAGCACTCTGAAGTTCAAACGAAAACCAAAACAAAAAATGGTTCTTCTTGGTCAAATCTAGATGCATTGAGAGAACGTTTCTAAATGTTCAGCCTTCGTAGAAAATATAACAATGTTGTGCTTAGGGATCTTGTCCAGAACAAAATATAAAAGTAACCATCTTCACTAACATCTTAAGGAAGCTTTCCCTTATCCACAGACTAGATTGTCCCTGGTAAATATTTTCATAAAACTTTACACTTCTTTTTAAACTTACAACTTACAAAATAACATAGTTAATAGCTGTCTTTCTCAATGGGCTGTAAGTTTCTTGGTGGATGAACAAATAAATGTACTCCTCTTATTAACAGATCAATCAATTGAGCTATATATATGTGTATACATACATATAGATGCATAATTGTATAATAATATAATATAATTATATATAGCTCAATGTATAATTTATACATATATGTGTTGTGTTATATATATATATATATATATAAAACATTAGTTCCTATCCCCAAATACCTAACACACTGAATTGTACAGCATATATGCTCAATATGTGTGGAATAAATTAATTTTCTCATACAACAGATACAAATCTCAAACTCATTAGTTAAGGAAGGTCTAGCTCCAGGTCAAAGTAAAGAACAGAGGAAGTTAAAAAATGAAGATAAAAACCAAAGGTTAAGAGTGAAGTTAAAAAGAAAAATTAGCAAAAGTAGAGAAATTTTAATATTTTATATTCAGTTCAGTCTGACAAATCTTTATTGAAGGTCTATTATGTGCAAGCCAATGCTTTTGCAGCCTGGTCTTTTGAATTTAGGAATATTAGAAATGTTAACTGACAGGAACCATACCAGAACCAGAGACATTCCTGATCTCTTACTATGTGAAAACCGGAGCAGAAGAGATGGTTTTGGAGTTGAAATTTAAATAAAAACAAATGCTGTGTATTTCTCTATATGTCTTCTGCTTCTGTAAAGAAAAGGAAAAATTCTGCACATGAGTTCATCTCTCTTTAATAAATTAGAGTACAGTACAACATATAGAGGATAGTTTTCTATTATTTAAAACCTAATTAATTAAAAATTAAATGTGCTCTACCTGGGATCTAGCAAATAAAATTCTCTTTCCACCTTTAAACTGAAGGTAAGTAATAGGAAGTTAAAGGAAATTTTATTAGACACTCTGTTATGTCCTTTAAAGAAATCAGCTATGTATCCTGATTGTCTTACATAAAAGAGCCAAAAATTTCCAAGGTCTGAGTGAAAACTGAGATGCTTAAATATGAATTCAGACAAGACAACTCAGCAAAAGGAAATCTGCACATAGAATCAGAGACCTAAATTCTCTTCTGTCATTCTCAAGGTCACAAAGAAAGTGCCATAGCAAATACAATTTGGCTTTTCCAGAGCTTCTATTTTCTCAGTTGCACAATGATGGAATTCTTGCTTGATCTTTCCTGTCTGAATCCATAGTGTTTAATGAGTCACAGGAGAGCTGAGGAAGTAAATTAGTCTCCATTCATCATTCATTTATTCACTCACTCACATATTCCTTCATTTGTTCCCCAAACATAATTGAGCAAAGTATATTTGCTCAAAGATTAATAAGATTAATAAGATCCTTTCCAGTAACACATATGCAAATAGATAAATCCCATTAAAAGCTGTACAAAGGACAGAACAAACTAACTCCGAAGCAGTTAGAGGTTTCTACTTTGAAGCTTAAGATATGGAATATGGTATTTATTTAATATACAATTCTGTAATTAAAGCAAGCATCTTTTGAGTGCCAAATTTATGACAGGCACTGGGCCATGTACTGGGGAATCGAAAGTGACTGCAAACAGGCCACTGTCATTAGGATTTTATGGGCTATCACTAATAATGACATGTTATGTATTTGAGCACAGATTGCTGTAGAGATGTAGAGTTGATCGTCCAACCTAAACTAGGAGTCAGAGGCCAGGAGAGGCATCACAAACATGTACTATTTGCGTTTGACCAGTCAAGTTTAGGATTAAGTGTAGAGAGTTCTACTTCCACCATAATAACACTTAGACTTCCCATGGAGACCAACTTTTCTGTCTTATCAAACCACAGTCCAAGTTATGCTCCACCCAGAGCCCCACAGATCGATATAGTGCCTTAGGTGAAGCCAATCAGTACAGGACCCTCTTTGCCATGGTGACTCTTCAGTAGTAAGCATATTATCCAGGCCTGTTATTCATCAGCCCAATACACTAATTGATTCTGGGATGGGATAAGAACAAAATTAATTCACATAAAGTGACCCTCAGCATTTGCACAGATGATACCAAGAGGAAACTGGGCTTGAATTTATTATATTGTAGACTAGGAGCTGCTGGAAGCCATCCTGCTTCCTCATTTGACCACGTAAAGATCAAATGGAGGAAAGTAAAACCAAAAGATGGAGTGGGCCAGGGCATAGGTGAGAGCAAGATACAAGAAGCACTTAACATAGAGAAGGTGTAGATAGGTGGACAACACAGGAGGGTGCATGAGACAATTCTTTATTTCCACAAATATTTTAAAAAATGACTTTGGAGGATAAAAGCAAGATTGTGGTGCAGAAGAATTTTTGGCAGGGGAGTGACAATGTGATTTTTGAAACAGAATTGTCCTTTGACTGTGTAATGAATGAAGTGAAAGAAGATTGAAGACAGGTAAATGAGTTAAGGTCCTGTTTGAAGTCATCCAGGAAAGAAAGATAAGAGTCAAAACTCAAATGGAAAGAAACAGAAAAGAAGAGGAGAAATGGCCAATATCACTGAGATAGTATTAGTAGGATATGGGAATTGAGAATGATAGGAATACAGGCTGAATTCCAAGTTGTCTCTTGAGAGGAAGAATGAATAATGAGATCAATCACCAAAATAGGAAGTACAAGAAAAGGAGCAAGCTTGGGTAAAAAAAGATATTGAGTTCTGTTTCAACCACATTAAACTTTGAGTACTTGACTTATGCAAGTGGAAAGACTCAATAGGTAATTTAAAAGTTGTTGCAGAAGATGAGGTTTTGAAATCTTTTACAAATCGGCTGTAAATAGCCATGTATATGGATGAGTTAAAATGGAATGAGTAAGTATTATAGGATAAAAGAAGCTAAGAATGTGACTCCAGAAAAGAGAATAATCAAATATGGTCATAGAGATAAAAGAATCTTGAATCCTGGAAACCAAGGGGAATAGAAAATGGATCAAGGAGGGAATAATCAATACTATTAAAAACAGTAGAATTTTTAAAAAAGACAAACAAGTAACCATCATTGTATTTGCAATAAAGACATTTTTGGCTCTCTTGATGAAAGCTGTTTTAGCGAAGATATTTTTTTTCTCCCTAGATTTGGGAATACAGGTGGAATGAGGGAAATGGAGACTTTGGGGGTACACCAATAGTTCAATAAACCTGGCAGTAAAATGACAGGCATGGATGGTAGTGGATGGAGGGTATAGGATAGAAAGATTTTGGTTTAGAATTTTGTTTGTTTGCTAGATAATGTGGCAGATAAGTATATTTTTATGCTGACTGGGAAGATCCAGTAGGAGAAACTTTGGCTGAAAATATGGGAAAGAAAGGGTGTAGCTGATAGAGTGAGGTCTCTGATGAAGCAGGAGAAAATGAACTCTAAAATGAAAGATTAGAGAGAGGAATTAAGAATTGAAAGCAGAGATGGAGTTGGGAATAACTGAGTGAGCTGGGCCTGGGTATGGTGGTGGGAAGGGTGTTGTGATGAGATGGATGTGATAAAGATGTGGAAAATGGAGAGGAATATCAACTGGAGAGGTATGCCAACACAGAGAATTAAAGATAGTTCTTGTGCAATAAATGGATTTAATGAGTGAATGAATGAAAGAAGGAATGAAGTGCTATTTGAACTGTAAATTTGGGAACAACTAGTGTCCTGCAAGTGAATGAATGAAGGCAAACGTAGGAGTGCATGCAAAGAAGCAGAAGAGTAACAGGCTTTCCCTATTTCTACCCAGCGGTGCAAGGTATAAGGAGCTGAATGTGCCTTAGGGTAATGATGGAAAATAAGATGAAGTAAGTTTTAAGAGATAGATCTGTTCTGCACTCAGAATGAGATAGTGTGTTTTCACCTGTTCTAAAGAATCTTTATGCAGAGGAAGGACTGTGTCAGATTTCTCTTTAGAAACATAATACTAGCAGCTAGGCAAAAACTGATTAGTTGGTATGGAGAAAAAGGTTAGATTCTCAAGGCATTTTTGAGATAGAATCTACAGTTGATAACTAAACAAATGTGAGTCATAAAGAAAGAAATCAGTAGAGCATGACTATAGCAGGAGAAAGAGAGCATTTTGAAGGCATATATTAAACCAAGACTCCCTCTAAACCCCACCTGGATTCTCTGCTCAAGTAAAAATATGCTTATTGCAAACAGTCAATCCATAAGGTAAAACTAGTGTGTATATACTACATATTTAAAAGTAATTTTGTGTCCATTATCTAGTGAATAAATAAGAATGAGATGATGCAATATTAGAAATATGTATATTGTGGTGTGAGAACAAAGAGAGAGAACAAAGAGAGGTGTCACAAATATGAATTTGAAGGATCCCTTGGATGATAAACTGTCATTATTATAGGCAGATGAAGGGAAGCTATGCTAAGAGGAGCAGCAGGGGGAGTGGACATCTCATTACAATAGAAAAATGCCTTCAAAGGGAAGAGTTAGCAAGTTTTTGGAGGGTTTATTTATGGGGAAATACCAGGGTGTGAATCTGAATAGGCAAAAATGTGTAAACACAAAACGTCTTGAAAGCCATGCCATTGTCTTTTTCCTTGTGATGATTAAAATGATGGTATTGATGATGGTGATGATGATGGGGCTACAATTAATATTTATCATCTACTTACCATGTGCCAACAGCTGTGCTACTATAGATTTATAAAAATTAATTCATTTCTTTCTCCAAGTCAGCCTATAAGTCCAATATTAATACCATGTTGCACATTAGGAAAATGAGAATCAGAGAGGTTAAATGAATTACCCAAATTCCCCAATAAGTGAAGAAGCCAGCATTCAAAGCCAAGTTGCCTATTTCTGTATGTTAATCACTCAATCAGACTGCTCCTAACAGAAATGGGGAAGACTTTAAGGATGATAAAATTGACTTGCCTGTTTCACACAGTATCTCTGCATTTGGGAAGATGGCTTAAATATCAGGAACTGATTATTAGAAAGCTGCTGTGGTGTTCCAGGCAGCCAAAATAAGTATGGTTAGGACAGCGAGGATAAAGGACAGATTTGAGACCAAAATTGGTAGACCCTGTCAATTGATTGGGGTATTAGGACTGGATCACAAAGGGAAATAAGGATGATATAAAGGTTCCAAAGAAGAAAAAAATAAATAGATATGGTTTAGTAGGAGCAGATGAAGTTGGGACATATTATCTGTGAGTGGTCTGTAAGATACCCAAGCAAGACTCAATAGTTCATAATTATACTTACAGGGTGAATCTCTGTAGATGTACGAGAATGAATAGGGCTTTACATGGAGATTCCATAGTCATCAAAGTAGAACAGATATTTAAAGATATGAGTGCAGATATAATTTTATATACAAGGGTGAAGAATAAAAAAGAGCTAAATACAGATCATTTGGGTTACAGCTGACAAAATGAAGTGTGAATTAGACTTGCAAGAAAAAGGCAAGCATTAGAAAGAAAATCAGAGGAGAGACACATCCTAGACACAGAACAGTAGGAAGAAAAGAGTGACTGATTATGAGGACTAAGGTTCTAGGATTCCTGAATAGTATCCTGTAGAGTTGACAATGATGGCATCACCAATTAAGAAATCTCCTGAAATGCACTAGCTGGAGATACTTGTGGTTCTGAGCTAGTGAAGTATCTTGCATGAGCAGCTCAGTGCTGTTGATAGAGGAGGTTGGCTAGGGATGTACAAAGATGACAGCTATGTGGCCAAAATACCAAGAAACTCTCAGAGGATGTTCCCTTCTGGCCTTGCCCCCAGATGGAGCTGTGTGCTCATCAGTAGAGCTATAAAACAGTGAGGCATGGAATGGGAGAAACAAGTTTCTCTCTAAATAAGACCATTCAAAATTTTTTCAAGGCAGCCTTTTTCTTTAGAGGTAAAGTGTCTGTTCTATAACATCACTTGACAAGTATTAAGTAAAGGAAAGCCTACTCTGTGCCTTACACTAGGAAACACCGTCCTCTGTAAGAAATTTCTCAAAAAGTCTTAATAACCTGCTCGATATTGTCCCAGATTTAAGTTACTTAGAAATACACCAATAGAATCTCACATCTAATATGTAATCAAGGTAAGATATAAAACTCTGTGAGAATTATACTGTTTTGAAATGCCATTCTTTCAAATGCAATGGAAGATAGAATGTACAAGTGTAAAATGCCATTGGTTTCTACAAACCAAACAAGAATTCATTCTTCTTTGTTCAAGGTCACATATATCATTCCATTAGGTGTTTGGATTAAGGAGGGTATACCAATACACACATGCTTGATATTTGCAGATCCACACATGCATATTTAAAGAACTGAAGAATTCAAAAAAACATGAAGTGTATATATAAATTTTTCAGAGCTATTAATGTTTCATGCGAAATTTTGATCTTTAGCTATTTCTTTTATAATCGGTACTATTAGATCTCATATTTATGTCTTTCATTCCCTTTTCTCACTTTGAAATGGTTGATATATTTACATGAAAATGACATCTTTGTTCTTTAGAAAATCATCTGCGGCTTATTGTCTGCCCAGAATTACAATAATCCTATATTTGTGACATCTTAATCACATCCACAGCAACCAATTGTGAGGATAGAAGCAGAGGATTAAAACTTCAAGTGGGAAATAAAAAGGTGGAATTGATGAGCTCTTAAAAATCAGGTTTTTTTTCCAAAATAAATATCCTGAGGAATAAGAAAAGATTTTCAAACAAGGACTGTAAAAAATATAGAGAAAAATACAGCAGAACTGTTTATCAAAGTTTCCCTTGGTATGTCAGCAGGTCCTTTAGAACTGACAGTACTGATCTAAACGTTTTGATAATAATGGAAGTGTTAACAGTGACAGGAACAAATAATATTAAACACTGTCAACTATAACGTTTCATTTTCACTGGCCTGATGTCACAGCTGCAAAGAAGAAGAGAGGAAAGGAGAAAAAAAAACGGAACCCAATCATGATCCCCTAACTGTAATAGTGATTGCAAATACTTTTATGGGATAGATAGAAATAAATGTGTAGTAAAGAAAAAAATTATGTTTTAATATTATTTAAAAAGACAATCTTCTTACAAATGCACAGGAACTAGATGTTGATCTTCTAATGTCGGCCCCATCTCCATCACTTTATCATTAACAAAAAAAAACACAGTCTACTTACGGAAGAGAAATCTGAGGCCTCGGACCTGGATTTCTCAACCTTGTCCTAGGGGAACGTGCGTTATTCACATAAACTTAGCATAATTGATTGTTCAAGAATAATACATTTGCTCATTAAATATTTAAGTAAATTGTGATATTACATTCCACTCTAATACACATTATGAAAATGTATACTGTTACAAAGTCCATAAATAGTTAAATTGTAATATTTGTCTTGATGTTATTATTGTATTCCACAATTAATTTAAAGTAGAATATAAAAACATATGTAGTATCAAGAATCAAAGATAGGTTCCTAAATATATGGATGTAAGATTTTCACTAATTTTCCAATGTGATAATCAAGTAAATGTTGTCTTGTGACACTTTCAATATTTACATTTCTAAGATATAGATCAAGCAGTGAAATATTTTATATATATTAACTTTATTAATTTAGGTACATGCACCTATTTGTAATCTAGTAATTCAGACGTATATTTTCCACCTTTCAAATTTCAAACATTTTGTTTTCTTAATTTACAAAGTCACCATCATCCCACAAATCTATTGTTACCTAGCATATCATTCATATTATTTAAGATAAAATACTTTTTGAATTCAAGTATGATGTTCTCCTAGAAATTTTATCCTAAACCACAAGTATGTGATTATAAGCATTAAAAAATTAGTAAAATATTTGCCCTGTAGGTTTATATTTATGATCTCATTATTATTACTTAGTTCTACTTTTATGATATTGAAAACTACTTGGATTTTTATTAAATTTCTTACATTTCTCTCTCTCTCTTTTTTTTTGATTTTGTCAAATCATCTGTATGAGCATATACAACTACCTTTGAATTAACTTCTGCCTGATGTCTTCCATAAATATTAAATTATTCTAAAAGTTAAGAGATTAATAATTTGAGATTAGAATCTCAAATTAAGGGCAAATTATTATTTTCTGAGACATCTTTGCAAAGGACAATTTCTGACACATATATATACATTTAGAAAAATTGAGAGTCATATAAATGGAAACATATGAATAGAAGAATAATAAAACCAGGGACAAGCTTTGCACACAGAATTATAGCTCTATGTATTAACATATCACACAGGGCAAGCCTTAGTTTCAGCTCTAAATTTTGAATTTAAAAAAAAGCAAAAAAGGAAACACAGTCCTAGATTCATAATTCCTGAAATATAAAAATGAACAGTGGTTTGAGAAAAGCATTTTTGATTTTTCATAGAGAATACAAATTGTTTGATGATTTTCTGCTGTCAGGTGTGCATATCTTAGACTATAGAGGCTTCATTATAACTTTCCATTATATTTGAATATAGCACTCCCTTTGATTGTATACATATCAGTTGAGCTCCTGCCACATTCTTAACACTGTTATGAGCTCTGAACTCTAGTGAGGATGCATTTTCTCAGATTCAGAGTTCCAGCTTTGGGGTGATGAGGACAGGAGCAAGTCACTTAACCTCAGTGGGGCTAGAGTGGTCTCACTCCCCACCTCCTCTTTTCTTAGCTAAGCTCTTCTATGCCTGGCAGGGGTGGTGGGTCAGATGTTGTTCCCAGAATATTCTTTTCCTTCACATTTAAGCATCTCTGTAAAGATATCCACTAGCACAGAATGTGCTTTTAAGGAAAGTAGCTAGACATTACACCTTCCTCAGTTGACAACATGACCAAGTTGAATTTGGTTCAGATAGAGGCTGACTCTGTCTAAATTTGGTTGAAGCCAGGGGTGCAGCACAAATAATACCCCAGTGTTTACTAACTCTCTCAATCTGCAACCTCCTCCAGAAATTCCAGGCTCTCCACAATTATGCCTTGTATGTGTGCAGCTCTCTGCTCTCAACCCCGGAGCCTGACCCTGTCAGGGCTTATTAGAGGTCATGTACCAGATGCTGCTCATCAAATGACTGAAACATGATAGTGAATTGAGTCTCACACCACGTAGCATGCTGTTCACTCTAAACCCACAACCTCACTTTCAAGCCCTTCAACTTCTAGGACAGCCTTTGTTTTTTCTACTTAAATGGCCATGGCACCTCTGCACCTTTTTTCTTTGACATTAAGAAATGATTCCTTTGAAGAAAATTGGTAGGAAAAATATGTCACAGACGTGAGGACATTTTCATGGATTTCCCCACCCACAGGCTGTGAAGGTAGAGATCTATCTCTATACTGCTTCAGCAAAATCAGCAAGGCGGGATCTAGAGTCTGGATGATGCTGTAAGCTCTCCTTATTAACAGGAGAGTATAGCTTAGCCAAAGGATGGAAGAAGTCATTTTTGTACCCTAAAGAAAGATTAAGCTATAGTCAGGCAAAGATGTTGAAACTTTGATGAGGTGGGGGAGTAGAGTAGGAGGATGAGCAGAGGAATTAAACATTTCAGGGTATCTTCCCCACAAGGTGCTAACTATTTTTCCAAAGGAATAATGTGCACTGGAGAAACTTTGCAGATACAGTCTTAACCAAGAGATTAATGCAGCTAAAATAGAACAAAGAAATTGGTAGGATGCACTGGAAAGGATACAATAATAGAGGCAAATTGAGAGGCATTCCACAAAATAAGTAGACTGTACTCTTTAAACTTCCAAGATCATAAAAGACAAAGAAGACTGAAGAACAGGAAAGAAAATGCAGCTCAGGCATGGGCTGGGCTCTGGGTGGTAAAATTTTACTTAAGCTTATGGATTACGTAATGATATTGTATCCGTGTACATTTTCTGATAGTGATAATCCTGTTGTGGAGATATATGATGTTGTTTTTGTTTTTAGGAAATACATACTGAAGCATCTAGGAATACATTGGCCTCAGATCTGCAGCATATTCTCAAATAGTTCTGAAGAGTAGTAACATTTATATGAGACTGAGGAAGAAAAGTAAATATTGTAAAATGTTAGTTTGAAGAATGTGGGTATGTGATATGATTTCAAAAGTTAAAAAAAAATTACTCAGAAATGGAATTGATTACATGAGAAATGTTGGTTTGAACTACTGAAAGGGAATGTGTCAAGGCTATAATTTACTTTCTTATTTCTTATGACTTCCTTGATATCTTTTTATGTGAATATAGTATTTTTAAATTGTGCATGTCCCATATTCTTTGGGAAAAAGTAAGTTGATATAAAAATCTGCACTCTCCCCCAAAAAAACTCCAAGAAAAGTTGAGAAATTTAAATTTGTAGCAAAACTAAAAGTCCTTCTTCTCTCTGGCCATGTCTACCTCCAACAAAATTATCCTTCAGAACTGAAAGAGAAATAAAGAATTTCTCAAACAAAAACTGAAAAAATCTATTACCAGTAGGCCCTTCCTGGGAGACATAATAGAAGATATTCTCCAAGCAGAAGAAAAATAATAGAGATAATAAACTTATATCTACATAAAAGTAAAATAAAATCTATTTTTCTTGTTAATTATCTAAAATATAACTGCTCATTTAAAACAATAATAGTGACAATGTGTTGGTTAATTTATTATCATATGGGTATGTGAAATGAATGGCAGAAATGTCCCAGGGGTAGGAGGGAGGAATTAGGAGTACTCTGATACAAGATGCCTGTACTACAGATAAAGCAGAATAAGATTATTTGAATATAAAATTAGATTAGAAAAAACAGATATTAGTAAATGTGTATTATAAATGCTAGAGAAGTTATATACTTTTTTTAAAAGAGGTAAAATTAATATGTTGAGAGGAGATAAAACGGAATAATAAAAACTTCTTAATTAAAATCAGAGCAGGTAGAAAAAGAAGTCTCTGGCAATGAATATAAAACAGTAAAAAATGTTTCAATAATTATTTTAAGTGTGAATGGTCAACATGCATCAATTGAAAACCAGAGATGGGAGATGATTAGAACTGATTAAAAAAAAAAAAAAAAGCCCAAATCATGTCTGTAAAAACACAGCTTAAATATAAAGACTGATAGGTTAAATGTAGAGAGGTATAAAAAGATATGTTATGCTAACACAAATCAACAGAAAGCTGGAATAACCAAAATACACTTCAGAGTAAGTAAAATCATCAGGAACAACAATGCTAAATGTGTTTTCACTCACCTATCTAAACAAATGAAGCAAAAATAGATAAAATTGAAAAGAAAACTATGCAAATTCTTTGTTACCATCAATTATCATTACCACTACTAATTGATAAATCAAACAGGCAGAAAATAAGTATATAGTTGACCTGAACAGAACTGTCAATCAACTTTAATTAATATTTATAGTAGACTCCATCCAAAAATAGCAGAAACATTCTTCTTAAACTTACATGGAACATTCACCAAGAAAGACCGTATTCTGGACATAAAACACACATGAGCAAATTGAAAAGCATAGAAATCATGCAATCATGTTCTCATACTACAATGAAATTAAACTGGAAATCAGTAATGGAAAAATTGCTGGAAAATCTCCAATATTTGAAATATAAACAACATACTTCTAAATCACACATGGGTCAAAAAAGTCTCAAGGGAAATTTTAAAATATTTTTAACTAAACTAAAATGAAAATACAACTTATCAAAATGCAGCAAAGCAATACTTAGAGGGAAATTATATATAAAATTATGGATATTATATGTATAATTATATATATATATAGCATTGAATGCATATATTAGAAAACTAGAAAGACCTAAAATTAATAGCCTAAGATGCCAACTTAAGAAACTACAGAAAGAAGAGAAGTTTGAAATTAAAATAAGCAAGGAAAAAAAGAAGATACAAATTACTAACACAACAAGTGAAAAAGAAGTAATACACAATACATGGACATTAAAAAGGAAATCGAGGCATAACATGAACAACTCTAGGTATACAAATTTAAGAATTTAGATGAAATGGACATTCTTTGAAAGGTAAATTACAAAACTTAACACAAGGAGTAAAAGATAGTTTGAATAGCTTTATACTTGTTATAGAAATTGAATTATGATTAATTACCTTCCAAAAAAAATCAAGCACAAAGGCTAGCACTATAAATCTACATTTAATGTTAGAAATGATACCAAATCTTCACAATCTCTTCCAGAAATTAGAAGCCAAAGGAATGCTTTCTAACTCATTCTAGGAGTCCAGCATTACCCTAATACCAAACCGGATAACTAGAGACTGATAGCTCTTGTGAACATAGACACAAAAATTGTCAACAAAATATTAGTAAAATAAATCCAAAAAATGTGTAAAACAAATTATATACTGTAGTCAAGAGAGATTTATTCCAGATATGCAAAGCTCAACATCTGAAAATAAATCAATACAATCTATTACATCAACAGACTAAGGAAGAAAAGTCCTGTGATCATATTAATTGAAGCAAAAAATGCATTTGACAAAATCCAATACTGACCCATAATAAAAGCTTCCAGCAAACTAGGAGTAAAGAAAAACTGCCTCAGTGTGAGGAAGGACATCTACAAAATATCTACAGCCAACCTCATACTTAATATGAGAAACTGATTACTTTCCTCATAAGATCGGGAACAAATCAAGAATTACCTCCCTTACCACTCATAGTAATACCGCACTTACATTGCACTCTAAATACCTAATTCAGTAAGACAAAAAAGGAAATAAAACCATTTTGGTTGAAAAGAAAGAAATAAAACTGTCTCTATTAGCACATGACATAAAAGTTTACATAAAAATTCCCAAAGAATCTCCTAAAAGTTCCTGGAACTAAGTAAGTAGAGCAAGGTCACAGAATACAACGGTTAATATACGACAGTCAATTGCTTATACATATATCAGCAATGAACAATTGGAATTTAAAAAATCAGTATCTATATATAAAATATCTATTCACAAAACTTTATGTCTTTATAAATCAATATCTATATATAAAAATCTGAATCATTTAATATAGTATCCAAAAGTGAATTAAGTAGGTATACATTTGACAAAATGTGTATATAACACACGTGGAAAACTACAAACACTGACTAAAAAAAAAACCTCAAAGACCTACATAAATTGAGAGATATTCTTCATTCATTGATTGGAGGATTCAGTACGTTGTTAAGATGTCAAATCTTCCCAACTTGACCTATATATTCAATGCAATCCCAATGAAAATCCCAGCAAGTTAATTTTCAGATATTGACATACTGATTGTGACAAATGTGCCATATTAATATAAGATGTTAGTAGTACAAGAAACTGGGTATATTAGTTCCCTAGGGCTGCCATAACAAATAACCACACACTAGGTGTCTTAAAGAACAAAATTTATTCTCTCACATTTCAAGAAGCCAGAAGTCCAAAATCAAGGTGTCAACAAAGACATGCTTCCTCTGAAGGCTCTAGGGAAGACTCCTTCCTTGTGTCTTCTTAGCTTCCGGTGCTTCTTATCTCCTTGGTGTTCCTTGGCTTGTAAATGCATCGCTCCAATCTCTGCCTTCATCTTCATATGATGTTCTCACCTCTGTGTCTATATCTCTGTGTCCTCACATGGCCTTCTTATAAGGGCACTAATGATCCTAAATTCAGTATGATGTCATCTTGATTATACCTATAAATACCTTATTTCCAAATAAAGTCACACTCATACTTATCAATGTTAGGATCTGAACATATTTTAGGGAGGACACAATTTAACCCACAGCACTGGATGGAGAGAATATGGAAAATCACTGTTGTATTACCACAATAATTCTTTATTCATTTTCTAAAAAAATATGTATTTATTTATTTGGCTGTGCCAGGTCTTAGTTGCAGCATGTAGGATCTTCACTGCTGTGAGCGGGATCTTTGGTTGTGGCATTCGAACTCTTTGTTGTGAGCATGTGGGATCTAGTTCCCTTACTAAGGATCGAATCCAGGCCCCCTGCATTGGGAACTTGGAGTCTTACCCACTGGACCACCAGGGAAGTCCCACAATAATTCTTTAAATCTGAACTGTTTTAAAATAAAAAGTCATTTTAAAAAGAAATAACACTAATGAAAATTACTGGAAATTCTGATATGAATACTAATTTTCCACAGAAAACCTTTCCTTAGTTTCATAGTATGAGAGTAATCCAAGAGGCTTACTTAATTCCCAGAGATAAAATACCTTAAGTTCATAAGACACTCCGATTCAAATTTGAGATCAAAGAGCTGTCTTCATTCTTTATTGCATCTGTATAACCTTTGTCCACGTCACTGAGGTACTCAAGCACTGAAATAAGTTGACTAAAGCTTTGTATATGAAACATAAATTATTTTTTAACACTATACACCAGGCAAAATAAAGTTGTAGAAATATTTTACTATTTATGTGAAGTTAAAAAATGTAAAACCATCTGAAAAGATAAATGCACTTTCAATGAAGGCATAAAGATAGGCATGGAAATATAAAAGAAACTTAATTTTAACATTTACTACTTTGAAATGAAGAAAGATGCAATTGTGGAGAACTAAACATGGTGTTTTAGCTATATCTGTGATTTGAAAAGCCTGGGTGCATCTCTCAAAACTAAGAATCTGACATGGCACATTACTAATAACTAAACTCAAGACTTTATTTGGTTTCACCAGTTTTTCCATAATGGTCTCTTTCTGTTTGGGGATAGAATCCAGTGTGCTTCATAGTATTTAGTTGCCATCTCACCTTGGTCTCCCGGTCTCAATTTTCCTTGATTTTCATGACCTTGACAGTCTGGAGGAATGTGGACCAGGTAGCCTCTGCAATGTCCTATATCTGGGCTTGTCTAGTGTTTTCCCTATGATTAAACCAGGGCTATGGGTTTGGGGAAAGAACAGTGTAGAGGTGAAATACCCTTCTCTTCATATACTTTCAGGGCTACATGATATAAGGCATCACTGATTCACCTAGTTGTTTCATTACTTGGTTAGGGAAGTTTTTCACAGATTTTCCACTGTACAGTTCATTTTTTTTCTTTTCCCTACTCTAGTCTTTGGAAGTGAGAAGTCAATAAATCTAGCCTACTCACCAGTGTGGTGATGGTGGCCTGGGGGTGAGGAGGTTGTCTGTGCAGGGAATTAAGTTCCACCTCCTGAAAAGGAGAGTATCTATGCATACCTAATTCATTTTGAGAGACAGTAATTATTAAAGCAACACAGTTCTCAGAGGGTGGAATGGAATAGTTTATTCCCATTGGTTAAATTTTGTTAACATCAAAAGTAGTATTAATGCATTTAGTTAATATTATTTATCCAACTTTTAGTCCTATGGAGCAATTAAAGTGGTGAAGTGCTAAACATTAACATAACCTAGGTAAGAATAATTGATTTTAGTCAGCATAGAAGTTTTTGAATGAAAAGCATTTTAAATAAACCTGTTATTGTTCCATGTACTTTTGTTGGTAATGATGTGTATATTTAATCTGGTTCTCCTTGAAGTTGTTTTTTTTTTTTCCTTCCATTTAGAGTAACCTAGGAGGCAATTCACATTTCACTGTATCTAGCTACATTTCCTGTTTACTGCATTTTTTTTCCTGATAAGTGTTTCATGTAAGCTTGTGTTTATGAGAATATTGGCAAAAAAATAGATGAAATATTGCTCTCTTAAAGTACAGTATTCTTTGAGGCTTCATGGAAAAAGAGCTCACTACTGGTACCAAAGGAAAGGAAACTGGTATCTGACTTTAATAGCAGTATTGGAGGGCTCAGCAGTCTTTAGCTGTTCTATGAATTGTTTTTATTCTATTGTCCCAACAAAGTCATTTATTTCCTGTGTGTTGTTTACATTTCCATGTATACACCAGGCAATCTGGGGAGCTGTTAGGGGAAGGAATACAAACATTGAAGTCAGAGGTTCGATTTCCTTCTCTGCCAATTACTAGCTTTGGGATTTTAGGAAATTTAAGTTAATTTGTATCTTTTTCCTCATTTGTAAAATGAGGTGAATGGTTACTAACTTTACAGCATTGTTATAAAGATAGAGAACAATGTTGAAAAGTACTGATCCGAGTACATGCCATAGAAGAGGCACTTGACACAATTTTTTCACTTTCTCCTTTCATCATGAGAATCAGGCCAGTATTCAAATCTCAGCTGACTGTTCACTTTCTCCTTGACCTTGGGAAAAGTTCCTAAACTTTTACTTTGGTCTCCTCATTTCAAAGGGACTAATACACTATGTCTCATTGTCAAAGACAGTAATCTCATTCTTGGTGACAAAATGTATAATCACCTAGCAAAATCCCTGATCATATGGCTGCTGAAGATTTCATTTTCTCTTTACTTCCTCCTCATCTAGAACATAAACTAGTATCTGTATTCTAGTGACTATTCACAATTTTAACTTTTATTTGAAAAAATTGCCAAAGTGTTATGTGCCAATTGACAACTACTAGTAACTCCTAAACTAACAGATAAAGACGAGGTAGAACTAGTTTTGTAAGTGATGCATGAAAACTATGGCATAATCTAAAACAGCTGTTCTAGATAACCCAGTTAAACTGGTTATTTATTTAACTAACTCATGTATGTCCTGTCTGCT
Organism: Hippopotamus amphibius kiboko; assembly: GCF_030028045.1. Classification (NCBI taxonomy): domain Eukaryota; kingdom Metazoa; phylum Chordata; class Mammalia; order Artiodactyla; family Hippopotamidae; genus Hippopotamus; species Hippopotamus amphibius. The sequence goes on along the minus strand of NC_080191.1, from coordinate 45,728,709 downwards.
TAGAAAAGATTTAAAGTGGACCCTGAGACTGATGTAGGGAAATCTGTGTTTCTGTCCTGTCTAGGCCATTTACAGTCTATATAACCTACAATAAGGCACTGAACTACTCTGAGTCACAGTTCCCTAATCTCTAAGCAATATTGATATAAACTTATAGGGTTGTTGTAAAAATTAAATTAGATATATATAAATAATTTATAATTCATACATAACCATATGCAATGAATAAAGTTTGGTAATTCTAAGGAGTTATATTGATTATTGATGATATTGTCTTGGGTTTCTTTATATTTTATTTGAATCTGTCTATAGAATGCAGAGCCAAAGGCTAAAGCAATTTCATAAAGGAGGGCCTTAACATTTTAGGTTTTGAGTCTTTGTTCTTTCCAGCCAGCAGCTTCAGGTGTTCCACCTCACCAAACCTTCTGCCTGAAGCAGTGTGGGCAGCACAGACAGTGGCCTGGCTAACTACCAGCTTACCAGGAGGGGAACTTGCTTAATTGCCTGAATTCTGGCTTCACAAAACAGCTTTCACACCTAAAGCTGGAGCAGCTCACATCTGTGCCTGTCAGGCTTCCGCCTTGCAGATGAAGAAATCAGCTGTGCCTGGTCCCCACAGGATACCCAGGGGGTCCAAGCCTCATGCATAAAGTCAAAATACACAAGCTCATTTCCATATAGAATACAAATAACATAGTCATTTAATAAGATAACTCCTGAAACTTACTGCACGTATGATTTTAAGCTCCTGTGCAGGTAATTACAATCCTGCTTAGGAAAAATCAATGAGACCATTAGATCAAAACCAAATTCCCTTCATTTTATTTGCACATGTGTCATCTCTATGTGCATTCACAGTACTTTCCTTAAATACACTCACCCAGAACAGTTTTTTCTTTAATGTTGAGGTAATTTATGGTATTACTTCAGGCTATATGCTGCGTGTGTGTGTGTGCGCGAGTACAGTAGAAAAGAAGAGAGAGAGAGGACTTATTAGCTTTCACAGATATAAGTGTATTATTCATTTTATAGCTATAAAATGTATGTTTTTATTGCTGTGCCATCAAAAGAATCACTAGCTGCTGCTAAGGTGCAGGCGTCCGCAGGACGTTATATAATAAAGAACCAAGCTTGACTTCACATCTGAAAGCCCCAAAAGGGTTCTAATAATGACCCCTCTGATGGTGAGATTTTAATTACTCAGTAGCTGCTCGGTATAGCAACTGCAGAAATAGGAGAGAAGGCATATCATGAGCAATTTCACACTTTCGTGATTACCAGTTGTGGTGGTGGTGTACTGTTTCGGCTTAGCTAAGCTGCAACTACATTTCCCCAGAATTATCTTCCCTGCATCATTCCTGGTTAGGGTTAGCCACCAGAAACATTGGTGAAAAGTACAGGATGTAGAACTAGAAGTAAAGCAGCAGACATGATACTCTGAAGGTCTGTGAGAAGGACCTCAGCCTCTGCAGCTCACACGCGGTGTCACCGATTCAAGGGTTCATTTTCTAAGTGTGGGCAGCAGTTGGGTGGCAGCTAATGCAACTTCACCTGGATCTCCTCCAGCTTCCTCAATTCCTGGGCCAGAGATGTATGCAGGTCTGTGGCTCCCATAAATATGCTCTTTCTAACTACTTTGAATAGACATCCATTCCCCAAATCAGTTTGACCTAGGGTCCTAGCATCTGTGGTCTAAATCAAAGGTTGAAATGCAAATCCAACATATTAATTATAATTTACTGTTTCTTGAGTATAAGGTTTCATAAATTGCACACAGGTGGTCCACAGTATCATCCGAAGTATGAGCATAACATTTTCTATTGGCAACTAGTGCCTCTGTTAATGGCTGTTAGTTCTATTGTATGTGTTTCATCTAAGTGTCATTCTTGTTATTTTAAACATAATAGGAGGAGGGCAGGTGTCCCAACAAAGTAAGTCACAAATCAGCAATGTTCAACTTGTAGATACTTCAGTCAAGGCCAGCCTTATATGCAGGTATTAATTACTATGTGATATGCTTTTTGAGTGACAGCTGAGAAATCCTCCCAACCCAACGCCCAGGTGCTTAGAAAATATTTTCAGAGGAGCCATGATACCTTTGCTGCCACTCCGTAACAATGTCTTTCTCATTAGCATTAGTGATGCCTCCTTTTTTTAAAAGATCTGTAATTCCTGAAAAATCCCTAACAAAAATGCCAAATATGCTGGCAGAAGTAACACTGGAAGTTGCAACCACTTCAGTGGAAATAAATTATATGTATTAATAGTTTTTATTTTGAAAAGCTGACAGCCAGGCATAGAAAAACTGAATCACAGGACAAGAGTGTTGACGGCAGGGAAGAGAAATGGATTGAGGTGGGACACTGGTCACACCAGGAAGTGAACACTGGAGGAGGTAACAGCTGAGACTTCTATGGGTTACAGGTATTAAACTTCCAAATAAACTTTTGTTCCTCCTTGGTAACTTATGGGGAATTCTTGCCTTAAAGTACCAGAATGGCAGGGGGAACATTTGTCTTAATTTACATTAGATCTTTGCTTTATCAGAAACCTAAGTAATATCTTCACTTTCCTCACTGATGGCTCAAGTGAAGTGTGCCAACATGTGGTTACGGAGTTGAAGAGAAGGACAGTCATGGTGGCATTGGTTGGGAGAGAGGTAGGAGATTAAGATCATTGCAGTATTTATATAACCATGGGCAGCAAAGCAAAGTCCTGACATGAAAAGATCTTCAATAAGTTTACTGTGTCTCCCGCCAGATTCCTCTCCCACATTAGATGTTTTCTTTCCAGCTTACAAACATTTCATACTCCTCAGAAAGCAATGAAGCCTTCTGATGAAGCACTGAATCCACTGAATCCACCTCCTTTAGTAATGGAGAGGCCACTTTTCTTTACTTCTGTAGCTGACAGTAATAAACCTTTTTCAATATGCTTTTGTGCCTCCTCAGTACTCATGAAGCAAGCTTGACTTAAAGATCCTTGATGCGAAGGGTATAATTTTTTCAAATCCAGTAAACTCCTGGTTAATATCAACCTTTTTTTTTTTAATCCTGGCAACTAGTTTGGTTTTCTTTATACTCATTACTCTTAGAAGTTTTCATATACAAATAAGAGTTTAGTAGGTACTACTATTTTTTTCAAATCCATTTCAAATCTCATACTCAATTTTCATTCACAGATAGAAAGACAGGTAGATGGACTGATAGATGTGAATACATCTGTAGATCATAAGCATAGACATAGATAGAGACACAGATGGATATATTTAATAAAGTATAAAAGGACAAAGAGCAGATGGAGGGAGTTTCAGCCTAGAGAGTCTTCTTTGGCTCTGGGAAAAGCTTAAAATTTGCAAATTCCAATTATAGTTGGGGGCAACTGTAAAATGAGTGCTGAAAACAGGAAGTCATTGAAATCCTGATCATATAAATTCCCTTCCACAACTAGTATTACCACAAGTAAAGAACATCTAGTGAAAAATGCTCACACTGTAACATTTAGGGTTTTCTCATATAATTACCAACTTTCTGACTAATACAAAACTAAGTCTGCCAGTGATACAATTTCCACCCACATAGAAAGAGATTCCATCAGTTTTTTGCTGCCTCATTTTTTCCATACAGACAGAAAAGCAATTTCACCAAACATTTCAGGGAATCCTGTAACAAGAAGAAAAGAGATCAAAATGAAGAAGGAGAAAAATTATTCTGGAGTAAATAAAGATGATGCCTATTTAGAAGAAAAGGATCTAAATACTGTATTTTGAAGTATTTAAGAAGATATTGCACACATCAAACAAGAACAACATACTGTGAAAAATTAATACTAAGGGAACACGTTAATTGCTAGAGAAATAGGATAGGAAGATAAATTCAAAGAAATCCCTTTGAAAGAATGAGAGGTTTGATAACAGACAAAAATGATTAATCCAAAAGGTCAATACTCAACTAATATAAGTTTCAGCAGAATGGGGTAAATTTAATAGTGTTGAAGAATATTTTCTAAACAAAAATAATGAAATACAATTTCCCATGGACATGAATATACTTACATAAGGAACCTATGGAATGCATTGAAAAGTGAATTTTAAAAAACCTGGTCATACCATTGTCAAATTTTAAGAGAATAACAAGCACACTAAAATTTTTTTAAAATGCTTTATATTTCCTGTTTCAGTTCCAACATGTAACGATTTAAAAAAGTGCAAAAAGCTGAATAGACACCACTCCAAAAATGATATGCAAATGTGTAGCATATGAAAAGATGCTCAATATTATCTGTTATTAGGGAATTTCAGATTAACACAGCAATGAAATACCATACACACCTATTAGAATGGGCAAAATTCATAAAACTGACAAATACTAACTGCTGGAGAGAGTATGGAGCAGCAGGAACTTTCATTTATTCCTGGTAGGAAGGCAAAATGGTACAGCCCATTTTGAAAGACAGTTTGGTTGTTTCTTACAATATGACTGAGTCCAACTGAGGTAAAAGTTATGTCCATACAAAAACCTGCACCTGAAAGTTTATAGCAGCTTTATTCATAAGCTAGAAGCAACCAAGATACCCTTTAGTAAGCGAATGGATAAATAAACTGTGGTATATCCATGCAGTAGAACATTACTCAACAATAAAAATGAAAGATCTGTACTTCAAACCACAAAAAACCATGGAAGAAGCATCAGTGCATACCACTAAGGTAAAGAAGCCAATCTGAAAAGATTACAAACTGTATGATTTCAATTATATGACACTCTGGAAAAAGCAAAACTATTATGATAGTAAAAAAGCAGTGAGAGCCAGGAATTCTGGGCCCAGGGAAGTAGGGTGAGTCGGATGGAGAAGTAAAACTGACACAGGGATGTATAGATGAAGCACAGGTAATTTTTCAGGTGGTGAAACTCTTCCATATGTTACTCTAATGGTGGCTATGTGACCTTATGTGTTTTTTAAGACCTGTGGAAATGAGGAAGGCAAAACATGAACCTCAATGTAAACTATGGACTTTAGTTAATAATAATGAATAAATATCGGTGCATTCATTGTAATGTGTCCCACACTAATGCAAGTTGTGAAAAATAGGGGAAACGTGTGATTGGTTATTACACAGGAACTCTCTGTACTACCTGCTTGATTTTTCTATAAATCCAAAAATTATTCTATAAAAAATTATAAATTAAGAAAAGAATAACAATAAACAAAAGACATTAAAAGCTTTCAGGGAAGAAGAAAAAAGGGAAAACATTACCTCTCACCTATAAGGATAAAAACAAGCCAAGCTTCGGATCTATTTCCATTTTATCTATCTTTTTGTGATAAAAGATACTAGAAAAATGCTTTCAAAATTCTGAATAAATAAAACTCCTAGAGGAAAACATAGGCAGAACACTCTATGACATACATCAAAGCAACATCCTTTTTGACCCACCTCCTAGAATCATGGAAATCAAATCAAGAATAAACAAATGGGACCTCATGAAACTTAAAAGCTTTTGCACAGTGAAAGAAACCATAAACAAGACTAGAAGGCAACCCTCAGAATGGGAAAAAATAGTTGCCTATGAAACAATGGACAAAGGATTAACCTCCAAAATATACAAACAGCTCATGCAGCTTAATACCAAAAAAGCAAATAACCCAATCCACGAATGGGCGGAAGACCTAAATAGACATTTCTCCAAAGAAGACATACAGATGGCCAACAAACACATGAAAAGATGCTCAACATCATTAATCATCAGAGAACTGCAAGTCAAAGCCACAATGAGGTATCACCTCACACCGATCAGAATGGCCATCATCACAAAATCTGGAAACCACAAATGTTGGCGAGGGTGTGGAGAAAAGGGAACTCTCCTGCACTGTTGGTGGGAATGTAAGTTGGTACAGCCACTATGGAAAACAATTTGGAGGTTCCTTAAAAAACTACAAATAGAACTACCATATAATCCAGTAATCCCACTACTGGGCATATACCCAAAGAAAACCATAATCCCAAAAGAAACTTGTACCATAATGTTTATTGCAGCACTATTTACAATAGCCAGGACATGGAAGCAACCTAAATGCCCATCAACAAATGAATGGATAAAGAAGATGTGGCATATATATACAATGGAATATTACTCAGCTATAAAAAGGGATTGAGATGGAGCTATATGTAATGAGGTGGATAGACCTAGAGTCTGTCATACAGAGTGAAGTAAGACAGAAAGAGAGGGACAAATATTGTATGCTAACTCACATATACGGAATCTAAAAATGGTACTGATGAGCTCAGTGACAAGAACAAGGACGCAGGTGCAGAGAATGGACTGGAGAACTCAAGGTTTGGGGGGGCGGGGGGTGAAGGGGAAGCTGGGATGAAGTGAGAGAGTAGCATAGACATATATATACTACCAACTGTAAAATAGATAGCCAGTGGGAAGTTGTTGTATTACAAAGGGACTTCAACTTGAGGATGGAAAATGCCTTAGAGGACTGGGACAGGGAGGGTGGGGGGGACTCGAGGGAGGGTGGGGGGGAGTTAGGGGAGGGAAGGAATATGGGGATATGTGTATAAAAACAGATGATTGAACTTGGTGAACCCCCCAAAAATAATAAATAAATAAATAATTTTAAAAAAATTCTGAATAAGTGTGATTCCAGATTAGAGTTCTGTATACAGCTGAGTGATCCTTTATTATGAATGTCAGATAAAAACACATTTGTAATGCAAAATTCAGAATATTACTTCCTGCCTTGCTCTAGGAAGATACATAAGCAAATGTGGGAGTTAGTCAAAATAAAGCAGGGTACAAAAAACGGCAGACCCAAATTTGGGGTAAGAGAGGAGGGAGGTCTTAAGGTGTCTCTCAGAAAGAGGTCCTCGGTAGTAAAACTATGAGCCCATGAAGGAGCAGAAGGTAGAGGACTGTGGGTGGCAATCAGGAAAACAATTACTCAGTTGGACAGAGAGCTGAAAAAAAATGAATAAATGATAAGGAAAGTAGAGTCAGAAAAAAGGAAATGCAATTTTATTCTTCAAACATATATAAAAGAGAGGAAATGATAAACTATGCTGCTCAATTATATAACTAATAATAATACACAGTCACAGTAACATCTGCACTAATTTGTGACTTTTTTTTTAGTTTTAAAATTCAACCTGAAACCAAGCATTAAAGACTCAGTTATGCTTACAGTAAAAATGTAAATATGATAGACATAGTATGAAAGTAAAAATAAGTTGAGTTGTCTTAGTCTGTGCTGTTTTAACAAAGTACCATAAACTGAGGAGCTTAGAAACAGCAGAAAGGTAGTTCTCACAGTTCTGGAGGCTGGTAGTCTGAGATCAGGGTGCCATCATGGTCAGGTTCTAGTGAGGACCCTCTTCTGGGTTGCAGACCGGAAACTTCTCATTGTACCTTTATGTGGCAGAGAAGAGCATTTACCCTCTTGACTTTATCTAATCCTAATTATCTCCCAAGTTCCCCACCTCCTAAAACCACCATGTTGGGGAGTAGAGGGGAAACTAATGTTCAGTCTATAACAGTCATACAAAGAAAGGAGAACTACGTGAAGGGTTAAAACTTCTAAAAACTGGATATTTTCTATAAGCATTCAACCAACTTCCAAGTTCCATTTTAAAAGAGAAAGTGATCTTCCTTGACTGCATCACCATACACAGACACCCACCATCCCATATCCCCTCTCTGCTTTACAATATTCTTCTTGAAAGAGATATTTAAAATCCCTGTTTCCATTTTCCACCTCACATCATTGTAGTCATTGTTTATTTTTTAAGCTTCTTCAATCAGTCTTCTCTTACCAAACTTGACTCAGCCTGATCTTGAAAAGATAAACCATAATGTCTGTAACACACACCAGTGTCTGTTCTGCTGCTTGAACACTCTCTCCTTACTGAAAAGCTTTCATCCCCTGGTACTCTGCTGGTTTTGCTCTTACTTCAGCAGTCCTTCTTCCTAGTCTCCTTTGCAGTCATGTCATCTTGTGAGGGACACAGTAGTCCATCCTAATCACCTTCTTCTTTTCCATATACACTTCTGCCAGGGGATCTCATTTGGATCTATGACTTATAAATACCTTCTGTGTGCCAGTAACTGTCAAAGCTGTATCTCCAGTACCAACTTCTTTGAGTTTCAGATGCATCTTGCAATATCTGTTTGGCTGAATACTTGGGATACTCTTAACATAGGCAAAAATTGTGTCTTTTACCTCTAAACTTGCTCCTCTCCCAGTTTTTTCCATCCTGTTTAAATGGCAGCAGTATCCAAGAAGCTAAAATCTAAATGTTATCTTTGACTTCTCCCTTTCCTTCACACTATTATTCCATTCAAGCCTTAAATCTTGTTGACTTACTCTCAAGATGTATTAATTCATTATTTTTTTCCTCTGTATGATTTAAGGGAGTTCAATATACCCTCAAATTGGGCCTAGACTATTAGAGTGTTTTTCTAGCAGGTCTCACTGCTTCCCCTCAACTCAATTCCCTAAGAAGCAGCTAACATGACTTTTTTAATTAAAAAGTAACTCAGATTATGGTACTCCCTTGTTAAAAAGTCACTCATTGCTTCCTAACAAACTTAGAATAACATCCAAGTTTTTAGATTTAATCCTTCTTATATTGACTTTCCCCAGATCCTGAGACTTCTGAAAGATGGTGTGGAACATGGTTCAGATAGTTTTGCCACAGGGCAAGAAAACTGGAATATGTACTGTTATGGCCTAAATCTTTACCTCCTGCCAAAATTCATATGTTGAAACCCTAATCCAAATGTGATGATATTTGGAGGTCAGACCTTTGGGAGGTAATTACCTCATGAGGGTGGAGTCCTCATTATGGGTTACTGTCCTTATAAGAAGAGACACAGGAGAGATGATCCCTCTTTCTGACAAGAGAAAATACAGCAAGAAGACAACCTTTTGCAAAGCATGAAGCAGGCTCTCACCAGACAGTGAGTCTGCCACCATCTTGATCTTTGACCTCCTGCCCTCCAGAATTGTGAGAAATAAATGGCAATTGTTTAAGCACTCTGTCTATGGTGTTTTGTTTTGTTTTTAATTGCATTTTTTAAATTTATTTTTTCTTTAAGAACTTTTATTGAGATACAATTGGCATACAATAAACTGCGTACATTTAAAGTGTACAATTTGATATTTTTTTCTTATTGGTAATGTATATACTAATATATACTGCAGACCGCCCAGCTCTTCAGAGAAGAAAAACTCTCATCAAAGATGATTCTTAGGTGTAGGGCACTGTGCACCTATATAAGGATGGTGAGTGTAAAAGAGACATGACATTTAACATTGTCTGCGATACCTGGCTTACAAAGAACAGCATGACCTGCGTCTGACTGTGATCTCAACTTTGCTTTCATGTCCTTTCCTTCCCTGCCACTCTGACTTCTCTCTGTTCATAAAAACATAAGTTGATTCCTGTTTTCCAGCCTAAGCATAAGCTTGTCTCTCTGCCTTAAAGATTTTCTCTCCTCTTCCTATAGATCTTTGTCTAGTTCTGAGACAGGACTTCTGACAGTAACTGCTGACTTTCTATCATAACTCCCTTAATGCTCTGGGTCTTTTGTTTATTTATACCTATTTCTCTACTGGAATAAAAACTTCCTGATTGTAAGGCTTTTGACCACTGTATTTCAGAGCAATCATAGGCAAATGTTAAATTTGGAGATGAATATTTGTAGAATGAATAAAAATTCTCATCTTACATGGTAAGAAGATGAGATGTTATGGATTAAGAGATGACAACAAGAAGAGAGGGCTCTAGTAATCAACACCCCTGACCCACAATCTGTTGGCTGTTGATAATCAGCAGATCATTAACCTCTCTGCACCTCAGTTACTTTGATGGGATAAAAACAACGCTTGCCTTATGGGACTGTTATGTGTAATTGATATGTATTCAGTACTTAGAATAACCTTGTTCATCGCAAAAGCTCTAGAAAGAGATAGAAGCATTTATACATGAAAATTTGGTTAAGGGTAGAAAATGTTACTTTCTCAAGTATCAAAATAAGAAATATAACTTCAAAATTGAAATCTTGTGGTATAAAATTATTTTAGAAATAAAGAGGTCACTATCAAAAGATATCAATCATTTAAAATCTTTCAAGGAATAGAACTGAAGATGAGACAACATGGAGAAGAAATGAGTTGATTCATTCAACATTTGACAAGTATTATTTAGAGGATTGTAATTTTTTAAGTAAAATATTTTAAAATAAACTTAGTATTGGGTTGGCCAAAAAGTTTACTCCGAGTTTTTCCATAACATCTGAAGAAAACCCAAATGAACTTTCCCACCAACTCAATACAATGAAGAAACAATAGCCTTTTCAACAAATCATGCTTGAACAACTGGACATCTACATGCAAAAGAAAAAAATGAATCTACACGTAGACCTTAAATCTGTCACAAAAAGTAACTCAAAATGGATCATAGACCTACACATAAAACACAAAACTATAAAACTCCAAGAAGATAACAGGAGAAAATCTAGATGACTTTGAGTTTGGCAATGACCTTTTAGATACAGCACCAAACTCACAATTCATGAAAAAAATAATAAGCTGAGCTTCATCAAAATTAAAAAAAATTTTGCTCTGCAAAAATTAATATCATAATTAGAAGAAAAGCTACAGACTGGAAGTATTTGCAAAATACACATCTGATAAAAGCTTGTTATCCAAGCTATACAAAAAATAAAACTCAAGAACAACAACAAAAAACTCAACAATAAAAAAAAGTAAAATAACAATTAAATGAAAAAATAAGCCAAAGGTCTTAACAGACATCTTACCAAAGAAGATAAACAGATGGCAAATAAGCAAATGAAAAGATGCTCCAAATGGTATGTCATCAGAAAGGACAATTAAAATAACAGTGAAATATCACTACACACCTATTAGAGTAGCCAAAATCCAAAACAATGAAAATTATGAATTTTGGCAAAGATATGAAGCAACAGGAACTCTCATTCATTACTGTTGGGAATGTGAAATAGTATACCCATTTTGAAAGACAATTTGGTGGTTTCTTACAAACCTAAATATACTCTTACCACACAATATATCATCAATTGTGGTCCTTGGTATTTACACAAAAGAGTTAAAGAGTATGTCCACACAAAAACCTGCACATGATGATTGAACTTGGTGTACCTCAAAAAAAAAAAAAAAAAAATATATATATATATATATATAAGGGAACTCCCATAAGGGTAACAGCTGATTTCTCAGCAGAAACCCTGCAAGCCAGAAGGGAGTGGCACGATATATTTAAAGTGATGAATGGGAGGAATCTGCAACCAAGAATACTCTACCCAGCAAGGATCTCATTCAGATTCGATGGAGAAATCAAAAGCTTTACAGACAAGCAACAGCTAAGAGAATTCAGCACCACCAAACCAGCCCTACAACAAATGCTAAAGGAACTTCTCTAAGTGGGAAACAGAGGAGAAGAAAAGGACCTACAAAAACAAAAACAAAACAATTAAGAAAATGGTAATAGGAACATACATATCGATAGTTACCTTGAATGTAAATGGACTAAATGCACCAAACAAAAGACACAGACTGGCTGAATGGATACAAAAACAAGACCCATATATATGCTGTCTACAAAAGACTCACTTCAGACCTAGGGACACATACAGACAGAAAGTGAGGGGATGGAAAAAGATATTCCATGCAAATGAAAATCAAAGGAAAGCTGGAGTAGCAATAGTCACATCAGATAAAATAGACTTTCAAATAAAAAATGTTACAAGAGACAAGAAAGGACACTACATAAAGATCAAGGGATCCATCCAAGAAGAGGAGATAACAATTATAAATATACATACACCCAATATAGGAGCACCTCAGTACATAGGGCAAATGCTAACAACTATGAAAGAGGAAATGCAAGGCAGAAATAGAGACACAGATGTAGAGAACAAACACATGGATGCCAAGTGGGGAAAGTGGGGAGGGTTGGGGGGGATGAATTGGGAGATTGGGATACCAAATTGTACACTCTAAATATATGCTGTTTATTGTCTGTTAACTGTATCTCAATAAAAGTTCTAAAAAAAAAAAAAAACCCTGCACATGGATGTTTATAATAGCTTTATTCATAGTTGCCAAAGTTAGAAGCAACCAAGATGTCCTATGGCAGGTAAATGGATAAACAAACTGTGGTACATCCAGACAATGGAATATTATTCAATAATAAAAAGAAATGAGCTATCCAATCATGAGAAGACATGGAAGGAACTTAAATGCATATTACTAAGTGGAAAAAGCCAATCTGAAAAGGTTGACTTTTTGTATGATTCCAACTACATGACATTCTGGAAGAGGCAAAACTACGGAGACAGTAAAAAGTTCGGTAGTTGCCACAGCTTAGGGATAAGGGGAGGATGAAGTGGAGGAAGTCAGAGAATTTTTAGGGCAATGAAAGTACTCTGTATAATACTGTAATGATCGATGCATGTCATTATGCATTTGCCCAAATCGATAGAATATACAGCACCAAGGGTGAACCCTACTGTAAACTATGGACTCTGGAAGATCATGATGTGTCAGTGTGGAGTCATTAATCATAACAAATGTACCATTCTGGTGGGGAATGATAATAAAGGGAAGGCTATGCATGTATGGGAGTAGAAGTTACAAGGGAACTCTATACTTTCTGTTCAATTTTTCTGTGAACTTAAAATTACTCTAAAAAATAAAATCTATTAATAGATAGATAAAACAGATGATAGATAAACAAAGTGAATTACAAACATTACTATCTTCTGTGTAAATAAATACATAAAGAGCATAAAAAAGAAAGCAATAGAAAAAAACAGAAGTTTTTGTAATTTGCTAAATAATTGGCTAACTTCTTGATCTTGAAGCTTTAAATCCTCATTTGCATTAAATAACACCTATGAATAAACCATCAGCTCAACTAGGATTTACTTTAACTTTACTATTCAAAGATGAATATTTTAGAAGTTTACTAGATTAAAATTCTTATGGATTTCATTCTCTTTTGACATGACTGTTTCATGCTATTACAGTTTTTGTTTTGGGGGGTTTTTTTTTGCTAAGGATTCTATGTTTAAATGAAATGAAAATTCAGTCACAGAAACATTTTTTTCATCATGAATTAATGAAATATGGGTCAGGGTAAACATTTATGAATAATAAAATAGTTTATTACAAAATATAAGTATATGCATGTTGAAATTTTACAATGATGAAATTTCATAGTATAGGAAAAAAAGAGCAACTAGTAAAATTACCATATTAACATAATGACATTAATATGTACTCATTTAATTTTTTCCATGTATATACTTCATTCATTTAGCAAATTTTATCCCCCACACTGTACTAGACACTTGACACATAACAATGGCAAACAATAGACATTTCCCCTACCTACATGGACATCTGTGTAATAACAAAGTTGTATTATCCAACAATGATTTTCATAAAGGTAAAATGCAGTTTGATACATGTTGGGAAGGAAAGGTATATCACACTACAAGGTAAATAATTTGAGACATTTGTCATAATTTGATGGAATCCAAGAAAGCTGTTCTATTATTACTATTTAAAATTATGATTAGATATTATTCAACAAATGGACATTTTTCACTTAATAAAATAATTTGGATATGTGTACTTTAAGTACCTGTGAATCTACCTCATTCTGTTTTAATTCTGTAACTTCTACTTTTCTTTTGCTTTGTAAGTACAAAGTTTGGATATTAACACACTGTTTCAAAATATGATCTTTGATTATGCCATAATTATAGGCATACAACTCATTTGATATCCACTACCTATGCACTTCATGACTCCTGCCTTTTCTCGATTTTGTTAATCTGCCTAATTATTAAGCTTGGCCCACCCCTACTTGTGCTTAGCCACTGTCTAATTGGACTTTCCCATGAGGTACTCTTGTGCCTAATGCTTGTTTTGGGGTTTTTTGTTTTGCTTTTTAAACAACCTTGTTTTCTCTTTTAATGTTCTGTTTTTCAGTTGACCTTAAGCAAAGATCAAGTTTCACACAAATGCAAAAAGCTAAAAGAAAAGGAATTCCAAGGGGAAAAAATCTTCCGATTTAGTATGAAAAAGTTTTCCCCCTCCATTCCAATAAGAAAAATAATACCCCCTGCCTCCAATGTTCTTGGATCAGGGTATGGGCCACCACCTTTGTGACTGCTCAGTCTGATTTCTCCTCTAGTTCTTCCACACAACTTGCCAATAGGGACCTGAAATTAATTTCAATTACTATTTTTTTAAGAACTTTTATTGAGATACAGTTAACATACAATAAACTGCATATATTTAGAGGGTACAGTTTGTTTGTTTGTTCTTATTAGTAATGTGTATATGGCAATCACAATCTCCCAATTAATTTCCCCCAAGCCTCCCCGCTTTCCCCACTTGGTGTCCATATGTTTGTTCTCTACATCTGGGTCTCTATTTCTGCCTTGCAAACTGGTTGATTTGTACCATTTTTCTATATTCCACATATATGTGTTAATATACGATATTTGTTTTTCTCTTTCTGAATCACTTCATTCTGTATGACAGTCTCTAGGTCCAACCATGACTCTACAAATGTCCCAGTTTCATTGCTTTTTACAGCTAAGTAATATTCCATTGTATGTATGTACCACTTCTTCTTTATCCATTCATCTGTTGATGGACATTTAGGTTGCTTCCATGTCCTGGCTATTGTAAATAGTGCTGCAATGAACATTGGAGCGCATGTGTTTTTTTGAATTATGGTGTTCTCTGGGTATGTGCCCAGGAGTGGGATTGCTAGGTCATATGGTAACTCTATTTTTAGTTTTGCAAGGAACCTCCATACTGTTGTCCATAGTGGCCATATCAATTTACATTCCCACCAGCAGTGCAAGAGCGTTCCCTTTTCCCCACACCCTCTCCAGCATTCACTGTTTATAGATTTTCTGATGATGCCCATTCTAACTGGTGTGAAGTGATACCTCATTGTCATTTTGATTTGTATTTCTCTATTAATTAGTGATGTTGAGCAGCTTTTCATGTGCCTCTTGTCTTCTTTGGAGAAATGCCTATTTAGGTCTTCTGCCCATTTTTTGATTGGGCTGTTTGTTTTTTTGATATTGAGCTGGATGAACTGTTTATATATTTTGGAGATTAATCCTTTGTCTGTTGATTCATTTGCAAATATTTTCTCCCATTCTAAGGGTTGTCTTTTCATCTTGCTTAGTTTCCTTTGCTGTGCAGAAGCTTTGAAGTTTCATTAGGTCCCACTTATTTATTTTTGTTTTTATTTCCATTACTCTAGGGGGTGGATCAAAAAAGATCTTGCTGTGATTTATGTCAAAGAGTGTTCTTCATATGTTTTCCTTCAGGAGTTTTATAGTGACTGGCCTTACATTTAGGTCTTTAACCCATTTTGAATTTATTTTTGTGTATGGTGTCAAGGAGTATTCTAATTTCATTCTTTTCCATGTAGCTGTCTAGTTTTCCCAGCACCACTTATTGAAGAGGCTGCCTTTTCTCCATTGCCTCCTTTGTCATAGATTAGTTGGGCATAGTTTATCTCTGGGCTTTCTATCCTGTTGCATTGATCTATATTTCTGTTTTTGTGCCAGTACCATACTGTCTTGATCACTGTAGCCTTATAGTATAGTTTGAAGTCAGGAAGCTTGATTCTACCAACTTCATCTTTCCTTCTCAAGATTGCTTTGGCTCTTCGGGGTCTTTTGCATTTTCATACAAATAGTAAAATTTCTTGTTCTAGTTCTGTGAAAAATGCCATTGGTAAATTGATAGTGATTGCATTGAGTTTGTAAATTGCTTTGGGTTGTATAGTCATTTTCACAATGTTGATTCTTCCAATCCAAGAACATGATATATATCTCTCCATCTGTTTTTGTCGTCTTTGATTTCTTTCATTAGTGTCTTATAGTTTTCTGACTACAGGTCTTTTACCTCCTTAGTTAGGTTTATGCCTAGGGATTTTATTCTTTTTCTTGCCATCAATTACTTTTTAAACGTTAATATTTATAGAGGTCCTTGTCCCTGTAACCACTAGAATCACAAAGTCAAGCATAAACACTCTATAGACACAGCACAATTGCTGAAATACCAAGTACACCACTATATGATACATAAATATTATCAAGGCTTTTTCTAAAATTTCAATGAGCTGAGATCCTGAAATTGATTAATAAATTCCTGAATCATTTCTCAACAATTCAATTGTTTAACAAAACATGTAAGTGCATACTATGAGTCACAAATGTGCTTGGCTCTAGTTTGCAAATTAGTTTTTTTAAACCAAGATCAGGGCAGGGTTAATATATCAGAAACCCTCACATCTCACAGTCCCACAGCACTCAGCAGTACACACTGTTTCAATTCAAATCACTATCTTGTTGTTTCTTTCCCTTGGAATATTTAACCTTCCTTGACTTTTTCTGGAAAATGACTGTTCATTTACCAAAGCCACAAATCGGTTTGACCTATCCTGTGAGGGGACTGGAGAGGGAAAGGAATAGCGAGGAAGAGATGAGAGATACTATAAACAGCACAGGAGCTAGATTATGGGGGGCTTCATGTGCCATATTAGGTAAAGATCTTGCGTTTTTCAGAGACTAGTAGAGGGCTATTGAACATTTGTAGCCAGATGGTGATAGTTTCCAGTAGTAAGTCTGGACATCAATTTAGACAATATTTTAGAGAATAAAAAGACTAGAAACAATCTCTTTGTAGTGTTTTATCAGTGTAAAGGAAAAAAGTTGACAAATTTAGTAGAATTGAAGCAATAATAGGTGAAAGTTTAGAAGAAATAATTTAGAGACATTCTAGAGTAGTATTTTCATATCTTGAATTGCTTGGATGTGGATTATACGGTTGAGGGAGGCTTCAAATAAATGTGGTATAAGAAACTATAGTTAACAAATAACATGACATTTGAGTGTCAGATATATTGTTTTCTATGTTCCCTGTTAGGGGGATATGAACACAAAATAACTCAAATTCAGGATAATGGACTTCTGAGGCAGAGTTCTTCAAGAGAAATTAAAATATTATGACAAAAGAGGCGTTAGAAGGTATTTCCACTTGGGGACATCAAATATCATTTTGTTAACAGAAAAGATAATTTCGTTGGGCCTTCAAGTATAATTGAGATTTCAGGGTCAATGGAAGGTAATCAGAGAATCGTCCTCAACAATTAATGAAATAACATTCATGGAGCAGACTCTTTAAGGTCATGGGGCATGGGCACTAGAGTAAGATAGCCTGAGCACAAATTATGATTGTTACTTCCTATATTTTTAAATGTAAACAATATTCTTAAAGTCTTAAAATCTGTTTCCTAATACACTCACAAGATCATAAGGCACAGTTTATACATGGTACATAGTAAGCACTGAATAAATAATACAATTATATAAAAGGACTGTAAACTGGAAAGCTCTAAACAAGTGAAAGTATTATTGCTATCAACACACTAAAAATATTTGGTTCTATAGAGAACAAATTAGTGGTTACCAGTGGGCAGAGGAAAGAGGGGGGAACATAAGGGTAGGGGATTACGAGGTACAAACTACAGTGTATAAAATAAATAAGCTACCAGGATATATTGTGCAGCACAGGGAATATAGCCAATATTTTATAATAACTTTAAATGGAGTATAGTCTATAAAAATATAGAATCACTATGTTGTACAGTGACACTAACATAATATTGTAAGTCAACTATACTTCATAAAATTTTTTTTAAATTGGTTCTAATAAACGACTATAGATTTTTAAAAATGTGTTGCTCTCTATTTTCAAGAAATACCAGAACTGATATTCTAATTGACTAAAATGGCTATATAGTAAATGGAATTGCTTTTCCCACTTTTTCTTTCTTCTGTAAATAGTACAAAGGCAGGTGAACTAAAAGGCTGTTAAACTGTTGAGATATAAGTGAAAATATTTTCATCTTCCATTCAGCCTATTTCAAGATGTATTAAAAATATTTCAAGTCATTAAAAGTATAACTGACCTAAAAGAATAACTGTCTCTATTTACCTTTTCTGAAAGGAATTTTTTGGTTAAAATAAATGAACGTTTCTTTATGAAATAATATAGGTGGACTATGTAACATGTTTTTCCTCCCTACAAATTCAACCTAAACTTGACAGCAGCAGAGTTATTGATTAGATATCATCAGAGCTGACATATACAGAGAGAACATAATTTCATTTTATGGGCTGCCATGCTGTTAGATAGAATTCATTTTATGAAATAGCTATTGCTAGCCCTTTCATTATAACCACTTTGAAGAATTTTGATTTACATTGGAATAATATTTTCTTGCACCATATTGGTTTTCTAATGGCTTATCATTTGTAAATAATTTAACAATGACCTTTTTTATGTACTGTAGTATGGGGAAGTCGATAAAATATATCAGATCTGTTCAGGTATATATTTAATCTCTATATTTGAAAGATGGTTTTCCATATATCTGTACACACACACACACACACACACACACACACACACACACACATATATATATATATATATATATATATATTGGTTTACCAAGAGTTACTACTTTGGGACTTCATATCATTTGGCATCATTTTCGATTGAGCTCAACAGATAGTATTTTTTTATTTATTTATACCCAACCTGTTCTCACTAAGTTTTTGAAGTAGAAGATTTGCTTAGTAGGTACCAGGCACTTTCACATTTATTATCTTATTTATACACAGATGAAAAAGACCTTGTCCCGAAATTCCTAGTCTCAAAGCTTCAGAAACTCATAAACTATGGTCCAGGCAAAATCATGGTGCTATTTGAAACAAAAAGTATATTTTGCTGTTTTAACACCAAGGAAATACTGAGAACACCTTTGAAAGAATACCAACACTGCCCTAGAGACTAAATGAACATCTCTACCTTAAGTGATAATGGGGTCATTGAAAGAACTATTTTTGTAGTGAGTCCCTTATTCTCTCAATAAGGGAGGTGACTGAGTGGCAACAATCAACATGCCAATACTTGTAATGACTTATTCAATCCAGTAAATTTTAAATTTATTTTGGAGCAATCTATACCCAAAATCCAGTGACATTCTCAGCTGAGTGGCTTGCCGATTGAAGGCTAATACTTTCTCCTGTTTGTTCCACTCCCTGTGTGGGAGAAAAATTCCATTATTTTCTTAGCTTTATTGAAGTATAATTGACACTCCAAAAATTGCACATACTTAATTTTCCATCCTGATGAGTTTGGATATGTGCATACACTCATAAGACCATCACCACAACCAAAGTACTAAACATATCTATCACCTCCAAAAGTTTCCTTGTTTTTTTTTTTTTTTTTGAGGGGGGTGGAGGGAGTTGTTTTTGCTTTTTTGATAAGAATATTCAACATTAACAAATCTATGCTCTTAACATATTTCAAAATATATGCCCCTGACCCTAAACATTCACCTCCTCCGCTTTCCACTCCCCGCCCCTCCCCTCTCCACCTCCCCTTCTCTCTCTTTTTTTCTTCTCATCCCCTAACCCTCCCTCTGATAAGCACACATGAACTCACAAGTTTCCTGTTCATTGTTAGGACATTTTTGAGTCTAATGTGATGATTACTGACATAGCCACCATTGCGTTATCTTAATGTAAATATTCTAAAATATATTTTTGTATATGCTGAAAAAGAGTAAGATATAAAGCTATCAAAGAGGTGAAGTACTTAGCTGATAAGAAAGGTATTAATTTTACATGTGAAAATGCATTTAATAGCATTTAATGATGTCTACACATACACACAGACACACACGCACTTTTTTTTTAAGTATTCTTTCTCTCTAAAGTCTATGCACTCCAATTTTGCATGCATGGGAAATAAAACACACATTCTAGAATTTCTTTCTCCTGTTTATGTGGAGTTCTCCATGGAAAAACTAAGCCAAGAACATAATGTTCTCTGTTTTTGATGAATAGCTGATTCCATTTTAAAAGGCAAATCCTTCCTTTCAAAAAGCTGTAAAATAGAATTATTTTAAAAATAACTCCATCTGGCTCATTGTGGAATATCATTTAAAAATGTATGCTGAGTCTAAAGTATTTTACTTGGTCACGAAATTAATATGTGTACATACACTACATATCTCATTAATTTAAGTCTGTGTCTGCTATTAAGCTTGAGAATCAATGGTTACATAAATATTGATATTGACAGTGCTTGCAAGGAGCACCAGTATTAGAAATGCATTGTCTGTGTAGAGCCAGAAAATAAAGACCAGCCAAAGGTGGACTTGTTCTGAATATCACAAATTAAGCCCTGATTCTGTAATACATTAATATTTTCTACTAACTTACTCTTTATGCATCAACTTAGCCCTGTTCGCTGCAGACTTGCAGACTTGTCCTTTCATCTGAAGCCATTGTCTGGTAGAGAATTAACCTCAAAGAACAATACTAGAGCCTTATGGTGTTATTCCCCTGCCTCTCACTCACTGGTACTTGTCTATAAGGTACCATTACTAAGAACTTCCAATCAAGTAGCTTGCACAATACATCCTTAACCTTGGGGCTCTTGTAATTGATGAAAGTCTGGGATCAAATGGTACCTTCTTTGACATAGTTATCTGTTGGAGATAATAAACCAATAAAAATATATTGTGAGTCCTCCATCTGGAATCTTATTTGGTCTGAGCATAGGCTATTAAGAACTCAGTTCTCTGTCTCTTTATTTTTCATTACTTGACATAGTAAAGAAAATAAAATATATTGAGTGGATGCCCGTCTGTCTCTCCTGCCCTCTTTCTTCTTCAATTTTTTTCTATAAAAGGGGGAGAAATGAGAGCCCAACAAATATAGCTGAGGGAATGAAACCTGTGTTGTTGCTACACTGCACATATTCTTATAGCCTTCTACATCGTAAAACGTTAACAGCGAAACTAAATCTTGACATGTTGAGAGCTGAAACCATACTGCAATATGCTACAGCAATTGCCTGTTATGTTTTTGAGAACAAAAAATATCCTCTTCTGTACCATTAGTATAAATCATACCGGTTAAAACACTTTAATACTCCAGGTGTTTTTCTTTCTTTTCTTTTTCTTTTTTTTTTCTTTCAGAATGGCACAGTTGTTGATGTCACTGGCGGGGGGAGGGGAGGGAGAGCAGATAAACTGTAAATTTGCTGTGGGGTTAAGCACAAAAATCAAATGCAATAAGTTTGTCACAAGAACATTTCACATTAACCAAAATAATAACCTGTCATATGACTTTAAACAGTTTCTCCTCTTCCTGTGTTTCAGAAGAATATAGTGCTGTAGGTACCACAGCTGCATTTTAATTTTTTTTTTTAAGAACAGCTATTTTTAAAAGATTTCCATCATCCTATAGCTCTCCAGATGTGAGTTCTAACACTTGTTGTGAGCAAGGAAAATTAATGTTTCACAGAATTTAATAGTCCATTGTTGATAATTTTTTGAAACATCGAATGACTGGAAAAATACTGGAAGTAATATTTGGTCCCGGGAGGCACATATCAACGAATTTTTTAAACATACATATAATTGACAATCTTCCTGCTTTTTAATATTTGGAAGGCTGAATGAACATGGTACCCTAAGCAAACAAGGTCAACACCTCTGTATCCTCTCTGCTAACCACAAGTGGTTGATTTTGTTCAAAGCCGCTCTATCCTCTCACTGGGATGAATATTTTAATCTCTAAAGGTGGCAGCAGCCTAGGTTTGGAACTCTTTCACTTTGAAAATGAATGGAGCTCTAAAAAACCTCATAAGTTCAAACTAGGTAATCATTCTTTGAATCTGATTCTCATGAGATCACTTTCATATGCTGGACCAGTTCACTAAATGACATGTTTATTTTCTTAGCACCCATCTGGCCCCCCAGTACTCTTTTGTTGCCACAATTGTCTCCTTCTCCATGCTCTGTTTTCTCTTGTATTGAAACATTTCATTGCTGAATATTGACATAGCACAAGGTGTTAATGCATAGTTAAATTCAAGAATTACATGTAATATCAATCAAAGTTCATTATTCCTTTTTATTGCTGATAATATCCCACTGTGTGAATAGATAGTATTTTATTTACCTATGCATCAGTTTACAGAGATGTGAATCATTTCCACTCTCTGGCTATTATAAGTAATGCGGTCTTGTTGTTACTGGCCTTCTTGTTGTCGCAGGCCACGTTGCCCGCCAGTTCCAGGATCTCAGCCGTCAGGTCCTCCAACACCCTTTGCCAGGTACACTGTGCCCAAGCTCCAAACCACTTGGCGTAATTACCCTTGTGGAGCAGGTGGTGCACTGGGTGGGCCCTGGGGGAACTGGAGATCGGCCCGTGAAGGTCTTAGCGTTAGCCTAGCTGCCCTGTTTTCCACAACCAGACATGGTGAAATATTGAGAACAGAATAAGAACCAAATAAATTGAACATCTCCAACAATTATTGTTAAATTGTCTCCTTTCCCCTACAATTCTTTCAGTTTTTGCTTTATGTATTTTGGGGTTCTGCTGTTAGTGAAAATATGTTTAGTACTGATATACCTTCTTGATAAAATTGACCCCTTTATCATAATAAAATGTTTTATTTTCTCAAGCTGTATATGTATGTGTGTATACATACATATATATACACACTTACATATATATATTTTGGCCTTGCCCTGTGGCACATGGAATTTTAGTTCCCCAACCAGGAATGGAAACTGTGCCCTCTGCACTGGGAGCGTGGAGTCTTAACCACTGGATCACTAGGGAAATTCCTCAAGCTGTATATTTTTGTTTTTTGTTGTAAGCACTATTTTGTCTGATATTAGTATAGCCACTCCAACTTTCTTATGGATGCTGTTTGCATATTTTTTGCATCATTTTACTTTCAAATTTTTGTATATTTGAGTCTAAAATATCTTCTTTATACAGAATACAGTTGGGTTATTTTTTGTTTGTTCATTTTTACTCAGTCTGACATCCTATATCGTTTGTCTGGATCGTCACAGACCTAGATTTATGTTTGCCATTTTACTTCTGTTTTTTATATCTCTTGTCTCTTGTTTCTCTATTCCTCCTTTATACTTTTCCTTTGCATTAAATATTAAATGTATATTTCTATTTGAACATTCTAATTTTTAAGAATTCATGTACTCTATTTTTGAGTTTTCTTAGTAGTTTTTCTAGGACTTACTATATACATTTTAAGTTTTCAGAATCTACTTCAGATTTATACTATCTTAATTTCAGTAAGATATAGAAAAATTACACTTTATAGTTCTATTCTATCAACTTTTTGTACTCAATTATGCATATTCTCTCTTTTCTCTCTCTTTCACTCTCTCTCTATATATATATAATGTGTACATTACTTAGTATAATTTTACATCCTCTAAAGAAGCTGAGGGAAGAAAGAAGAACAGGTATGTATTTATAGAGTTTGCTGTATTAACCTTCTTATTTGCTGTACCTGGCTTTGAGTTACCATCTAGTATCATTTCCTTAATCCAGTACAACTTTACTCCCACCCAACTCACTTGCCATTTTATTGTCAAATATGTATTTCTGTACTGCTGTAAGCCCAATGGTACAGTTATATAAATACTGTTTATAGAATTTCATTTTAGACAAGTGAAAGGAAGAAAGAAGAACAAATATGCATCGATACTGTATTTTATAATTGTATAATTACCTTGACCAGTGTTCTTTGTTTTTTTTCTTATTAATTTGAAATATTGTCTGGGATTAATTTAAGCCTGAAGAATTTTTTAACACTATTTTAAAGTAGGAAGGCAGGTCTTCTAATAACCTGTCCCTACTCTCTCTCTCTTTTTTTAAAATCTAGAAATGCCTTATTTAATTTCCATTTTTGAAATGTAGTTTTCCTGGACATAAACATTTTGGTTGACATTTCTTTTTTCTTTTAGCATTTAAATATGACATCCCATTGCTTTCTGTTTTCCCTTGATTCTAATCAGAAGTCAATTGATAATCTTACTGGAATTCCTTATACATATTGAATAACTTGTACCATGCTGCTTTCAAGATATTTTCTTTGTCTGTCTTTAAACATTTTTTTACCATAATGTGTCTTGGTGTGGATCTTTTGCATTCATTCTGCTTGGAGTTGGGTGAGATTGTTGGGTATGTAGATGAAATTTTTCATCAAATTTGGGAAGATTCATCCATTGGTTCTTCAATATTATTTCTGCTGTTTTCTTTACCTCCTCTCCTCTTGGTATTCCCATTACTCGTAACAGTGTTCCACATTTCTCTGAAGTTTTTTCATATCTCCTCCTTCTGTCTTCTCTCTGTTCTTCATATTGCTTAACCTCTGTCAATCTGTTGTCAAGTCTTCTGATTCTTCTTCTGGTTCAAATATATTATTTCACCCTTCCAATGACTTTTTAAATTTATTATCATTGTACTTTTTAACTCTTAAATTTACTTTTGGCTAAAATAAATTCTATCGTTTTATTCTATTCTTCATTTGATGAGACATTGTCATCATACCTTTATTTTGTTGAACATGTTTCCTTTGTTTTTACATATATTTATAACTGTTGCTTTAAAGTCTTTCTGGTAAGTCCATCATCTAGGCCCCCTTACAGGCAGTTCTGTTACTAACTGCTTTTCATCCTGTGCTTATCAGATTTTCTCCTTTCTTCAAGACTTGTTGTTTGCTTGTGTATTTACTCAGCAATTTAGCTGCACTATTTTAATGAAGTCTATTTCCCTTGAAGTGTGAAACCTCTAATGTCATTTCTCAGAAGGAAAAGTCTAGAGCATGGATATTGTCACCCTGGGAATGACAATAGTTTTAGCAGGGCTCTCTTTGCCTTATTTTCTTCTCTCTATGTTAACCTGCCTGTCTTTTTTGGTCTCTCAGCCTTTTTTGGTACTACACTCAGCTTTAGTCTCAACTAACTGCCAGGTATTTCCCTATTATTTTTGACAATGCCCTAGGACATAAATTGCAGAGTATATTTTGATACCAGTCTTCAAGATTTGTCATGACTCCAGAAGGACTCTTCTTTACTGTATTTCCCCCTTGTTCTCTCTGTTAAACTAGCCTAAAGTTTAACCTAATGCTCATAGAAGTATTGGCCTTTTCTAAATTGCTTATCACCAAAACTCCTTTCTTTTTTGGGAGCAACCTTAGGTTTGAACCTCTCCACATACTGTTCAATAAAATCAGTTACCTTGAGGAGAGCTCCATAGCTCTCTTTTCTTATGTCCTTACTCTCCCTTTAGGCAAAATCTCTGAGTCACTGATTCAGAACTGGGAGTGGGGATAGTGGCCAACTTCTGTTGGGGTGACATCCCTACTTTAAGAGAAGCATTCTGGGCTTGGGCAGTGTTTCTGGTATTCTGAAGTTGCATACCTAAATACAGAACTTAGTCTCTAAATGAAAACTGGGGCAAAGGTGATTGGGGCCACACTGCTTTTGGTCCACTATCCATGAAGTAGAATCTGAGGGTTGAAAGGAGAAAGAGGGTATTAATTGAGAATTTAGCTTAGGCAATTTAGTGTTGGGAAAGATAAGAAATGCTCATGGCCTGCCCCACCTGGGGAGATACCATAGCCCTTGACTGGAGCTGGGGGAAGAAGGAGACCGATCTTCTTGGTTTTATGCTCTCAGAGTATCCATTATGATGAGCTGAGTATTCAGAAAGAGAGGGAACAGATTGTGGCTCCAGTGCCATAGACTCTTGCTCTTCTTACAGATTTATTTGATTTTCTTGAATAAATAATTCAAGAAACTTCATGTGCAACATACATTTAAGATAATTTCTAAAGACTTCAAATGGTGGAGGTTTTTTAAAAAAATAATTATCATCAGTTTTGGCTGTTTTTCTGGAGAGAGAGAGAACTCCTGCAGAACTCCTTATGCCACTATTTTGGAAATTTTCCTCTTTCTGGGGAGTTTTTGAAAAGATTTTATTCCTGATTTTATCATTGCCTGCCCTTCCTTCTTCATCTTGCTTAAAATGTGAATGTAAGATAGAGATGAGCAGCCATCTTGTGACCATTAGGTGACCAGAATGAGAAAAAAACAAGGTAATGAAAGAAATGTGGGCCCTAATGCTATTGGGCAGCAGAGCAATGTCAGCACCTTTGGATTTACTGTTATATATAAAAAAAAAACAAACAAAAAAAACACTGTGTGGTTAAGCCACAGATTGTGAGTTTTCTGTTAAACTAAGACAAATAGGATATTAACTTATACAGACCCATATGTCTCATTTTCTTCAGAATATAGCTTATTGCCTTAAGAGAATACCAAATTTAGCATAATTTAAACCTAAACTCTTCTTCCTCCTTCAATTCTGTTCTTTTTTTTTCTCTTAACTTTTGCTTCTTTATAGGCATCCACAGAATCTTCCTAATTTACAACCAGCATATTATCTTATACTCCTCCATCTTCTACACCTAATGAGTCATGAAATCTTATTTTTACCTCTTAAAAAATGCCTTTAGTACTCCTATTCTCTCCTTTCCTATTACCAATGACAATGTGAACCTTCATCAAACTTCACTTGAATTATTGCACGACTCCCTTAGCTGCCCTTCGTTTCTTCAGTTTCCATTCCATACTGCAGACTAGGTAACTATTCTGGAAGGCACACTGGATGTGTCCCTTCTCTATCAATATGTTTTCAATGATTCCCTTTTTTCTTTTTTGGTAAACCTTGTCAAGCTCTAGACCTATTTAGCATAGTATTAGGTCTTCATAAACTCACCTATGACCAGCTCTTCTGCCTATATTCTACCACTACCCAATACAAGCTCTGTACTTCTGACAAGCTGAAGGTAGCACTCTCTTACATTGAGTCTTTGTATCCACTCCTTTACCAGAAATGCTTTCTTACCTTTTTTTTTTCCTGCTTGGTGAATTACAGTAGTCTTAAAAATCCTGCAAAAGTATCATCACAAAAAGAAGACCTTTGCACATTTTCTGGTATTGTAATAGTTATCATATTGCAATAAATGTTTCTTTATCCTTTTCACCTTCTTTGACTAAAAACCCCAGAAGTTCAGGCCCTTTGTGTGTGTGTGTGTGTGTGTGTGTTTACGCCTGATTATCAGATTCCTAATACAGTGAGTGGCAGAGATATTGCTTAATAAATGTTTAAAGGGAAAATAAGAAAGAATGCAGGAAGATAGTTTGAGACTAGGATCATGAGAAAGAGCATGTGGGAAATTAATTGTATTGTAAAATTAACATGTATCATTGCTTTTATAAGTATATTGTAGTAGCCAAGGAAACATTAGATCTCTTATTATATTAGAATCTAATAAAGGAATTTCAAAAGATTTCATATGAAGAAAACCTTCCCTTTTCTTCACCTGAGCTAGGACAGCCCCCAATTTATCCTGTTTTATGACACAAAATTACTGATAAAAACAAAGTAGATAACTAATTCTTCAAATCATCAGACACACATTGCCAGGTACAACCAGTATTTTCAGATCTTGATATTAAAATCACATAACTATTTTCTCTATACATATAAAAAATGCAGTCAATAAAATATCTATAAATCCAGGTGCCTTCAAAGGCTGTCTATGAATTAAAGAGCAGTTTACCTTTACAAAGGCAATTCTCATGAATTTTAATGTAAATGTCAAACGTCAGCTCTAATTCTCAAAGAGTTGAGTATAAAAATAAAACTGGAATAAATGCATTTATAGGCACACATAAGTACATATATAGCATTGAAATGAAATAGGTGCTGTGATATAAGTACAAGACAGTGGGCACAACAAAATGATCAGTTCTACTTTGAAGAGGTAATGTGGAGTGAGGAAAGGAGAAAGAAGCCCCTTGAGTTGAACGATGGTTAAGGTAACAATAAAGGGATATAGTTCACTAAGATTCACCATAGGAAGCAGGGTAGCCCAGAGAGTGACAGCAACTTGAACAAAATGTCAAGATTTACCCTCTCTGGTGTCTTCAGAAAAATGTAAGTTAATGAACACAGGGGAAAGGCTGTCAAGGTGATCAAGTCAGGAGCTAACATTATGGTGAGAATTGAGGCTAGAAAGAGAGGCAGAGGGAAAACCAATTATGAATGGTCTTGAATAGCATGCTAAGGATTTAGGTGGAACTATTAAATTATTTTAAATAGGGTAGTGTCATCATTAGTTTTCTGTTTGGAAGGGATCTTCCCAGATGCATTGAAAACTAGATACTAGAGGTCAGCAATATTAAGGAAGCAGATAAAAAAGCAGGTAAGGGACTTTCCAGTAGTGCAGGCAAGAGGTGAAGGTCCATACCAATTAACTGGGAACCAAAAGACAATTACATGTAGAAAATTACTAAAGAGAGACACATCAGTAGATCATAGTGATACACTGGATTTGACATCTAGAATGAGTCCCAGGTTCCTGAGTTTGATGCCTGGAAATCTGACCTAGGTGATAAAAGATGGCCTGATTTTAGATATAATGCATCATTTAGTCCAACCTCTTCATTTTATAAGTGATAAAAGTACATGGATGTTAAGTGATTTGCCCAAGGTCTTGCAGCTGTTTGTCTAGTTCTGGAAGGACTAGAATATAACTCCTAATTTTTATTTCAGGGCTCTTTCCAACATACAGAACTATATTCAGAGATTCACTGCTCTTTCAATTTTCATACCAGGAGAGATGACATAACGGAAAAAAAATAGATGGAGTTCCAGCTTCCTAATTGTTCCATAAAAGGATTTGGGGGCTATATTTCTGACAATGACAGATTTGCCATTTGAGGATATTATCTAAAATTTATGAGACAATTATTAGAATCAAATCATTTTATTTTTAGGAATAAAAGTTCAAATTTCATCCAATTTTGTAATTGTAAAAAAAAATCGTGACAATTTCTTTCAGTGATATATCATTTATCATCAGATGTAAAGAAACAGTGAAATTTTATGTTTAATAATAAAGCAGCTCTCCTTGTGTAATGTCAGATAAGAAAATTTAAAAACCAAATAGGTATTAGTTAATTGCATGGGCAACTCTGCATATATCAAAATGAGAGTAGGTCAGATTTTAAAATAGAAAGGTTTTGGCCTAGGCATTTTGGAGAATATCCACATAGATTTGTGTGTGCGTGTGTGTGTGTGTGTGTGTGTGCATACACTTTTCTTTGTTGCAAGATAATTTTGCAGACCACAAAACTAAAGATAAGAAAATTCGTGTATGTCACTGATATATCAGAACCAGTAAGGAAATATAGCACTATGCATCAAAATAATGCAATTACATGAAGTTGTGATTACTCTCTGCAGCAATCTTACCTGATGGATTTTGGGAGTAAGTACCAAGTTCTTGACTACCAATATGCTTTACCAGGCCTGCTGATGGAGAAAATAAAGGTGGTAGAAGACAGCATTTCTAAATCTTTAGATTGAAAAGTTAGACCTATCTCATCCAAAGTGTTCACTCTCTTTCATAAACCTTCCACAAATTATTACTTTTTCTACTTCTCAGACAAAACCGCTTAGTCTTCCTATGCTTTGCAAAAGTGTTGTGTTCAGTCATCTGAACTTAACCACAGGCCCTGCACTCTGACAATATTTGTCTTTACAAGCTACTTTAGCTTGCTCCAAACAAGTAGCCCCTTTCTTTTTAAGTCAGTCTCTTTCCACAAGCTTCTGTCAGCAAACATATCTTCCTGGCTTGAAGTTAGTCCCACTTTTTTTTTCCTTCCTCTTTTTTCTTTTAAATTAACCACTAGACAGATACCAGCTGACTATAAAGCACTCAAGGTCTGAAGTTACCCTGTGTATCTTCGTTCCTCTGTCTTGTGACTCCTTAACTCACTAAACATTGAATAAGCACAGGTGTTAATTTCAAATGAGACAAAATTTACTTCTTAAGGTAGTGAATTCTCTTCATTTTGTTTCTCAGATCCATTTTAATTGTTTCTGTGACCAGGCTCCATCTTTCTACCTCTGGCATTTTCCAAGCATAAAGTTTAGTGGGAACATATACTGTATAGCAAATTCGCTGTTAGACCCTGCAGGCCGCCAAAAGTCATGGAACCTTGGATCAGTTTTGTCCTCTACAGATGGAATTATTTGGCTAAAAGATTGGCTCTTTACTTGGATAGAGATTATGAGAGAAATAATTAACAGTCTTAATACAGTATAACTATATAACAGAGAAATAAGTACCATAATATAACTTATAACCAAATTTCAAACATAACAGGAGCCTCTCAGGAGATAACCTAGCATACATAGAACTAGATGTTTCTGAAATGCCCCCTCTCCTTCATTATTGAGATTAACTGGCCTAGAATTATTTCTAAATAAACTTCAACTCTATCATCATATAATTCTATATGTAACAGCTTACATTTAAATTTATTCCATTTATACACACCATCATACAAATACTAATAAATAGCAATGAAAATTCTTTCATATGTAGAATCCTTAATTAATTAATTATTCCATTAATTCTCTCCACAAATATGTACCATATGTCTTGAATGTGGCAGGCTTGTGCAGAATAGTTTCCAGGAGGTTTTAGAAATTAAACAAAAACAAAGCTCCAAAAGCTAAATAACTTGCCCAAGGTCACATAGCCAGTAGTTAAACACATGGTCAACTCATACCAAAGTCCATCTGTTTTTCATTCCATTCCACTGACCTCAAGGAGCTCCTGGTTTAGTGGAGGAAATGTACAACCAAATAAATAATTTAAAATACAGCACAAGAAGGTGTTTTGCTATAAAGTCCCTCAAAATATCCTCTTTCTCTGAGACCCTTACAAATCCAAGAAATATCATTTAATTAAATAATTTCCTTTAATCACCAGAATGTCTTCTAAAGTGGATGAAGTCAGAGTTGCTCCCAAAACTCACTTTTAATACTACAGTTTGGATGTAGATTTCCTTGTTGATAGTTTAAAATGTAAATGTGTTTTCGCTTTCATTTTAACTTTGAAAAGAAATGGTTTTTTACTTGGAAAGGCTTGACATGTAAATTTCTGGGCACCCTCCTGGCCACCCCTGAAGCAAGCAGGTGGCCTGGCCTCTGCCAGTCTGATCACTTTCAGTAAAAGTCAGACTCTATAAGGAGAGGAAGGTTAGTTAAGGCCTCTTTCTAGGGCAGCCTGAAAAAAACAGGTCTCATCCTTGGCCATGTGGCAGCTATTGTGCATTCCGAACCCTACGAATAGAAGTTTCCTGCGCTTCTATCACTTAATGAAAAGATTCCATCTTTCTCCAGAGCAATCGCTGTCAGGACAGTACACCCTGCCCCCTCTCAGGTGGTCTTGTTCTCCTACTGTGCATAGAATGGTCAGGAATTGAAATCTTAACTTTCCCGTTTGGCTTAAAAGTTTCCTATTTTCATCGCACTGGTTTACAGAGGAAAAACCAAAGGGTATTAAGATTTCTCTATTTTTATTTCATTCTATATGTGTCTCTGCTTCTGTACAAAGTTCACTCACTGAGAAGAAAAATAGCCTGCACAAGTTCTACTTAAACTAAAAAAAAAAATTATCATTCTCTAGACGTACCTAAAGGCTATAACTTAGCTAAATATAAAAGGCAAAGAAGCATGGAAAAAGAGAGGAATGAGTCATGGTTAAGAGGAGAAAATTCTTGAAGATGTCACAGAGAAGCTGACATTGCATGAAGGATCAGAAGTAAAAAGAAAAGGAATTTTCAAGCTATAAAGGGCAGGAAAATTCCAGCCCTGTGAAATGGTATGTGTCTGGGTATGGGATTTTAAGAGTCTCTGTTAGAATTTGATCTCTGGGAACTCCCTCCAGGAGGGAGGGAGGCAGTTGGAGATTGAGTAGGTTGCGGCCAAATTATAACTACCATCTTAAGGAGACTGCAGCTTCACAAAAAGGGTAATTTTCATAGATTTCCTTTTCTAATTTTGATCAGTCAGGAAAAAAACATGAATGAAGTCTAAGCAGTAACAGAAGAGTGTTGCTGGTTTTATGACTGAAAGCATTGATCTTTATTTATTCATTCAAGCAAGGCTTTTCTTGCCTCTCCTCTTAAATATTTGCTTCCTGAAAAAAATATTTTAATTATTTATATGCTAGATAGTTTATCCCAAAGATATTTTGGTGCATAGTCCTACTCTGTCACATTTTTTTCCATGTAACTTTCTCATAAAATTAAAGGCATACTACGAAACAGCAAAACACCCAAAATGGAAAACAGGAAATTCTTCTTAAGCCAATGTATCATTAACTCATGAAATTCACCACAGCCTAAGAACATTGAAGTGGCTTAGAATATTTTTAAATGAGGTCATAAATTCATATAGAGTAAACTGGATTTTAAAGTTACAACTTTATAACAACTCAAACAGAACATAAATCCTGAGGCAGCAATACCAACTTGATCAGCAAATACATCAGGCACTAAATTGTCTTCTGAAATTATACTATAATTTAATAGCTTTTGCATAAAAATTGAAAAACACTTTGAAAGTTGCTTATTTATGATTCCTAATTATCTTCCTATTACTTTATTAAAATAACTGGCATTTGTACTATAGGGTTTATAGTCTATCATATGATTTATTTACATACATTGTAAAATGTGACCTTTATAATAAAGACCTTTATAAAAAAGCCAATTTTTATAATAGCACTGAAATATTATCTTTTATATTTTACAAATGATAAACTAAGACTAAACATGGTAATGATTTACACAGATTTATGTGCTAGTATAGTAAGTGAAAATTTGGGAGACAACCTTAAAATCTAATTTTTTATTAAGAAAAATTGTGGAACATTTTATGAGAAGAATGCACAACCTAAATAAAGGTTATATTTTTAACTAAGACTGAAAATCTAGATTATGTATGGGAAGCAAATTTTTAAAATATTACACCAAAAGTTACCTCAATTAATGTCAATAGATAACATTTAGATTCGAAAAACAGATTCTTAATTCAGATGATAGATTAAGGATTTGTATCTGTAATATAAATATAAACTGAAAAGGAAAAGTGTAGCAACTACTTTAATTTTACCCATTAAAGTGGCAAGATTTAAAACAAGAGTAATAGCATCTATTGCTGGTTGGGATGGAAGACGTTTGGGGATATGATATGTTTAAGGCTCTATCAGAGTCCAATAAAAATAATCAATAAATATGCCCAAGAAATTGAGTAACAATGGGTCCATCCCATAATAATAAAAACACAATATATAAAAATACGTATACAAAGATACCTGTCACAGTATTATTTAAGGGGGAAGGTGCAACATGAATGTCCAATCAGTGTTGAATCATTGTATAAATGGCAAAACATTCATAAAATTGAATATTGTGCAGCCACTAAAATATATTACTTTAGAGCTATATATATCAGATGATTCAGCATCTCTATGTAGTATAGTTGAGTATGAAAACCAAGATGCATGAAACTGTGTTTAATATTCTATTTTTTTAAAAAATAAAGAAAATGCTATATGTGTGAAAGTATATTTATGTACATCTGTATATTATGAAGATAAAGAAAATAGAGGGACATAGTGATGTGGGTTATAGAGAGGAAGTGAGCGATTTGGATAGAAAGAGTAGGTGGAAGTATTCAAGTTAAGATGGGAAAATGTAAAATATTCTGTGCTTCAAAGAAATAGAGTAGTTATGTACAAAATATATTTAAATTATGAACAAAAATTAATAGTAGTTATGTACAAAATATATTTAAATTATGAACAAAAATAGAGTAGTTATGTATAAAATATATTTAAATTATGAACAAAAAAATTATTGCTACCATCTCTGTTATTGTTAACAAAGTTTAGTTCTCTTCAGTCACCTGGATCTGATGCTTATCTTGCCTCATGGGAATAGATAACTTTTTTTTCTTTCAGCTTTTAGCACACACTTAAGTTTCACCCTTATACTTCCTTATGGCAGGACATTTTGAGACAGATCCCTAACTTTTAAAACTATTTTTTTCATCCATTGTGTTAAATTGCATCCCTCCTCTTTTCCTAAAGTTGTTCTTTATCATTTGATCAGTAAAAGTTCACTATTTGCAAGATTCAGATCAGGTAGCTTATCTGATTTAGTCAGTGCTTTCATTTTATTTGCTTTTTGTTTTTATTTCTTCTGCTTCAGTGGTATACTTTCTCAAGGGACTTGAAGAATTTGAGAGATGAAAATGTTTGACTTGGTTTTGAGAGGACAGATGTTTGTTAGGGTTTGTGCCATAAATTTTGACTTGAAAGGAGACAATAGTATTACTTTTATGCCTTTAAATTTTAGTAACATAATAAAAGTGATTCATAAGAATTTAGAAAGAGTAAATTTAAAAAGCCCTTGTTAGAGAAATGGGCCCTGAGTAAGGAGTCTGCATATGACTAAGAAAAACAGTATCTATTTTAAAATATATAAATTAAAATGGCTTTGAACTTATCTCCAGAATAATAAATATTATCACCCTTACTCACATTTTATATGTTTTCCTAAATAAAAGATAATTGGGCTGGAATTATAAAAACAAAAACAAACTTTATCCATAGTCTACTGTATTAGCAACTCAGATTATCAGTAATCAAAATGTTATGAGTTTTAGTTTTGTTCTTACTTTCATTTTATAGAATGGTTACTATAGATAACATTTAAAAAAAAGAAGAAAATAGAGATGTTTCCTTAAATTTATAGGTTGAAACCTAATCCCCAATGTGATAGTAT
Organism: Hippopotamus amphibius kiboko; assembly: GCF_030028045.1. Classification (NCBI taxonomy): domain Eukaryota; kingdom Metazoa; phylum Chordata; class Mammalia; order Artiodactyla; family Hippopotamidae; genus Hippopotamus; species Hippopotamus amphibius. The sequence goes on along the minus strand of NC_080191.1, from coordinate 45,693,992 downwards.
TTGGAGGTGGGCCTTTTGGATGTGATTAAATCATGAGGGCAGAGCCCACAGGAAAGGATTACTGCCCTTTATAAAAGAGTCCTCTCTCACCCCTTCTACCATATGCAGACACAGAGAGAAGACTGCTGTCTATGAACCACTGCCTTGATCCTGGACTCCCCAGCCTCCAGAAGTGTGAGAAATAAATTTCTCTTGTTTATAAGCCACCCAGTCTATGGTACTTTGATATGGCAGCTCATACTGGCTAAAACACCACCCACATTTCTTCCTGGAATTTAAAGGCAATGCTATGTTGAATCAGGTCATGTTTTCTTCTGTACTATTCAATCTGCACATCTATGTACTTATTCTACACAATTCAGCCACGAAAGCAGACTCCTTACAAATAAAATCTGCAAAGTTTCCCCAAAATGTACATTGAAGACTTTGCTGCTATATTTTTACAAGCTAGGGAAAAAATTCTGATCTGAAGAATGTGGGTGTATTGAAGGGAGTGAAATGTTCTGGTAAAATAAATAAGATTTTCTTCATGAGATTCTCAAACTCCAAGACATATCCAACTGCACCTCAAACATATTGATTATATTGCAGTTGTGAATGAAAAGAAAAATATTATTTTGATTAAAGTGAATGAAATCACTACACTGAAGAACTTCTAGTCATAAGATAAATCAGTGGAGGTCCCCAGGCTAAAGGACTTTGAAGTCTCTCTCTCTATATGGTCAGACTGACTAGCACTCAGTTAATCTGTGTATTGCACTAAGATGTTTGCGTGAGTCTTAACATAGAAATACAAAAGTGACAAACAGGTCCATTACATTTTTCAAGTCAATGATTAATGTTTAAAATCAAAAGAATAATTTATATCATAGTAATTGCTTTCCATTTCTGTTCCTTCTCTTTACAAAATATGCAACTATATTCAGTCTTGTTTTATGCTATACAGTGAATCTATGAAAACCATGGCAGAATAGAAAAAGCTATCACCTTAATTCCTCTAGAATTGCAACATCTAATAGATACGTAAGAACCCAAAATCTTAAAATGTCTGATCAGAAAATCTACCAAATAATTTTTTTTATAAAATATTAAAATGACTGTTGCTGCAAACATGTGCGTGCGTAGGGAGAGGGATGTGGGTGGGATGTATATGGTAATTTTGACATTTGACTGTTTGATATGAACTCATCATGTGAACATTTACAGGGATGGATAGATGGGTGACAGAACTTCTGGTTCTCTCTTCTCCCACAAGAAGTTTTGGGCTATTATTAGTTTATACAGTTTCAAGTGATAGCTATCACTCATATGGGAATTGTGCATGTCCACATCACAGATTAAAAACTCAGAACAAGGGATAACCTGGAATAAAAGTTGTCATCCTTTTTCCCAACTTGATCGCGCTTTCCAGCCAGACACCAGTCCTAATGAAGTCATCAACTTCTCACCTACAACAAGCAAAAACTACTTGATTTTCAGAGGTTAAAAGATCATATCAGATGGATAAAGCTAAATTCCCAAAATATATGATTTTTTAGAAACAGTTTCAGTTCCCTTCACAAGAGCAATCATGTTTTAAGAGGAAAATGCATGACAGAGTTGATATCTTTTAGTCTGGCTAAAAAGCCACAGTGACTGTAGCTTTTGGAAAAATGAAAAATTGATCTGATTCATTTGCTAAAATGTCATTTCTTTCCTACATACATCCTTAACTTATTCCTATATTTGTTGTAATATACTATAAATAACAAGGAATTGTTACAATGCAGAAAAGCTTTTAAACAACGTTAAAAAGTTTTAGAAAATCCCATGACTTCACAGTGGAGATATTGATTGTATGAAAGGAAAACCCGCTCATATAAGATCAAAATGGTTTACTTAGCTCAGGTCATTTTACTGTGAAACTAAAAACTTTCCTGAAGCATAGTAAAATCCCACATACGTGACTAAGCTCTTTCCTAAAAATAGAAGTGGCTTCAATTAAGATATCAGTGAGGCAATAATTCAGAACATTCTTAGAGTTCACGAACATCATATGATCTATGTGAAGGAAGATTTTAAAAATAGAAATTTGGCTCAAGAGAGACAAACTTCCCAGAGCATTTGTTTATGAACATAGTGCTGAGGGGGGAAAATTTACTTACTCTCCCCAGACCCCAATTTTTTTGTTTTGAGTAACTGCACACATGTGTGCCTGCAAGTTTCTGTGTGTGATTTTTATCTTGTAGGTTTTACTTCAGCTCTCACAGATCAGAGATAAACAGTTACTGATAAATTTAATAGAGATATTTTCTTTTATGAGAGCTGCAAAATTACATTAAAAAGCAAAGACCATCCTTTTTATCCAGTTGACTGCAACAGAACCCTTTGCAAATAACTGAAACATCCATGGCTCTTCTGATGAAGCATCTGAAAGTATTCCTATTTTTGAGAGTGGTATTTTTCTGTAAATTTGCAATATTGCAGTACATTAACTATTAGACAAGTTAGCGTGACCTTATCTTCAGATATGTTGATGGAATCCATTTTATGTGTAGAAATAGAATGAGATTAATTCATTTTAAAAGTAATGAAATATAATCTAGGTAGGATTTTTGATCAGTAGATATTATGTGTCCATTAAAAACAGGAAAGAAGATTCTTCTGAATAATGGTAGTAGATATTACATAATTTATAGACAAATCCATTAAGTTAAAAAATCAGTTAACCAGTTTCACCATTCATTTTCCCATGTGTGTTTATTTTCATAATTAATTTGATTCACTCAAGTGCACATTCAGTGTGTCTTGTTGGAAATTAGTGCCACACATTTTGGTTTTGACAGTGTAAGTCCTGGGAAACTACATCATTGTAACTATATCGAATGCCATTCAGAAAGAAATGTCTTGGGAAAATGTTGCTTTCTGGGAGGAACAGAATGCTAAGAGCACTGCATATTTTCCTGTGAATTTAGAGGAACATGAAAATATGTTTCAAGCTTACAGCAAAACCATTAACACAGGATTTAGAAACAAAACACACTCAGCAACATTTACACGGTCACATAGCAGGGAGGACTATCTAGGAGATTCTTTCTGAGATGAGTCTTAGAGTCAGTACTGCTAGAGGGCTATTTATTTTCAACACTTCCCAGGAGCATTATCAGAAAAGGAACGTCTTAAACTGTCAAAATTTATTTGTAAAGCCCCTAAAATATAATTGGCAGAGACTGAATTTCTAAGTGAGAAACGATAGTTCTGAAAGACTGGATTTCAATGTAACTATATTAGAAAGTAACTCCTCAAGTTTCCCTCTCCTTGATCATAGTATACACCATTTCCAAAGAAAGGCATTCATAAGACTGTTGCTTTAGAAAATTCTTGTGAAGTTCCGAAAAACTATGCATAGCTTCTAACACATTTAAGTTAACATCTTGTATAAGTAGCAAACCAACATTTTTCTTTGTTTATTTGTTTTTAGACATGAGAAACTAGTTAAGGCATCCAATATCTCCATGAATTACCTTCACATATCTCTATGAAATTAAGGATACTTCTCTGAGGTTATTATTACATATTAATCACATATCATCCTGTATAAGATTGTATAAGGCTACCTGTATGAGATTAACATTAAATTAAGTGTGCTTTCATTTTCTGTACCTTGACTTATTCTATCTTTGCAGCATTCTTCCTAGTAACTTTTGATCATACTTTGCTGGAATTAATAAAACTACCAAATTAAGCCTCTACTTCTTTGGTATTATGTGGCTTCCTTCCTTTGAGATTTATGATATTTTGAAAGTTTAAAGGAAACAACAAATATTTTACAGCTTTATACCTCAATTTATTAATAAATCTCACTGACAATCTTTTAGAAATGATTTTAACTCTCTCATAATTTAAATATTTAAACAGAGCAAGCTCCTTGTAAATGCTGGTGGTAGAATGTTTTTGTATAATAAAGGATTTAACTGGCATTTGTTTCTGGTTCTTTGACAGGACTTCTATAGTCTTGGTATTTTCAGAGTGATAGCAGTGTTTTTGTTATTCACGAACCCCTTAGAGCATAACTGAGTTTATGCTGATAAGGTGGCTCAAGATGGGCTTCTAGATAGCTTCAGAATAGGACTGGTCAGAAGAAAGGCCAATCAGGTAATTAGAATGTTGGGATTTTGAGCCAGCCCAAACTCCAGGGAGAGAAGAGGGGTTAAAGAGTAATTATATCATATAGTCAATGATTTACTCAATCATGCCTATGTAATGAAATACCAATTACTACTCTGGACATTGAAGCTCAGAGGAGCTTCCTGGTTGATGAGCACATTGATGTCCCAGGAGGGTGACATGTTCTGACTCTACAGAGAAGGGTGTGGAAACTCTGTGTTCAGGGCCCTCCCAGAACTTCCTTTATGTGTCTCTTCATTTGGCTGTTCCTAATTTGAATCTGTATAGAAAAAGTATAGTCATGAATTTTGCACCTTCCAGAGTTCTGAGAATCCTACTACAAATCATCAGATCTAGGAGGGGAGGCCTAGGGAACCCCTAGAATTTGTAGCCAGTAGTTCAGAAGTATTGGTGGGGTCCCCATTTGTGTCTGGCATCTAAAGTTACATCAGTCTTGTTGGGTAACATGCCCTTTAACTTGTGGTGTCTACACTACCTACCAACAGTTAGTGCCAAAACTGAGTTGCAGTATACCAGTTGGTGTTGAAATGAGTGTAATGCATAGGGACTGTCAAACAAATAAACCATAAAATTCTGGTGGGGTAGGCTTTATTTTATTTTACATGAAATAAACCATATTTTAATTGCACTGAAAGGAGACATTGTAGTGCAGGATAGGAAATAATAACTAAAGAAATGTTTTTTTAAGTGCTAAGGAGGCATTTGCCAGGCAGTACTCAAATGAGAACCATGATAGAATTTAGATTTCTCTTTGAGTGATGCAAAAGCTAGAGGTAGACTTTTCATCAAGATGGTGGAACAATTGGACACATATGCAAATAAATGGATCATCTCTGTAGCAATACTAAAATTAACTCAATAATGACTTTGGACCTAAATGTAAAATCTAAAACTGTAGATTGAGGGAAAAAATGGCAGCAAAGTAGAAGGACATGGAATGCATCCCTCTCCACAGATGCATCAGGAATACATGAAAAGATGCAATAATTCCCACAGAAAACTGGCTGAACACCAGCAGAAGACCTTGGACACCAGAAAGGACTGCAAAGATCCCGACATAACCAGGTAACTGCCCTCTGGGCGGAAAAAAAAGGAGAAAGCAGAGGAGAAGAAAGAAAAGGGATGGGTCCTACACCCTGGGGTGGAGGGAGCTGAAACAGAGGAGAGATTGTGGAAATCAGGGAAACCTCCCTTATCTTACAGGAAAACGCCCCTTATCTTACGGGAAACCCCTGCTCCAACAGGGAATTTGATTGGGTCAGAAGGGAGGCATTTGGGACTGTACACAGAAGGTGAAGCAGCTGATGTGTGGTAGACAGAAAAGAGTGAGAAACACACAGAGGGTCCGTACTCGGCTCTGCATGTCCCAGATTGAGACGTGGGTTCACAGCTGTACAGAGGGCCTGGGAGCTGGAACTTGGGAACTGGAGAACTTGTTCAGGGTGAGAAACAGTGTTGGCTGTGGGAAGATGGACTGAGGGGACAAGAGGGAAGAAATCCACAGCGGAGAATGCCAACCACAGAAAGCTGGGCAGCCACAGTGGTGGCGCACTGCTGCTGACTCACACGCAGGGGAAGGAGACACTGTTGTAGCCTCTCTTCTAGTGTCTGTGATGAACAAAGGGAGGCCCCCTCTGGGCCTGGCTGTCACAGTCAACAAGGGATAGAAAAAGCCCCCTGGCAGCGCTGGCTTGGTGTGCCTGTGGCCAAGAGCCAGAAGAGGTCCACAGAGCCGGCCAGCTCTGGAGACACTCTGCTTACACCTGAGCCTGCCAGCTTCCCTGTGCAGTAGGCACTGCCACCACCACCAGTGCTCCCATGACCCAGGCAGGGCCCTACTGCTGGCTCACATGCAGGGGAAGGAGCCGCTATTGTACCCTCTCTCTCTCCACACACTGGTGCCTACAGATGAACAATAAAAGAAGTTCTGCTGGTTGCAGAGTAATATAAAAAGCCCCCAAGGGCTGCCCATCAGGTGCCTTGTGCCAGGCACCAATAAAGAACCACACTAAGGCCAGATTTCCTATAACCATGGCTGCCGGCATCCCTGTACATTTGGCGTCATCCCTGGGGCTCCCGCGATCCAAGCAGGGCACTACTGTTAAGTCACACACAGGGAGAGGAGCCACTATCAAAGCCTCTCTCTCCCCACACACCTGCATCTGCAGACAAACAATAAAGGAAACCTTCACTGAGGCAGGCCAAAAGAGCTCCAAGGCAGCCTCGGGACCAGACTCTGGTGGTTAGACCACACACAGAAGCAGGGACAAAACCAAAGCTGAACACCAGGAACAGGGAGACTAAGGAAAAGGTTCTAAAATATTTCCATCAGATGTACATGCTCCAGACTAAATCCCGGTGATCAGCTAGGTAGACCCTATGTCTTTGGAATATCTGAGTAGACAATGAATGTTCCCACAAATGAAAAAGCTCTTACTCTGTCGTCTGTGAACTGTGGGAGCAAGCACACACAGGAACTGGGACAGATCAGAACCTAAGTGGACCTCATAGGACCCACAGCAAGTCCAGAGTCCAAACCAGAGGCAGAAGGGGGCCTCTTGGGGAGGCAAAGGTGGCCTGAAGCTCAAGGTGTATACAAGGACACTTACAGCTGAGATCCCAAGGAAAGAGAATTATTATTATTATTTCTATTGATCTGATCCATTCTGTGGTCAGTTCTTTTTTTTTTTTAATTACGAGCTTAGTCCTAAGGGATCTTCACATTTTATAACATATTTTTTATTCTATTTTTTACTTTTATTTTTATTTTTAGCCTTCTTATATATTTCTCTTCCTAGCTAGCTTTTTTGTAGTGCTGAGTTTATCTCCCTTATCTTCCTTTCTTCTTTATCTTTAATACATTTCTATTTTCTTTTAATTTTTTTCTTTTCCTTTTTATATTTCCGGTCATACTACAAAATTCTGTTGCTCAGTGTTCTATCCCTTTTTATTTTATTTTATCTTATTATACTTTTAATCAATATTATTTGTCTGCTCTGTTTCCTTGCTTTATTCTTCAAATGAAACACTGCTGTGGGTTTTGTTATTAAGTTTTGTCTTTACCTTAGTTCTAATTATAATTGTTGGATTTCATTTTGGGGATCTTCAGTCTACCTGGTTGTTCTATTGTTTTTTGTTATATTTGCTCCCTGTTTCTATTTGGTCCCTGTTATATTTGGTCCTACTCTTCACAGCTTCCCTGTTTTTTTTGTTTGTTTGTCTGTTTGTTTTGAATTTTTGGTGGTTTTCTCTTTATTTACTTATTTATTTATTTTTATTATTATTTTTTGGGGGTACACCAAGTTCAATCATCTGTTTTTATACACATATCCCCGTATTCCCTCCCTTCCTTGACTCGCCCCGCCTCGAGTCCCCCCCACCCTCCCCGCCCCAGTCCTCTAAGGCATCTTCCATCCTTGAGTTGGACTCCCTTTGTTATACAACAACTTCCCACTGACTATCTATTTTACACTTGGTACTATATATATGTCTGTGCTACTCTCTTGCTTTGTCTCAGTTTCCCCTTCACCCCCCTCCCCCTCCCATACCTCGAGTTCTCCAGTCCATTCTCTGTATCTGCATCCTTGTTCTTGTCACTGAGCTCATCAGTACCATTTTTAGATTCCGTATATATGAGTTAGCATACAATATTTGTCTTTCTCTTTCTGACTTACTTCACTATGTATGACAGATTGTAGTTCTATCCACCTCATTACACATAGCTCCATCTCATCCCTTTTTATAGCTGAGTAATATTCCATTGTATATACATGCCACATCTTCTGTATCCATTCGTTTGTTGATGGGCATTTAGGTTGCTTCCATGTCCTGGCTATTGTAAATAGTGCTGCAATAAACATTATGGTACAAGTTTCTTTTGGGATTCTGGTTTTCTTTGGGTATATGCCCAGGAGTGGGATTACTGGATCATATGGTAGTTCTATTTGTAGTTTTTTAAGGAACCTCCAAATTGTTTTCCATAGTGGCTGTACCAACTTACACTCCCACCAACGGTGCAGGAGAGTTCCCTTTTCTCCACACCCTCGCCAACATTTGTGGTTTCCAGATTTTGTGATGATGGCCATTCTGATCGGTGTGAGGTGATACCTCATTGTGGCTTTGACTTGCATTTCTCTGATGATGAGTGATGTTGAGCATCTTTTCATGTGTTTGTTGGCCATCTGTATGTCTTCTTTGGAGAAATGTCTATTTAGGTCTTCCGCCCATTTGTAGATTGGGTTATTTGCTTTTTTGGTGTTAAGCTCCATGAGCTGCTTGTATATTTTGGAGGTTAATCCTTTGTGCGTTGTTTCATAGGCAATTATTTTTTCCCATTCTGAGGGTTGCCTTTTAGTCTTGTTTATGGTTTCTTTCACTGTGCAAAAGCTTTTAAGTTTCATGAGGTCCCATTTGTTTATTCTTGATTTGATTTCCATGATTCTAGGAGGTGGGTCAAAAAGGATGTTGCTTTGATGTATGTCATAGAGTGTTCTGCCTATGTTTTCCTCTAGGAGTTTGATAGTGTCTGGCCTTACATGTAGGTCTTTAATCCATTTGGAGTTTATTTTTGTGTATGGTGTTAGGAATTGTTCTAATTTCATTCTTTTGCATGTTGCTGTCCAATTTTCCCAGCACCACTTACTGAAGAGGCTGTCTTTTTTCCATTGTATACTCGTGCCTCCTTTGTCAAAGATAAGGTGCCCATATGTGTTTGGGCTTACTTCTGAGTTCTCTATTCTATTCCATTGATCTTCCTTTCTATTTTTGTGCCAGTACCATACTGTCTTGATCACTATGGCCTTGTAGTATAGTTTGAAGTCAGGAAGCCTGATTCCACCAACTCCATTTTTCCTTCTCAAGATTGCTTTGGCTATTCGGGGTCTTTTGTGTTTCCATACAAATTGTAGGATTTCTTGCTCTAGTCCTGTGAAAAATGCCATTGGTAATTTGATCGGGATTGCATTGAATCTGTAAATTGCTTTGGGTAGTACAGTCATTTTCACACTGTTGATTCTTCCAATCCAGGAACATGGTATGTCCCTCCATCTGTTTGTGTCATCTTTGATTTCTTTCATCAATGTCTTAAAGTTTCCTGCATACAGATCTTTTGCCTTCTTAGGCAGGTTTATTCCTAGGTATTTTATTCTTTTTGTTGCAATGGTGAATGGGAGACTTTCCTTAATTTCTCTTTCTGCTCTTCCGTTGTTAGTGTATAGGAATGCAAGAGATTTCTGTGCATTAATTTTGTATCCTGCTACTTTACTAAACTCATCAATTAGTGCTAGCAGTTTTCTGGTAGAGTCTTTCGGGTTTTCTATATATAATATCATGTCATCTGCAAAGAGTGACAATTTTACTTCTTCTTTCCAATTTAGATTCCTTTTATTTCCTTTTCTTCTCTGATTGCTGTGGCTAAAACTTCCAAAACTATGTTGAATAATAATGGTGAGAGTGGACACCCTTGTCTTTTTCCTGTTCCTAGAGGGAATTCTTCCAGTTTTTCCCCATTGAGAACAATGTTGGCTTTTAGTTTGTCATATATGGCTTTTATTATGTTGAGGTAATTTCCTTCTATGCCCATTTTCTGGAGAGCTTTTATCATAAATCGATGTTGAACTTTGTCAAAAGCTTTTTCTGCATCTATTGAGAGGATCATATGGTTTTTATCCTTCAGTTTGTTGATATGATGTATCACGTTGATTGATTTGCGTATATTGAAGAATCCTTGCATCCCGGGGATAAACCCCACTTGATCATGGTGTATGATTTTCTCAATGTGCTGTTGGAGTCTGTTAGCTAGTATTTTGTTGAGGATTTTTGCATCTATATTCATCAGTGATATTGGTCTGTACTTTTCCTTTTTTGTGCCACCTTTGCCTGGTTTTGGTATCAGGTTGATGGTAGCCTCGTAGAATGAGTTTGGGAGTGTCCCTCCTTCTGCAATATTTTGGAAGAGTTTGAGAAGGATAGGTGTTAGCTCTTCTCGAAATGTTTGATAGAATTCGCCCGTGAACCCATCTGGTCCTGGGCTTTTGTGTGTTGGGAGATTTTTAATCACTGCGTCAATTTCCGTACTTGTGATTGGTCTGTTCATGGTTTCTATTTCTTCCTGGTTCAGTCTTGGAAGATTGTATTTTTCTAAGAATGTATCCATTTCTTCCAGGTTATCCAATTGATTGGCATATAGTTGCCTGTAGTAGTCTCTCATGATGTTTTGTATTTCTGAGGTGTCCGTTGTGACTTCTCCTTTTTCATTTCTAATTCTGTTGATTTGCATCTTCTCCCTTTTTTTCTTGATGAGTCTGGCTAATGGTTTATCAATTTTGTTAATCTTCTCAAAGAACCAGCTTTTAGTTTTATTTATTTTTGCTATGGTTTCTTTCCTTTCTTTTTCTTTTCTTTCTGCTCTGATCTTTATGATTTCTTTCCTTCTGCTCACTTTGGGGTTTCTTTGTTCTTCTTTCTCTAGTTGTTTGAGGTGTAAGGTTAGGTTGTTTATTCGATAATTTTCTTGTTTCTTAAGGTAGGACTGTATTGCTATAAACTTCCCTCTTAGAACTGCTTTTGCTGTGTCCCATAGGTTTTGGGTTGTTGTGTTTTCGTTGTCATTTGTTTCTAGATATTTTTTGATTTCCTCTTTGATTTCTGTAGTGATTCCTTGGTTGTTTAAGAGTGAATTGTTTAGCCTCCATGTGTTTGTCTTTTTTGCAGTTTTTTTCCTGTAATTGAAATCTAGTCTCACGGTGTTGTGGTCTGAGAAGATGCTTGATATGATTTCAATTTTCTTGAATTTGCCGAGGTTTGATTTGTGACCCAAGATGTGATCTATCCTGGAAAATGTTCCGTGTGCACTTGAGAAGAAAGTGTAGTCTGTCATTTTTGGATGGAATGTCCTATAAATATCATTTAAGTCGAGATGGTCTAATGTGTCATTTAAAGCTTGTGTGTCTTTATTTATTTTCTGTTTGGATGATCTGTCCATTGATGTAAGTGGGGTGTTCAAGTCTCCTGCTATTATTGTGTTCCTGTCGATATCCCCTTTTATGGCTGTTAGCATTTGCCTTATGTATTGAGGTATTCCTATATTGGGGGCATAGATATTTACCATTGTGATATGTTCTTCTTGAATGATTCCCTTGATCATTATGTAGTGTCCTGCCTTGTCTCTTGTAATAGTCTTTACTTTCAAGTCTAATGTGTCTGATATGAGTATTGCTCCTCCAGCTTTCTTTTGACTTCCATTTGCATGGAATAGCTTTGTCCATCCCTTTACTTTCAGTCTATATGTATCCCTTGGTCTGAAGTGGGTTTCTTCTAGGCAGCATATAGAAGGGTCTTGTTTTTGTATCCATTCAGCCAGTCTGTGTCTTTTGGTTGGAACATTTAATCCATTGACATGTAAGGTGATTATTGACATGTGTGTTCCAATTACCATTTTCTGAATTGTTTTGGGTTTGTATTTGTAGGTGTATTCCTTTTCTTGTGTTTCCTACTTAGAGAAGTTGCTTTAGCACTTGTTGTAAGGCTGGTTTGGTGGTGCTGAATTCTCTTCACTTTTGCTTGTCTGGAAAGCTTTTGATTTCTCCCTCAAATCTGAATGAGATTCTTGCTGGGTAGAGTATTCTTGGCTGTAGGTTTCTCTCTTTCAGGACTTTCAGTATATCCTGCCATTCTCTTCTGGCCTGCAGAGTTTCTGTAGAAAGGTCAGCTGTTATCCTCATGGGTTTTCCCTTATAAGTTGTTTGTTGCCTTTCTCTTGCTGCTTTTAATATTTTTTCTTTGTGTTTAATTGTCATTAGTTTGATTAATATGTGTCTTAATGTATTTCTTCTTGGGTTTATTCTGAATGGGACTCTCTGTGCTTCTTGGACTTGGTTAATTATTTCCTTTCCCATGTTGGGGAAGTTTTCCACTACAACCTCTTCAAATATTTTCTCAGACCCTTTCTTGTTTTCTTCTTCTTCTGGGATGCCTATAATTCGAATGTTGGTACGCTTAATGTTATCCCTGAGGTCTCTGAGACTGTCTTCTATTCTTTTTATTCTTTTTTCTTTTTCCTGCTCTGTGGTGTTTATTTCCCCCATTCTATCTTCCAACTCACTTATTCATTCTTCTGCCTCCGTCATTCTGCTGGTTATAGCATCTAGAGTATTTTTAATTTCAGTTATTTTGTTATCCATTGCTGTTTGTTTTTCTGAGTTCTTATGAACTGTTTCTTGTACTTTCTCTATTTTGTTATCGAGATTTTGTATCATTTTCACTATCATTACTCTAAATTCTTTTTCAGGCATTTTTCCTATTTCCTCTTCATTTATTTGGTCTTGTGGGTTTTTTTCCTGCTCCTTTGCCTGCATGGTGTTTCTTTGTTTTCTCATGGTTGTCCAAACTTTTGGGGTTGCTTGTCCTGGCGATAGAGGTGTTTATAGAAGACTGTCCAAGCCTCAGACTAATGTCCAAGTGTTGGATTAAACAAATATTAAGTTGGCTGTGTCGGGATCCCCACGGTCCTTTCTGTTGTCCGAGGCCGTCTGCTGGTGTTCAGCTGGTTCTCTGTGGGAATTATTGCATCCTTCCATGCATTCCCAATGCATCTGTAGAGAGGGATGCACTCCACGTCCCTCTACTTCACCGCCATCTTCCTCCAGTCCAGTGGTTTTCTCTTTAGTTGTCTGATTGCATTCTGGGAGTCTCCTGTCAGGTTGTTCTAGTGCTTTATGTTCAGCTGGGTTCTGGTTTTGTTTTTCTTGTGTGTGTACATGTTTCCTTGATTCGGTGTTAGTTTGTTTGACTTAACCTTTTACCATTAGTCTGGGGCTTGGATAATCCTTTTTAATTCTCTTTATTGCTGGGATGAGCAACCTCTGGATTCTGGATTCTTTGACCAGAAGTCAATCAGAGGCTCTGGGGAGGGAGCACCGAGTCCAGGACGCTAGACCACTAGAGAGTCCTCAGCCACAGGGAAGAGAGAATTCTCATGGAGGCCTCTATCAGAGTCTAAGACCCAGCATCAACTGACTGTCTGCAACTACCAGAGCTGGATACCTCACATCAAACTACAAACAAGACAGGAAAAGAAACCCACCCATCAGCACACACACTACCTAAAGCCATATTAAGCTCACAGATACCCTAAAACACACAACCTGAAATGGCCCTGCTCATTAGAGGAAAAAGAATCAGATCCACATACCGGAAAGCAGGCACCAGACCCTACCATCAGGAAGCCTACTCAAGACACTGGACCAACCAACCCCACCACAGGAGCCAGAGAACAGATATAAGAGGAATTACTACTAAGCAACATACAGAAAGGAAACAGCAAATAGTATACATTAGACAAAATGAGAAAACAAAGAAACACCTTGCAGGCAAAGAAGCAAGACAAAAACCCACAAGACCAAATAAATGAAGAGGAAACAGGAAAATTGCCTGAAAAAGAATTCAGAGTAATGATAGTAAAGATTATCCAAAATCTCGAGAACAAAATAGAGAATATACAGGAAACATTTAATAAGGACCTAGAAGAACTAAAGAGCAAACAAACAGTAATGGGCAACAAAATAACTGAAATTAAAAATACTCTAGATGGTATAAACAGCAGAATAACTGAGGAGGAAGAACGAGTAAGTGGGTTGGAAGATAGAATGGGGGAAATAAGTGCCACAGAGCAGGAAAAAGAAAAAAGAATGGAAGACAGTCTCAGAGACCTCAGGGACAACATTAAGCACAGCAGCATTTGAATCATAGGCATCCCAGAAGAAGAAGAAAACAAGAAAGGGTCTAAGAAAATATTTGAAGAGGTTGTAGTGGAAAACTTTCCCAACATGGGAAAGGAAATAGTTAATTAAGTCCAAGAAGTGTACAGTCACATACAGAATAAACCCAAGGAGAAACACACGGAGGCACATATTAATCAAACTCATGAAAATTAAACACAAAGAAAAAATATTAAAAGCAGCAAGAGAAAGGCAACAAATAACATATAAGGGAAAACCCATGAGGATAAAAGCCGATCTTTCTGCAAAAACTCTGCAGGCCATAACAGAGTAGCAGGATATACTTAAAGTCTTGAAAGAGAAAAATCTCCAGCCAAGAATACTCTACCCAGCAAGAATCTCATTCAGAATTGATAGAGAAACCAGAAGCTTTACAGACAAATGAAAGTTAAGAGAATTCAGCACCACCAAACCAGCCTTACAACAACCACTATAGGAACTTCTCTAGGCAGAAAACACAAGAGAAGGAAAAGACCTACAAAAACAAACCCAAAGCAATTAAGAAAATGGTAATAGGAACATACATATCAATAATTACCTTAAATGTAAATGGATTAAATGCTCCAACCAAAAGATACAGACTGGCTGAATGGATACAAAAACAAGACCCTTCTATATGCTGCCTACAAGAAACCCACTTCAGACCTAGCAACACATACAGACTGAAAGTAAGGGGATGGAAAAAGATATTCCATACAAGTGGAAGTCAAAAGAAAGCCAGAGTAACAATACTCATATCAGACAAATTAGACTTTAAAGACAATTACAAGAGACAAGGCAGGACACTACATAATGATCAAGGGATCAATCCAAGAAGAAGATATAACACTTGTAAATATCTATGCCCCCAATATAGGAGCACCTCAATACATAAGGCAAATGCTAACAGCCATAAAAGGGGAAATTGACAGTAACACAATAATAGTAGGAGACTTTAACACCCTACTTACACCAATGGACAGATCATCCAAACAGAAAATAAATAAGGACACACAATTTTTAAATGACACATTAGACCACCTCAACTTAATTGATATTTATAGGGCATTCCATCTAAAAACTACAGAATACATTTCTTCTCAAGTGCACACAGAAACTTCTCCAGGATAGATCACATCTTGGGTCACACATCAAGGCCTAGTAACTTCAAGAACATTGAAATCATATCAAGCATCTTCTCTGGTTGCAATGCCATGAGACTAGATATCAATTATAGGAAAAAAACTGTAAAAAATGCAAACACATGGAGGCTAAACAATACATTATTAAACAATCAAGAAATCACTGAATAAATCAAAGAAGAAATCAAAAAATACCTAGAAAGAAATGACAATGAAAACACAATGACCCAAAACCTATGGGATGCAGCAAAAGCAGTTCTAAGAGGCAAGTTTATAGCAATACAATTCTACTTCAAGAAACAAGAAAAATTTTGAATAAACAACCTAACCTTATACCTAAAACAATTAGAGAAAGAAGAAAAAAACCTCAAAGTGACCAGAAGCAAAGAAATCATAAAGATCTGATCAGAAATAAATGAAAAAGAAATGAAGGAAACAATAGCATAGATCAATAAAACTAAAAGCTGGTTCTTTGAGAAGATAAACAAAATTGATAAACCATTAGCCAGACTCATCAGGAAAAATAAGGGAGAAGATGCAAATGAAAAGAATTAGAAATGAAAAAGGAGAAGTAACAACCAACACCACAGAAATCCAAAACCATGAGAGACTACTACAAGCAACTGCATCCCAATAAATTGGATAACATAGAATAAATGGATAAATTCTTAGAAAAATACAAGCTTCCAAGACTAAACCAGGAAGAAATAGAACATATGAACAGACCAATCAGAAGCACTGAAATTGAGACTGTGATTAAAAAATCTCCCAACAAAAAAAAAGCCCTGGGTCAGATGGCTTCACAGGCAAATGCTATCAAACATTTCGAGAAGAGTTAACACTTATCTTCCTCAAACTCTTCCAAAATATAGCAGAAGGAGGAACACTCCCAAACTCATTCTACAAGGCCACCATCACCCTGATACCGAAACCAGACAAAGATACTACAAAAAAAGAAAATTACAGGCCAATATCACTGAAGAATATAGATGCAAAAATTCTCCACAAAATACTGACTAACAGAATTCAACAGCACATTAAAAAGATCATACACCATGATCAAGTGGGGTTTATCCCTGGAATGCAAGGATTCTGCAATATACATAAATCAATCAATATGATACATATTAACAAATTGAAGGATAAAAACCATATGATCATCTCAGATACAGAAAAAGCTTTTGACAAAATTCAACATCCGTTTATGATAAAGATTCTCTAGAAAGTGGGCATAGAAGGAAACTACCCCAACATAATAAAAGCCATATATGAAAAACCAACAGCCAACATCATTCTAAATGGTGAATAACTGAAAGCATTCCCTCTAAGAACAGGAACAAGACAAGGGTGTCCACTCTCACCGCTATTATTCAACATAGTTTTGGAAGTTTTAGCCACAGCAATCAGAGAAGAAAATGAAATAAAAGGAATCCAAATTGGAAAAGAAGTAAAATTGTCACTCTTTGCAGATGATGTGATATTATACATATAAAACCCTAAAGATGCTACCAGAAGAGTGCGAGGACTAATCAATGAATTTAGTAAAGTAGCAGGACACAAAATTAATGCACAGAAATCTCTTGCATTCCTATACACTAACAATGAAAGAGCAAAAAGAGAAAATAAGGAAAGTCTCCCATTCACCATTGCAACAAAAAGAATAAAATACCTAGGAATAAACCTGCCTAAGAAGGCAAAAGACCTATATTGAGATACAACTTCAGAAGTATAGTTTACACGAGAACAAATTGATCAGTCGATTTTGTGAAAATTAAGTACTCTTGCTCTTTGAAAGATATTGGTAAATGGAGAATTAATAGACAAGCCACAGATGCCAAGAATATTCACAAATGGGACTGATAAGGCCTATATTGAGACTCTATATAAAAACATTCTCAAAACTCAATGATAAAAAACAAACAACCCAATTAAAAATGGGCAAAAATGTAAACAGACACTTCACCAATGAAGATAGACATATAAAATAGCAAACATGTACATGGAAAGCATTCAATATTTTTATTTCACTAGAATAATGCAAATTAAAACTATATTAAATATCACCACCCAATTGATAGCAAAGAAAGTGTTGATAATAAATGGTGAGTAGGATACGGAACAGCTGGAAATCTCAGACTTTGCTGATGGGAATGCAAAATGGTAGTCACTTTGGAAAATATAATATTTTGGCTGTTTCTTATGAAATTAAACAAATATTTACCATACAATTCAACAATCTGACTTAAGGATCACCCGAGTGAAATGATATGTTATGTGCACTCAAAAACCTGTATGCAGATGTTTCTAGTGGCTTTATTTGTAATTACCAAAGCTAAAAACAACCCAAATATCCTTCAAATGGCAAGGGAATAAACTGTGGTATATCCAAACAGTGGAATTCAAAATTCCAATGAACAACTTAAAAGGAATGAACAAGTGAGTCATGCACCACCAACAAGATAAATCTCAAATGCATCATTCTAAGTGAAAGAAGCCAGTCTCAGAAAGATAAATATTCCATGATTCTTTTTATTGTTTGTTTTTAAAATTAAGACTTTATATTTTGAGAACAGTGGTATGTTCACAGCAAAATTGAGAAGAACGTGCAGCGATTGCCTCTATACCCCCATGCCCAAACATGTGTAGCCTCACCGACTATTTACATCCCCCACCAGAGTGGTACGTTTGTTACAATTGATGAACCTACACATTATAATCACCCGAAGTCTGTAGTTTACATTATGGTTTACTCTTGGTGGTGTACATTCTATTGATTTTGAAAAATGTATATTATGTGTATCCATCATTATGGTATCATATAGAGCTCTTTCACTTGCTTAAAAATTATCTGTGCTCTCCCTGTTTATCCCTTCACTTCCCCTACGATTCCATTTATATGACATTTTGGAAAAGGCAAATGGAAATTTACATATATTAACTAGAGTTTTGGAAACATGATTTTATAAAGTAATACCAAAATCATAATCATAAAAACAAATAATCTCAATGATAAAAATACCACTTTAGATTTGTGTAATATATAAGGTTAAGTCATTTTATTTTTGTGATCCCATTTTCTCCTCACACCTCTAGAAATGTGTATGTATATCTGAATCGTTCGTGCTTTAATAGAATTCTATGTCAACAAGTTGCCTCCACTGCTTTATTTCCATTGTATAGCCCTGCAATCTATCATCTAGTAGAATCTTATTAACAATGATTCACAGTACTATCAGCAATAAGGATGGAACTAATTGATATTATCAATATGTCCTGCTATCCCACTGCATGACAACTAAGGGAAAAGTACCTAAGCATTAAGATCACAAGTTATCTTTGCGTTTTGACTAAAACATGGAAAGTCACACACACAAGGCATCAATTTTAGTAATGCTGTCCTAAGCAAGTATTAAAACTTGGGAAATAATGCCCTAACTAAGGCTGGGTGGAAACAAAGAACCATATGTTTTTTAAAGTCCATATATATGAGCTAACCTCTGAGTGACCTATTTCCTGAGGCCATATGCATTGTAATATATTTTCACAATGTCAGATTTTCAATATCATATGGGTTATTAGAATTTGTGTCAGCAGCAACCCAAACACTTGAGAACATGCTAAAGAAAATAATTTGAGGAGAGGATGAATGGTAGTTTTTATCATTTATAGTTTTAATTAGTCCAGTTTTTAGCTATTCTCAGCTATTTGGGTTATAAGATTTTAGCTTTGCCTCTAAGTTTTTAATTTGTCCATACTTTGGGAATACAGTTGTCACACACAAAAAAAATGAGATAGAATATATACGCATATGGTTTGCATTTCTTCAAATAGATTTCACAAATAGATTTCTAGCAAAAGCTAGAAAAGTGCTTGAATATTTACATACACATGAATACAAATAACACTGGTACATTTATATTGCATGTGTTTGCATCGGTTTTTCCCATAAGCATCTATAAGATTTCCATAATGATGTTGTTTTAAAGATAATAGGAAGCAAACACTTTCTAGCAATGCAATTAAGTTACCAATCACGATGATACCTGAGCATACCATTTGACAACACAGCATTGTTACAAGGGAACTGTTTCAACATCTGCAGCTCTGAAGTTAATCATGACTCCGGCAAGAACATCCTCCTAATGTGCTGCATGAGAGAGACACTAATTAATCATGAAGTGGCCTGATACCATACAGGGCTGCCGCTTCTGTTTCACATCAACTGGGATAGTGCGGAGTTGCAGTGGCAGTAGAATAGCAGCAGCTCCAAACATTGAACGTGGTGGGGGAAGTGTGGATCACAGAAACTCTGAGAGGACTGCAGTTTGGAATTGGTACTTAAATTGTTTAATAAATGAAAACTAGTCCTCGTTTTATTGATGGATGGGCTGTACTGGACACTTGCCAGAAATGTTTTCTAATTTGTGCTAATGGGAGGTAAATTTCCCTTGATTGTGGAGGTGTGAGATTTTGAAACATCCTTGAGTCATGGTGGAATAGAATGTGCTGAGTTAAGTACTCTCCAACAGCTTCAACTAAGTTATCCCCTTACAATAAAGGGCATAATCTAGTATCACAGAGGTTACCTTCAATCACGCCACATAATATCCACCCTCAGGAATACTTAACTAGGTGAATCAGACTATCATGATGATAATATACTGCCCTAAAAATATTGTCACTCACTCCTTGTATGTGCCTATTATTAGACATTTGGAAAAGACAGAAGAGATCACAGATGAAAATAAAAATTTTCAATAACCACCAACCAAAGAAACATAATGTTAAAATCTTGGTATATGTATTCTTAGTGGTTTTGTTTTCATCTTCAGAAATATCTAAGCTTCACTGAGAGCTTTCAGTGTGCCAGCCACTCTTCTAAGCATTTAATAAGTATTATCTTACTTAGATCTCACAACAACCCTATAAAACAGGTACTATTATTATTATTTTGCATATGGGTGAACTAGGGCACAGAGAAACCTGATAATTTCCTATAGATACATGAAACTTTGATGGAACTTGGATTTGAAATCCCAGAGGGAGAGCTTGATATAGAACATCTCCTACAAATATACGTCTACATGTGACTGACATAAATCCCCCCAGCAGTACTAAGGCCAACATGACAAGAAATATAACCTTTCCCAGGGTTCTTCTATCCAAGTATTTTCAGGATTCCTGTGACTGCCTACAATGGTCTATTGAAGCAGTTCTCCTTGGTGCTTCCTTCTACTGGCTGGGTGGCAGCAAGCGCTTAGGCTCATTTTCTGTCTCTGCTGGACAGCTCTATACTTTTGATTTTTTTCAGCAATACCTGCAGTTACTCTTTAAGTAGACATGTGGTTTAGCCCTTGGACATTCTGAGAACAGCCATAGCATTCCAATTCCTCAGTGGGTTGCTAAGAAGCCTGAAGAAATCAGAGCCACCTGGTAGCTTTGTAAAAAACACTCCCCCATGAGGCTACACATGATGCAGTGGTCCCTCTGGAAATGAGAGAACATAATCATTTCCAGTTCCACCTTCCTTTCCTCTAAGATTGGGTTGCACTTGGAGACCATCACTGTCTTTCACAGAAGTTCCTCAGTCTAGGTTGCCTCAATCCATCAGACATTTATGAGTATAATACCTTTGAACATCAAAAAGGAAGAGGTCAGGATACTGCTCTGACCCTTCCATGAAAAGATCCTTGGGCCTTAAGAAAATATTGATACAAATGAATGCATGGGGTCACTAATTTTATCCATCCAATAGGGCTTAATCCACATATCATTTTGTCCATGAAGTCTTCTAGGCAGCTTTTAAGGACATTGTGAGCATTTCTTAATAGCGTTCAATGTGGCCTCCATGTTGCCCAAGTCACTCATATTATTTTGTTTCTGTGTTTGTCTACTTTCTTCCTTTTGCGTATTACTAGAGGCAGTCTTCTTCTGAGAAAATTACAGCTCTTGCTGTATAAGTAGTAGGCTTCATGAATGCAGAAATATTTGTACTTGCAAATGAAATCTGATAAAGTGCCTATAACCAGAATATATAAAGAACTCACAAAACTCAACATCACAAAGTCCAAATAAAATAGGCCAAGATTTGAACGGACATTTTACCACAAAGATACATGGATGTCAAATAAGTACATGAAAAGCAGCTCGATATTGTCTGTTATTAAGGAAATGCAAATTAAAACCACAATGAGATATCACTACACCCTGTTAGAATAGCTAAAGTTAGAAAGGCTGAGAATGCAAAGTGTTGGCATGAATTTGGTAGATGCAGAATTCTCATACATCATTTCTGGGAATGTTTAAAAGGGTATAGTCACTTTGGAAAACAGTTTGGAAATTTCTTAAAAAGTTAAACATCCATCAACAATGGGTCTGGGCTTCCTAGGTGGTGCAGTGGTTGAGAATCTGCCTGCCAATGCAGGGGACACGGGTTAGACCCCTGCTCCAGGAAGATCCCACATGCCACGAAGCAACTAAACCCGTGTGCCACAACTATTGAGCCTGTGCTTTAGAGCCCGTGAACCACAACTATTGAGCCCATGTGCTGCAACTACTGAAACCCACGTGCCTAGAGCCCATGCTCCGCAACAAGAGAAGCCATGGCAATGAGGAGCCCGCACACCACAATGAAGAGTAGCCCCCACTCACCACAGCTAAAAAGAAAGCCCACGCACAGCAAAAAAGACCCAACACAGCCAATAAAATAAATAAATAAATAAATAAATAAATTTATTTAAAAAAAAAAACAAAACAATGGTTCCTAGTCATTCCATCACTATGTAGTTACATAAGAGAAATGAAAGCATATATCCATTCCTGGCTCCTCAGCTGTCTCTCTGAATACTATCATGAACCAGTAAGGAAGATCCCACCTCATCCCAGTGTGGTAGGATTTGTTCTAAGTTGGTCTGAATTAGTCTATCAGTAAAGAAAGATTAACTTACTGTAATTAAAGTAACTTTTTTAAAGTAAATTTTTATTGAAGCATAATGTATATAGATATAGGTGCACAAATCATATACAGCCCAATTAATATTCAAAAGGTGAATAGACCTACATAACCAAATCAAGACATAAAATGTATTCTGCACCTGAAAAACTTCTCTTCATGTTTCCTGTGTCCCTACCCACCAAAGTAACCCTTGTCCTAACTTTAAAAACCATAGATTAATTTCGTCTGTTTTTGAAATTTTTAGCTGAGAGCACTAAATGATTAAGAGAAATCCCAACAGGCTCAGGGCAACTCTCTTTATATCAAGAGAGACATGCACAAAGGCAGGAAGGTAGGAGAATAGATTTGACCTGAGAATCATGGCTAGGAAAGCATGGTAGGGTTGTTACTAGCACTTGGAATGGACTGGAATCATAAAAATAAGAAAATTATAATATATTTGAGAGAATTGACCTGCCAAACAAAACTCAAGTCTGAACTAAAAAGTCCTGTAACTTGTAACTGCTCAAAACTTAATCTTCCTACAACAGGCAGTGAATTGAGAAAGCTGCTCAGCAGCCAACTAGCTTGTTTTCCCCACTGCTTTTTTTAGATGGAGCCAAGGAAACAAAACAATATCCCTGCAGTGGAACCAGAGACCATTAATAAGAGTGGACACGTAAGCAAAGTTAGATTCCCTTTAAGGAACATTTCTTACCCTCAGAGTAAGGAGTCCTCACAGTATCTGCTCAAAGGGACTTTGGAAATACATGTACAAGTGACTACTTTGTGGTATTCATTCTCCCTCTTCCCCCATAATGTTTATTGTGGGTCCTGTCCTGGTATTACCACTTTGTAGTAGCCACTATACTATAATGGGAAAATAACTTGTCTTTAGAGTTCATCAGTCCCTAGACCTAGAGACACTATTTCCAGAGTTGATGTAGAAAACAATGCACTATGTAACACCTAGAAATCCTGGGCTTTGAGCTCAAAATGTTGACTGAATCAACTTTGGATTGACTAGATTCCTTTGGAGAGGGCTGAGAAAGTGTAGAAAGAAAGGAACAAAGGAGTAATATTTTGTGACCAGGGTAGTATAGTGTAGCAGAGAGTGTGGTTCTCACCAAATTTGCCATCTGACATCTCAGTTTCTTTACGCTTTTTGAAGGGGCCATAGACTGAGGTTTGGCTAATGGCAGGTAGGTGGGGGTGACATATGTCACTCCTAAGCCAAAGAATAGAAGAGTCTGATAACTTTTCTCTTGTTGAGATGACTGAGTAAATTCTGTTTCATATGGTGTAGTTACATAATGATGGAATCTCTATCAGCCTAGGTCCCTGAGGAACTATATAAAGTACAACTTTTCATTTTGTTAAGACACTGGGATTTGGGAGTTAGGTGTCACCACAGTACTACTTAGCTTATTATTTCTAACACAAATGCAGTAGAGAATGTAGCTCCCACGGCACTTAGAATTCTGCCTGGCAGTTTTTCAGAAATTTCCAAGAAAGCATTTTCCCAGATATTTGTAATCCAATCCTCTCCCCAGCCTTAGGGGTGCCTGGGATGTGATAAAGATGGGTATGGATTTATCATAGATGTCTTTTAAAGAAAAAGAAGAAGGGAATTGCCCTTATTCCCAAAGTTTGCACACCCTGAGAAACTGGCAATACAATACGTTATAAATCAGAAGGAGAGAGAAATACACCTATCTTGAGGTAGCCAGAATTCCCCCTTTTAAGAGTCGGCAGAGAACCATCTCCTCAAATCACAGCAAGTGTCCTGAGATCACCTGGTTCGTCTTCTTGTGCTGTATGATACAATACTTCAAGGTTTCTTTCCCAATGGAAAGCTCCTGCTGGTTCCAATGATTTTCAAAGTTGTTAACATTGTAAAGGATCAGAATTAGTATTTTTTTCTTTCAAATGTACATTTTTCTTTTTCACTTATTTTCATATATATTGTGTCCCCATATTAGAATGTAAGCCCCATTGTGCTCACACTGAGAGATCGCGTGGTACAGTAAAGAGCATAGACTATCTATCAGGGTTTGAATCCAGGTTCACCACTTCTGCAGCTCTGGGGGACAATATATAACCATTTGCTGGCTTTGTTTTTTCTTCTGTAAAGTAAATCTAGTATTAATACATACCTCATAGGGCTGTGATAAGAATTGCATGAGTTAATACATCTAAGATATTTAGATCAATGTCAGGCACATGTTAAATCTTCTGTAAATGTACATACTCCATCTGAGCTTGGATCTTATCTATATTGTTTACTAAGTTATCCCAAGTGACTGCTATATGGCCTTGTTCATGGCACCAGAAAATGGTCCAGAGATGAAAATGAATGAATGTACTTATCACTATAAGAGAAACTATATTTGTCCACAAACTTGAAAATGACTTCAGATATGTGTGAAAAGTTCGGCAAAATATAAATTTATTCATAAGGTCTTTACAGTAACTGCCTCGGCAGCCTTTAATAATATACTATAAATCAGCAATTTCAGGATAATTTTCCTGGCTCATCTTTGCAAATGTTCTGTTATTAAGACAGAAAAATCAATCCAATATACCACCTATTGC
The DNA here is from genome assembly GCF_030028045.1 of Hippopotamus amphibius kiboko. NCBI lineage: Eukaryota > Metazoa > Chordata > Mammalia > Artiodactyla > Hippopotamidae > Hippopotamus > Hippopotamus amphibius. The sequence continues at coordinate 45,669,399 of NC_080191.1, read as the reverse complement.
CTTAGGATGTAAATAGTGCAGGATAAATATTTGTTTGTAAGGCTATGAATGAGGCATTAAAACAACTCATCATCTTGATGAGTAATAACTGCTAATGGTTCTTGCTATCTGTTATGGAATGGAAATGTCATTGCATTGTTTGGATAAGGCTCTTGAAGCTAAGTACACAGTGTTTAGTACCCACTTTGTGTTCTACCCTCTTTTTCTCTGACAAGACAAAATATCGAAAGCAAATCATGCACGCACACACACACGTCAGTGTTATTGATCAGTGGACTATACAATAGTATAAAAGAGAAAACATTTGCTTTATGCTGATGTAAGTTAAATAAGGAAATCTCCATTATCCATTGTCAGAAACAACTTTACCCTGTTGCACCCACTCCTCGCTTTCACTTTGTTCTGACTTTCAACTCAGCAAGAGAATGATGAAAGCAAGGAAGACAGAAAAGGTCAATTCATCTGATTTCTGCTGCTCATTTTAAACTGTTGAGATTTAGCTACAGGGAGGAGAGAAAGATGAGAAAATTGGGGTTAAAATCAGAAGCTAAGTGAAGCTTCAGTTTTTCCCTGTCTTCAATTTATCTGGGCTATGTAAACCTCCATTACTGCAGACAATTAAGAGTTTCTAAATTGAGGATTCTGTTTATTTGGTGTAGCATTTAAGATATCTTAGGCTGTAAATGATTAGACCTAAATGTGCTACTAGGGGAGAGGGGAGAATGCAGCCTATTCTGTGGTAACAATTTGGGTCTTAGCTGGAAGACAAATTCCAAATGAAAGAATCATTTCTCAACACTGCTAATGACTTCAAGGAAAGGTGTAATTACAAGAATGGGACTGAATGTAAATATTGTATAAAACTTCTTGGCTGGAAATAAGAGCAGCCTACAGAAAGCATCATATTCTAATAGATGTTTATCCTTGTTGGAAAAAGAGGTCAATGCTAATTTAAAACAATTCCTAAACTCTAGTGTGAATTATAGGTAGCCATTTCAAGACATCTGCTATGGCAACATCTACAAGCTTTGGAAGAACTAGGTGTCTGCCTGTCTTCCTCCTATTTACTGAATTTTTTTGAGTTACCTCTAAGTTGGCCTCAAGCCAGACTTTGTCACACACACACACACACACACACACACACACACACACACACAGAATATTTTGAAAAGTATTTAAACTGAATTTGCATTTCAGTAAAAAGGCATCTTATTAGTCAGAACTGGGGGAATTATACAAGTTTCCTTCCATCCAAGGTGCTTCCACTCAAGGTGCCTCCAATGTTCTAAAATCTCCCCTTTACTACAGATATGTTACTCCAAATAACCAGAAACCGATAGTTAATTGACGCATTTCCCCGCTCGACTTGACATCAACGATGATTATGCGGTATTTTAGAACAAAAGGACAAATCAAACAGGTGTAGCCAAATATCAGATTTTATAGGGAAAAAAAAAAGTGCTAACTTCTAGGTTATAACCCAGGAACTGTTTGGGGAAGACTCAATCATACACAGGGTCTGTGTGTGCAGGTAAAATCTAATAATTAATATTCAAGTAATGAACCACCTCTCATTCCAAGGAAAACCAACCCGAGTCATCAAAAAATATTATTAAACAAAATCCAATTTTATAAGATAAAAAGTGCTACTATAAACCCTTTAGTTATGGAGAAAATTCTGTTGAATTGATCATTTCTTTTTCATCAACATGTTGGTTAAAAAAGTTTGCTGTAACCATACTCAATCCTATTTATTGATTAATAATATTTCATTTTGAATTTCAGGAATAACTACCTTTCTGTTGCTTATTTGGCTTTAAGTCACTCTTTCATTTATTCATTCACATATACATTCAATAAATAACAATCACCCAAATGAGACAGATATTCTACAGGGAAGTAATCTAGTCTATATCCTTACATAGTTTTTATTATTATAATAAAAGTTTTCATGCATTCTGAAAAGCATGCTGAATAGCTCAATGAAAAAACATATAACTGCAAATGAATTTCAATAGCACTTAATATTTTCTACATTTTCTTCATCAAAAAATATTTTGTATAGGTATTATAAAGCAAATTACAAGCATGTTTCCAACTCTAAATATGTTACCATAAAATATTTATTACCATAAATATTATTACTGTAAATAATAAGAACATTTTCAATCCAACCACAATACCATTGTTACACATAAAATATATTACCATAAAAAATAAAAGCATTTTCTATCTAACTACAAAATCATTGCTACATATAACAAATTAATAGTAATTTCTTTGTATCATTGAATGCCAAAAACTTTATTCAAATTCCCCCAATACTAATTAAGATACTATTGCAGTTCCTTTTTCAAACCAGGACTAAATCAAGGAACACACATAACATCCATGTGTAATGTTTTTTAACAATGTAATTGTTTTAAATTGAAACATAACACACTTGCCAAATAATGCACACATTTTAAGCGTAGGGTCAATGGATTGCCACTCATTGAACCCAGCTATTTAACTGCCACTCAGGTCAAGAAATAGACTAGCATCTCGGAAGTGCCAGTATCCCTGCCTGTCCTCTCTTAAAAAAAAAAGTCTGTGGAAATATCTACTAGTATTCTATTGCATGTACAGATCAACCTTGAAGAAACTGATATTTTAAAATTCTTCAATGTTCCCCGTTCAATGCACATACTGTATCCTTCCATTTACTCAGGTTTTTTCAAAAGTTATTTCAATAATATTTTGTAATTTTCAGTGTAGAAGTCATAGATATCTTCTATTAGAGTAACCCTTAAATACCTGATTATTTTCATGATATTTAAAATGTTAGCATCATTTCATTTTCTATAGTTGTGTTTAAGTGGTGTATAAAATACAAAATATTTTTATATAATTACCTGAAATTTAGAACCTCTGTTATATTAATTTATTGATCAACGCAGTGTATTTATAGGTTCTTTTGAATTTTTCACTATGTATAAATAACTTACCAGGAAATGTGTGTTTATATCTTCCTTTTTAATTCTTAAAATTTTAAGTTCTTTCCTGTCTTTTTCCACTGGCTATGACCACCAGAACATTGTTGCAAGTATGTAGTCATCCTGTTTGCTTCCTGATACAGGCGAAATATTTCAAAATTTATCATTAATTGCAATATTAACTGCAAGTGTTTTGTAGTTATCCATAATCAAAGTTTTATTTCTGGTTTGTTAAGAAATATTTTAGATGTTGAGTTTTTGCAAATATTTTTTCTGCAACTATTGGGATAATCATATTTTCTCTTCTTTATTTCATTAATACAATGAATTATAATTTTTAGACATTTTCAAATATTAAAATTATTTGCACTCCTAGGATAGACTGACTTTTCTTATAATACATTATCCTTCATCTATGTTACCAGGTTCAATTTGCTAATATTCTATTTAGTAATTTTGTATCTATGCTCATGGATAGATTGGCCTTTGCTATTTCTTACGATTTTCATGCCATCTTTTGCTATCAAAGATTGCATCAAACTCATAAAAAATAAGGTAGGAATTGTTCTCTCTTTTTTCCATTCTCTGTAAGCACTCATGGAAGACTGAAAATGTTTAATCCTAGTCAATAAACATCTGGACCTAGAGAAGTCATCTGGATCTGGAGATTTTTTGTGTGAAGCTTTATAATTGCAGATTAAGTTAATTAACTGATACGGAACTACTAATTTTTGCATTTAATTTGCATAAAGTTTGGTATGGAATTTGTCCACTTTATCTATTGGCATATATGTAATCTCTCTCTCTATCTCGCATTTTTTGTTTTTTCTGGCTACGCCTCACAGCTAGCAAGAGGGCCAGGGATTGAACCGTGGGCCTCCGCAGTGAAAACACGGATATTATTATTTTGATGCATTTAGTTTATTTACGTTTAATGAAAACACTGATTTATTAGCTTTAAAGATTTTATTTGCCAATAGTTTCATTTCTCGATTTTTCTTTCAATTAGTGTTTTTCTTACACATTTTTACATTATTATTTTAGTGATACATTTGACATACATCTTGGAATTATTACACTGTAGTATAAATTATTACTTTGCATATTTACTTCTTAGATATACAAAGACTTTAGAATACTTTAACTCCTCTAATCCACCCCTCCACAAGTTATGTGCTATTTTGTTGCAAAATTTCATTTTTTTTTATTTTTATTTTTTTTTACTTTTTTTTAATTTTTGTTTTTTTTATTTTTTGGGGAGTACACCATGTTCAATCATCTGTTTTTATACACATATCCCCGTATTCCCTCCCTTCCTTGACTCCCCCCACTTGAGTGCCCCCCACCCTCCCCGCCCCAGTCCTCTAAGGCATCTTCCATCCTTGAGTTGGACTCCCTTTGTTATACAACAACTTCCCACTGACTATTTTACAGTTGGTAGTATATATATGTCTGTGCTACTTTCTCGCTTCGTCTCAGTTTCCCCTTCACCCCCCTCCCCCTCCCATACCTCGAGTTCTCCAGTCCATTCTCTGTATCTGCATCCTTGTTCTTGTCACTGAGCTCATCAGTACCATTTTTAGATTCCGTATATGTGAGTTAGCATACAATATTTGTCCTTCTCTTTCTGACTTACTTCACTCTGTATGACAGATTGTAGTTCTATCCACCTCATTACATATAGCTCCATCTCATCCCTTTTTATAGCTGAGTAATATTCCATTGTATATATATGCCACATCTTCTGTATCCATTCATTTGTTGAAGGGCATTTAGGTTGCTTCCATGTCCTGGCTATTGTAAATAGTGCTGCAATAAGCATGATGGTACAAGTTTCTTTTGGGATTATAGTTTTCTTTGGGTAAATGCCCAGGAGTGGGATTACTGGATCATATGGTAGTTCTATTTGTAGTTTTTTAAGGAACCTCCAAATTGTTTTCCATAGTGGCTGTACCAACTTACACTCCCACCAACGGTGCAGGAGAGTTCCCTTTTCTCCACACCCTTGCCGACATTTGTGGTTTCCAGATTTTGTGATGATGGCCATTCTGATCGGTGTGAGGTGATACCTCATTGTGGCTTTGACTTGCATTTCTCTGATGATGAGTGATGTTGAGCATCTTTTCATGTGTTTGTTGGCCATCTGTATGTCTTCTTTGGAGAAATGTCTATTTAGGTCTTCTGCCCATTTGCGGATTGGGTTATTTGCTTTTTTGGTATTAAGCTACATGAGCTGCTTGTATATTTTGGAGGTTAATCCTTTGTGCGTTGTTTCATAGGCAATTATTTTTTCCCATTCTGAGGGTTGCCTTTTAGTCTTGTTTATGGTTTCTTTCACTGTGCAAAAGCTTTTAAGTTTCATGAGGTCCTATTTGTTTATTCTTGATTTGATTTCCATGATTCTAGGATGTGGGTCAAAAAGGATGTTGCTTTGATGGATGTCATAGAGTGTTCTGCCTATGTTTTCCTCTAGGAGATTGATAGTGTCTGGCCTTACATGTAGGTCTTTAATCCATTTGGAGTTTATTTTTGTGTATGGTGTTAGGAAGCGTTCTAATTTCATTCTTTTGCATGTTGCTGTCCAATTTTCTCAGCACCACTTACTGAAGAGGCTGTCTTTTTTCCATTGTATACTCGTGCCTCCTTTGTCAAAGATAAGGTGCTCATATGTGTTTGGGCTTACTTCTGAGTTCTCTATTCTATTCCATTGATCTTCCTTTCTATTTTTGTGCCAGTACCATACTGTCTTGATCACTATGGTCTTGTAGTATAGTTTGAAGTCAGGAAGCCTGATTCCACCAACTCCATTTTTCCTTCTCAAGATTGCTTGGCTATTCGGGGTCTTTTGCGTTTCCATACAAATCATAAGATTTCTTGCTCTAGTTCTGTGAAAAATGCCATTGGTAATTTGATCGGGATTGCATTGAATCTGTAAATTGCTTTGGGTAGTACAGTCATTTTCACACTGTTGATTCTTCCAATCCAGGAACATGGTATGTCCCTCCATCTGTTTGTGTCATCTTTGATTTCTTTCATCAATGTCTTAAAGTTTTCTGCATACAGATCTTTTGCCTTCTTATGCAGATTTATTCCTAGGTATTTTATTCTTTTTGTTGCAATGGTGAATGGGAGACTTTCCTTCATTTCTCTTTCTGCTCTTCCGTTGTTAGTGTATAGGAATACAGGAGATTTCTGTGCATTAATTTAGTATCCTGCTACTTTACTAAACTCATCAATTAGTGCTAGCAGTTTTCTGGTAGAGTCGTTAGGGTTTTCTATATATATAACATCACATCATCTGCAAAGAGTGACAATTTTACTTCTTCTTTTCCAATTTAGATTCCTTTTATTTCCTTTTCTTCTCTGATTGCTGTGGCTAAAACTTCCAAAACTATGTTGAATAATAATGGTGAGAGTGGACACCCTTGTCTTTTTCCTGTTCCTAGAGGGAATTCTTCCAGTTTTTCCCCATTGAGAACGATGTTGGCTTTTGGTTTTTCATATATGGCTTTTATTAGGTTGAGGTAATTTCCTTCTATGCCCATTTTCTGGAGAGCTTTTATCATAAATCGATGTTGAACTTTGTCAAAAGCTTTTTCTGCATCTATTGAGAGGATCATGTGGTTTTTATCCTTCAGTTTGTTAATATGGTGTATCACATTGATTGATTTGCGTATATTGAAGAATCCTTGCATCCCGGGGATAAACCCCACTTGATCATGGTGTATGATTTTCTCAATGTGCTGTTGGAGTCTGTTAGCTAGTATTTTGTTGAGGATTTTTGCATCTATATTCATCAGTGATATTGGTCTGTACTTTTCCTTTTTTGTGCCACCTTTGCCTGGTTTTGGTATCAGGTTGATGGTGGCCTCGTAGAATGAGTTTGGGAGTGTCCCTCCTTCTGCAATATTTTGGAAGAGTTTGAGAAGGATAGGTGTTAGCTCTTCTCGAAATGTTTGATAGAATTCGCCCGTGAACCCATCTGGTCCTGGGCTTTTGTGTGTTGGGAGATTTTTAATCACTGCGTCAATTTCCGTACTTGTGATTGGTCTGTTCATGGTTTCTATTTCTTCCTGGTTCAGTCTTGGAAGATTGTATTTTTCTAAGAATGTATCCATTTCTTCCAGGTTATCCAATTGATTGGCATATAGTTGCTTGTAGTAGTCTCTCATGATGTTTTGTATTTCTGAGGTGTCCATTGTTACTTCTCCTTTTTCCTTTCTAATTCTGTTGATTTGCATCTTCTCCCTTTTTTTCTTGATGAGTCTGGCTAATGGTTTATCAATTTTGTTTATCTTCTCAAAGAACCAGTTTTTAGTTTTATTTATTTTTGCTATGGTTTCTTTCCTTTCTTTTTCTTTTCTTTCTGCTCTGATCTTTATGATTTCTTTCCTTCTGCTCACTTTGGGGTTTCTTTGTTCTTCTTTCTCTAGTTGTTTGAGGTGTAAGTTTAGGTTGTTTATTCGATAATTTTCTTGTTTCTTAAGGTAGGACTGTATTGCTATAAACTTCCCTCTTAGAACTGCTTTTGCTGCATCCCATAGGTTTTGGGTTGTTGTGTTTTCATTGTCATTTGTTTCTAGATATTTTTGGATTTCCTCTTTGATTTCTCTGGTGATTCCTTGGTTGTTTAAGAGTGAATGGTTTAGCCTCCATGTGTTTGTATTTTTTGCAGTTTTTTTCCTGTAATTGAAATCTAGTCTCATGGTGTTGTGGTCTGAGAAGATGCTTGATATGATTTCAATTTTCTTGAATTTGCTGAGGTTTGATTTGTGACCCAAGATGTGATCTATCCTGGAAAATGTTCCATGTGCACTTGAGAAGAAAGTGTAGTCTGTCATTTTTGGATGGAATGTCCTATAAATATCAATTAAGTCGAGATGGTCTAATGTGTCATTTAAAGCTTGTGTGTCTTTATTTATTTTCTGTTTGGATGATCTGTCCATTGATGTAAGTGGGGTGTTCAAGTCTCCCACTATTATTGTGTTACTGTCGATGTCCCCTTTTATGGCTGTTAGCATTTGCCTTATGTATTGAGGTGCTCCTATATTGGGGGCATAGATATTTACCATTGTGATATGTTCTTCTTGAATGATTCCCTTGATCATTATGTAGTGTCCTGCCTTGTCTCTTGTAATAGTCTTTACTTTCAAGTCTAATGTGTCTGATATGAGTATTGCTCCTCCAGCTTTCTTTTGACTTCCATTTGCATGGAATATCTTTGTCTATCCCTTTCCTTTCAGTCTATATGTATCCCTTGGTCTGAAGTGGGTTTCTTGTAGGCAGCATATAGAAGGGTCTTGCTTTTGTATCCATTCAGCCAGTCTGTGTCTTTTGGTTGGAGCATTTAATCCATTGACATGTAAGGTGATTATTGACATGTGTGTTCCAATTACCATTTTCTGAATTGTTTTGGGTTTGTATTTGTAGGTGTATTCCTTTTCTTGTGTTTCCTACTTAGAGAAGTTGCTTTAGCTCTTGTTGTAAGGCTGGTTTGGTGGTGCTGAATTCTCTTCACTTTTGCTTGTCTGGAAAGCTTTTGATTTCTCCCTCAAATCTGAATGAGATTCTTGCTGGGTAGAGTATTCTTGGCTGTAGGTTTCTCTCTTTCAGGACTTTCAGTATATCCTGCCATTCTCTTCTGGCCTGCAGAGTTTCTGTAGAAAGGTCAGCTGTTATCCTCATGGGTTTTCCCTTATATGTTGTTTGTTGCCTTTCTCTTGCTGCTTTTAATATTTTTTCTTTGTGTTTAATTGTTGTTAGTTTGATTAATATGTGCCTTAATGTATTTCTCCTTGGGTTTATTCTGTATGGGACTCTCTGTGCTTCTTGGACTTGGTTCATTATTTCCTTTCCCATGTTGGGGAAGTTTTCCACTACAACCTCTTCAAATATTTTCTCAGACCCTTTCTTATTTTCTTCTTCTTCTGGGATGCCTATAATTCAAATGCTGGTACGTTTAAGGTTATCACTGAGGTCTCTGAAACTGTCTTCTATTCTTTTTATTCTTTTTTCTTTTTCCTGCTCTGTGGCATTTATTTCCCCCATTCTATCTTCCAACTCATTTATTTGTTCTTCTGCCTCAGTCATTCTGCTGGTTATAGCATCTAGAGTATTTTTAATTTCAGTTATTTTGTTATCCATTGCTGTTTGTTTTTCTGAGTTCTTATGAACTGTTTCTTGTACTTTCTCTATTTTGTTACTGAGATTTTGTATCATTTTCACTATCATTACTCTAAATTCTTTTTCAGGCATTTTTCCTATTTCCTCCTCATTTATTTGGTCTTGTGGGTTTTTTTCCTGCTCCTTTGCCTGCATGGTGTTTCTTTGTTTTCTCATGGTTGTCCAAACTTTTGGGGTTGCTTGTCCTGGCGATAGAGGTGTTTATAGAAGACTGTCCAAGCCTCAGACTAATGTCCAAGTATTGGATTAAACGAATATTAAGTCTAGGAAACACATACATGTATAAGACACACAATTACTGAATCCGTTAGCACATAAGGCTCTAGAAAGACCTGACAGAACCCCAGTGTGCTATCAGATAGTCAAAGAGAAACCCAGCAGAAATTGACAACTGAAACAGAACAAATCAGGGACAAAAGCAAGAGCAAACAAACAACAAATAACACCCTACACATACAAACATCAATCCAGGGAGATTTTGTAAGCTAGGATCAAATATAGAAAAGAGCCAGAGTACCACCAGAGAGAATGGAGATTCTCAGAATGTAATTAGACAACTGTACTAAGAACTAAGATAAAGACAAAAGCCTAATATTAATACCAAGGCAGTGCATCATCTGGAGAATAGAGCAAGGAGTCTGAGCAGACCGATAGTGTTGCTTATAAGTATGTTAAGATAAAATACACTTAAAATGGCTGGAAGAAAGGGGAACAGAAGAGCGTAATGTGGTTGGAAATATGCAAATAAAAAGAAAGGAATAGAAATGTATAAAAGATAGGGATGAAAGGAAAATATGAGAGATATATTGTCCATACTACCAAAAACTTAGCTAGATATAGAAGTATATAAAAAGGCAAAAAAAAATAAATAAAAATAGAATAAAAATAGCATTAAAAATTAGGTTATAAAACTTGTAGATTCCTTAGGACTAAGATCGTAATTAATAAAGAAAAAAAGAAAAAGAAAAAGAAAAAAAAAATCCAGAACTGATCCCAGAATGGACCAGTTCAATAGGTATTGATACTACTGTTTCTGTTTCCTTAGCGTCTCAGCTGTAAGTGTCCTTCTCCTTGCCTTGGGTTTTTTTTTGCATTATTCTGTGACCAGCAGAGGTTCCTTTATTGTTCGTCTGTAAGCTTAGGTGTGTGGGGAGGGAGAGGGTACAATAGTGGCTCCTTCTCCTGGGAGTGAGTGAGCAGTGGCTCACTGTTGTTTCAGTCGGGCTTGGAGGTGCCTGTTGCAGAGGGACGCTGGTGGCTCAGGCGTAAACAGAAAGTCTTAGAGTTGGGCCTCTCTCAGGGTTTTTTTCTTTTTGATGCTGTTGTTGTTTTTTTTTTTTTTCTCTCGGCAGCCTCCCTGCTGCTGGTGTTGCAAGGAGTTTCAATCTAACCGCTCCCGAGTGCCTGAGGGTGCTTGTTATCCCTGAGCGCCTTAGGTGGCCCATGGGGTGTCTCTCCACTGCCTGTTGCAGAGGTGCCAAAAGAGAGAGAGAGGCTACTCGTGCAGCTCCTCCCCCCAGCCCATGTGCCTGCAGCCTCCAGCTGCCATCATGGTCGGGGGGCTCTCAGGGACGGGCACTCCTCTCTGCGGACCTCCTCCCTCCTGTCCGCTCGGTCCGTCACCCTACCAGCAACAATGTTTCTCACCCTGAACCAGCTCTCCGGTTCCCACGCTTCCGCTCCCGGACCCTCCGTTCAGCCGCGGATCGATGTCTCGGTCCAGTAATGCTGAGCTGCACTGCGGACCCTCCGTATGTTTCTCACTCCCTCCCATCTGCCACAGCTCCGCTGCTTCACCCTCTTTGAGCCCTCATAGATGCCTCCCTACCGGCTATGTCGGGCTCCCCGCAGGCCTTTCTGGTGTCCGAGGCCGTCTGCTGGTGTTCGCTGGTTCTCTGTGGGAATTACTGCATCCTTTGGTGCATTCCCAATGCATCTGTGGAGAGGGATGCACTCCACGTCTCTCTACTTCGCCGCCATCTTTTCTCCCCACATAATTTCATTTTAGATGTCTATTCTAAACTCCACAAGACATTATTATTATTTTGTACAGTCAATATTCATTCATATTTATTCACACAGACATTCTTTCCTTCAATATTGATTACTTCTTGAGTCTTCAGACTTCATTTTGGAATAATTCTCCTTCAGCCTGAAAAAATACTCTTAGTAATTCATTCAGGTTAGTCAACTGTTTGTAGCAAATTTTCTGTTTTGTTTTTCTGAAAATGCCTTAAGTGTTCCTTTATTTTCAAAAAGATATTTTCATTGAAGGTAGAATCTTAGGTAGACATATATTTTTTTTTTCACCACTTGGAAAATATCATTCTATAGTCTTTTGTTTTCATTGTTTCTATTAAGAGGTCAGTTATCTGTTTTATTACTGTTGCTGCTTTGATGATAATGTGCCTTTTTATTCTCTAACTTCAATATCTTTCTTTGACATTGGTATTCAGCAGTCTTACTATAGTGTACCCAAGTGTAATTTGCTTTGTATTTATTCTTTATGAGATTCATAGAGAGAGATTCTTAAGTCAATAGCTTGTTGAATAATTATCAGTCATTATGTCTTCAAATTATTGTTCCAGCCCCATTATCTATTATTTCTCTTTCATAGATTCCAGTCATCCTTTTTTTTAGATCTTATTGTGCCCTCTTCTAAAATTCCTTTCATTTTGCTGTTTTATATGTTGCTTTTCAAATTTTCTTCTTACCTAGGTTTCAGTTGACCATTTTTTTCTGTTGTGTTGAATATGTTTTTCTCTGCTGTGATGAATATGTTATTCATCATTAATATAAATATTAATTTTATATATTGTTTCAGTATGGTAATTACCTTTCAGTTGTTTTTCTTTGCTGAGTCTCACTCTTGTCTTTTAATTCTCTGAAAATATATAGTCTTTAAAAGTCCTTTTATGAAAACTTAATTACCTATATCCACTGGTGGTGTGCCCACCTTGTGTCTTGGTTGTTTATTGGTTTTTTGTTTTTTACGTGTCTTAAGTTGAATGTTTTTGCATGTGCATGACTGGTTATTTTTAATTAAATATTAGAAATTATTATACATGAAAAATGTACACAGATATTTAAGACTGTGTGGATGTCATCTTCCTCCAGAAATGTTATCATTTTAGTTTAGTTTTTACAAATAGTTAGTGACATGAGCAATCTCAGACTACTTTAATCCAGTCAAAGAGTAAGATGAAAAAATTTTAACCCACCTTCAATTATTGTACAGACTGGTCTTTATAGTTCATCCTTATTCCTAGGACTGTTACTTCCTAAAAATGTAAGGTGCACCCTAAGGCCTCTCCTCATTAGTGAGCCATGAACTTCAATTTTTAATGAATCTACCAAAAGCAACACTCAGCTTCTCAGCCTCTTTGCTGCCAGGTTCCTTCCTCCCCTTGGCTCTGCAATTTCTCATCATCTTTGTAGCTCTGTGACATCTGCAACAATCTTTTTGATATGTTGTTCATGTTTTCTAGTTGTTCTTCATGGTTGGCTTAATCTGAAACATAAGTTCCATTGATACAGGTGGAACACTTGTCCTAATTATTTTTCAATCTAGAATATTTACATCATTTTTCATTATATTGACTTACTAAAGAGACTAGGACAGTTGTCCTATAGGATCCTTGACTTCAGATTTGTGATTGTTTCCTTCTGATGGCATCTATTTATGTAATCTACCCAATATATTTCATATAAAGTTACACTTAAAGGACTTATTAGGATCATGTTAAATATTTTGGCAAGAAAACTTTATAAGTGATACTATATTCCTCACAATTCTTTATACTGAAAGAGAAAGAATTTTGGTCACAGGGTTAAGGCAGTGATAGCTTGATAGTTTCATTGTAAAGTTGCACATAATCCCCCTTCTACCAGCATGTAATCTGTCAATTGATACCCTGATATAGTTATATATAGTGGTAAGTTTCCCATCAACCTTTTGTTGACTGTTTTGGCATAAGTTGACAGTCTCTACCTGAAACCATTTTTTCCCTAAGATTACATTATGGAGAATTCCTGATACTATGATTTCCCCTATATTTATCTTCTGAAAAGAAGAATGTTTCCTCATCAATTGAGGCTATTTTATTCTGAAATACACTTCTTAGTGAAATATCAGTAAAAATGCTTAACCCTTTATGTTTATTTTCAATTTTCTTTTAAAAAAGCTGAAGATTAGGCAGTTCCAATAATGATAAATCAGGTTTTATTTCATGTATTGATTATCATTGTGGACTCACAGATTTCTATATATTCAGAATGTTTCAATTCCAATATTTCAGTCTCTGCCCCATGAAGTTATATTTCTAAGGGGAAGACAAAGACTAATACATCAACAATAAACAAAAAGATAAACTTAGATATAATAATTACTAATGTAACAAAATAAGTACTATTTTGAATTGTGTATAATATTGGTAGGTTAATTGTAGCAAATAGACACCAAAAAGCATAATGAAGACCCCAGCAAGTACAATTTCTCAGACACAAATGTGTTTATCACTCACATAATAGAACTGTGCAAGTAAATATTTAGGTAGGGTGTACTTCTCCATGTAATTCAGAGATCAGGTTTGACTGAGGCCCCTCTCACCTTCAATGTATTCTGTAAATTCACCACAGGGCTATTGCATTCCAGCTGGCCAGAAAGTGAAAAGACTGAAGAATCTCACATGGTAATATTTAATGGGAAATGGTGCTTATCACTTCTACTCAGGATCCATTGACCTGAAATCACGACCTTACCAAATCAAGAAAGTCTTGGGTCCAGCAAGAAGAGGAGAACACGAGTTTTGGGGAGTTACTATCACAGGTTCAGAGGAGGAGGTGACATAGGAAATGACAAGCATGTAAAGAAATGAGACATGGGAAACTCTGAGGGGAGACTTACCATCAAAGAGAATAGCACTGATCTGAAAGAATCAACAAGCTTGGCCTGTTCCAGGAATAGTAAGAAGGCAAGGGATGACTGAAGCATAGTGAGCAAGGAGGATAGAGATTAGATAAAAGGTCAGAGGGATAGGCAAATGGATCCTATTTGTCTTTTTATATCTTAAACATCATGTTAAGGATGTTACAATCTTTACTAAGTATAAAAGAATTCAATGCAAATTTTTGTAATCTATGCTTTGGAAAGAAGATCTCTTGCTGCTGTAGTAAGAATAAAATGTAGCAATGTAAGAGTGAAATCAGGGAGACCAGGTAGAAGACTTTTTAGCATCCTTGGTAATAACTGATAGATACTTACTCTAAGATGGTTGTTGGAAGTTAATGACAAGGAGACATACTTGGCATCCTTTGGTTCCACTCTTTCTCTCATACTTCCTTTCCTGTGTGTCAGGAAATCCTCCTGATCCTACTTTAAAATATTTCTGGAATCTTACCACTTTTCACCACTTTGAACACTAATAGCCTGGTCCAAGTTTTCTGTCTCCTCTGGGGCTCACGATGACCTCCTCCCAGCTCTCTTGCATCTCCCTTGTCTCACTAGAACTGATTCTCAAACAGCAACCAAAACATGTCTTTTAAAATCTAAGTTAGAGTACATCATCCCATGCTTAAAATTCTCTAATGGTTTCCCATCTCTTTCAGATCAAAAGCCAAAGTCAGGACAATGACCTTACAAGGCTGTCTGTGAGCTCTCATTCCTTTCACTTCATGATTTTTCCCTTTTCAACTCTGGTCCCTGACCCATTCCATCTGGCTGCATTGCTATTCCTGTGATATGTCAGTCATACTTCCAACTTAGAGTTTTTACTGTTTTCTCTGCCTGCTCTGTTTTTGTCAATTCTACTTCCCTGCCTTTTTCCTGTCTTTTCTACAGTCTCACATTTTCTCTGTGAGTAGTGTGAGTCAAGCTATTGAATGCAGTACACATACCGCATCACCTCACGTCCTCATTCATCCCGCTTGCTATACTTTTTCATTGTATAATTTACTTTCTGACATTCTCTGTTCTTATTTAAGATGTTTATGGCTTATTATTTATTTCTTCTGCACCCCCACCCAGATTTAAGCTCCGTGAACACAGGTATCTTTGTCTGTTTAATTCACTGATGTCTTCAAATGTCTAGAATTGAGCCCAGCACATAGAAAGCCCTGAATTAATGAAACTTACTGATTTAATGAATGAAGAAAAGAATGAATGAAGGCCAGAAGCTAGCATACGGTGTAAAGGGACCTAATTTCTTCTTTGATAATGTGGCATTTTATCACAGATATGAAGCCAGTGAGGAGTAGATGAGGAGGCTCCAGAAGGGTTTTTCAGACCTTATTGGGCAAGGTGCTTAGCTGTTACGTTCAATCAAAGAAGTCAGGGGCCAGGTTTATTTGGAATTTGTATAGTGGTGGATAAAGAAGGCAGTCTGGCCAATAAGATTAACTCGGGAGTAATAAAGAAATCCACACTGAAGTGTCAACCTAAATAATCCATGTTCAGTTTGGTTTTGGTTTTGCAAGCTGCTCAGTTTAACCTGGTCTGACTGCAAGCTCTCAATTTTCACAAGTCACAGAAAATAACAGAAAGTTAAATTTATATAGAGAGACTACAAGTTTCATTTCTAAAAGTCCTAAGCATGTAAAATTAATCTCTGGGTATATTTTGGAAGTTGTCGTAAGAGGAGTATATTCTGCATTCAAGGTGAGAATTACTCCTAATTAAATAGAAAGCAACAATAATCAGGCCCGTTGTTCATATTTAGCTCTGCCAACTAGTATTATCAATCTATGGAAGGTAAAAGGAGTGAACAAAATTTTTCTCAGAATGACTGAACCAGAAAGGAACTGAAAACAAAGAGAAAGGGCTCAGATTAAGTGTCACTGCGTGAATCCGACTCATTCTGTGGCTGTGGGCTTTTTAGAATCAAGCCTCTTTCTGCTATTTTGTTCATTTTGTGGGCATCTTTCCTACTCTACTGCTGTCCTCTTTTTTTTTTTTTCTTTTCATTTTCCTCTTTTTCATCAATAGTCCAATCCGAGTGCAAAAGTACCACGAATGCAAGATCCTTGCGCTGAGTACAATGGGCTATACATCCTTGGAGAATTCACTCTGGAACTTTTTCTGCTCTAAAAGGCCTTAAGTTTGGCACCTTTATTTTATACCTGCAGGACATTTCAGTCAACAAAAAAAGAAAGTCTTTTTTTCATACCTACCATTGTAATCAAACACAATGGAAAGAATGACAATGGCCACCATGACCAAAATTCACTCATATTTTATTTGAGATTTGGAAGAGTATAAGTGACTGAAAAGTTATATCTATAACACAACTTATCTTCAACTACCCATTCTTTAATATTTATAATTGTCCAATTGGTAAAGTCAACTTGCAATAGGAGACATATACATATATATGTAAACATATACAATTATATTCTTAGTACACAAAATGCACCATAAATCTATGCCTATGCTCAAATTTCAGTAAAAATATTCTTAATATATGTAATCCATGCCAAGTTTAATTCTCTGTTGAGAGTAAATTTTTTCCAGTAGAAAAAATAATTTTTGTATAACAATTTTCACCACCTGTGAAATATTGACTAATCACTTACAATATTTTTTGCACATGAAGAATAATCCAGAAATGATAAATACAATGGTTACCATTTCAATTAAAAAAAATTTACTGATACTTTCTATTATTTTTTTAATAGTGTAATGTAACTCTCTACCTAAGGGAGGAGGATGAAGATAAGAAGTTCAGAGCAGTCAACTCTTAGAAACGCTTTAATCGAGTCATATCTAAGCTGTGATTAGATTATTAGGAAGATGAAGGTTTTATACAATGATTTTAAATATACCTTTTTATCAAGGCAAAGCCAGTAAAAATGAACAGGACCCAAAAAAAAGAAAAGAAAAGAAAAAAAGGAATCCAAGATACTATATAGAAGACAGTTCTTTTCCTCTCCATTTCTCACAGATGACCTCTGAAACTTGGGCACTCTTTCTACTCAAAATGAATGGTACTCTATCTGCACATGTAAGTGATGGATAGAAGCAAACCCTCCCCAGTTCCCACCTGCTCTCCCAACATTTGATAGCACATGGAGATGCTCACCCACATCCCGCCCCTGTGCTGCATATGATACAAAATTTCGTGTCTGGGGAAGATTTACTTTAATCACTTCTCTGAATATTCTACACTGTCTTGAAAACCCTAGATGACTTTCAATTGTGTATTTTTTTTTCTAGATATTTTTCTCACTTTTATTTCTATGAGATTACAATAACCTAGCAATTTTAAAGTCTGAGAGTATATGAATAAAAAGATTATACACCCCACAATCTGGTTAATACAGCACATTTTGGAGACTGAATGACTTTTTCAAGGCCATGTGTACTACAAAACTATGATTAAAATGAGAGAAGCCCCTTCACATGTGACATTTATAAAATGCACTTTCTCAATCAGGTACTTTTTGTTTTTCCACAGACTCGTTATGGAAAAAAAAACAACAACAAAAAAAAGAAATAAAGAGATTGCAGCCCAACCATTAGATATAGATTGTTCCCAGTGACTTTTTAGCAGAGAACAAAGTATTGTTATTGCTAGGTTTGATTTTTTTATAAATTCTATTTCTGAAAAGATACATTCTAGAGGTTGAGAAAATAGATATGCCAAGACCATATATGACAAGAGAACACTAACCCACAACCTTGTCAGCAAACAGCTAGAGAAGCCAAACACAGTTTCTGTAGCAATTGGTCCAGAATGGTGAGGACTTGATTGATGACAGCATCTTCCCTGTTTTTTTGCCTAGCTCCCAACTCATGACCAAGCAGAGAAAGCCAAATACGCTAAATCTTTTCTCTCCTCTGCCGTTCTTTGCACCTCTGCCAAATTCAAGTGATGGGGCTGACTCCTTTGCAATAGCGAGCTTTGAATAACTAGCCTCTGCTTGTTCTCATTTCGGTGGTCTTCATTTATTCCCACAAGGTAAAATCTTTAAGAGATGCCTGAACTTGAGAGGCTAGGATCAAATTTGAAAGAATAATTTTACTGAGAGAAACTTGCCCTATTTCCAAGTTCTGATATAATCTAAACTTCAAAGGCAAAATTTTCCTAGCTATAATTTGAGTAAATCTCCTAACTAAGCGTTCTGTATACATGCATGGTGTATATAAATGTACCTTGGGATGATGAGAGACTGAGGTCAAGCCAATAATGAGAGAAAAATAAGATAAAAAAAAAAAGCTCTAGAGAGTCAAGTGGGCTTTTTAAAAGTACCCCAATTACAGCTAATACAACCGGAATTGAAATGAACCAAGAATATCTTTAAGCGTGGAACAAAGGCCAATAAGAAACAGATCTCAGCCGCTGAAGAAAGAAAGGTATCCATCTCTAATGTGGCAGAAGTTGGTGAAATATTCAACTCCTGGAGCAATACAAAGCAAAGAAGAAATCATTTTTAGATAAGAGGACAAAACTAATGGATCTTCTCAGAAAGCCTAAGAGCTATGTTACCACAATAGTGCAAAGATAATGGTTTCTGCGTCTACAATTCCTTTCAATGATTGTTTTGCCAATATACAGTGTAAAGCAAACAAAGACTAATAATTGCTTGTCAGTATCAACAAAACATGACTGGCATCATGGCTGGGAAGAGCTGGGGGAAGGTAGATGCCACTTCACAGCTATAGTGGAGACTAACAGGCTATGCTATATTCACACCAAAGGAATGAGAAAGGAAGGCACATTTGAAGGTCAAATTAAATGAGCTGTTTACATCTTTCCAGTTAACAAAACACACCTCAAAGGCCAAAGGATTTGAGTCATTGAGGAAATTTAAAAAGGTGCAAAATGATGCAAGAAATCACATTAAGGTTTAGAATTCTGGGTGCCAGGTCCAATTATAGGTGAGTGAGAGAAAGCTTGACTGTAGAATTTTATGAAGCAAAATTGTAAGCCATAAAGTATTTTACTATAGGAGAAAAAGCCCTCCATGACCCTGAAATCCCATTCCTTAATGGTATACATATAGAATACAAAACACCCAAACAGATTTGAGTAACTAAAAGGGATTTCTGAAATTCTGCAGTAAGAGGAAAATACAGTACATAAAAATTAACACGTTCCCTTGCAAATAAAGTAGCTTTAAGGAAGCAATTATTTTTTATAGAAATCATATACATGAGTCTACATTATTTTATTTTTAATTTTTTAAAAATTTTGGCTGCGCCACACAGAGTGCAAAATTTGTTTCCTGACCAAGGATTGAACCTGTGCCCTCTTCAGCAGAAGCACGGAGGTCTTAACAACTAGACCAAAGAAGCAATTATTTAAAAACCTACTACCTTTAAACATGTTTTGAATTCTTGCTACATATATCTAGAGATACAAAGACAGCCAAGATTGAAGGAACTTACAGTGCACAGAGAGTAAAATTAGACCATCACAAGTGTTAAATGTGTAGGTATATGCATTTAGTACATCTGTACTTAGTAACAGGAATAGCATTTTGCCCCACAAGACCTCACAACACAAATGAAGAGCTGTAACAAGATGGATGAAGAGGGATAGAATATATATTAAAAGTGTAGCTTGATGTCCACATGCTTAAATGACTTCCTTAAGAAGTTTAAAACAAATTTATTTTAGTATCTTCCCCTGAGAAATAATGTAAGAATTCCAGTAGTACCTTGAGTTGAAAAGTTTACATATTTCTCAGCACATATTTATCTAGGCATGTGCTTGTATTAATAAAAATACACAAACATCTCAAATATGAAAAATAATGAATAACATTTAATTAAGTCATGGTCAGGTTTGTCACATACTAGCTTTGCCATTATCTACCTGCATTTCAACAGTAAAGCTCCTTTGACAGGTATTTTTCTCCTGGCTCAGCCCAGTTGCAACTCACTCAAGGATAATGAAGCAATGAAAATGTTAGCCAACCTCATTTGTCAGTAAGCAGATTTGATGGTCTATAAATTCATGTTCTGTGTGTATGGCTTCAGCACTCCTCCTGTTCAGCAACCTGAATTCCAGGATTTTGGGAGTCAACCCCTGTAGGTTTTCCTGCCTGCAGAAAATTGAGATTTGATACTCCAGAAAATGGTCCTCCAATGTCAACTGAACATTCCTCTTTGCGAAAGTTTGAAATATAAACTTTGATTTTATTTGATGGCTTCCTAACACAGTGTCAGAGAGGAAGTCCAAAATGTGACATAATTCACCTCATGCCAAGTCTTCCATCAGAGATGAAACGCGGATTCAATCCTCCTGTAGATCAGCCAGCTTCTCTATTAAACAAGCAAAAAACACACAAATGAAGCTTCTAATGCTCTCCTTCCCTTTTGCTTAAATTACTTCTCTGTTTTCTTCTTTTCTTTATCATAAATTTTATTCAAAGACTTGTATCTATTTGGTATACAGTCTCAGATTACATTTACACTAAAGAATCAAAACCAATATTCCACTCTGTCCTTCAACAGAAAACGTCCTTCTTAGGTATGAAATAAATGACCCCCTCATTTTTCTTCCATAACCTTCTGTAGACCCCTTTCTGTAAGCTCCCTCCTGCTGAAGTCCTCATTATATCTTACTGGAGCTTTTACAACTACCTTCCAAACTGGCCTTCTTGCTATTGTCTCTTATACTCAGGTCCACCCCCAACACTGCTACCTGTTATTTTCCTAAAACTAACATCTGATCATGTTATTTTCTGCTCAAAAAACTTATTGTTGGCTCTTTATTACCTACAGATTAAAGTCACAATTCCTTAACTTTACAAAGAATATCCCCAAGATATCATTTTAGTCATTTTCCTTCCTTCCTGACACACAGACACCAAACTCCAGCCAATATTAATTCTTTACTGTGCCTGTCATTAGACGACTTGGAGACAGGAAATACATGTATCCTCTGCTTAAAATACCCCTCATTTCTCTTTCATGTGGTAAGTCCATATTTACTTTTAGGATGAAGCTCAGATTTCACCTTTTCGGAGACCTGGATCTCTTAGAAAGAATAATTTTTGCCTTTCTCTAATTTCTGAAAGAACTCTGTCCATATAACTACTATAATATCTATTTCCTGTAACTTTAATTTATATGTATATGTTCCTATTTATTTTATTGACTAGGAAGGAAAGGCTTCAACGTTTTTGCCTTTTTAAGACCTTGTTTTAGAACATCCAACATGCAAGAGTTGTCAATAAGTATTTGTTAACTTGTTGAAATGAATGAGTACATGAATGAATGAACATTAATCTATGACCACACACTGTGCACTAATCTTTACAGTCTTTTAATAATTATAGAAAACACTGTAGTTAATGTAGATGACATCTGAATATGTGTGAAGAACACACATATGGCATATATAGGAAATCCTACAATAAGAGAAGAGTAACTTTAATCTCCTCCCATGTCCCTTGAAGGATGTCATGCTTGTGGACAGCTATCCTCCATACTGTATTGTCAATTTTCAGAATGGCAAATCCAAAGGCTTTTCTACTTTTTTACTTTCTCCATTAAGACACATGGATAGAAAGTGGTTGCCTGACTTCAAAAACTGGAGACATTCTTAACTGGAATATATATACATACATACATACATACATACATATATATATATATACACATACATATATATATACATACATACATATATATATATATACACATACATATATATATATATAAAATGAATATATTCTAGAAAGTATCTTAACTTTAAAACGCTGAGTTATTTTAGGAGATTATTAGTAGAAGATGAAAGTCCTATCTATAGGTTTGACTTGTTTTTAGTTAAGAGCTGATTATTCTCATATCATATGAGATTTTATATTACTTAGTTTCTTGGCTCTCATACTTCATTTATTACTGCTTCAATTTAGTTATAATTTTTGAAGTTAGTAAAATAATTAAAATAGAAGAAATATTCATAACTTTTAGTATAAGCAGTAAATCATTTGAGTCAGTGATGTCCCAGAAATTTACTAAAGAATAGCAATTCCTCTTAACAACAACAAAAATGGTAATTTTTGAATTATACATTTATTCACATGCTCTTTTTTATATCCATGACAAAACAGAATACATAGGAAATATGTATGTCATATGTGACCTCACTATGAATGTCATATCAAAGGAAGACTTAGAGAAAAATGGTAATCACCACTTATTTACCAGGAATATGTTGGAGGAAAAGGGAGGAAAAAGAAAATGTACTAATATCCATGATTTTAAAATCAAACTGAAAGTTTTGCCCCAGAATCCTAGTAGGTCCCGCTGGGGAGAATGCTTGTCTGTTTTTCTACGCTTGGGATGCTGAATCTGATAAAGATTGTTTGCTGAGCCTAACAAAACTTGGCTTCAATTTTATTTTCTGGAAGTTTAAATTTGTCATTTCTACTTTCATTACCTTTTATTTTTACTTCTATTCCACACTCTTGTTTCTTTTATTTCAACATCGTGATGTTCAAGATAGCAAGATTAAAGTTCTTTGTAGGTCCTTAGAATCATTTAAAGAAAATACTCATTTAGTTTCCTACACATACTTGTTTTTTGATGATGAGTTAATCTAATGGTAAGAATTACAAAGAGGGGAGGCATTATTTAAAAACATAAATCTAAGAATTCAAAATTGTCTTTTCTTTATAATACCGCAATATAGTTTGTACCTCTTCATTAATATTGTACCACTATCATTGTGGTATTATCTCCCAAGGGGCTTGAGAAAGTGACTACATGAACAATTTAAAGATGACAAATTTGCATTAGTCAGCACTCTGAGTATGGAAGGCACTATGCAGGAGAGATGAGCTAATGACAAATGCCTCTATAATAAAGCAAATTAACATTCATATCCATGTTCACATGTATTCTTACAACCTTGGGATTAAACCTCACCAACAGAGGCAAATAAACTAACAAAAAATCAAAGCATTTCCTCTGTGAAATGAAGAATTTCTACCTACTCCCCAAATTTTTCAAATAAATGTAACTTTAAAAAATTTGAGGAAGGGAAAAAACAGATGAGCTTGTAAGAATGGAGTGTGTAATACCAGGATTACACCATAAGGTTAGCCATGAAGAAGAGGGTCTTCAAAACTTTTGTACAAGACTCAGTATTGAGAAACCTACTAACTTTTACTGAGAGGCATAAAAAAATACTTGAATAAATACAGGTAAATTATATGGAGGTGATCAATGCTGCAAAAATATCAATTCTTCCAAAATTACTATATCGATACAATTCCATTTGTAATGAGAATGTACAAAAGAAGCATTTGAATTAAAAAGCGAGATTACAAAACCAAATGTACAGTTTGACTCCTCCTCTGGAAGATGTATATCATAGCATACATAGAAACAAATACAGCAAAAGAGTAATGGTGATTCTCTCCCAACAGGAAGATCATAGTTGGTTTGTTATTTGTATCATGTAACATATTTAAGTGAAACTTAAATACTTCATAGAGTTCTTAGAAAGTTCATTGTTATTGTGAAGCTCAAATGGAATGTAACTGGAAGTGGTTTATAAACTTTGAAATATTATATAAATATGAAAATTTTAAATTAGATTATATAATAAACTAACCATTTGGCCTTTCAATATTACTGATTTTAAATGTCTTAATAACCCTATATGTCTTTTCTCTCAACTTTTTTCCCCCTAATATTTTCTAGAGTACTTACAAAAGTTTCTGCTTCTTAATATCTTATGTCTTTCTTAGTAGATGGTTTCCCTTCTGCTTTATCTAGAAAAAGAAGCCCTTAGGTACCCCTCCACACTACACAACGTATCCTATGGGCCTACGTTCATAGGCACCCACTTATCATTCCATCTTTCCTCTTTGTGTATAAGGGAAAGCTACCTTCATAATTCCCAAGGCTACCCCTCCTCCCCTTTTTTAGTGAATCCTATTCTCTCCTATCTTCTCAGGAAGCTTTAACTATTGGATATTCTTTCCCTCACTTTTCTCTCAAAAAAGGCATTTCTCTTTAGCTTTAAAAATACTCAAATCTTCCCATTTAAAAAAATCTTTATTCTCACTTTCCTCTACTTTCTCTTTCCATTCATAAATTCTTGAAAGTCTTTTTGAAAAATCTCTGTTTCTTTAACTCGCATTATTTGTCCCACTCAAACTTAGCTTTTTTCTCCCACCCATCATGGCTCTTGTTAAGAACATCAATGACCTCCAGGTCTCTAAAATCACTTACTTTTTTCCCCACATATTACATAAAACACTTTTGTTAGCATACACCTTCCTGAACTTCTGTAACTACCACATTTGGCTTCTTCGACCATCTTTCTGCCAGATACTTTCAAATCCGTATCTTCAAATTTCTCATTTGAATATAGAGCCGTATGTTACTTGCTCTTGTGGCAGTCCAAAAGCTGCCACAAACTCTATATGTCCAAATTAGTGACCCCTCACCCTATTCCATCACCACATTTTTAAACATTTCTATTTATTTATGCATATATATACATATATATATACACATTTTATAGCATAGTGTTTAAGAACATAGGCTCTTAGTCAAATATCATGTACTACTTCTAACACTTAAAAGATGAAAATCTTGAGTAATTTACTTAATCCTGTCATTTGAAAAACATTCAGATTCATTTTGAGAATAGAGTTGAGAACGTAACCTGGCATAGTAAATACTTAATCAATATTAGCTATCATTATTATTTCCTATCTCACCTTTCTCCCACTTCATAGCTAGTTTTCTCTGAGAGATAAATCTCAGAATCGTGCTTGAATTGTAGCAGTCCCACACCTCCATACCAATTCTATCACCAAACCTCAGTATTTAAGTTCCTAAAGAGTTCTCAGAAGTGTCCACCTCACCCTGTTTTCATCAGTCCTACTGTAGTGCAAACAACTTTTATAAGTTACTTTATTCTCCCTTACTATTGCCAAACCAGAGTTCTCATTTTTCCTTATTACAATCTTTTTGGAGGAAATAAAACCTCAGAATTCACTTTCAAAACTGTATTTCAATGGTTCTATTTATTTGCAATATTTCACTTACCTATAAGGGATACCAGCAAAGAAAAACAAGAGTTTTATGGTCAAGCAATTTTGGAAAACATTGTATACTATTCCTTTTCTTACAGATTTATCATCAATTTGTTCTAGAAAAGATGCTACCAATCTTTGTGTAACCTAGCATTTCCCCATGTATTTGGGCATCATACTCCATTGTAAAGTAATACTATTAGCACATTTTGGGAAATGACATTCCACATAATGAATATCTATAAATATTTTAGTAGTGAAGGGACAGGAATAGTTATGCCTTAGAAATACAACTGGCAGTGACATGAAGAATGGATGTGATGCTGTATGAAAAAACTATGTATCTTGTTAAGAGCAGTATTCTACAATTTTCCTTCTAACATTCATGTAAACTACTGATTCATCCTTTTCACATGCTAACCTAAAACGTTCTCTCCATCACTATTTTCTAGATTCTCCTGCACTCTCCAGATACTTCCAGCCCCACTGCTCTCACTTCCTAACAGCTCCCATTATCTTAAAAAAATAATTAAAACAATATCCTGAATTCAACCTCTATCCATATAGCACATCTGAACTAGACTAAAATTTATTAAAGCAGCTTTTGAATAGATAATTTCCCTACAAATATCACAAATGGCTTTTCAAATTTGGCCTGTGGGAGGAAAGCAGGTGTGGGCTTTAGGTGAGGGGTAAAGTCACATTTGGAAGAGGCAAATGTAACAGGGAATCCAGAAAACACTTAAACCAAATTCAGTGAAGGTTAGGGAGTGTCAAAAAGGGGAGTTGTAAATATTGGCAGCCCAGAGGAAATTCTATTGTGTCTGTCTCCAATAACATTTGCCCATCTTCAATACTATCACCACTCCAAATGATAGTTCATCCATCCTAAAGATGTTATAACGGTACCAAGGGCAGCTTCTGAGGCTCGGAAACAGATGGGCTTTATCGACTGTAAGATCAAGTAAAAACCCCTTTGCTCAACAATCAAAATCTACCACAATCTAGCCACAATCTAACTTTTCAGTTTCTATTTCTGCGATGACATAGCACAGAATCTTTTCTCAGTCAGTTGTATATGTCTGCAGAATAGACCAGATAGGAAATGCTAGAACACATCAATATCCAGTACTCCTTTCCTTCTTGGTCTCTTGGAGGATTAAACTTCCCAGTGCTCTTGCAAATAGGCAGGTCATTGCAACAAGTTGTGGCCAATGGGCTGTCAGTGGAAGTGATGTATATTTCTGCTAGGTCAAGCAGTTGATTGCCAGGACAATACCTTCCAGTTCTCTCTCTCTCTCTCTCTCTGTCTCTCTCTCTCTCTTTTTTTTCCTACAGAGACTGAGAAAGACACCTATTTTTTATAACTCAGTTTCAAGATGGATATCAGCCTGTACCATGAGCATTTTTGTGGAGCAGAGTCTCCCAGCTGATCCTTGTGGGATGTTTAGGACTGGGAAGAAATGTATTTGTAGTGTTTAGACACTGAAATATGGGGTTAGTTTGTTACCTCAGCAGAACCTAGCCTATCCTAACTAATAAAAGAATTTTATTAATATCACCTCTGAATTTTTACAGGAAATGTGTCTGTAAATTATTTCATCCTTTCCCTAGTAAAAGAGGGTTATATTATGTGAGGTGAGGGGAAATAAGATATCCTAACTCAGACGAGAAAATTTAACAAGTCACATTAAAAGAATCCTAAGATTATCCTGGGAAGTACCTTCTAGGAAAGATAAGTTATCAGTACAGAAGCATGTGAGTTCTTTTTTCTCTTCTTTCTTTTTTTTTTTTTTTGTTATGATACAACATGGCTACTGAGAGGACATCAATCTTAAAAATATCAATCTTCTAAGCAATCAATTCTGCACATTTTATGAGTTATTTCAGTTAAAGAAAATGAGTTAGTTCTCAGAATAAAAATTCCTAAAAGAAAGAATGTTCACAGGAGACACATCAGAAAAATATCAAAAAGCCAGACAAATTAAGAAAGAAGAATCCTCTCTGTGCTTATAGGAATAAACCTTGCACATTCTTTTTTGAGCTTTAGGACAGTTTAAAGTCAGTATGCTATTGTTATCAAGTACAGAAGCCTTGATTGCTTTCCTCTGGTAATTTTGGTGGTGTGTTGTTTGACATGAAAGGGATTTTTTCCCTCTTATTTGTATTTATCTTCTTAGGGATTCTCTTTGTATTTAGTTATTTGAAGTATTTGGGGGCAGAGAGAATTGAAAAGGATTACTGCTCACCATTTCTTTTCTCTGTACCACTTCTTGGAGTTCTTCTCTAGTAGTAAAATAGCTTTGTGCCCTTCAAGTATGGAATGGTTCTCAACTTGCCTTTAAATTTTTTTTTCCTTTGTTTTATTAGAAACACTGTTTCCCAATTGTACTGTTGCCATAACATTACATTCCGTTCTTTGAGCTCCCATGAAAACCAGCTGGGCCATGCCCTTGATGAGATTTTACTTCTATTACTCTAGGTTCTTTGGATGGTCTAATCATTAAATTGACACCACAAATTAATAAGAGAAAAACATATTTAATTTTGTGCATATGGGAGCCTCATGAAATATGAGACCCAAAAGCAGTTAGGCAATTGAGGCTTATATGCCATCCTGAGCTGAGGAGTTGGAAAGGGGCCTGGGACTTCAGAGGGGAGAAGGACCATTAACAGAGAGATAAGAAGAGCAAATGTTTGGTAGTAAGACATTTGTCCTGCCAGGCAGGTAAGTCTTTCAGATGAAAATTATCCCTAGTCATAGCTCTATTTCTGAACCAGACCCTTATCTAAGTTCTTTTAGGAAGTTAAGAAAGAGGTACAGGTTTTTCTCAAGTCAGCTGGGTCTCGATTACCCTCAACTCAAAATAATACACCTGCCAAAGTGATACATTTTGGGGTGGCATATTTGCTCCCCTTCAAAAGAGAGACCACCGCATGCTTCCGTGCCATCTCTTTTAAAAAAAGATATTGGAAATAGAGAAAGTAGATCAGTAGCAACAACATATAGGTAGAAGAGGTAGGAAAACCTTTTCTGTGGCAGCTGCTCCAACTTTCTCCTCCATATGCTGATCCTATTAATTTGCTAAAATTTACAATATCCCTCTCCTCACTCATCCAGGGAAAAACTGGAGTGAATTATTTTAAAGAGTAAATTGTCCTTACATACAAATACTATAACAAAATCAGATCATTTTCTAAATTTCATTTTGCTTTAATAGCTTTAGGTTAAAATGAACATGTAAAATATGGCCTTGGCTTGACCTTTGCTTTCTTGTTTCAGATGGTCATTGTGGAAGGTTTTCAATAAAAGATGATCATATTAACTGAGTCTTCTTCAAAGGTCAGCTTGTCAATTTGAATTGTTTTGTTATTTTAAGACACAGTCATGTTTTCATTTGGGGGACATCCATATGCATGATTAAATACTATTCATTGTTTTAAAATTGCAGTTCCATGGTTTTGTTTAAAATACAAAACATTGGTTAGAAAATTCCAATATGCATTTCCTGCATTCCCTGCTGTTATAGGAAGGAGCCTAGGTAATGCGGAAATAGTGGCTTCCTTGGAAACCAGAGGGAAGTGCTCAAAGGATGTGTGGGGACAACACAAAAAGAGAATTTGCCTACTTCTCAAATTTTTTCTAGGAATAGTTCTCCTCACATTAACAGTGTTTCTTTATATATACTTACATATAAATAAGTTGAGAGTCACAGGATAAAAAACTGCTGAAACAATGCCCAACCTAAAAATTAACTCCATAGTAAAGGAAATAGGACTATGAATGGTGCTGGAAGAAAAACCAGTTGACCTGAAAATACTTGGTTTATGACTATTGACCAGAAATATTTATTCCATGTCCCCACGAGCATGAAGCTGTGGTAAGTTAAATATTGTGTGGGGGCAGAGGTAGGCTAGAACATATTTAGCATGGTTTTCTGAAGAATTTCCTTGAAAAGTGGAACCTCAGAAATTCTGCTTTTTAACCAAAGGGAAACAAGTAAAATTATACAACTACAGTAATTATACAACTTGAGAATATTAAAATTTTGGTTTTCTATATTTACATTTCATTTAGAAAACACTCCCCAGTGCTGTTGTTCAATGCATAGAATCAGGAGATAGAGATATACCAAGATGGCCCCTGCTCTCAAAGAACTGAAAGTAAACAGCACCAACAGCAACTGCCAGGTCAACAGTAAAGGACTGTTATTTTCAGGTACATGAGCTCATCGTCCACAGGTATTGTATTACTGTGTTGTGAATTCTGGTATGCGTCTTCTTTTAAGAGTGTGATAAACCAATCATTCTAAACCTATCTTACTTGATTTGAAAGAGCCTGACATTGCAAGATGGAAATAAAAAAGAACTGTAATTTTATACTCTTTCAAAGTGCTTTCCTTCCGGGACTGCAAAAGTGGTCAACCTGAGAAGTTAGAATTGATTTCCAAATGACTTCATATCATACACCTCTTGTGTTCACACAGTGTTTTGGGTCATAGGAAGGAAAATAAAATTTGTCAGAAAAATGTCAAAATATCTACCAACATTTAGTTTTAAGGGTGCTTAAATGAATTAAATTCTATTCCATTTTAAGGCAGGTAAAAATGTATGGTGCATGGTCATATCTATAACTTAAAATGAAAGATATTTAAATATTAAGACTAAAAATAAGACAATTTCTTCCATTGGATTCTCAAATTTTATATAAAGCATTATTTTATGACTAGTAAATAGGGCTCACGGAAAATAATTGTACCTTTCTTCCTTAATAATGTATGGTATAAATGCTTGGTTCAAATTTATTTCAAGCGCATTGTATATTCATGTTACGTACTTGTATTGTATCCTATACACATTTATAAAAATTGTTCAGTGTGAGTGAATCTATAGTAAACTGCCATTCTGAAGAATAGCACTGTTAATCAGTTCAGGAAAGGTCATGCTTTGTTTGCTTGTTCTATAAATCATGCACACATTTCTTCTAAGTGGCTTAAAGATGTGCAAGGTCTCAATTCCACCAAGCAAAGTAACTGCATATTTTTAAATGAAATCTTCAACAGCTGTAATTGAAGAAGTGGCATAGTTCACATTCTATATAAATACGGCGAATACTACCTTCAAGGGTAAAAATCAGCCTGTGAAAATGAAATCAAAATGACTGGAAACAGAAGGTACATACTAAGTTAGTCATTGATTGATTTAGCTGGGAGGGTCCCAGTAAAAAGCTGACATTGATTTATCTTTTAATCTAACAGAATAACAACAAATCTTAAAGCAATCAGTTTTAATGGTCTTAATAACTCCAATCAAATTATTCACCTTCCACATTAATATAGGAGGTTGGCTTCATATTTATTCACCAGATTTGTCAAATAAATATCACTGTTTGTCAAATGAAACCCTAGTCCCTCAGTTCTAATAGATTCTATTAGCATTCCATTTTAATTGCCCTCCCCTCATAATTAAGGTGACCATAGGTTCTAGTTTTCCAGGCATGGCCAGGGTCCTGGTTTACACGTTTTGCACTGGCAGAATTTTTAAGAGTCTCTCCATTTTTTTTTAAGTGCTCTGGTTTGAAAGATAAGGCATATGGCCACCGTGCTTATAACTGCTTTCATGATTCCCTGTTTCTTTAGGGCCTATTAAAGCTGAAAGTGTTCTTTAACATCAGTATGAGCAAGTATCTGAAAATCCCAGGACTTGACAAATCTATCTGATATTTCCTCACCTACCCAAAGAAAGAGCTTTTCCTCAGCTACATCACATATCTGAGTCCTCAAAAATATAAGCCTGACAAGATAAAACTGTTGACTGGCAACTCTGTAATCTTTTCTTTTCAAGGACTCTACTTGAAAACTAAAGAATTTTTTACCCTTCTGACAATAGAAGAAACTAAGATGGTCCTGGTGAGTGAACTTAAAAAAGAAAAGCTGCTTGATTTTATTTATTTGACCTGAACTTTCTTAGTATAAACTTTGAAAGTCTAAGGTGATAATGAAATGAAAATGGAGCACTGTTTACTAGTATTGATTACATTTTGCATTGGTTTTAGGTTTTATGACTACAGGAGTTCTATTAGTGATAAAAATGGTGGGCACACAGGTATCTCCAGGACACTGTTGGAGTCACGCTGAGGCTTTTACCATCAAAGTCGTGGTTCTACACAGAGATGTGCTACACAGAGTTAGGGCCACCTGGGGCTGTGCAGGTGATGGTAGGTGAGTAAAGTGGATGGATAGATGGGAGGCTGTGCTCAGTGGATACAAGGCGAGGTTGACACCAGGAAAAAGAAATCAATGCCACAGCAACACAACTTCTACAGAGTTTCTAACCTAATGGATTTCTCATTTAGCTAGACTGCAAATTTGATCCTGTGCAACATTTACTTTCTTTATTTAGATCAGGATTAAAACGGAACATGTAAAAAGGCCACATAGGATAAAGAGACTGTGAGATGCCTTCAAAGGGATGAACATTTCCCAGTGGATATAAATAGATTGTTGTTTTGATCCGTTTAAAAGGTCATTAGTCAAATGTTCCGTTTCTTTTTCTCTCGCTCTCATTTCTTTCCATCTCTATCTCAAACAGAGGCATGAATTAGAAAAAGAAATTAAATCAGCAAGCGAACCCATCCCTTGTTCAAATAACAAAACAAAAATTTGAGATTAAATTTTTTAGGTTTTAAAATTCAGGTTCCACATGCATTTCCTATTGCAGAGAAAGCAAGTCTTTTTTTATTTAAGTAAAATGCACTTAAAATGATTCCAAATTTAAGGAAATAATGAATTCAAAATCCCTCTTTCACCATAAGAATTGGAGAAATCATGTTCCAACTTTTGCCCTCTTGCTAAAACCATAACCAGATAATGCCATTAACTTGAAGTGTTCTGCTCTTCTGTTTAAATTTTATATAAAGGATCTAACAAATTACTAATTGCTGATAAGCATCAGGTTTTACCAGGTTTACAAAGCCAATTTTGAGGTGCTAATATGTCCTCATGGGGAAATCAGTCCTGAATTAAATAAACAAATCATTCGGTTTGCAGTAGAATATTTAATTTGGAAACACAGTGCAAAATGGATAGTCTCATTTGTGGCTTAAAATATTGCTCAACTGAATGCTATACAAATTATCTGAACACTATATCAGGCAAGATGAGCAATGCCAAAAAAGGAAAAAATATAGTCCTTGACCTTGAGTTATTTATATTTAACTGGAAAAAGACACAAACATCAAACAATGGAGAATGATTCCAGGCAAACCATGCAAATTTTACATTGGATTATAAGCCCTTGGAGTGTACAACCTATGTCTTAAATAAACATTTAATATTTCACAAATTTTTATTAAATATTGATTATCAGGCACCGTATTGGGCACTGTGTTTATGCCAACAATAAAGATACAATCCTTCTCACTGATGAATTTACCCTAATCTTAGTGGGGAAGATAGTGATCAAGAGAGTCTTCCCCACAGAGGTGACACCCACACTGAGGCCCAGGGCAAGGAAGGAAGAGGCCAGATCATGAAAGGGTGTCCATGGTAGGGCAAATGAAGGGTGTAATTTCCCAGAGCTGAGACAGCATTATTAGTGCTACAGAGAATCGGACACATCTTAAAAATAGAATTGAAGAGTAATCTGTGCCTTTGCTTCCACTGCACCTCTGAGTAAGGGCTGTGATATAAAGTAAGTCCTCAATGAAAATTAGTTTGAATTAAATGGTGAGGTTTTCTATTTTAAAACAAAAAAACAATGTACCATGTAAGTTATATGTGCACTGTTTAGTCACCATGGCTCTATTCTGCCCTGGAAAGTGACATTTCCAAATTCTTCCTCCTATTTGCTTGCCCCAGTCTGAAGCCACTTTATTTCCTTGGATACTTCTGCAAAGCACTGATAATCTCCTGAATGTCCCACAGAAATCCCAAACTTGAAGGATTTGAGAACTTGTCTCCATATTTACTACTCCAAACCTAGTCCTAGCCTTGCATCCCTTACAC
This sequence comes from Hippopotamus amphibius kiboko, assembly GCF_030028045.1. Classification (NCBI taxonomy): domain Eukaryota; kingdom Metazoa; phylum Chordata; class Mammalia; order Artiodactyla; family Hippopotamidae; genus Hippopotamus; species Hippopotamus amphibius. Next base: position 45,636,233 of record NC_080191.1, on the reverse strand, counting down.
TAGTGAAGACAACTACATTCACCCCAAATTCTAGCAAAGAAGCAGGTAATCTTCCAAGACTCCTCACTCTCTATTATCTTGCCACATCATCAGATCATCAAATTGTCTCAATTCCACTGCCTAAATATCTCTGATTAGGTGATATGATTAGTATGATACTATTTAGAGAAAAATAAAAACACAAATAACTTTATTTTATTTAGAGATACATATATACATAATAAAATATTAAACCATAGGTAGAAGAGAATTCATGCCAATATTCTGCTTCTTTGGACTCTCAGTTTCTCTCTGTCTCTCTGTATCTCTCTGTCTCTGTGTCACTGTCTCTCTTCATGTCTCTCTCTCTTTTCCTCTCTCTTTATATGTATATGTATATATAATTTTGAAGAATAAAGAGAGGATATTTGAGCTACCACATAGCAAAACTTATGACAAAGATACAGTAGTATTAACATAAAGATACACACACACATATATGCAGAAATATTTACACGTATGGCTATACCTCTGCTACAGCCTACACAGACCTATATGCACATCATATGATAACATGCCAATATGTACATATACATACATGCATGTAGATATACTATCACCTTATGCAACATGTGCATGTATGTTGCAGTATGGGTGAATACATACATGTATTTGCATATATGTGTATCTGTGTATCTTTGTACTAATGCTACTATGTATTTATCATAAATTTTGCTATCTGTAGTGCAAATATCCTCTCCTTCAAAGTTGTCTTCACTATTCTTTTCATATGAATTTCAGGGTTAAGTTATCACTATCTATTTAGAAAAAGAAATCTGTTGGGAATTTTTTAAATATATACATTAATTTAAGGAGACCTGACATCATCATGATCTTGATGCTTCCCGTTTGTAGGCATAGCTTATTTTTTCATTTAATAAATGTATTTCAATTACATTTTACAGCTTTTTCTTTTTAGATGATTTTGTATTTTGGGGTAGAAATATTCTAAAAAAATGTTATTTGAGTAATGGGATGTGTTATTATTGCTATTATTTAAAATTTTCTAATTATTGTTGCTAGCACTAATGCTATTCATTTTTACATATTGATTTGGCTAAAGTCTATTATTACTTCTAACAGTTTGTTTGGATGGTTTGGATTGTTATACAGGCACTCATTTTTCTGTGAATGTTGGCAATTTTACCTCATTCTTTCCTATCTTAAAATCAGGCCTGTCTTTCCAGAGGCATCATTCATAGCATGGCCCTTACAGTTATCCACTGTGGCAGTACTGATTATAACTCTTTTTAATGTCTTTGTTCTTTTTGTTTTGTTTTGCAGTGATAGATTAGAATCGATACTAGATGCTGTTGTCTTGGTCTTCACATTAAACAGATTACTTCTAAAGATTCACCACTATCTATGATGAATTGCTAGATAGATAGATAGATAGATATTTTATTAAAAATCTTCATTTGGTTAAGGAAATTTCTGTCTTTTTTCTATTTTCTATTTTTCTAAATATCTTTTCACATGAATGAGTGTTCTACTCTCTCATGTAAGTATTTTTAATTGAGATGATCATGTATGACTTTTCCTTTTTTAATCTACATGAATAAATAAACTGCATTAAGAGATGCTCAACCATCCTTGTAGTAATGGAACAAATTCCAGTTGGTCAGGATATAAATTATATTTAATACATTGGAGACTTAATTTGTCAAATTTTTTATTATACTTTTATTATTTAAGATTTCTGAATCTTTGCTACTTGGATTGGCCTATAATTTTCCTCTCTTGCACATTTTTGTTCCTGACTCTGCAATTAGCAAAGTAGCTACATCAAAGTAATTGGAGCGCTTTTCCTCTGTAAATTTTCTTTGGAAATACATTAACAGCAACAATAACAACAACAACAGATACACTTTCACAGTTCTCACTATGTGCCAAGCATTATTCCAAGCTCCTTACATATTTCATTCAATTCTTATAAAAATCCTATGCCATAAATCTTATTATTATTCCAACTTTACAGATGAATAATCTAAGGCACTGAAAGTTTAAACAACTTGTTCAAGATCAAATAGAAGCAAATCCAGTTATCCAACTCCAGGCAGTCTTGTTCCAAAATTTACATAAAAGAGAAAGCATTACCAATTGAAGTATACTCAATTTCCATAGGGGGCTAACTCCTGGACGCTGGCTGTGTCACTTCCTACTTCACTCTTTGTGGTCAGATCTCTTAGGATATGATTATCTTAAAATGATTGCATTTTGTCTTGGTTTCTATAAGTTAGATTATGGGGGTTACAAAGTTGTCTGGCACTTCATTTTTTCCTGGGGACATTGAAACTTGACCGTTACTACCTTGGCTCATGACTGTTAAAAAGTCAGCTGTCACTCAAATTGTTTCTTTTTCATATGAGAATACGCTTTCTCTCACTCTTTTTTTTTAAATCCTGTTTTATTTCATATTTCAAAGTTTACCTCTATATACTTACATATTAATTTCTTTTGCTTTGTACTGCTTGGTAAACATAATGCTTTATATATATATATGTATATATCTTTTTGTTGTATGATATTTCTAGCAATTATTACTTGAATATTGGTTCTTCCCCATTCACTCCATTTTCTATCTAAAATTCCAATAAGATATATGACAAATTTTATCAATCTAATCTTTCTGTCCTTTAGTCTCCTTTTCATATTTTCTGTCTCCTTGTCTGTCTTCATTTCCAAGATATGTATTCAGTTTTATCTTTCAGTTTACTACTGCTTTCTTTAGAGGTGTCTAGTCTTCTGTTCACCATATCCACTGATTTTTTTTCATTTAAGAATTGTAGATTTTACACACAAAATGTGTATTTGTTTCTTTAAAAAAATCTACCTGGTTATTTTCAATAGTCTTTCATTCTGGTTGTTTTTTTATTCTATTATTTTGTTACACATTTGAAAACCAGCTCTTTATGGTTTATCTGGTAATTTCAATATGAAAACTTGTGGTAATGTTCTGCTGATGCTTAATTATGATTATATATTTCCTTCTATGTTTAGTAATATTTTTTTGAGTTGGGAACACATATTGGTGGAACACAATTTATGGAAATCCAGAGAGCGGGAATCAACTATACATTCTATCAGGGAGGATTTGAGGATTTGTGATAGCCTCTGCTTAATGGCCTATGGAGCCCCCAGCCTAACCCATGTTAATTTCAGATATCAGCTTGAGGTTTCCCTGACTAAATAGTTAGTGTAAATTTGAACATCAGACTTACAGGAGAGCAGGCTAATGACTATAAATTGTCTGTAAAGAATCTTATTAGTAATATTTTCCCCAATAGCAGCTTTGGAAATGACAAATTTCATGGAGAATCTAATTTTTGACTGGCAATTATTTTGTCCTAGCCTATCGAGGGTCCATGCCTATTTGAGGATTCTCGGGCTTGGATTCCCAACTTTGCATGGACTGCAAATCTTGATCTCCAGCTCCTCATGCTTTCAAAGTCATTTATAGCTCTACTTCCATCTGTCTCTTCATTTATGTATTTGTGTGTTTATTTTGGTCTCCACTGAATGCCAATATGTTGTTCCTAGCTCAGCAACGAATTATAATATTTTTCAGAATCTATTTGAAATGTAGTGTAGAACATTTTAAAACATGCTTGCTGTGCTCCCCCAAATGGAAGTACTCCACTGTTTTAAGCTCCTTGGGATGGGCGACTATGTTTTGTTTTGTTTGATTTTTAATAGTATTCCTGGTAAAGTAGGGCACAAACCCAAATCAAAATGAGCTGAAATACATAAATTTAAAATTTTTTATCATAAATACATAAATTCATTTTATATTTTAATAGCTTTATAAAGACCTTACATATTTAAAGTGTACAATTTGATGTTTCAACATAAGTACACATTCATGAAACCATAACTACAATCTGGGTAATGAACATATTCATCACTCCGTAAAGTTTCCTTGTACCCTTTTATAATTCCTGCCTTTCACTACTCCCAACTATCCCTAGGCAACCGCTGATCTGTTTTCTGTCCTTATACATTAATTTTGTATAAATTGAATCATCTGGTATGTAGTCTTTAAATCTTTAAAACCTTAATGACAACATATTCATATGGTTGTCAATTACTGAACTCTTTAGTGTTCATGAAAAAAAAATGCTTCTCTCACAATCCAAATATTTTATCCATAAGTGAAGCAGAATCCAGGAATAAAGTTCCTTGTATGTCTAACTTAACTTTGATCATGTCTTCGCTAACTTAAAGAGTAGTGGTAAGACATGGAAAGAAAATTTGAGTGAACAATATATCCTGAAATCCCACTAATTTGTTTGGAAAAGTAGAATTTATCATTAAATTTAATAACACATGATTGTAAAAGTGACTGAGGCACACAAAGCATTCAGACACCTAATCCAAGTTCCATATTGATGGGATATATAATCACTCTGTATAAAAGAAACAAAAACATTTTGTAAAAATATAAATACTTAATTTCTGCTGTTCCTGCTAGAGAAAAATAATTCCCAACATTAAGTATTTGTATACATTGCTTAGTTACAGAATAATCTTCAATTAAGCAAAAACATAAGCTCTTGGAAAATGATTAAATGCAAAGGAACATAACAAAGGAAGGGGTATACTAAAGAAAAAGAAATGAAAGAACTTCACTTAGTCTTTTCTTTAAAAGATTATCAAGTCAATATTCCTGAAATTCTCTAATCACCAGGGTAAATTATTTAGAATCCAAAATATGATATTGTTCACAGTGACTCTATTCCTATTCTTTAATACAATTTAGCAAAACAAAACTAAAGTCACCATGGCTGTCAAAACAGAAACAAAACCTAATTTGATGTAGCTCAATAAAAACAGCTTTAAATGACTTTTCTACATGTACGTCCTAAAACACAAGAAGTATTTTGTTTCTCTTGAAGACTTTTCTCATAGCATTGTCTCGACACTTCTAAACCTTTTGATTCTTATAAGCAGCTCTAATTTTACCTCCAAAGGCAGATCAAACAAATTTCCATTTTCCAATTTACTCTCTTTCTCTGGGTGATGGATGCTTTGAAATAAAGCTTTAGGATCATGCTTTCAATTTTTATTATATCCAACTTCCAAAATGTGACCTTATTTTTTGTAGTCTGCATCAAAAGACATTATCTATCAAGACCAAATGTTTCTTTTCCCCTATACTTAACTTTATTTCATGAGGAGAAAAGCTTTCAAGTTCACCATAAATCAATGCTATTATGTAAAAAAAAAATTTTTGAAACAAGAAAGGAACATTTTACTGAACATGAAAATATTAAGCAAGGAATGGACACTTCACTAATGATCACGTTGTGAAGAGCAGGAGAAAGCATGTCTATCAACAACACTATCATTCATTTTAAAATTTCAATTCCCCATTGCTTCACCCCTCTTTTTTAGCTGACGCCTCTTCTCTTATTTTCCCTCCCTACCCCCTGACAACCAAGGCTCTAACAAACATCAAGGGCTTCTCATCCCTATCTCTACCCCAACTGAACAAATACATCCATCAGCACCACTGTCCACAGCAGCCATCATGAAAGTACCAAATTCCATGCCAATCAAGGTCACTCTCTCTGGATACTCTTAAAACCAGCAGCAGTCAGATGTCAGCGCAGTATCTGTCTCCATACAGACTACTGTGGAATTTAGAAGAACCAATGAGACCTTAGATTTACTGTTCAGAAAATGCATGATTCACAGCTTCATTTGGTTATGTAATAGTCCTCTGAGGCTATAGACAGGTTGAAGAAATGTAGAAATTATGTGTACTTCCAGTAATAATTCACAGGGTGGGGACTCAAACCCATGTTTTCCATTTCCAACATTTGTTTCTCAACTTTGAGTAAACTAAAATTTACTGATAGATAACTCTTTTTGAAATTTGCAATTTAACAAAGTTGTCTGAAGAAAAATTAGTGGGCACAATATAAAATGATTACATTAAAATAAATTTAAAGTTCTCAGGAAAAAATTCCAATGCCAATAAATGATAAGCTATTTTGCCTATGTAACATTTCTTTCAACCTGCCAATATGCCAAAATTTTTAAAAATATTGATAAATTTCTAAAATCATTATAATTTTCTCATATTTCAAGTAGGTGAATCATTTTAAATGTGTAAAAAACATTTAAATACTTTATTAAGTTCAATAATTTTGACAAGTTTAATTACTGAAAATTATTTAATATAAATATAAATGATACCTTTCTATTGTAAAGTACACGGAAAACTCAAGAAAATTAAAAAAAGAAAAATTGAAAAAGAGATTCTGCCACCCAGTGACAAAATGTAACCTAAACTTTTTATTAAGTACTTTTACATTGGAATAAAGAATATATAAACATTTATACTACCTAAGAAGATCAAAGCGATATGAAATTTTAGGAGACCATTTCTAAAACAAACGTACAGAAAAGACATTAAAGTACAGAGAGAAACCTTGTTTAATATCACATTTTATTAAATTGTAATTTATAGAGGGAGTAGAATATTAGATTTACTTCCAGATTATAGGTATCAGAGATAATGACTGCCTATTGAACTATTTATGACACACTAAAATTGGTTGTCTAAAATCAGGAGAAATTGAAAAAAAAAAAAGACACTTTTACCCTTAGGGATGACATGAAGGTATTAGAGAAAAGAGGAGAAAGAAAAAAGAAAGGAACCCTTTTAATTTTATCATAAATAACTGCATAGGCAGTTTCATCCCTGTAGCAATGGACAAGAAGTATCTCTCATCCAAAAATAAGCCCCCCGTTGGCTTGTCATATGGTCTGAAATCCCACTATTAAGAATTTATGTTTCTGGGTCTTACAGATCTTAAATGAATTTTTCTACTTAAATAGAATTATCCTTGACTGTAATAACCTGGGCTTTATTTGTAATTTTTCTGGGGCCTCAGATTATTTCGTGAGGACCCAGTCAAGTCACAATGAACATAGTATATAAGTTAGGAAAGATGTCCTGACACAGTTATCGCTTCAAATTTTTCCTCTGAGCTCAATCAATGTACTAATACTACAGAATTTGTACAAAGTGAAAGTCAACATGCTAATACTCAACTAGATGAAGAAAAACACAAAATGACCTGTTTCCCCAAAGAATTTACTTTCTTGCTAGAAAGATAAGATTTATACATCTGAAAAAAAAAATGTGGCAATTTTAGGCATTAACTGGTAAGGTACATGGGTGTGCATGGGCAGTAATGTCTTATAAGTATTGAAAGGTATATTTATTTCATCCAGCTGGAACACTTCATCAGAAAAGAGGGAAACAAAAGTCATTCAGTGTGACTTCAATTAATTCAAATTGTAGTAAAAGAAATTATTTAGTATGATCTAGAAAACTGTATATCTTGATATAGATATCAAGACATACACATGAATTTAGTGCAGATATTTAGACATAAGTGTAGAAAACAAACAAGTGCATCTATGATAACTCCTACATAATCATATTAGTTCATGGTGAGAAAGGCCCTTCTAAACCTGTGATGGCCTAGACTCACCTTTCTGGTTTGGAATCAGAATGGAATGATCTCCTATGCCCTCTTCCCCAGGGAAAACATAATTCTTGAAAGAATGAGTACTGTGTTTCTCAGGCTTTTTAACATTTTCTATCTTTGTCTTTCTATTGTGGATGCTACTTTAATTCTAATATGTTTCCCAAATGAGATCTGCTTACAGGTATCAATTGATAATGCCTGGGTCTGGTGTCCTACTGAAACTGAGGAAATAGTTGATTATATATCAAAGCAGTAAAAGATAAACTGGCCCTCTAGGTGGCTCAGAATTGTACTGGCACCCTCCTTCCCATTTTGCCATCTCACAATAATTATAAATCACTGCTGTCTAGTTTAATCAAATCCCATTCACATATACATCACACAGTTTGGGAGATGTGATATATCTTATGAAATTGAAACAGTTCATGTCTAAATTTGATCACTTTAAACAGAAAATCAGTAATCATAACAGCAATGCAAAATTAAATTGATCAATAGGAGGTGTTTTTGATATGGACAAAATGACCACTGGTCAAAATAACTGATTTCCACAGCCAAATTAAGCCAAAAGCTTGGCAAGCTATTCTTGCTTTTTTTTTTTTTTTTAATTAATACTTCAGCTATCTTCTTCCTATATTCTCTATAACTCTATCTTTCTAGTTGAAAGTATTAGAGTTTGGGGCAAACAAAGCTCTAACTTGCTTTTCATGGCATTTCATTCCCAGTACTAGAACGCTGGGCTTGCTATTACTATTACAGACTTCAAGGCTAAAGGATGCAGCAGGGACTGATTCCTGGTAGAAATGTATCACCTAAGGATGAGCAAGTATCTGGTATTTTGTTCTATGAAATATGGCAAAATCAAGCTAGACCTTCAATGAGTTCACATGAAGCACTGACACATATGAGATTCATCACCACAGTTCATTTAACACGGAGGATAAAGGGGAGTTGAGCTCTAAATTCATACTTCTGAAAATGCTAGGGTTTAATAAAAAGTTACTGTAAGAAACTTTCTTCTATTTTAAACATGGCAACATAAGTCAATAAAAGCAGTATTTTAAATCCATCTGAGTTTTACTGTTTTTATTACAAGTTTTGTATCAATAAATAACTAGACCTTGCTATAAAAAATCATGCCACAATAAGGGAAAAGTAGAAGAGAAAAGAACAGATACATTTTTAAAAATTTAAAACCCCCATATAGTATTAGTATGCTGCCAAGGTTGAAAACTGGACTAGAGGCTTAGGTGGTAAAAAGGACATAGATATGGGTGGAGAGAGAGAGAACAAAAGAAAGATTTTCATTTGTTTTGCTTTGGTTTTTTTTTGATGTTATTGTCTTTCCTTGTACTAAACTGCAGATTTTAGCAGGATTTTAAAATCACCAGCATGATTTTAGCCCAAAAGGAAAAAGAATGTTAAAGGTGATGCAAAGAAGTTACCATTGATGGAACAATGTACTTGGGAAGTTAAGCATCAAGATAAGCATCAGGAAATCCATTGGAATAATTGGTCTTGGGCAGGAGAATGAATACTCTTCTGACCAGGAGGGAAGAAACATCATGGATAGAAAAGTACGAATGGGGAAAAGCCATGAATTTGATTGAGGTTCGGCTTAACAGTCTCATTTTATTAAGAAATCAGGCAAAATCAAGTGGTAAGAGAATAGAGGTAGAAGTCATTTTAGAAGCCTTTAGATGAGTAATGAAAACATAAAATAGCTGTTGAAAGGATTGAGAGTATGATGTGAATAAAAGATTAACAAATCTTACAAAATAAGTCATATTGCTATTTCAAAGGAAAAGATAATAAATGCAAAGAAATCTATCCTTGTCTAAGTAATATAATCAGTGTTAATGACTGAGCAAATATTTAGGCACTGAACCTTCCTACATAATAGGAGAGGATGGAAAAACAAATGATAAAGCTATTTAAAGAAAAAATATGCTGAAAATTTGAATCAGGTATATTTGCATTTTGTCTTTTTAAAGTTAATATATATAACAATAAGAAGAGAATTTGTACAGTGGGAAAAACACAGAATTTGGACAGAGAACACCAGGACTTTTTGCATATTTTCTTATTTGCATAATTTTATAATCTTGAGCCAGTTAACTTAAACTCCAGGGTCTTCAGGTTCTTAAGCTGTAAAATTAAGAAAACATCTACTCTTCAGCTACTACGTAAGGCTACAATGAATGCTGCAGCGTATTCTATTGCTTCACAAAAACTGAAAGTAAAATTTCTTGAAGGCTCATTCTAGGGTCACAGCTAATTTGATATTGACTGCTGTACTCTGCTCTTTACTATTTGAAAAACCTGCTTAAAAGATGTGAAAATAAGTTTCATCACGTATGTGATTTTTTTCCATATTAAGCAGTTAATAAAAATACAGACATTGTAAAATTCCAAAATTATATTCTTAGCTTTAATGTCCTCCATGAGTTACTTTTTGAAAAGTGTATTAAAATTTCTGTGTATCAAACTATCTATAAGACATTATTTCTATGGCCAGAGAACAAAACTTTGAAAAACTCTCTCTGTCTCTCTCTCTCTGTCTCTCTCTCTCTGTCTCTGTCTCTCTATCTCTTTCTCTTTTTCCCTTTCAGAGCACAGAGTGAGAGTCAGGTCTTTATTTCAGTCATGTGATAAGGATACAGATGGTTGGTTTTTATTAAGGTGTAATTTGCATACACTAAAAGTTACCCTTTTTAATGTATAGTTGTATTCTATATGTTTTGACAAACAAAGATATAGAATAGTTGCTTCACTCCAAAACATCCCCTTTGCCTCTTTGTCCTCAACCCTCCTCCCCCACTCCATAGCATCTGCAACTACTGATTTGTTCCTATTTCTGTAATTTGGACTTTGCAAGAATGTCATAAAAATGGAATCAGTCATATATAGTATTTTGGGTCTGACTTCTTTCACTTAGCATAATGCATTTGAAAATCGTCCTATTGTTGGATTTATCAGTTGTTCATTCCATTTTATTGCTGAGTAATATTCCATTGTTTGGATTTACTGCACACAATGTGTTGATCTAGTCTCCATCTGAGGGGCATTTGGATTGCTTCCAGGTTTTGGCAATCACAGACAAAGCTAATATGAATATTTTCGTATGGTTTTTACATGAATCTAGATTTCCTATTCATTTATGTGTTCATTCATTCATTCATTCATTCTTGAGGTTTCTTTTTTACCTAGATAAAATACTTAGAAATAGGATTCCTGGCTCATATGTTAAGTGTATGTGTAACTTTATAATAAACTGTCAAAATGTTTTCCAAAGTAGCTATAGCATTTTATAATCCCACCAATAATATAGGAGTTCCAGTTGCTTTGTACCTTGTCAGCACTTGATATTGTCAGTTTTATTTTTTTAAAGCCAATCTTATAAATATGCCATAAAATGTCAGTCACTGTGGTAGGTTAATTTTTAAAGCCAGTTAATGCAGAAAAGTTACCAGGAATATTTAATGAGGTGAATATATCCGGTGCAGAAGAAATATTGATGACCCCTCCTGAAAGATGACTTGATCACCATTGAGACACTATTTTTCTGCGTTTTGTTCCATAGTGGTTAAAGTACCACTTGTGTCAAAGGACTGAATCTCTCATATCTGAAGCAGAGGTTTAGTTCCTACTTGGATCTGCTGAGGAACAGTGGTATCATACATTGTACCACATAATGGCAAAATGTAATGAATGCATAGAAATTAAGAAACTTTTATAACCAAAAGTCAGTAAGTCCTATAAAGTAATTTCTGATTATTTATAAAATTCAACAAGCACAAACTATCATTAAACATAAACATTAATTATCACTCTTCTATCTCCTCTCCCTAGTGCGATAATCATACAATATTTTTTAGAATATTCTCTTACATAGTAAACACATTCTTTTGTTTGCCTTACATCTCAACATGAGACATGCACCTGCATAACTCTAAAAAAAACAGCTCCTATACACTCCTTCTTACATGCTGTTAGGAAGAGGATGTTTTCTATGAAATATTAGTCTCCAAAGTCAAGTTGCAAGACTTGAGAGGGTCAAATATGGGAAAACAAAGGGGAAAATAACAAAGTGATCGGTTCTGTGTTAAGTCTCCAGGTGTTACTTTAAGAGTTTGTTGTGGCCTCAAAGCCCCACTTAACACAAATATCTCTTAATCCGCGATCTACAATATTGAATTTCCAGGTGTCTTATTTTTAAACTCATGTCCATGGATTTCAGAAGGTTCCTAAATTCCCTGAAATTGTGTGTAAGATTTATTTTTGTGTCTATTGTATGATTTGGTGGGGGGGAGGTTATTTGTTTGTTTGTTCTTTGAGGGAAGATTCTTCACTCTGCTGAAATAAGTTGAGAATCAATAGTTTAGAAATTATCAAGACAAGTTCACATAGTAATTTTCCAAAGGGTTAGCATTCCATTAAGAGATATCCAGGGTGTGGCAACAGCAGTATGTATGGGAGGGCTGGCACAAGGGTCCTGTAGCCAATCATCCAGTGTCTAAACTCAGCCTTTCTTGCCTGAGTAGCAGAGAAAAGTAATGATAGTAGGCGCTGTCCCTCTGTCTCTCTGTCTCTCTGTCTGTCTGTCTCTCTCTCACACATACAGATACACGCAATCAGTGAAGTTTTTCTTCTTTTCTTTTCCTGTCTTTTTTTTTCTCAATTGTAACTCTAGTAACCATTACAACATAAAACAAAGAAATACGGCTAATCAGCCAATAGAGATGTTTCACACTCCCTTCATTTTGGTTTCTAATCTCCTTCTACCTGGAATGAATGTTCCTGTTGCTTTTCCTTTTCTCCAACACTTCTGCATCTCTAATCCTACTTTGGAATTTCCAGTCACTATATCATATGTGTCATATATAAAATAAATATGTAAAATATTGTATCATATATATTTCATATATCCTGAGTCCCACCATACTTTGTACACACATCTATCATAGAGAGTACAACACTATTTTTTTTTTTTTGATGAACTAGACACTAAATTAGGAACTGCAGATGTGGCAGTGAAGGAGGTAGGAAGGATTTCTGTTCTCACTAAGCTTGTATTCTGTGGATAAGGACAAATATCAAATGTGTGATAATTATAGCTAGAGAGACAACAAAAATGGTTCTTATTCATCTTTGTTTCCCTATTTGCTAGTCCATTTTGAGTCACAGAAAGTCCTCAGTAAATATTATTGACTGAATAAAGGAATGGAGTCCTGATTTAAATGCTGTTCTCTGATAAGGTCTTTCTTTTCTCATTTCTCCAGGAAATATGAGCTTCCAAAACTCTTTGTTTATGTCACTTTTTATGGCCCTTATCATCATACTGATGATAATTTATTTGTTTAAATAACCATGATCTACTTGAGGGCAAGTTCTACACATGTTCTATGAATAATCTAAATGTCTCCAAATTAATAAATCTTTTGAAGTCACTGTCTCTTTATTATTGTTCTGAATTGCTTTCACTGATCTTTCTAATAGACAACAGCTCTTGCATTACTGAAATAAGTCCACCTGTTCATGATGTATTATGCCATTTATATATCATTGGAATTCATAATAAGTTAGGAATTTTCTTCTCTATTTCGTATGCTAAAAAAGAGTTTGTATAAAATCGGTGTTCTTTCTTAAATATTTGAAAGAATTCACTTGAGAAGCTATCTGGGCCTGGACATTTCTTTGCGTGAAGGTTTTTTAATAAGACTTTCAACTTCTTCAGTAGATATGAGATTAATCATATTTTTCATTTCTATTCACATCAGCTTTGGACATTTTTGAAATTGTGGTTTTGGAAGAATTTGTGCATTTCTTTTCATTGTAAGGTCTTATTGGCATAAAGTGGTTCATATTACCTCCTAACTAGCATTTTAATCATTATAGAAACTGTATTGATGTTGCATTTTTATTTTTATTGAGGTATAATTGACATATAATATAATATTACACTGTATTTGAGGTATTTGAAGTATATAGTTTAGTGTAATATTATATTATAATGTTCATTGTAATACCAAGTGATTACTTCAAATACTACTGGTCATTAATAGTCTTGAAAATTACTTTTGAAAAGAATCAGATTAAGTCAAGATAAAAAGATCCTTTATATCCTGGACAATTTATAATATAGTTGAGTACCATCTACATGGGATAGTGCTGTGTGCTTGGTGGAAGCTTAGAAATAGTTCAATTTCCCCAAAATTTTGCTTTCATGCCAAGGAATACAAGGCCCAACAAATAATACCCTCTGGTTTCCCAGTATGAGTTCTGAACCACTTGTTAAATGAGAAAAAGATTAAAGTAGATGAAGAACAAAATGTCATCGAAGGCTCAGCTGCAGGATGTAGCAAAGGTTTATGTCTTCCTAACACCAAAGGGCATCATTTGATAGACATCTTTGCTCACTATACTCCCAGTCATAGCTCATGCTGTAAAATTCATCCCATATTCCTTTGTTGATAAAACTTATCAAAATTCAGGCATGGTGGAGCAGCACAGAAGCTATGTTCTTTAAACTGAAGGGAGGGAGAGAAAGACTGAGCTACCCAGGCACAGTTTATCTCCCAAACTCATCAATGAAGTAAGTGACTCTCCTATCCCCACATCGCCAGGAGAAGCTGGGATTGTTACAGAATTGTAGATCCCTCTACACGAAAGGAAACATCATGTGTGACAAATAAATAAATTCCTCTAACAGGAAAGGGTCTTAGAAGCTCTTCGGGTATTTGTTAACCCTAGACCATGAAAGCATGGGGTTCCCAACACAGCTGTAGATTCTTTCTATGTCTCCTCCCAGCACATTATTGAACACATTATTTGTGGACACAGGAAGAGGAGGACATGACTCTAACCCCAGAGCAGCTGAGTTAGCTATTGATACAATCACCAAGTATAACCACCTCTCTTGGAATTTGCATGATTTGAGAGAGCAGCTGCTACGGTTATTCTAACCTTGGTATAAGAACAGAAGTTTAAGAGAAAATCAAGATGACTTTTCTCTTTTTAAGTCTCTCAGGAGAACTCATAGTTAGAATCTTCCTAAGCCCAAAATGAGGAGGAGAGGTACTGTGTGCTTCAAATCAAATTAAAAAAAGTAGATTCTAGATATGCCTATAAACATCTTTCTAATATTTGGAAAGATCTCCCATTTTCCCTCCTACTGTTTAATCTGAGAATTTCTTTTTGTATTTGAAACTATTACTTTACTATTCTGCCTTGGTAACTTTAGTGAACAAATTTTTGTTTTATTATGGACTCCAAAAAAAAAAATGTTTTACAAGCTTGTGTATTGCCATCATGCATTCCTGTGGACATAATTTTCCTATGCTCATATGATTCCTATGCTGCTATCCTAAGATGTCATATAAACTTTACCATTTGGTGAAATACTATATTTAGACATACAGCCTGTATTTGTCCAGGCTCCATGTAGCTGTTGGATTGTTGTTGTAGTTCAGAGTCACACATGAGTAGGTTTATATCATGCAGTGGAAATGTACAGAATGAAAAGAGTGATGAAGACCAGCTAGACTCACAATGAAGATGAGGATCACAGAAACCAAGAGAGAGCTCTCCAAATTGCTTTTTGGTTTCTGTTTTATCGAACCTGTAGGGTTATATTAAATGAATACCTCAACACCATTGCCCTAAGGAATACAAAGCCTGAAATAGAAGATAAATGTCAGATAGGAGGTGACAGATTGCAGTAAAGTTCTTAGCTAAGATTTGTATAAAGAGGCTGTGCCAGTACAAGCAATCATCTCCCTAAGCAAAGCCAGACATCCATCCAGGAACTGTCTTGGTCTGTTCCCTGAAAATCTTATCAGTGAACTCAGTGTCCAGCTACCATCCCCTCCATTCTCAGGCAAGCATTAGCTTCGTTCTGCCTCATGGAACAGGAACAAATTAAGCATGGATCTCTAAGATCCTGCATCTGACAAATGTTTCTAATCCTGGAGGGCGTAGCTAAAGGATAAAACTCTGAAAATGTGCAAAGCTAAAATAATCAGCATTGGTTATATTTCAGAGGAAGAAGAGCAACTTGGACATATGAATATTTAATCTTAAGAGGTAAAAATAAAATAGAATATAGGTAAACATTCCAATTTTTTAATTGACCCCAAAGAATCCTTCATCTATAAATTAAAATTATTTCATAAGAATATTTGTAAGAATATAATAACGCCCATGTAATTTTTTCATGGATTAAAATGCAAAGTAAATTTATGAAAGATTTTTCCAAGTTATGCTTTTGGAAGAAAGAAACAAATACCTCACATAATCTATTATTAGGTTAATTGTAATTAACCTAATTGATTTTATTAGAATACCTATGTAGCAGTGAAATCAGGAAAGAGCTTAGCTAGTTTAAGTAGCATAAAAACAGATGTCAGAAGGACCCTTGCCAAACTGAGACAAAGCTACCTCAAAAAGGAAACAAGCTGTAATAAGGATAGTCTAACGCTTTCCAACATTCTGATGACATTTGAAGCATAGGTGCCCTTCATGTCGTGCTGGAGCTGATGTATGGATGCCAACCATTAAATGTTCAGAATTGTGCAAGACCAATTGATGTCACTATGATAGCTATAAATAGGCCAAGGTTATGCACATCTTGGGAAAAAATGCTACAAATTAGGGCCTTTTTTATTTTTTAATAGAACTGGTTTTTAAATATTTACCAGCATATCAATGGGACCACCCCATCCTAAGACAACTAATTATTATATTCAGTAGGAAATGGCATAATCCCTACAATATAACAACCATATTAAATAGTTAACATATGTGTTTTGGTTAGCCAAAAAAGAAATATTTTGTTCTATCCAAAATACCAGCACTAAAATTGGCCCCATTCAACCAATGAGCAGTAGTAAATCACATAAGAATACAAGTACAAAACTAGCTAAGTGTGTCAGAAAATAGTTGACTGGAGCTGAAGTAGGAAGAATGGTACCCAGTGGGAGTATAAATAACACAGTGTGGAAATGTTACAAGACTTTACTTGTGCCCCTCCCTGAGGGGTGATGAAAATGTGAAAAACAAATACACCTGCAGGTGAGACTATTTGATTTTACTGTTGTTAGAAATTAAATAATGCTGAAACCAAAGGATTGCTTTATCTGGATTTTATCTTATATGTGATAGAAACAAAAGATGCTTTGTAAAGTAAAAATAGCACAAAGCTATTAATTTATAAGAATAGTGGCATAGAACAAATATGGAAGTGTTGACTCTCTTAGAACAAATAACTTTCATATGATGTTATAAAAAAATATGCAGGAATATTTCACATCCTGAAAGAAACCTAGAAACCACTAGAAGAGCTTGTAACCTGAACAGATTACGTACACTATCAAAAAATGACTAAAAAACCAAATGTTTTGATTTTATTAATCTCAACTGAACTGCTACGTAAAAGTGAAACAAAGATTATTAACAGAAATAACAAATATATCTTTAAAAATGAGAAAATATTAGAAATGAGTGTTTTTTGATTCTCATTTAAAAGTCATGATCATAGGGACAAGATCATAACTGATTGAAATTTATCTTCAAAGAAATAAAATTATTGCAACATACACTTTGAATTAGTGCATAACAGATCCACTGTCAAGTATTTAGAAACAAACTATGTAAACTATTAATTGATTAGATTCTATTCCTAGTATGTTTTACTAGAGACCATTCGATTAGCATTGATTCTGGTAATTTAAGGAAATTGGCTTATTATGATGATAGTAAAATGAAATAAAATAGATAAACAAGAATTAAGCAATAAGGAAGAGCATAAGAAAACAATCTCAAATCTCTTCATTTGGAGATTATAGTGACCATGTTTACATGAAGCTTTTTTTATGCACATGGACATATACATGTATTTTTACATAAATTATTATATAAAATTTTTCCTGTGGGAATTTAATTGTATGCATTTTTTTAACTAACTCAAGTCCATAATTCACATGAAATTTCACTTTTTGTGCTGTATAACTCTATGACTTTCTGACAAATGTATGTCATATATCCGCCGTTAGAGTATCACACAGAACATTTTTGCCAGGCTCAAAGTCCTCTGGATTCCAGGTATTCATCCTCAATTTCTCTTCTGAGCCTAGACCAACCACTGACCTTCTTAATATCTCTATAGTTTTGCTTTTTCCAGAATGCCATATAATGGGAATCATATGGTAGATGATGTTTCAAACCTACTTCTTTCACTTGAGAATGTGCGTTTAAGTTTCTTATGTCTTTGCATGGTTTAGTAGCTCATTTATTTTTGTCACTGAGTAATATTTCACTGTACCAATTAACCACAGTTCTTCTATTCACCTATTGAGAAACATTATTGTTGCTTCCTGATTTGGGCATTTGTGAACAAAAGTGTCATAAATATCTGAGGGACATAATTCAACCCCTTTTGGTAAATATGAGTTCAATTGCTGGAGGGTATTTAAGACTATGTGTAACTTTGCAAGAAACTACCAAATTACCTTCCAAAGTGACTGTACCATTTCTCACTACCATCTGCAATGAATGAGTGTTCTTTTTGCTACACATCCTCACCAGCATTTGGTGTTGTCAATGTTCCAAAGTTTGGCTATTCTGATAGGTGTGTAGCAGAATCGTATTGTTTTAATTTGCATTTCCTGACTACATATGATGTGAGACATCTTTTCACGTGCTTATTTGCCATCTGTAGATCATCTTTGATGAGGTGTCTGTTAAGGTCTTTGGCCCATTTTTTAATCTAGTTGTTCATTTTCATATTGTTGAGTTTTAACAGTTCTTTGTATATTTGGGAAATAAGCCCTTTATC
Organism: Hippopotamus amphibius kiboko; assembly: GCF_030028045.1. Classification (NCBI taxonomy): domain Eukaryota; kingdom Metazoa; phylum Chordata; class Mammalia; order Artiodactyla; family Hippopotamidae; genus Hippopotamus; species Hippopotamus amphibius. The sequence goes on along the minus strand of NC_080191.1, from coordinate 45,617,855 downwards.
AGACATGTCATTTGAAAATATCTTCTTCCAGTCTGTGGCTTATCTTTTCATTCTATTAAGAGTGTCTTTCACAGAAGAGAAACTTTTATTTATAATGAAGTCCAACTTTTCAACTTTTTTTCATGGACTAGCACTTTTGGCTCTGTACCTGAAAAGTCACTGCCAAACATAAAAGAGCTCAAATATTCTATACAGACATATCTCATTTCATTGCATTTCATTTTATTGTGCTTAGCAGGTACAGCATTTTTTATGAATTGAAGGTTTGTGGCAACCCTACATCAAGCAAGTCTATTGGTGTTATTTTTTCCAACATCATTTTCTCACTTCACGTCTGTGTCACTTTTTGGCAATTCTCACAATATTTTAAACTTTTAAAATGGCTTTATCAGGTTTTAGTACTCAGGTAGAATAAATTAGGAAGTGTTCCCTCTGCTTCTATTTTCTGGAAGAGATTTTAGGGAATAGCTATTATTTTTCCTTAAATTTTTGGTAGAATTTACCAAACAAACTGGGTGTGGTCCTTTCTTTTCTGAAAGGTTACTAATGGTGATTAAATTCCTTTGATAGACATGGGCCTATTCAGGTTATCTTTTTATCCTTGTGTAAATTTTGGTAGATTGCGTCTTTCAATCAATTTTTCCATATCTTATAGATTATCAAATTTGTGGGCAGAGTTGTTAATAACAGTTCTTCATTACCCCTTTAGTGTCCATGGTATCAGTAGCAATGGCCCCATTTTCATTTTTGATAACTGATTTCTTCTCTCTCTTTTCCCTTGGTTAACCTAACTAAAGTTTTATCACTTGTATTAAATTTTTCAAAAAACCTTTTTTGTTGTTGTTTGGTTGATTTTCTCTATTAAAGTCCTGTTTTCAATTGTATTGATTTCTGCCTTAGTATTTATTGTTTTCTTTTACTTGCTTTATATATACTTTGCTCATCCTTCTCTAGTTTAGTAAAATGGAGGCTTAGATTATTGACTTTAAATCCTGCTTCTTTCTAATATATGCCTTTAATGCTGTAAATTTCATCCTAAGGACTGCTCTTGCTGCATCCCACACATTTTGATAAGTTGTATTTTCATTTACATTTAATTCAATATATTTTAATTTCTCTTGAGACTTCTACTCTAACCCATGTGTTACTCACAAGACTGTTGTTTATCTTCAAAAAATTGACTATTTCCTCAGAAAATAAAAATTATCAAAATTTATTTACAAAAAAATAACAATTACATGGACAAAATTAAGCAAGGTTCTCAAAGACTATAAGGAGAATGTCAGGCCCAGATGATTTTCTCAGTGAAATCTATCAAAACTTCAAGAAACTAATAAATTTACTATGAATTTTAATCTTCCAGAACATATATACAAGAGAAAATATTTCAGATTATATTTATCAATTTTAACATTAATACCCAAAACCAGAAAATTATAAGAATAAAAATTTAATGAAATGGAAAAAATATTTCTAAACAAAATGTTAATTATAATGTAGTAGTAGCATATTAAAAAGTAAAATGCCACTATCAAGTTTGCTGCATGCTAAGGCTTTCCAGTATTAGAACATCTGTTATTGAAATTCATCATATTAATGCGGAAAAGGAATACAATAATTTTGTCAGCTCCATAAGTTTCCAAAAAGGGATTTGAAAAACTTTCACATCCATTTCTAACAAAACTCTTAATTTAAAAATAAAAAGGTCCCTTAAGATTATCAAAAGCATATTGTATTTCAAATCAAAAGGCAGTATCATACTCAATAGCATAATAACATAAGGCAGTTCTCAAAGTCTGGTCCCTGGACCAGCAGCTTCAGAAGCACCTGGGAACTTGTTAGAAATACAAATTCTTATGTTCCTTCCCACAACCTACTGAGTCAAGAGACGGGGTGTGGGACCCAGAAATCTGTATTTTCACAAGCCTTCCATAAGAATTGTTTCATGCTAAAGTTTGAGAAACATTTATATGAATGAATGACATTAAACTCAGAAACAATTCAAAGAAGCTTTTAGAATGATGGCTGTTTAACATTATAACAGAAATATTAGACAATTTAACTGGAGAAGCGTATGACCTATGAGTGTAAAATTTGGAAAGCAAGAACATTAACCTTTTTAAAATATTATATAATTATATATCTAAAAAACAGCATATTTATTTTAAAAAGCCTTAGAACCCACAATACAATTTAGTAAGATGGCTAATTATAAGATTTATGTAAAAAACAGACAGCTTTTCTATATAGCAACTAAAAATGGTGATGTTATTCTCTTACGTTTTGTTGTTCTATTGAAAATAAAAACATACTTCGTTAGATCTGAATAAAAATGTCAGGAAAAGATAAGAGTAATTAACACTAAGATTTTTGTGAGAATAATTAGAAACATTTGGAAAAATGATGAGTAATGAATGGGGTCTAACTCAATTAAGCATTGTAATATAAAGACATAGCAATTTTAACATTGTTACTGGCACAAGAATAGACAGGTCACTTGAATAGAACAGAGAGAAGCATAAATATTTATTTAATAAATGATAAAAATGACATTTCAAAGCAGTGGGGAAATATGTTTTATTCAGTAAACCCTTCTGGGTCCACTGAGCTTTTTAGTTGGAAAATAAAAGTTTGGTTCTTATAATATACATCAAAATATTTTTTAATGAATAAAAAATTTAAATGTAAAATATAAAAAAATGAAAAATATTAGAAAAAAGCATGAGCAATTACCAAAAAATGCCAATGATGGAAGAAGTCATACAAAGATACACTTGACTACATAAATTTTAAAAGCCTTTGGACAACCAAATATTGTAATAGCAGTTATCACACATAAAAGAAAAACTGAAGGAAAAGAACTAAAATACAGTAGCTCTGTAGGAGTTCAAAAAAACCTCCTATATTGGATGAAATATAAGACTGTCAAGATACGTTAAGTGAAATAACAGTAAGGTTTAGGCCAGTCTCCATTAGGATACCATAATTTGTGCTAGAAAGAAAAGAGAACATATATATATACAGGTACATGCATAGAATATGTGTGAGACTCCACCCAAGAAACTGTAAATGGCCATTATCTCTGAAGACTAAGACTATGGATATGAGATACTGATGAACCCAGTGACAGGTCAAGAAAAAGGATGCAGATGTAGAGTACGGACTTGAGAACACAGGGTAGGAGGCAAAGCAGAAGCTGGGACAAAGTGAGAGAGTAGCATTGACATATATACATTACCAAATGTAAAATAGATAGCTAGTGGGAAGCTGCTGCACAACACAGGGAGATCAACTTGATGATGGATGATGACTTAGAGGGCTGGGATAGGGAGGGTGGTAGGTAGTTGTGGGAGGGAGGGGATATGGGGATGTATGTATAAATACAGGTGATTCACTTTGTTGTACAGCAGAAACTGGCACAACACTGTAAAGCAATTATATTCCAATAAAGAGCTTAAAAAAAAAGAAAAGAGAACCTCTCTTTTCATTGTGTATACTGTTAAAATAGAAGGCCTTTAATGTTTCATAATTTAAAACAAAAACAAAACACATTAAAGTAAATTCCCAAGCTGCAATGGAATACCAAACAAATAGGATAGTATGTTTATTCACAAATACATAAATGGAATGGCTGTGTTGGTGATTACATGCTAAAACACACGTAATCACGTACCTCTGTTGAAAATGTATATTGGCACAACTAATGGACAAAGGGTTAATGATAGTATCTATAAAACACTTAAAAGACATCCCTTCCTCCAATAAACCAGAGAGTGATTGAAAGAATTTGTTCAACAGTAATACTTATCCATGTATTCAAATACACATATATATTATTATATAATTAAGACAGCATCGATCATCATTTTTTAAAAAGGAAAGAAACAACTTAAGAATCTATGAATAAAAAGGCTAGTTAAATTTATACAAGGCTGCTAATTAAAAAGAATGAGATCTTCCTATATTTAGTGATAAAAATATAAACCTGTCAGGATATATTAAGTGAAATAACAGTAAGATATAGGCCAATCTCTGTTAAGATGCCCAAATTTGTGTTAGGAAGAAAAGAGAAAGTATTTATACATACATGCATAGAACATGTCTAAGACTATGCCCAAGAAACTACAGATGACATTATTTCTGGAGACTAGAATTGTGGGTATGAGACGAGCTTGAGTCTCTCTTTTCATGGCATTCTCTTTTGTATTATTTTTTGACTATGCATAAGATTTAAAAATAACAATCACATAATACTTAAAGACTAAAATACCACTGTAAATTTTAGTGTGACATGACAATAGCTAGTATTTATCAGTTTTGCTATGATTGACACTGTTTTAATGGTTTAGATAATTTATTTATTGCAAAAATAATTTTTAAAGCGGTTACTTGTAGCCAGTAGTTATATGTTTTACAGTTGGGAAAGTAAAGCACAGAAAACTTAAATCATTGATCAAAGTCAAATAGCTAGTGAAGATTTCTAACCCACATCATAAAATCTAACATTGAAGTCCTTAGCCACTAAGCTAATCATCGAGCAAAATCCTGGCACATGTTAGACTGTCAATAGGTGTTTGTTTGTTTGTCCTGTCTTTATTTCATGATTGAATTGATTCATGGATCAATGTCAATCTAGAAAGGGAAGTCTATCAACAAACCACAGTACTTTCCAACTTAACACTTGTATTAACTACTTGGATAAGAGCACAGAGGGCAAATGGGTAATTTTACTGGAAAATATTAAAAACATAAAGTGAAAGTAAGTTTATTTGAATGATTAAAAAATGAAATATTGCTGACAGGGCCATGTGCAATGTCATGAATGAAAGTAAATTTAGAATTTTGGTAAAAAATTGGGTTAAATTTGAACAAATATATCTATACCCAAGGTCACTAAAATCAGATTTCAACTTTATTTACATACCTTTGGCAGAAAAATTAAGTGAAATCCAGTTATGAAATTTAAATCATCTCATTAATCACTCTAGACATCTTTGGTAATGGTATGACTCATGAAAGAAACATTTTTCCAACTTTTGAAGGTTTTGCATGATTCACAATACAGTATATAGTAAAGGCAGAGTTAATTTCTGTTCTAGCAATGTGACATATTGAAATTGAATTCACAGTATAAAAAGATTCACAATCAAAACTTTATAGAAGACTCAGCAAATTTGATTTGATAGAGTTAAAATAATTCTGTGAGACACAATTAGGAAATGTTGTGAATTAAAAAAAAAATCCAAGGCAGAAACAGAGACACAAACGTAGAGAACAAATATATGGACACCAAGTAGGGAAAGCAGGGAGGGCTGGGGGGGAATTAATTGGGAGATTGGGATTGCCATATATACATTACTAATGAGAAAGAAAATATCAAATTGTACAATTTAAATATATGTGGTTCATTGTTAAAAAAAAAAAATCTTCGGCTCTATGTTGTTATTCTAAGGTTCCTTTTTTTTCCCCCAAGTAACCCAATGGGGTCAGCTGCTAGCTCAATTTAGGTTCTTTTGGTCAAGTCACTCATCTATAAAATTATATTTCAAATAACTAAACTTTTATGAAATATGTCTTTTAAAATGTTTTAATTTTTCAATAGCGTGTATCTTTTGCTTTTTCCTTTTAGACACAACAGAAGCTAAAATTGACGGTTTACTATTCCTCTATGAAAGACCTTTGAAAATAATAAAAATGAACAGGTTAATAATCTTGCATAAGGAAGGTCAGATGCCAGAAACTTTTTATAGCGCTTTCTAAAAACAACTATATATTACATCAAAACAGAGTTAATGAAGCCAGCCCATAAATTTGCAAGGTGCCTAGGTTCAACAGACTGAAAATCAATAAAGCCATTGAAATCAATACACCATTCTCATGAATACAGTCTGTTAGCTAATCAGGGTTTAAATGATCCTGCCTGCTGGAATATAAATGTCTCACCGCTTTGGATGTAATATTTGGATCAATCCTTTATTCATTAAACATGCCAGCTTCATTAGAAATGACCATTGATTCCACCATCAATGAACTATATTCACAAATTCCTGAAAGGATTATTTATTAAAGTCCTCTACTTTAGATAAATTCAGTGATCTCTGGCTCTTTGGGTAATTGGTAAACTGAAGGTTTTCATACTTCAAAGTCCCTATATACTGGAGAAATAATTTGTTACTAGGCTCTATATGTCTTCATAACAACATTTTTTTCTGATTCCAAATTTAACAATTGTTGACTGCATAATTTTTTAATATATGTGGAAAATCATAACAGAATACAAAGTTTATGAATCACTCTATTACATTCCAAATAAACACACACACATACTTATTATGCCTAAACACATAGATGTTTACATGTGTATATGTGTGTATATGCATATATATACTTTCTAACAGAAATTAATGCATACTTAAATTTAACTTTTTATTTCATAAATTTACCTTAAACATACAAAAAAGGAGAAAAAATAGTGTAAGGAATCCCCTGGTATCCATCACTCAGCTCCAATAATCATAATATTTTTCTGATACTGATTTATTTATGTCTCGCCTTGCTGTTTTTGCTAGTATATTTTAAAACGGCTTCTACGTATCACATCACTCAAGATATCTTTTAATTTTTATTACCAGTATATTAAGTGCATTTTTCTATAAGGCAATATTCTTCCATTGTGTAATTTCAAAATGGTTGCAGAGTATTTAAACTTATAACTATAATTTAATTTATGTAGCCCTTACCCTATTGTCAAATATTTCATTTGTTTATGTTTTTCTATCCTAATTTCAGTTTTGATCTATATTCTTGTCATTAGGCCTTTGCACATATTCATTATGATTTCTTTAGAGAAAGTTTCCTAGAGGCAGAATTTTTGGTCAAAGTGCATACTAACTTTAAGGGTTGGGTTTTTTTTTGATATATATTTGACATCAGGCTGTATTTAAAATGAAAAGGTTAATATTAATAGATTAAATGTTGAATTATTAAAGAAAAAATTCTGACAGATAACTTTTAGATTGAATATCTTAGTTTTTTAAATACAGCATCGTCTAGTGGTTTGAAGGTGGTTTGCATTTCCTTTATGATGTGTGCATTTCTATGGAAAAAAATCAGCCCTTTAAGTTGCCTTTGTAAGTATTAACTAATTAGTTTTCCCAATAAACCTATTAGGTAGGCAACATTGTTACTAGTCTCCCATCTTGAAACTATGTTAATGAAATAGGTTGGCTATCCTGGAGACCTGTCCTATTGGTCTTTTAATGTAGAGGATCAGAGCACAGAGTTAGTTCACATATGAATAAGGACTTCAGAAGTGGTTTTTAAGATAGGCTTCCACAAAAGTGAAAAACAAAAAGAACAGTCAGTGCAAGAAATTGAATTGGAATTGGTTATCAGATCATGATGAAGCATCCATAGCTAATAAATATTCAAAGTGAGTGGAGCTGGCTGAAGCAATAGACCATAAGAGAACATGAGAAATATCCTCACCAGCTTAAAGTACACGTAAATAAAAATAAATGAACTATAAATAAAACAGAATGATTTTTGGCAACATTAGCTGCAACAACTGTTTTCAATTTATTAACCAAAGTAATTTTTAATAAAAATATTGTAGCATTTTGAATCTCCATAATGTATAGGCAAGTGTAAAATTTTCTGCAAATGATTTTCTTCTAGAAATTGGCATAATTTTTAAAAATCCATTTTTTCCATTTTAAAATTTTAGGTTTTTATTTTTCTCATATGTATTAGTCAGTATTTGGTGACATGTTTCAGAACAATAACAGAATGAATAGTTTGCGATACTCTCTGTTCTTTGCTAAACTTTTCCACAGATTTCTTGTAATACTGCAAATACATCTCCCTAAAAAGCAATTTAAAAAAAAACAAAACAGCACAGAGACGGAATGTTCTTTGCAAAACTTGGTGTACGAGTCATAGGGAGCAAGTGGCTGATCCAAAGTTCCTTACGCTTGAGTATTAAACTATGCAGTACTGAAGTGGGAAGTAAACAAGGGGTGTCCAAGAAGAGGGGCTTCTAGAAGGCTAAAGGAAAGAATTTTCAAGAGGGAGTCAAAGCCCTCTTGGGCAGACAACTTTGTAAGTATCTATTACTGCCACATAAGAAGAATAGAAAACAGTTATTTATGAATTGAGATTAACACAACCCTTTAATCTGAGGAAATATGGAAAAGTGAAAGCTAGAAACATTCATTTTCTACAGCCTGTATAAGAACAATGTGACAAGAGGAAAAAAATCTAGTCAGTATGAGAGGAAAGGGCCGAAGTTTGGCCACAGCTGTAATTCCTTGAGAGAGACTGCAAATTAAGGATGTTTCTTCACATAAATACAACCTATGTCAATAGACCTTTATAAATACATTTTGGAAATGAACAAAGCCCTATGAAAACATTTTTTAAAAGACAGAAACTGCATCACTATAATAGAGATATCCTAGTTACTTTGATCAACCTCATTGCCACTCGCTGTGGGTGGTGAGAATTCAAGTTTGCTGAGAATTCAGATTTCATTCAGCAGAGATGACTGCAACCTTACTCAAAAATGCCAGTTTGAGCTTTGGATACACCACTGTGGGGCCTTAAATTCATTTGATTTGTATCAAATTAATCTAAGTAGATCAAGAAAGAGCAGTACATATAGGAACCTTGAACTACAAAATAGAATAGGATAACATTGAGTATGTTGAATTTTCTGTATTATAACTGGACTATAGGCATCTCACAAATATTTATTACAAAACCATAAATAGAGATTCAATATAGTATCTACCAGATATAGCACAAGTTGGAACTTCTATTACATCTCATGTGGACTATTTCAATAGCTGCTAACTTTACTCTGGTTCCATGGTCCACATATCAGTCAGAATGATCTATGAAAAAATATTTTTCAGATCAGTTAAGACTCTTATTTTAACGTTAACTACCTCACAGTGTTGGTGTTAAGAGTAATTGGGATAATACGTAAACAGTGCTGAACAAGGTACCTGGTATACCGTCATGGTTGTAGTCATAGCTGCAGGGACAGGAAGAACTACCACCACTGTCATCACCATCATCATATCACCATCATCATACCTAACACTGACTAGTGACTAATCATTTTGGTTGAGACTGGGCTTCCTAGTATCAAGCAATGTGTGGGATTTGAGTTTTACCCTACTTGGAAACTAAAAAGTGAGTCCATTATTGCTTCAAGGGTCCTGGCAAAAGATATGAGATACCTGAGTAAGAGACAAAAGACTTTATTAATTACAGCAAAAGCAGTAGTCAGAGCTTCATTTGTGTGTGCGGCAGTTCCCCATACTTCTTCCTTTCAAATTTCACAGGACCAACACAAAGTGGTGGTATTAGTCTGTGGAACTAATACTGTAGGTTGTATTCCTTAAACACCAGAAACTTACTTTCTCATACTTTTGATGGACGGGAAGTCCAAGATCAAGTTGCCAGCACCACCGGTGTCTGGTGAGAACTCTCTTCTTGTTTTGCAGGTGGCTGCCTTCTCTCTGTAAGAAGAAAAAGAGATCTCTCTTTCTTCCTTTTCTTACAAGACGGCATTTCCATTGAATTAGGGGCCATGCATTCAAGGTAGACTTCATTCAACCTTAGTTATCTCCTATTGATCTGATCTCCAGATACAGCCACATTGGGGCTTTGAACTTAGGGGTTAGCATGTGAATTTTGGAAAGATACAGTTCAGTAATGGATGTCTGCACATGCAGTATGTAGCATTGTAGGAGAGAATCACCGATTATGAGGGCTCTATTGTTTTTTGGATGAGTGAAAGGAAGCCTGCTCTGTGCCTGGAGATAGATGTCCCTCATCTTACAGGATTGCTCACTGCAAGCACAATCTTAAGAAATGGTCCAGGAAAAGAGTGTTGTCAGGGCACGGCATTCTTGGCATACCCAGCAAGAATGAGAACGGAAGCTCAGAGTTCACGGCAGCCCACCATTTCCAATACCAAGGTGGAACTGAGCCACAGTGCTTGTATATCTGCCTACCTATGACTTTCAGTATAGGCCTGGCCTCCCCTGCAGCCATTCTGTCTGCCATGCTTGTCTTCAGTGTTTATAGAGGAAAGAGGAAGAGAAGCATTCCCCCAAAGCTAATACTCCCCAGTGCTGGGTTATTAACAATGGATCAGTGAACAAAGGATGACTCAGATAGAACAAGGAACAACAGGAGAAAGAAGTGTACTCTTTAGTCAGTTTGCCCACTAAACACAAGACCTCTCTTCAAAAAGAAACTGTTAAAAAGGAAGAGAAGAGATGTCTAGCCCACAAGGCAATTTGTTTGTTACATTGCGTAATTTTCTTGGGTGTTTTATGTGTCATAAAGTTTCTCCTTTCAGAAACAAAAGTAATCACTCCAAACAGAATCTGACAGGGTTCTTGAAAGTGAAATCACAGATATACCCAAACTAAATCTATTGGTGAAAAGAACCAACTATTTTTGGATATTATGGGTTTGTTCTTAGCAATGCATTGAAAAGCAGTAAGCTCTTCCAGTGTTATGCTACTAGTATGGATGTATTTAAAAACATTTTAAAACCCGAGAATTATTTTTTTCTAAATTCAAAAATTGTTTTCAATATTAAGATCTTATTGGTATATTTTAATAAGTATAAAACATTATTTATTACTTATTTACACACTAATCTGTATAGGGACAGATTTTTAGAATAGACTATGGAAGGGTATCAAGAAGAGTGGAGTCTCTTGCCTGATACCATCTTTTTGAAATCTGATATTTTTTTCTTGTTTTTTGTATTTAAACATACTAACATTATAAGACTTCTTTTGCTTTTTTCCTAGTTAATAGGAAATATAAAAATCCATTATAGTTGTGTTATCTTATCATAAGTGACATATCAATAGCATTAATAAAACAATTATTCTTGAATGTTTAAGCTTTCCTGCTAGAACTTGCTTTACTTTTGACTCCGTATTCTTAGACTATGTTTGCTCTTGTAATTCTCTGGCTTCGTTAATTAATATTTCATTTGGATGCTTATTTTTTTTAATATATTGATCATTAAAATGTTGATATACTTGGACTGAGAACTTCTAGTCCTGGTGGTTTCTCTACTTATAAATAGGAAAAAAAAAAAAAAAACCTCTCTGATTATGTGTAAACTGTAGTGTTGGTTTGATATTTTAACCAAAATGTATGTAGCTAACATCATTTCTTTAGTTTTTATTTCATCTTGAGGTGCTTTTTGGTATCCCTAAAAACTTTAAAAGAACTATACAACTGTTCAGTTGTATAGCTTAATAGAGTTGTAAGTTTTTTTAAGTGAGAAATTATATCCATAAAGATTCATGCCCACTGAATATAAAGTGTACTTAAATATACATACACCAAAATACCTTTAAAAAGTATTTATTAAATTCACAATAATAAAATTTTAAATAGTTTTTGTATAAATATAAATGTAAATAAATGTAGATATGTGTTGTATTTCAACTGTATCACATGTTTAGCAACTCTAAAGAAAGAAGATATTATCAAGTAATATTTTAGGTATATCAGATAAAAATATTATTATATAAAATATGACTATTTCTGTATGTTACAATACCCCAGAATTATGCTTTTTAATATCTAGAGAAACTATACACACACACACACACACTCAGAAATCTAGTAAGAAACAAATCAGTGAATTAAATTTAAGTTATTAAAATAACTTAAGGCAGAAAAAGCACAAAGGAATGAAAAATAGTAGAGAGACAAAGAGAATAATAATAAAATGATACATAAATCTAATCATATGAGGAACTGCATTAGATGTAAATTGTCTAAACATGCTAATTATAAGACAGATGTTTCAGATCAGATAAAAAGGAAAACCAGGTGCATCAATGTGCACTCTATAAGAAACCCACTATAAACATAATGATGAAGGTTAAAAATAAAAAGATGAAAAAAGATATAACATGCAAACATGGTTTATTTTTTTTTAAAGCTGAAGACAAAGCAGACTTCAGAACCAGAAAACAATCACTATGGATAAAGAAAAATATCACATAAGGATATAAAGGTCAACTGTCAATTTTTTAAGAAAACATGCAGGTCCTAAGTGTGTATGCATCCAATAACTGAACTTCCAAACACATAAAACTAAACAGAGAGAAGAAAATGAAGAACTAGACAGGAGGGAATTATACTTGGAGACTCAAGAACACCTCTCTCAGTAACTGAAAAAAAGGTAGGAAGAAATCAGTAAATATATATATATATATATATATATATATATATATATAATACAATGTATAGTGTATACATATGTATGTTATATATGTTTTAAAATATACATGTATATTTACCATTAAATATAGAAAGAGAGGATAACATTACTGATTCAGTGGACATCCAAATATAATAAAGGAATAATACAGACAAATGAAATGGATCAATTTGTTGAAAGATGCAAACTATCAAAACTCATGGTAAAAGAAGTAAATAACCTAAAAAGTAGGACATATAGATAGATAAAACACATTGAATTTACAGTTGATAGTTTTCCTAAAAAGTAAAGAAAAATCTAGTCCCAGATGGTATCTCTTGTAAGTTCTGCCAAACATTTGAAGTTAAAGTGACCATCGGTTCCACAAAATCTCTTCCAGAAAATGAGTGAAAACTTCCTAATTCATTTTGTAAGATCAACCTTATCCTAATAGCAAAACCAGACAGAGATTACAAGAAAATGAAACTGTACAGAGGGAAAAAAAGTTCAACAAAATATTAGCAAATTAAACCCAGTAATATAGAAAAAGAAATATATATCATGAGCAAGTCAGGTTTATTCCAGTAATGTAAAGGTGTTCATCACTTAAAAAAAATCAATGAATGCAATTTACATATTAATAAACTAAACAAGAAAACTCATAATCAAATCAAGGCATATAGGAAACACATTTGACAAAAGCCAACATCTATGATTTACAAATGAACAAACAAAAACTTTCAGAAAATTAGGAACAGAAGAAAACATCCTTCAACCTGAAAAAGAACATCTACAAAAATCTACAATCACATCAGATTTTACAGTGAAAGCTGAATAGGCATATGATTAGGAACTTTGTATAGATGTTTGCTCTTCTCATGCCTATTCAATAATGTACTGAAAGCCATAGCCAGCGCAATAGGACAAGGAAGAGAAATGAAAGACATTCACTGTGGAAAAGAAAAGCAGTGAAACTGTTCCTATTGTCAGATGACTTATTTGTCTTCGTAGAAAATCCCCAAACATCTATAAAATAGCTCCTAGAACTCATTCAGTTTAGCTTTGTTATAGAGGTATAACATCAACATGTAAAAAGTTGTCATATTTCTACATAGTAACATTGAACAATTGGAAACTAAAAAATTTTAAATGCTATGTAATTTATAATACCTTCAAAAAGCTGAAGTTCTTATTTATAATTCTAAAAAATATGTTCAGGATCTGTATACTAAAAACTATAAGACACTGATGAAAGAAATGAGAAATTCTAAATAAATAGAAAGATGTGTATTATTGATGGACTGGAAAACCTAATATAATTAAGATGTCCATTCTCCCCAAGTTGATCTACAGGTTTTATACCATCTAATCAAAATCCTAGCAGAACGCTCTGGCAATATAGACAAGCTGATTTAGACAAAAACTTTCGAAAAGATCTAACAAAGTTGGAGGATTCACAATTCCCTGTTTTAAGGCATACTATAAAGATATAGTACTCAAGACCTGTAGTATTGGTAAAAGAATAAACACGAAAATAGTTTGAAGAGAATAGAGATTCTGGATATAAAACTTCACAAATATGGTCAACTGATTTTTGACAAAGCTGCAAAGTAATTCAAATGACAATCTTTGTCCAAAATGGTGCTCAAACAACTGGACATCTATATGCAAAATAACCCCCCCACACACCTATACACACAAACCCATTATGCTATATTATAGCATATTAAAAATGAACTCAAAGGGACTAGAGAGCACTTGTAAAATGTAAACCTCTAAAACTCTTGGGAAAAAAAGAAGACCATCATTATAACCGTGTATAATTTTGGTATCAGTTGATGTTGGCATCAACAAAATGGGGGAAGTTTTCACTTTTTCCCTCCTCCTCTATTGTCTGCAAGGGATTCTGTGGAATTGGTAATAAACTTTCCTCAAGTGTTAAGTAAAATTAGTGATACCATTTGGGATTAAAATTTTTAAATTTCCTTCTTAAAGAGTTTTCAATTATAAATTTAATCACACACACACATATTATGCTCTAGCTGTATGCCTCACACTTTAAAGAAGCAGAATATGGGAGACCAAGAAGAATCCTAGGCACAGCAAGCACAGAAATATGTCTGATGTTTTAGAGAAATACACCCAGGGAAGTTGGCCTGGCTGGACTGAGGAGTCACTGTGAAGAATGAATGGGAGAAAAAGGTCTGATTTGAAAGATTATTTACTTTAATGGAAATGGAGAATCAGGACACCATTTTGAATAGCCAAATAGCATGATAAGAAAAAGGCTGAAAGAAGGGTAAATTGTTAGTTTTGCAAATTGGCATTTAAGGAGAAACTACAATTAGGGAGAGAGGCTCAGAGAGTTTGTTAGATGCCTAGATACTGAACAAGTAAAAAGGAGGTGAACAAAAATTCGTGGGGGGAGAGGTAGGAATAATAAAGCCAGCTTGCATTACTGACTAGCATCTGTGGGTGCTCTGCTGAGTGCTTTACAAACGTTGTCTTCTTAATCCTCCAATCCTGAGGGAACTTGGGCTCCCAGGGATGTTACATAACTTTCTTAAAGACACATATCAATTATGTGGCTGAGCAGAGATTGGAACCACACTCTGTACACCAAGCTACTTGTCCTGGGGTGATAATGTAGTAATGCAAGTAAGCAGTTTTAAAACAGAAATCTAGAATAACTAGATCAATGCAAAAGGGAAGGAAAAGAAATCAAATGACTAGACAAAAAGATAAAGAAGAGGAATAGAAATCAAAAGGATGTGAAGTTTTTGAATTAGCAGTTTGAGGAAAAAAATTTTTTAATGTGTACATGAGGACGAGGGGTTGTGACTTTTGGCAGAGATGAAAGAAATGAGTAGCTTGACTGTGGATATTTGAATGTGAGTTAACATAAGACATCCAGATGAAAATGTCTGATACATAGTTATACATAGTTAGAGCTAGAATTTAGAGGAAATTAATATTCCATGGCTTGAATTGCGTAAGTATCTCCATGGCAGAGAGTAGGTGTTACTCGTTCTCTTTACCTTTGTGCCTTAGCATCTGGCTTTGTAGCCCTTCTACCTGCCTCTTAGTAGATGTTCTGTGAGGCTCTGTTGGAAAAAATTACTAATTTTCTAAAAACTGTATATGATATTTGATGTTTATAAATAGGGATATTTGCTTTGTGAATAACTATACAACCCACTGGAGACATTTAACTGAAAGTACCTCATACATTCAAGGATAAAAATATGAAGGGTGCTTATAGATTCTTTGGAAAAAAAAACTGTCTAAATTAAAGATTTGTAGACGAGAACTGCCACCTTCTTACCCCACTGTGACTATTAAAATCTTTGAAGATGAAAGAGCTTTTTGAAACAAAACACTTTTATTTCATAACATGCTTATGCATAACACTTTCTTTGTTTATTCTTAAAACCCTCTGCCTAATTCTTTATAACACCTGTTTGGGAAAGAGGTATTAATATAAGATTTTGCTTTTAACTTTTTATTGACACCACAGAATTTTTAATGCACCAGATTAACACTGAAGGGTTTCCTTAAACTATACTAAAGAATGAGTGTAAATTATGTTGCAAAATTTTTCTTAGTATTTTACTTTTAAAGATATTGCACATTATAAAAGTGTGCTTTATTTATTCAGCTTTCTTCCCTGTGGATGTTAATTGGTTTAAGCATTGTGCCAAATTATATACAGGAGAAGCTATCTGTTCCTTCTGCAGCTAAATTTATTTCATGGCATCGTTTGGACACTAGAAGAAAATGGATCATTCTATTAAGTATAATAACACCCAAAGGACAAAGGTGGTAAATTCCCATCATGCCATATTTCTAAACAGTTTTCAGGAACATCAGGAAACTGATCTTCCTTCCTCTATTTCTCCTCTCACATCCTCAAAGGAGAGGCAATTAGCTAGCCAGTCACCTGGAAAATTTCCAATAATTCTCTAAGTAAGTCCAGCCCTGGTTGCAGTTATAAGTGGGGAGGTTATGCTAAATAAAAGTCTTATGCACTGTGAAAACATATGATGACACAACGCATGTTTGTGTCCTTTTTAATTGGACTTTTCTCCTTGTGAGAGACAGGCATTACTTTTCTGCAGATCAAATTAAGCCCCTCCTTACCCTCCCCCTCCAAAAAAAAAAAAAAAAAAAAAAGCAGGTTGGACTTACCACATCCCAGAAATGACCTAAAGAAAGCAATTATTAAGCATTCCTGCATCTGAATACAACTTACAGTCTTATATTTCTTTGGAGGCTTCATTGAGGTTTTGATCTAGGCTACAAGTTTTTCTTTCTTATTTAAATTGACCTTCTCAAGATGACATCCCATGATGATATATTACATTACATAGAAATATTTCTGCTGACCTTAACTTCATGAAAAATAAACATGTTGATTTCTTTCATCTGGCTTAAATATTACGTATCTGTCAAATAAGTTACATTATTGGCATATCTCTTTTTTGCATGGCATTGAGCCACATCAAATCAAATTCCCTCTTTTTGTACTAGCAGATGAGAGGAATAAATCACATTTTGGATGAATTCAAGAGAAAAATTGTCCAAGACAGTTTTTTGTTTTTTTGTCAATGATTTTAAAACACATAAATGATCAAACTTTTTATTTACCAAATCATTGTTCCTAGGATCATTTCTAATTTTGTTTTATTTTGTTTTTTTTTTTGTTCTTTGCATATTACTCATTAAACATTTTATTATATCTAAACCCATCTATGAGCATAGATCTTTTTTACAAATGATTTTGTACAGAGTAACAGAAAGTGAAGTTATCTTAAAGCTTAGTTTTAGCAAGCCACATTGATTATTGGCTACTGATTAATATGATTATTTTAATTACAATTTCATCAACAGGCATATGGGAATGCTATTGTTTCTGAATGCAAAATGAGATCAAGTTCTTAGTTCCCCAGGACAATTACATGGAGTTCCACAACTGTGAGAGAAAAAAAGTGGATAATAATCTAGCATTAGAAATGTTAGAACAACACAAAAAGAATAACATTAACTTAACCACTCCAAATTATTGTGAAATCCAGTGGAAAATAAAATGCAAATAGAAAGACTAAAAGATATGCAAGAGATGGTAGGGAAAAAGAGAGAGTTAGAGAGGAAGAAAAAATAGAAAGGGAAAAGGGAAGAAGAAAAATAAGTAATTTTTTCATCTTAATGTTTATGTGTTCACATCCAATGTACCCACCTACGAAAGAGTTCTTACTCTAAACCCAGTCCAAAATGAAAAACTTGTTATCATGCTGAATACATTTCCTTGCACATAGCCTATTCCCATCTTCAAATGCTATATTTCTATCACTGAAAATTTTGTACAACTGCCCTTCTTCCGCCTTTTTCAACTTATCTCAGTTTGAATTCTCATGATCTATCACTGAAAGCTTCTGAGGGATCTCTTTTCTAGTCTCTTCTCTTCTAAATCAAACTCCATCCTCTCACCACAGCTATCTCTCAAAACATATGCACTTGATCATGGAATTTCCCAGATCAAAAGATTTTGAGGACTTACCATCACCCTGCTCACTCTTTCCATCTTATTTCCTGTCATTTCCTTTGTCCCATATGTTTTAGCCAAACCACAAAATTTCAGCCTTGATGCCTTTGCTGTCCCATCTGACCCACAGGCTTGTCCATATTCTCCTTCACTGGAATTTCCTGAACAACTTTCATGATTTAGTTTCAGTGTCATCCTTTTGCTGAAAACTTCCTTGGACTCACCCAGAAAATCAAATCCCTTATTTTGTACCTCAAATCACTTGGGTTGTTCCACTAATATATTTTTTCACCATTTGGTAATTGTTCTTGGATCATCAGTGTGAACTTGGAGAAAGTATAAACAGAAAACATTTTTTCTCTAAGTATTGACTTCCAATTGTGCTATGTCATGTTCCTTTCCTGTCTCTTAAAAATATCTCAGACATCGTCCATATTTTCCTGGTCATTTTTATTATTTAAAAAACCTATCTTATCCAGTCCAATTCTTCAAACTTGTATATGATTTAATAGCCATTTGCACCCCTATCCCTGTGCCAAATATTGACTTAAGGGAGCTCAGATGGGTACAGAGTTTGATCCACTCTTTCACGCGTGTCATCTCCTTCTTTAGGTTCTAGCACCTTTGTGATTTGGATCTGTCCAGAAGGATGAGCTGAAAAGGCCAAATACCTATTTTATTAACAATTATGATTGTAATCTTCTGCGGCTCTTGCTGCTCCTCAGCTATCACTGACTTGCTGATGATTCCCTTCTTTAAGGGCATCTACGGGGTCTTCCCCATGGCACAGCTCCTTGACAGGGGAGCTTTCTTTTTTTAACTTGATCTCTTGCACCTTTCCCTCTGACCCAGCACTAAATCTCTTGTGTGGGATTCTGGCAGCCTAGCCCAAGACTCTCCGCAGGGCAATGTGTGCATCCTTGTTGTGGCAAAGAACAATGCAGAAGTGGAAACAGGCTGATTGCTCATCTTCAGACCTTTCTCCCTCTCCTACTTCCTCTCTCTCCAGTTTATCAGTTCTTCTTTCCAGTGTTTATATAGGCTCAGACCATTTCAGCAAGTCTGTTGCATGCACAGCTAGGTTCTAATATGCCAATCTCACCTTCATGCACAAATACATAATCTTTACAAATGGTGGTCCTACATAATCTTCACTGGTTTTCTGTAGAAGGTGTAAGCATCTGTCTCCCTTCTCCAAACTCCTAGCACTGCCTCCAATTCAATAACTCAGAACCCTGATACTGTCTTATAATCTGTATAAATTCCCTTAGTCTTCTGGTTTAGGTAGACAGGGAAAAGAGAGGATGCAAGGATTTGGGGAATGGTGGCATGACGGTCTGCGGATCAGAATTTTAGGAGAGATTTTTCCTTCATTAGCAACTAGAGTACTCTTCACCTTCTGCTCTTCCAAATTTGAATCCTATTTTTCATTTCTGAGGAAATTTTTGACTCAGCAACCTCATTGTAGGAAAAAAATTCATATAACATTCATTTGTTCTATGAATGAATGAATCAGCAGTCTTCCTTCTTTTAGTTCTTAGAATTTACTCTTGCAGAATGGAATTTACCACAGGGAATTAGAAAACTCATAGAGTGTCTGAAATGGCCAGAGAAGTGAGTTTGGAGGCTATAAAACCAGTAATAACACAGACATTAAATAAACACAACTGCCTTCTGAAAATTGTCTTATTAGAAAACCCCCTGCCAATCTGTAATTTCTACCACAAAACAAATCTTTGGTTACTCCTCCCAAACACACCCATATTCTTATAGTTAAAAGCAAAACAACAACCCTAGTGAAAACCATGCAATCCTGCCTACTAGACTGAAACTATTCATCATAGAAATGAAATATGTTCACCTCTCATTGAAAGAGTAGATCCATAATCTCACCATTTACGGTATCCTTTGCTAGGTGATATTTTTTTCTGTCCACAGTTCAATCATGGTCTTGGTTTGATATCCTCTAGTTTATGTACTAAATTACATTTAACTATTGTCCACAAAATCTACATAAAATAACAAGAAAGTAGGTTTTGAAGAAATTTTCATATACTTAAGTATATACGTAACTAAATAAAAAAAGCATGAGTATCTCCCATAGCTTTAATTTTTGAATTGTCCACAAGGCTGTGGTTTGTGTTTATAACATCTTTCCACTTCTACTATCCATTCATATTCTGTGTGCTCTCAGGCAGCATCTCTTGCTAATTAAGACAAGACTTTCTCCCTGTTGATACAGGCATCCAGAGGTGTGAAAAGCCAAAAATGGCTGGTTGATTTTCTCAACTACCTGTTCAGTGTTGGCAGTATTGATTCCTTGTTTTCAAAGACTTCTAAATCAGCACTATATAAAGTTACAGGAACAGGAAGAAAAATTTGAAGAGTGGGGCATTTTAGTGCTATGGTGAAAGTATCAATCTCTCTTCAACTTCTTAATTCCCACCCATGCATTCTGGTTATGGGAAAAACATCACTATATATTGTTTGCTGGTTAAGAAACTATTCTGTACTTCATAGGAAAGCATAAAACATTTTTATGCATTGTTTCCCATTGGGATCCTTATATATTCTTAAATAAACATTTTATTATATATAAGGCAATTAGCCACTTGATGATAGATTACATTTTTAAGTTAAAAAAAAAAAAGAATACCAAGAGCACTAAAATAATTTCTTACTTATTTCATGGTAAAATAAATTCCTTAATCAAAAGTTTTGCTTTTTTTGTTTGTTTTGTTCTCTTTTGTTTTTGGTAACACAGAATTAAAAAATCAGTAAGTTCATGAATAATACTGCTGACGGAAACAGGTAAGGAAGAAAGGAAAAATCAAAATCCAGAATGAGTCAATTCCAGTGAGGAGAAATCATTGCTGTTTCAAAATGGGAGGATCTTAACTACATGAACTCCCAGGTTCTTGTTTGGTCCCTCCAAATTGTGATTTATACCAGGAGTTCTGTCTATGTCTCTACTGAAGAATAGTAATATAAAAGACGTAGGAGAGGAGGGGGGTTGCATGTTCATAAGCCTATCTGAATACTTTGCCCTGACCATCATGGCAATTTTTTCATGACCATGCAGAATAAGAACTTGGATGAGGGCAGTGACTCACAAAAAAGTTATCCTCAGCTGATTGCTGATTCCTCTGCAGACAGGACCATCTGTTGGTCATTCACATGGGGCACAGATATTTCAAATTTTGGACTCATTTATGTAAATTTCCCTCAAACCTTGTCATTAATCTTCCCAGTATATCCTTCCAAATCCCTGATCCTCTGGCAAAAACTAGCTACAGCTCATACATTTAAATAAAGCCATACCTACTCATCACTCTTTCCAATCCAAGTGGAAAAAAATCACCTGTACTGCTCAAAATGTTGCCTACCAAGAGGATTTCTTTACTGCATGTCCCTTCAGCGCCAATGGTGAATTGTATTTCTAGAGGATGCTACTCTTAATTGGTGCCAGAGTTATCTACAACTAGGTTGCGAGTTTGTCATCATCAGTTATTAGATGTAGGGAACTCCCTGAAGCCATAAGTATAGGCTGAGAAGGAGATGGCAATCCAGCACTAGTTGGCACAGGGAAAAAGTGATCATCTGTCCATTGGCTGAACACCTTTAGAGTCTTCTTGAGTCTGATCTCATATTTGCCACGTCTAGTTTTGCCCAAAATTCTGGTTTTGTGGATTAAATAACACAGACCATAATGGGAAGCTCAGGTCACATGATTACTTGGTGTTTTATGAATGGCCTTAGAGTATCCAATAGAAGCAAGAGATATTTCTCAAAATAATGTAGTACTTACCATGGCTTTGATGATAATTAAGTTCCAGGGGCTGGAACTATGATTCTATTATTGAGGCTTTTTCTTGCTTCCTTTCAGCATCCCAACTGGTCACAGACACAGCAAATGTCACTAAATCTGTTGAGTCATAGGGCTAAGTGGCAAAACTGCTTACACTGCAAACTGAATAAGCTAGAAAGTCTTCTTTTGTGTTTTTGCCCAGCTAAAAACTTAAAGCCTAATTATCCAATAAATAGGTTGAGATTACACATAGACCAAATGTCATATATGTAGCCTCCAAAATTCAAATAAAATTACTTTTCTGATACCAAACAGAGGAAAATACAATTTTACTTTGAAAATAAAATTCCAATATGCTCCAGACTCTTGTATTCTTGGAAAATTTGCTATACTTTTGAGACTGAATTTCTTTAGAGCACATCTCCTACCTTCCTATATGGATATGTTTTATCAAGTCATCTAGGTGCCTGCTATTTCTTGCCCCCCAGACTCTATTCACAGTGTCATCAATGAAAAGGACTGGTTTGATATTCTGGGGGATGTTGAAATGATGAAGTTCTCTGCAGATGAAATTATGGCCCAGCGGTAAAGAAAAGACATATTTCTAAAGTTAGACACTGAAGGCTTTGTATTTTCCTGGCCAAGTGAAATAAATTCTTTTAGTATTCTCCACTTATCAGGATAGAAAGTTGGCCAAATCAATAACTGTATATCAAGTGACAAGGTGCCATGGCAATGCTTATTTGTTTTATTAAAGAATCATAAAGCACATAAGATATTAAATGGATAGTTTTACAATAATCTACCATCATTCTTTAAGACCAATCTGTCTCTTACACAGGCAAGCAGGAGACCTGAATTACAAAAAATAGATCAAGATGCCTGCATGCTTTCAGTCAAGACTAAACTTTATGTGTTACTTTATTCTCATTAACTGTCCCTGAACAAGGGAAAAGTGACTTTCTTGAAATTAGCAATAATTCAGTGTCCATTGCCCAATAATCAAAAAAAAATTCTAGTTCTATCCCTTGCCCAGTGCACAATTATTTTGGCAAATGATCATAGGTTCTTTTGAGGAAGGCTAGGAAGAAATCTTATTTTGTATAATTGCGATGTTTCAAACAACTTCCTCAAACAGCTGTGGCTTTGCATTCTGTCCAATAGTGTTGTATCTCTAAACTTGAGGCAATTGAGTGGGTGGTAAAATTGGCTATTTTGCAGCTCAATTCAGGCCTCTGTTTTTTGCTAGACCTGAAGTTGTGTTTCCTTTCCTTTCCTTTCTTTCTTTTTGTTTTCAGTGAAGGAGGCACTTTTAGAAGTCAAGTAGGACGTCAGGAATGTGTCCTTTTATTTTGGTACCAAAGACTCCATAATAAATTAGAGGTCAACAAAGACCTAGGTGGACCAAAATATTTTGATTACCATTCTTTCTCTGCTGCCCATCATTATAATCAGGCCATCATGTCTGGCAGGAGAATACTGATGTTTAGCCTCTTCCACAATGAAATAAGAAAACCCACTTCAATGGAGCATCTCCCCCCATCCCAGTTGTACAAAGGACAACTGCCATTGTAAGCTTCACAGATGCTGGTGCTCTCCCAAGTGCCTTGGAGAAGAAAATCCTTTTGGATGTCCTGAGGACTGTATTTGAGGGTAGATGAGTGGGATGCACATAATAAATTCATTTGGCTAATTTATTGTATTCCTTTCACTGGATTCTACTACAAGGAAATTTTCTTATTTAAATTTCATTTAGCACAAAGCTCTTCTGAGGCCTAATATAGGTCAACTAATTAAGCAAACAGAACCCCTCTCAGCTGTTCTTTTCAGCACACTGAGTCCAGAGTCCTTGGTAAGTTCCCTATGTAAATATATTCATCAACAGTTATACTTCTCCCTCTTCACCACAGAATCCATTCAAACTTATATTCAACACATTTTTTGCATTCTTTCTCGTTTGATACTCTAACTTTCACAAGGTTGTGAACCCAACCAGCCAACCATTATAATTTAGCACTATAATCAAAATTAAATTTTGCATCTTATTTTTGGTGATAGGAATGTTTCAATTTGGGGAAATAAGAGATTTCTTTCTCTCCTTTCCTTTTTTTTTTTTTTTCTGGTTCAATCCTGAGAAACTATCTGACAGTTACTGAAACAAACATTTAAAACCTTACTCATGTCATTTTTTTCACTAAGTTCCCTACTGCACTTAGAAAGAGCCAACTCATATCACAATATTTTATTATTTTATCTTTTTAAAATTATCTGTTGCAGTATCCATTCAGTCTCCTAAAGCCTTGACTTTATGAGGAAATTTATTCAAAGTGATGTGGAGGATATTTAAGTAACTCTGTGACCTTGCCCATCATGGACTACCAGCATTTCATTCTCCTATGGTAATGGAATCTTCACTGCTTCAAACTCAATCTAGGTCAGAAAACCAATTCTAGGTTTTATATCTTTGAGGTTATGGCACTAGAAAGCACTTCTATTTTTGTTAGAGTTCGTAGTGGCAGACAATAGTATGCACTCTTGGCTTTGTTTAAACTAGCTAGATGTTAACAAGTTTAAAAAATTTTTGATGTCCAGGATAATCAACTTGGTTTCTACATATCCAGAATACTACACACCCTCCATTAGTCCTGTGATCTGTTGTTCAGCATCTACACCACTAAGCTTGGACAGTACAAATGCTAACAAAGCTGCCCCCAATTTTATCTTCTCAAGTATATTCATTTATGCACCAACTTGACTAGGCTAAGATACCCAGATGTTTGATCAAACGCTAGTCTATATGTTGCTTTGAAGATATTTTTAGATGTAGTTAACATTTACAATAGTTGACTGTGAATAAAACAGATTACCATCCATAATATGTGAATGAGAATCATCTAATCAGTTAAAGGCCATGAGAGCAAAGACACATTTCAAAGAAGAAATCTGTCTCAAGACTGAAATATAGAAATTCTACCTGAATTTCCAAACTGTTCACCTGCTTTGCAGATTTTGGACTCAAGAATGTAACATCAACTCTTACATGATTTCCAATTTGCTGACTTGCCCTACAGATTTTGGGCTTTCCAGCCCCTACAATTGTGTGACTCAATTTATATATATTATTGGCTATTGGTTCTCTTTCTTTGGAGAACCCTGAACAATAAGTTAGGTGTGAAGTGCCATCTCACATTGCTCCCCTCTGGCTTCCTAGTCTCTTATGGGTTTGTCTGCTAAAAAGATCCTAGATTACAGGCAGAAATTCAGCTGCACAGCAATCCAGAAAATTCATCTATTATCTTCCTAGCCTCTGTAGAAGTGAAAAGCATGTAGAGGGAGGTTGAAAACCATATTTGGTGAATCAGTCTACAGAATCTGCCATACAGACATATGATTATCTATTTATTCATATAGTGGACTTCCGTGCTAATCAGTTAGCTTTGAATCAATTGTTGTAACATCATATCATCCATCAAATCAGGTGATATATTCCTTAGTGTATAAATAAATAAGATATAGTACTCCTTGATTTATCATTTAAAAGGACTTAAACATTTAGTTTTTAGATTTTTACTTGCTTGATGACATTAAATATATTTGTAAGAAAAAGAAAATGAATAAATGAATTTAGAATCCCTATTTTCAGGAAACTTAAGGCAATACAGATGGACAATTTAATCTAAGTCATTTAACAATTTAACTTAAGTAACAGAGCCTGGCCTAGGGTGCAGGTCTTTTAGGTTCTGGGTTAGTGCCCTTTCTGCTCTACCAGGCACAAATTAACATTATAATTCACACGAAATATTCACCAAACTACAGCCGGACTTGCCCCATGTGTAAATAAACCAAGGCAACAGGAAGAAATGTGGAATTGAAACACAGAAGATGGCAAATACACAAAAGTTCTCTGGCCAAACCTCAAATTTCAGCATTTTTCATAGGGATGAAACCCACAGAGCATATTCTTTTCCTTGAATGTTTAATTTGTTATCCTTTTATAGGTAGAAATTAGAAAACATTCCAAAAATCTAACAGCAGTCTGTGCTCTTTCACTGAATTCAAATAGTCCACTTTTATTGGACATTTTACTAAGCTTAGATAAATCAGAGAGATTATCCAAAAACATTCAGCTCATTGTAAAAAACACCAGAGAGACCTTTAAAAGGATTGTAAAGACTCTCAATCAGACTAGTTCTCACACAAAATGTGCAAAAGGACATAGGACATAGTTAAGAAGCTGGAAACAGGATCCATTTCCACAGCTACCATTTAAATTCAGGCCTTTGTTAACTTCATCTAGAATTCTTTAGCCACACACAAAATGATCTCCTTTTTTCAGTCTCTGAAAATTCTACCTGAAAACACTGCTTCCAGATTAGTGTTGAAAAAATTATCATGCCATTCTACTGTTTAGGCAAAGTGATGAAGAAATAAAAGCCAAAAATATCTTGGATTTGAATTCCTGTCCTGCCACCTAAAATCTGGTCCTGGGCAAAATATACTTCTCTTGAGTATACTTTTCTGAGTCTCTGACTCCTTCTCTCACATTAATAAAACTATTAATAATCCCTTCCTAATACAGAGTTCATATGGCAATCAAAATAAGTGAATAATTTGAAAAAATGTTGAGATATTTTAAATATTACAAATAGAAAATAATATTTTGAGGCTATCTACCCAAACATC
This sequence comes from Hippopotamus amphibius kiboko, assembly GCF_030028045.1. NCBI lineage: Eukaryota > Metazoa > Chordata > Mammalia > Artiodactyla > Hippopotamidae > Hippopotamus > Hippopotamus amphibius. The sequence continues at coordinate 45,591,569 of NC_080191.1, read as the reverse complement.
TAAGCTCAAAAGTCAACAGACAGGCTATAAAAATTTAATTGTGACCATACTTATATTCTGATATTATTTTCTTTTATCAATGAGCAATCTGTGAAAATGAAACTAATTTTGTCCACTTTTAAGTAAAACATGATATATTAGCTCAAGGTCAAAGTCCTCAAGTTGTTTATCCATTATACTCACCATACCTTACACTATACCTTACATACCTTATTTTTAGAACATCTCAGCCATTATTTTAGTGTTCTTATTTTTCTTGTGTGTTTTTTTAAATTATCTTCCCCAGGGTAGATGTGTGCATGCCCCCACACACACTTATACTCATACCCACTATGTTAATCATAGAACATTTTATTGAACACATAATGATGTCATCAAATGATTTGAAGGACAATGGTAAGAACTCTTTTCAAGACTTATGTAACTGTTACGTAACATCGTGATATGTAAATAATCTCAAGTATTTTAAAGGATGAAAATGATTGTGCTATCTTAGAATTCTACAAATCAGAGTAGTATTCTTCAGTGAAATAGATTGTTCTAATGCCATGTTATCAGTAGCTTTATTTTTGCTCCTCTCTTCTTACTCTTCCTTGAAGAGTTCAAGCTGTATTGACAATTTCTACAGTTAGGAATACATCTTTGAACACATATTTCAAGTAGTTATTATTATGTGAATCAAGGCATCAGTATATTTACTTCTCCACCCTACCCCATATAAGATAAACCCAAGTTAAGAAAAATATGAAGCTAAGATTAGCACCTTAGCATCATATCAGATTGTTTTATAATAATAATAGTTCAAGCTATTGACCAAAATAAATGGTCTATTTTAATAATATGCTCCTAATTTTAGACATGCTGCTGTTTCCAAGTTTTTTGTACTTTTTTCTTAAATGAGATAAAAATCTGTTTATAAGATTTATTATAGTCGTTATATGTAGCTTTAATATATTTTTCATGACTGAATAGTATTTCCTTGCATGAATATACCACAATTTACTGACCTATTCATCTATTGGTAGATATTTGAGGCATTTTAATTCTCATCCTTATGAATTTGCCTCTATGAATATTTTTGTAAGGGTCTCTTGTGCAAATGTGCAAAATATTCTCTAGAGTAAATACCTAGGCATAGAATTGCTGGGTCATAGTGTATGCATGGTCAGTTTTATTAGAGACTGGCAATTGTGTAAATCCTGCCTTTGTATCACAACCTCAAAACTTTGTATTAATCTTAAGTTACATGGGGTATGGCGGAAGCCCTTGGGGGTGAAAGAAGACTTTGACACTTGCTAACTTCCAAGGTTGCCTGGTTCATTTTATTTGAATGTATTGATTTCCTAATATTTTGGCCACTTTTTTTTTAAAAGTATATTTATTTGTCCAATAAGTTACATGCTTATTTGAAAAGTTTGGGTTTTATTTGCTAATTTGTTTAGTTTATCCTAGGCTGAAAATAGAGATTTAGTTATGATCATCTTTTGTTGATTTAATTTTATCTTCTATCATTGTTTTCCCTTATAAATTATCTTGTTCTCTATTCCACTCAGTTTTATATTTTAAAAAAACACCCCGTTTCTCTCAGATTCCATCTCTAACTCTCACTTTCTTTTTTTTGTTAGTTCAAATAGCTTACATTACTCTTTTATGTGCGTTATGGAAATTGTAGATTTGCTATAACTTCATCACAAGGAACAACTATCATAGATTATGTGGTTATAATTGGCAGTGACAAAATAGTCACTAAAAACAAATACAGAATGTATTAGTCAGAATCCAAATAAGAGATAGAAACCATATAATAATTTGAACAGAGAAAATTTAATAGAAATAATCATTAACTATAACAGGGCACTGAAGCAATGAAAATTGGCTTCTAAGGAGTACAGAAAACTCTAGAGAATGAAGAAATAATAGAAACAAGGATCAGCCACTGCTCCTAGGGTTATGATAGTGTGCCCAAAGAAGAGGTCCCACACTTGCAAGTGAGCTTCAGAACTTGTTAGAGAAGTTATGGCTGCAGTAGGTAAATGGCAGAGAAGCCACTATAATACCCACTGTAGGGACTTGCTGGAAATCTGGACCTTATCAAAAATCCTCCTTCTGTGATGCAGGAAAAGCTGTGCTTGGAGAAATATCTTGCTGGAGGCATTTTGCTACAAAACTACCTAATGAAGCTGCAGGGGAAGCGGTTTGCCATGGGATGCTGCTGATTACTGTGCACTGAATTTTCCAACACCCAGCTCAATTTGCAAAATGACCCTAAACTTGAGAACGGAATATATCCTGACCAACAGTAAGACTGTATAGCCTTGTAGAATCCCAAGCAGAGGATCAGGTTAAGCTGGACCCCAAATCCTGATCCATGGAAACTATGAGATAATACATGTATGTCGGTTTAAGCTGCTAAATTCATGGTGATTTATTATGTAGCAATAATTACTCTGCAGAAGCAGTATATTGACCATGTAGAGAGACATAATTCCTGAGGCCTTTGCTAATTTGGGCTGCAGCAATTGGATAAGAATCCAGGTTTTGCCAGATGCTACTAGAATGAAAGACTGATGATGTGAGAGCATCACACAGCCAGATTTCCCCCCAAGGCATTGTTGAATTATAAGTCATGAAGACAAAAGGCTAAACACCTCAACCACAACCCTCTACAATCTTGAGCTTCATTGGCAGCAGTATTTGGTATTTTGAAGTAAAAAACCATGGAGGTAAGACCTCAAAACCACAATATGCTATAACTTGAAGGTCCAGGATAGCTGTAACCTGCAAACAGAGACAAAGAGATATAGATTGACTATTACCAAAATAGCAACCTAGTCATAACTAAGCTTAATCCCTGATTAGGTTGAGATGGTCAGTCCCTCACTTCCTCTGCTTGGAAAATAAAAGTGTGAATCTCCCTCTGGTAATGTCATATCACATGAAGTCTCTACATGCTTTCACATGCAAAGTCTAGAATTCAATTTTAATAATCAAATTTTTAAAATTCTTGTTGAAAGTACAGAATAATTAAAAAAGAAAAGAATATCTCTACAGATGATCCATATCTAATAGACAAGGATATAACTATGAGTAATTTGTTCAAGAAAACATGGGAAAAATGGATAAAACTTGGTAAAATATCAAGATGTTTATAAGAAAAATGGAATCTATAAAAATTACAGAAATGAAAATATATGTGAAATTAAGAAATGAGTAGGTTATTTTAATAGTAAAATAGATATAAGAGAGAAGAGAATTAGTGAACTGGGAGAAAGGTCAAAAGAAAATATTCAAAATGACACATAAAGGAAAATACAGAAGAGAGTAAGAGACCAACAAATATAAAAGAGCTAAAGTACTAGAGTTCTGAGAGAAAAGAAAGATAACTGGACAGGAAAAATATTTGAAGAAATAATGAGTTTTAAAAATACTAACAAAAGATATTAAATCACAGAACCAAGAATCTCTGTACATACCAAGTAAGATATATAATAATTATGTTGAATCAAATAATGCATTTAGAGACGTCATAGTCAAAATGTTGAAAACCAAAGAAAAAAGAGAACATTTTAAAAGCAAGCAAAGGAAAAATAGGCATAAACTTCAAAAGAGTAACACTCTGACTAACAGCTGACATCCTATAAAAGTATAGGAGCCAGAGAAAATATAGTCACATCTTTAAAGTACTAGACACAAATACATGTCCCCTCAGAAACCTATACACTACAATTGCATCTATGAAAAAGAAGGACAAGTTCAAGATATTTTTCAAATAAATAAAAACTGAGAGAAATTATTACCAGATCTTTATTTCAAAAATGCTAAGGGGTATTAATTCAGTCAGAAGGAAAATGATACCAGAGGAAAAGACAAAAATGCAAAAAGAAATGAAGAGGAGCAGTATAAAATAGAAATTAAGACTGTATAAAAATAAATAAGCATGTTCAGGGGGGAATTTCCTGGCAGTCCAGTGGTTAGGACTCTGTGCTTCCACTGCAAGGGGCCCGGGTTTGATACCTGGTTGGGGAACTAAGATCCTGCATGCCGTGTGGCATAGCCAAAAAAAAAGCATATTCTATACATTTATAAATATATTTATAACTAAGGTTTAGGAAAATAACAATCCCAAAAGGTCATGAGTGTAAAACTGATTATTTTTATTAAATTATAATGTCAAGTATCTATATATATAGTAATATTTAGAGTAAAAATATTTACTGTAAATTAAAATAATAGTACAGAATTTTATACTAACAACTTAATAGAGAAAAGTTATATAATAATAATAATAATAAAATTGTATTCATAGAAAAGAAAGCAACAGAGGAGAGAAAAAGGAATATAAAACTCCTAATTAAAATAGGAAACGATATTTAGATACAAACCCCACTATATCAGTAAATTAAATGTAAATGATCTAAATATACATCCAACAAGGACTTATATTAAGAATGTATAAAGTATTATAGTAAATGAATAAGAACTACATAGACAACCCAACAGACAATTGTACAAAACACTTGAATGTGAAATTCAGGAAAAAGCTAATCCAAATAGGTGTAAACATTAGAAAATCTACTCAAATCATTTGTCATCTGGAGAACGCACGCAAAAAAACTTCAAAAAGTGCACAATGTAGTATCACTACAAACACACACAAATGGATAAAATGTAAAATATTGCCAATACCAAGGACTGGTGAAAAGATGAAGCAACAATTCACTTTTTACAACCACTTTGAAAACCCGTTTGACGGCATTTACTAAAGCTGAATAAATGACTACCCTTTGACCCAGCAATTCTGCAGCCAGGTAAACACCCAACAGAAATCACTGCTGGTGCTCACCAAAAGCCATGTGCAAAATGTTCATAGAAGTAAGACAATCTGTGCTATATGACTTAAGTTTACTTAAGTATGTCATTGGAAGAGGTCTAGAAAGATAGTCATCAAATCTTAAAGGTTATTTTTATTGTGTCAACATTTAAGTGATTTTAACATATTCATTATATGGTTCTTTACTATATTATTTATATAATAGCAATTTATACCTTTTTGTAATTTGGAAAATAACTATTTTTACCATATAGTCACCCTGCAGACCATGTCTTCATTTTCCAGCAGCAAAATTAATGACATGGTTACATAGGAACATTATTTAAGGCTCATTTTCCCTCCGTAATAACATACAAATTTAAATTTCTAGAAATCCAATCCTTTTTCTCAAGGAATCGAATCAGATTAAATAAAAGTGGCACCTAACCAACTATATTACACTTTCATTTTAAAGACGCAAAATATCACAGAATATTTTCATTAGAGCTGAGTTAGTGACAGAATCTGGTTAAAAGCTTTGCATATATTTCTTTTTCTTAGTGTAAACATAAGTACTGCAAAACAGGGTAAAAATGGTTCTCTTATAAATGGAAATGAGCTAAAGTAAAGCAAAACCTGTGGTCCAAACCTTACAAGTATTCCAAACTGAAGCAGAACTTCCCTTCTATAATCCTGTACTGATAGGTTTATATATAAGTTTATTAGGTTTATCAATCTCCCTTAACACACTTACATGCTATAAAACATCTGGTAAGAAAAAACAGAACACAGTATTTGGCTTAATGCTAGTGTAGTCGGGATATATATTTCTTATTATATTAATAACAGACACAATTCTACAATACAATAAGTAAAAATATTTCCTCTTAAAAGCAAAGAACTCCCTTCTTGGAAATATATTACCCTAGCAAGGGCCACCAGAGAATAGGTAATTCACTTCAAATGAATGGACCCTCAACTAAAGGGAAATTGCTTCTACTGGCAAATGTTAAACTGCTACTGAACTTTCTGCCTCAGTTTCCTTATTTAAAAGATGGGCTAATACACATTCTTTCTTTTAAAGCAGGACTAATAGTAGTGTATTAACCCGAAGATTGTGAATATATTGAACAGATTTAAATCTCTTTAAATGGCAAGTCTCATATAAATGTTGAATAATGAATGCTCCAGGGTTAATTTATCCCTCATTTGGTTTTTATTCAACCTAACTTCTCAGCATTATTTGAAATATATCTATGTACCGAATGGAAACGACCCCAGTTTCACCACTTCGTTAACAGTATTAGATGAGTGTCTCTTGAGTTGACTACAAAGTATTCTAGGGTTGTTCGGCTTTTTTGCCTACTATAAAAGGACTGTAATTGTTGGGGTCTTTGGGTTAGAATGAGCAATTAATGTCTTTTTCAATTGTGCAGCGCTTATAAAATTGAACATTTTATATTCCTTGTTTATTCACTTTGTGTGAGCTATTTTTTTTTTTTTTTTGGAACTGGAGCTTTAACAGTTAGTTGTTTTTCCTATTTTTTAATGACAACCTTTGTAATGCACACCTCCTACACAGTACTTGAAAAATATACACTTTATCGACCTGTTATTGGATGTTTGTGACTCCTTAGATACTCTTTTATGTAATTTCATTTTCAATTCTGACTTGAGTTTAGGTATCTTGAAAAGTGAAGCTCTGATTACTGACTTGTATGCATAACATAAGTAGGAGTAAATTAACACCTCCCTCAGCCCAGTCCATCCACACAGTTCTAACCTCATCTGCCTTCTTTTGGGGCTCCCCCTTGAAAACGCATTGTCAGGTCAGATTGTATTTGAATATTTGGAGGTTAATGATGTGTTCTGTTTCCTTTTTCACTTGGCACAACTTGTTTCATCTAAACAGGCTATCTTTCCTCTCTGAGCCATTGTAAACAAGACACGGGCCCTCAGAACGCTTTGGAGATTTTTTTAAGCTCTTTATTGGAATATAATTGCTTTACACTGTTGTGCCCATTTTTGCTGTACAACAAAGTGAATCAGCTGTGTTTATACATATATCTCCATATCCCCTCCCTCCTGCTACTCCTTCCCACATTCCCTATCCCAGCCCTCTAAGTCATCACCCATCTTCAAGTTGATCTCCCTGTGTTATGCAGGAGCTTCCCACTAGCTATTTATTTTACATTTGGTAGTGTATGTATGTCAATGCTACTCTCTCACTTAGTCCTGGCTGTCCCTTCACCCCCACCCCCATCCCCCAGCCCTTGTCCTCAAGTCCATTCTCCACATCTGCATCTTTATTATTCTTGTCCTGTCACATTTTTAAGGAGTGTTACTGATCTAGAGGATGAATAAATCAGTTCAGTAGAAAAAGATCTTTATAAATGTTTCCCCAATCTCTCTCTCTCTCTCTCTCTCTCTCCCTCCTCTGTTGCATAATAAGGAACAGAGTTGTACATTGATGGATCTTTTAGTGCAGAAAGGGAATACAGGAAGGATCTACTAATGACTGAGTGCTAAACACCTCTTGCTTGAGCAAGGGGCTGAAGTTAACAGCCAGAGACTCAATGAAGTTGTGGCATATACACCAAGAGCCTCGAGCAGGATGCAACTGAGTTGAATCTCAGCTATGCTGCTTATTAACCATATGATCTCAGACAAATTTACTTAAAATCTATAAGTGAGTCTTAGTTATCTTGTTAATGAAATGGGGATACTAAGCTCTGCCTTGAATAACTCTTTTTCTCTGACACGTCTTATTCTACACAACTTTTCAACATACATATTCCTGACAAGGTAACTTATCTTTCTACCGTATATTCCAATCTGCAGAAGGATATTATCCACCCATGTGATTTCAACTGCATCTTTATCCCAGAAGCTCCCAAATGTGTATCCATGGCCCGACCTCTCCTTTGGACTCTGTATATGAATCAGCCTACTGTACATCTCCGGAAATTCTTACCTGTACCTCAGAATTTTAATTCTAAAGGCAGACTACTGATCTCTTACCTGCCCCCAAAGTGATTTTCTTCCACTCTTCTTTTCCTCAGTGAAGAGGAAATCCATGCAATTGCCTGATTAGAAAACACTGGAGTTATCCTTGACATCTTTTTCTTTTATATGTCTCTCAAAATCTGTCCAGTGGTCTGTCTTTATTCTCACAAATGGAATCAAGAACTCTGTTTGTCCTTAAGGAGACACGGTAGATATTTCTCTGCCTTTTCCACACAGTGGAGTACTCTACACAATACAGTGATCTTCTAAGCTAAAATCTGACCATATATATTCTATCTTAAAATCCAATTATAATATAGTTAATGTGTATTGAGTGTTTACTAGTGGTACATTTTAGGTCTTGCCCTTAACATTTTACATATAGCACCTCATTTTATAATGAGATGGGTAGTATTGCTATAATTATTATTACTACTATTATAGTCATTTTACAGCTGAAGAGACTGGAAAACAGAGGCTAAGGAACTTGTTCATGGACACACGTGAGTAGAAAAGGCAGGCCATTTAGCTCTGGAGTTCACAATAAAGTCTGTTCATTCTTGAGAAAAGAAATTTTATCAGCATCTATACATTTTGAATGTTTTTATTATGCCTTACTTCATGGGTTGTGTGAGCTAGCTTCTACTAGATTGCAACTTATTAAGTTTTCAAGAATATTGCAAGCCTGTTTTTAAACACAGTCATTATTCAAAATTAAATTTTATGAACTTATAATTAAGTAAATTTTTTTTAAAACAAAGCTAATAACTACTCAAAACTCATTGCCTTCTAATTATTTTATAATCTTGGAGGTTATTTACATCTATTATATCTGTATGGTGGAAATATATAATTTGATAGTAAACTACTGCACATCTCTTCCCAATTCGGTGTTCAGTAATGCCATGTTGGTAGCATGAAATTGCTCACTTATAAAGTATTACCTGCATGAGAATCCGAAAATGTTACAAATCAGAGCTTAATTTATTATTTTTGCACTCTAGACTTAAGAAAATGATGGAGAAAATATTAACAATAACAGAATAAACTTAAAAGTGTTTGGTCACATCATATTGTGATTATCACAACAAATTTGAGGAAATATAACTTCCAATATTTGAAAACTATTATCCAAATCAGTAAAGAAGTCTTTCACACTATTAACAACTGAGTGATGTTCTGACATGCATATTTAATTCACTTTCATCTTATTCTTTCAAGTAAATGAAGATACCAACCAACATCATGTTAAGATTATACTCTTTTATCAGTTGTAGACACTGCCTTTGGATACACTAGATTGGCAAAAATCAATAAAAATATTCTGTGAGAGTCAGTTATATGGGGTTGATTTTAATATTATCTACAATCTGTTTGCTCTACTATATACAAATTTAAATATCAAGTATATTTCATTTTTACTAATTCAAAAATATTTAGATTTTAGTTCTAAAATCAACTAACTAAAGAAATACCCTTCCTTTTAATATATTTGACAAAACTGATAAAACTTTTCTTTAAGCTATTCGTAAAGCAATAGGTCTTGCACTTTGTAAGTAGTGGAGAATTTTGTTTGTCTTTTTTTTAATGGCCCATAGCTTTTCATAGAACTTATGGACTTGATAACTATTTTATATGTCCCAAGATATTCTGTAAACTTGACATGTACTTGTTTGACATTGATCTCAAACAAGAGATTAGATAGACAAATTGAAGGGATGATTTATGAGTACAGAAGAAATGAATGACAATAACCAAAAGACAGCATGTGTTCATTCCACTCAAGTATTCACACTTCCTGAGAAAGTGACTAGACTCTTAAATTGTTGAAATGCAATACTTGTGTAACAATTTTTGTTTCAATAAAGCATTTGACAGACTTAAGATAGTTTGTAAATAAAAAACATTGAAATATGGGTTGGATTGAATGGTGGTACCAATGGGTATAATTACAAGATAGATAACAGCTCAACAGTGAGAACTTCCTATCAATTAGATGATGAATATGGAGTTATCTATCACCAGATCTGTATTCAATCAAGTGCTGATGTACATTGGACATGACTGTATAATATAAGGGTTAAGAAGATTGGAGAAGGTTGGCCTAGAAATCATTTCCAAGGGTCCCTTATATTCTTGAGTTGGTTTCAAATGTTTGCATAAATTTTAAGATAGTCATTTCTAAAGGTATTTTAAATTTTCCTGTGAAAGCATGATGATAGCTGAAGTATATACAAGCCCTTTCTAGCATTTTGACAAAGTTAATCAGTCATTAGTTTTGTTTTGTTTTTATGCTAAGCAATGCACCTGGTTTCTCAAAAACATCCCAGATGACTAATATATTGTTCTCAAAAGACTAGATGGGAATCAGATCAAATATTATTATCCTTATATAAAAATAGACTTATTATCCTCAAGGACTCAGCAAGGGACTTAGAAGTTGTCAGTAAAGAATGCTTGTATTTTGTTTGAAGTACTTTTAACACTTTGATTTGATAATCCAGGAGTGTAGTATTCTTGAAATATTTCACTCTTGGAAATGCTCACATCAAATAACTAACTTGGAATTACTGACCATTTGTCATAATTGGTGGACAGTGACAGAGAAAAACCTGGAGGGAATTGGAAATAAATACCAAATGGCATCAAGGAAGGCCTCCCAATAGAAAATAATGGATTAGCATTAAATTCTAAAACAAAATCTTAACCATTATAATTACTAGCACTAAGTGAAAAAGAAAAATAATAAAAACAAGTGCATGAAACTGACACACATACTACAAACATCTCATTGATCACAAGAAAATATTAAAAGGCTGAAATAACAGGATGGCTCAGTGTTGATTAGCAATTAGATTTTGCATTCTTAAACTTCATCTGATCCTAAAGTGCAGGGAACTCTAAACCTTGATTAGTTAGAAGTTCATTCAATTTCAAGTAATGAAAAACATAAGGAACTGTGCATACACAAATAGAGATATATTTTCCTCACATAACAGAATGTCCTAAGGAAGGCAGTTGCTAGTCTCGTTTTCCCTTTCAATATTGCCATCCAAAACTCTTTCTACTTCTCTCTTCTGCATCCTCAATATGTTGGCTTCTCATTCTCATGAGTCATTTCTCATGATCCCAACCAATCAACCACAAACCTATTCTCTCACTAAAAATCTGTGCTAAAAATTACAATGTATAAAGAAGCTATTGAAGAATTCCAGGGCAAGCAGGAATTTAGTGTTTCCCATCAATAGTGGTGGCAATAATTTTTCTGGTATCCAAGAAAGTATTTTCAATTTAATAGCAGTTGGTTCAAAGTGCACGGTAGTTCCGTAAATCATCATTCTTGGGTACAGAATTAATATGTTTTATTTCTGGTATGGATCTCACGGGTCATCTGACCCCGCCTCTTACTTCATAGGTAAAGAAACTGAGATACAGATACCTTTTAACTGATTTGTTCAAGATCATGCACGCTACCAAGTTGTGGGTAAACAGCAGGCAGGGATTGCTAGCAAGAACATATTTTTTAGGTACCCATAGAGATCTGTACACAGACACATAAAAAGGCTCACAGTCTAATGGCTGGATTGGAAAGCATCCAGCATATTGTAATGGTACCAAGATCTGTGTGGGAAACATATTCAGAATTTCTTTTTATCCTCATCCAGATTCTAATACTAGATTGAAATGTTCTGCATTAAATAACTGATTCCCAGTCTTTACAGGTGGAATTAAGCACAGTAATATTTTGGAGACATTTAGCATTTAACAGCATCATTATTATTTGCCTTTCAAATATCTCTCATTGGGGTTGATCCATGCTTTTAAAGTTTACCTTTGGAAAGGCTGTCTACAAAGGACTAGAGAAACAGGGAACTATATTTAAATGGCATATTTGTCTAGGAATCCATGTATAATTGTGCCACATTAAAGCAGGGTGTATTCAGAGGAATAACAACAGATGATATTTTAAAATAGACATTAAGAAATGTGGAAGCATGTAGACTTACTGGCAGCAAATTGCCTTAGGTTGCAGGGGATGATTGATGTAGAACAGAGGTCAATTCTGCTTGGAAAACACATTCACACCACATAACAGCCCCAGAGTAAAGCAATAAAACAGATGTATGTGTAAGCCTTAGAGTAATAAGCAGTATTTTCAAATAGGTAATTTTGTGGAAATTCATTTTGTACATGATTTTAGCACCCTAAATTAATTACAACTGACAGTTACAAAACCAAAGAAGCATGTTACAGAATTAGAAAGACAATAGAATGAGTTGGAAGACTCAGTTGCCCTCCATGTAAAATGGGAATAATAACAGTACTTACTTCATTGTGTTGTTGTGAGAATTAAATGAGATAAGGCAAAGAAAAGTATCTAACTCAGGGCCTGACATACAGAAAGCACTCAGTGACTCTTAGTGACTCCTAATATTACTAAGCCACATTGTTCCATTCCCAACAATCAACCCTGGAAGGGACAGTAGCTGTTAACTCACAGGCATGAAACCATGATGCGTTTAATCTTGGCACATTTGGCATATATAAAGATTTCTTACACTTCTTAAACAACACTTCCTTGTTTCCAAAGCACTTTTAAGGATAGTCATATTTAAATGGCATTTAACAGTGTCATATTCCTGTCATTCTATTAACAGTCTTTAAATCCATAAGATTTATGAAGGAAGATAGAGAAGTTTATTACCTTATTACCCAAAATATTCCATGATGTGAAAGTCAAATTTAAAATATGCACATCAAATATAGCTGGCTATTCTCTATGCTCATTTTATGCCAGAGCAGAGGCTTCCCTGTTACTCCAGATATGCTAAAAGCATTGGCAAGTATAGCATTTCTTTAGCCAGCATTGTTGTTCTCCAAATGTCTGCATTGATTTTTACCACCACAATAAGTCATCGAGTATCAAATGCCATTTAAGGAGTGTGTGTGTGTGTGTGTGTGTGTGTGTGTGTGTGTGTGTGGTGTGTGTGTGAGAGTGAGAGAGAGAGATCAGAGGGGAACCATCGTGATTTATATTATTAGTCCTTTCATCCTAACATGATTCAGCTTTTGGTGCTGTGAAATATTTACCTGCCAGCGAGATGCAAAACCATCATCGCCACACCAAACAAATCCTTAGATGAGCAAGTGTACTTGCTTTTGTTTGGTATGTTGTTATTGATATGTTATTATGTCTGTCTCCCTCTCTTTGTCTCTGGGCATTTGTCATTTTTGCTCAAATTGAAAACTCTTAATTTGTCCTATTTATGCAGTAAGAAATAGCTACTTATATTAATCGTCCTTTAGTATTCCTGGACTAAACCTCATGTCTTCTAATAAACCACTCTTCCTTCATGGGAGGGCCCTGACTTATTCATCTTTGGATCTACAAATCCTGGCATGGTACTGTTGGTTCATAGTAGACATTAAATGACTAACCATTGTATTGAATTGAACCATACCATTTAAAATTGTCTTTAGGTAACTGTTTTTATATATACTCTGTCTGGTTTTCCTAATTGAATTCAGATCATTTGAAGTGAGGTTTCAATTGTTGTAGGTGGGTGGTATTTCCATCCTTAATTACCAATGACCTACTCATCTATCCGTGTTAATGCTGGGCTTTCAGTGTCAAGCATGACATTGATCCAGAAGCCATATGTGATCTCTTCACTTTGGATAAGAGCCTGAACCTATATTGTTTCAGGTGACATTATCATGAACCTTAAACACATTTTTAGGATGATGCCAATGTCATAATCTGGAAAGTCTAGCCTAGCTTCTATCTGAGGGGCAAGATAGAAACATCATCCTGAGTGTTACATCTCTAATCATTTCAACTTTTTTATCAGGGTAAATTTATGCATGTTTTCCCTAACTTTTTTTTTTTCAGGAAAAGGGCTATCGAAAAGTTTTATTTGTATTTTTTAAACAATAATATTTTCTGGTGAAATTTATAAAACGTCTATTAATTCTGATATATACCACCGTTGTAGTAATCTTTTATGAATAAATGAGATCAAATGAAAGATCTGATGATGAATTATCTCACCTAATTTATTAACTATTAACAAATAACCATCCATTTGACTCTTTTCCTTTTTAAAAAAAGTTCATTCTCAATACGTATTATAAAACCAATTATATAATAATGAAAATCTAGGATTATTGTGTTATTGCTTATAGACAAAGTGTAAATTCTAAGGAGCTGATCATTTTCAGTTTTCAGATAATTTAGCTTAATGAGACTTTAGAAATAAATTGCTCTAATTCTTTCATTTTATTAATAAGGAAACTAGTTGTGTGTGAGTAAACGATTGCCCCAAACAATAGTTGGTGAGATGACTCAAACTTTGAAAGCAGACTTTCTCACTTTAGGTCTAAGTAGTTTGCTCTTAAATCATGTGGCCTCTTTGGCTAATCTCTTCCCAGGAAATAATTGAGTAGAGAATGTGTAGGGGTGCCATTTACAAACATTTAGATCTACATTACTGATTCTTCCTGGTACAATGAATTACCATGCAAATAATCACATATCATTAAAGCACAACATCAATCCAAACATTTAGTGACAATATAAAGTCAATGTATGATTTTCAAAATAACTAAAAGCTAAAAAATAAAAAGCCTGCATCATCAATGAGAATGATGCTAGAAAAGAGGCATGGAAAGGACACAGTTTGTGGGGGCACATGTTTGATTTTTAATGCCAGAACCAATACTTAATATGTAATATATTATTATTACACTTATTTCATAGTATTTACTATATAATACTATTGTTGTTTATGTGCAACACTAAGACAAACAGTTACCATTTTTGAGGTGCTATTGAGCCAATTATTACTACATCATTCAAGAGATTCACAACAATCCTGCAAGATAAATGTGATTGTGCTTATTTTACAAAAACAATATTGTTGTACAAAAAGACTGAATTTCAAAGTGGGAAAAATAGAATGAAAATCCAGGTATATGTAGCAATCTTTACCAATGCAATCACCCCAGATAAATAACTTTTGCTTTCTTCCAGTATATCATTTTCCTTCCTTGTGTCAGTTTAGATCCTTTGGAAAGAAAATGCAAAAACACAACTTGCAGTACGAAAGATTTATTTATAATGTGTGTGAAAGATTACTGAAGAGGGAGCAGGAGTGGGCAGGAAAAGCTCTCAGACTGTGGTGCAGGTCTAACATCTGTGAAGAAAGGGAGGATAACTGGGAAGAAAGAGACCCAGACTGTAGTGTAGGTCTGAGAAAGCCTGAAGCCCAAAAGGGACCTCCAAGATGAAGATTGTCTGCAGAGGAGCCCTGCCTTGAGCAGCAATGACCACAGCCTAGTCTACTGTGGCTGAAGCCACAGCCTAGCTACATTGGCTGAAGCTGCCTGAGGAGAGCATATCCTCAGCTACACTACTGCAGGAATTCCAAAGACCCTGCAATCAGAGATAATCAGTTGAGGCAGGATCTCTCTTAAAGGGGAATTACAGTGGTACACCCCTACAGCTGCTCTACTCCATACAAGGATGTTAGCAGCTCAGATTCTTAGTGTCCTTGGCTAAGACAAGAACATTATAACTAATTTAAGGTATTAGCATTTGTTTGCTAGTAAATATTTATTAGAAAGCATCTAGGAATTTACCTGGCACATAAAAAGCACTCTAGAAATATTATTTCCTCAAAAATAAATATAGGACATTAAACAATACCACTTTCAGTATTTTAAATACTCTTTCTACAGATGTTTGCTAGATTTTGGATACAAATATATGGACATGCTCTTTCAGAATCAACTCTAGATTGGATCTGTCTTCACTCATGCTAGGGATAACCCTAACCCAGACCCATAAACCATTAAACATCAATGGTCAGTCACTAGTACTATGGAAGAAGTGTACTAGTACTAGTATCATTCCCAAGGGTAATATTCCTAGCATTATTTTACATCATTTAATTTAAAATCTCTAAAGTTCATTGCAAAAGGATTGCTCAACTCCCAAGTGAATTGAAGACTGCTAACTTAGCCAAATGAGATAGGTCTTTATTTTCCAGTCCTTATCTGGATAATTCAGGCAGAAAATAAACCCAATGAGGAAATGCAGAAAGATTGTTTATTTTACAGCTGAGGAGATCTGGGGATGATTAAATTTTAAAACTATTCTGTGTACACAAAGAAAGATATTATGAAAAATATAACCATATTTTCTCTATCTTCACTAATAGTTCAGCAAAGGAAAATTGATGTTACCATGAAGAATTTATTTTAGAGTATAAGGAAACTTATCCTAAATTCAGAATTTTTATACCGCAGAATAAGTCACTTAGGTAGATAATAAAAATCTTTTTATGTGGATTCTGATTGATATATTAATTCATTTACACATTCATTCAAAATTATTATTTAATATTTACTGTATGTAAAATTCTAGGACTTATAGTGAAAATCATCAAAGATAGTATAAAATAAAAGTCTAGACCACAAGTAGTGTCCATTCTCTCTACAACTTAAAATCAGTATTAAAAAGTAAGTTACAGTGACATAGGAAAAAAAAAAAGCAGAGTAGGAATTTCAAAACTTTGTCATATTTCAAAAGCAAGAAATAAGCTGGCACAAACTGTCAATTAACATTTTTTGGAGTTCTGGAATCAAAGGAAAAACTTACTACAGTCAGGGGAAAGTTTAATAAAGAGAAAAATGATTGGATTTTAGTAAGAGAGCTCTAGCACATTAAACCTATCTGGTTGCCATCCCCTAAAACTCAGTTCAGCAGCAGCCTTGAGATAGCAACCTGCTGTACTGCTGCAGGTTATTGGTAACCAGAGGGAGCAATACAAAACTGATGGTTTTAACCTGTCTGGTGGGTTTTTGAAATATCACATCAAGGGCTTGATGTGTTTTATTGGCTTCAGAGTTTCCACAGGATTGTGGCAGCTTCCCTGGTGGTGTTTGTTGAAAGCACTTAAAGGCAAATGTATTAGCCATGGCCACTTGGACCAAAGTATTGTATAGTAGTTAGGACAAACAACAGACCAAGATGTTTAGGAATGAAGAGACTGGGAAGGAGAAACATAAGGAGGAAGGGCCTTGAAGCCCCCGCATAATCTGGGGAATGTAGAAAACCAAAACAAATGCCCAAGTCTGGATGCATGTTCAGAAAACACCTGAGAAGAACCTGAGCTTTCACCTCTGGCTGAACTTCAGGCTCTGTGTGAGCAGGAAGTGAAGGCTAAAGCAAAATTATTAATTTCCTGGCTAGCATTGAAAGAGTGCTCTCACACAGAGCCAACCTGCAAAAATAAAAAGTCATTTTTTTCTTTTTCTTTCCTTTTTTTTTTGGCTCTAAGTGCTTAAGAAAAACTCAACCCGCTAAGCAAAAGGAACAAAGATATCAGAGACCAACAAAACAAAGAATGAAGGTATATCATTCTTAGTTCAGACATATCAAAGTTAGTTCAGAAAAGCACAAAAAACTACCACAACAAGTTGCAGCAACAAACTATAAGGAAGAGGAAGAATCTGATTTCTAGAGTTGCCAAATTATAATATTTAAAATATCTGCCTTTCAACAAACATTATGAAGTATACAGAGAAACAAGAAGGTTCTTTCCACTAACAAGAAAACTAAAAGTAACCATCACTAAGGAAGCTCTAAAATTAGGTTTACCTAAGAAATGATTTTAAATAAGTGTTTTAAATACACTAAAAAAGCTAAAGGACACCATGAAAAGAGCTAAATGAAACCAGGAAAATAATGCCTCTCCAACTGGATAACATCAACTAAGAGACAGAAAATGTTTTTTAGCCAAATAGAAACTCTGGAGGTCAAAAGTACAATAACTGAAAGAAAAATTTCACTAGAGAAATAGAACAGTAATTTTGAATAGGTGGAAGAAAGAATCTGTAAATTTGAAGATAGGTCATTTAAGATTATCCAGTGGGAGGAGCAGAAAGAAAAAAAATGAAGAAAAATTAACAAAGCTTAAAAGATCTTTGGAACACCATCAAGGATACCCACATACACAAAATGGAATCCCGAAAGGTGAGAAAAGAAAGCGGCCAGAAGGATATTTGAAGAAACCATAGCTAAAAACTTTTCAAATTTGATGAAAAATGAATCTACATGTCCAAGAAGCTAAACAAATTCCAAGTAGGATAAACTTGAAGAGACCTACACTGAGATATCTTGCAAACTGTTGAAAGACAAAGAAAAAATTGTGAAAGTAGGAACACAGAAGTGAATTATCTCCTACATGGGATCCTCAATGATACTAACAACTGATTTTCAACAGAAACCACAGAGGATAGAGGGCAGTAGAATGACGTATTTAAAGTGCTGAAAGGAAAAACAATCTGTCAGCCAAGAATTCTATATCTGACAAAACTATCCTTCAAAAAATGAAGGAGAAAGTAAGACATTCCCATATAAACAAAAACAGAGTGCTCAGCACTAATAGAGCTGTCTTATAGGAAATGCTAAAAGGGGTCCTCAGGATGAAGTGAAGGAGATTAGAAAGTAATTTAATGCCATTTAAAGAAATGAGTAAAGGTAACTACATAGGTAAAATATAAGCCAGCATTATAGTATTTTTGTAATACAAGTCTCCATAAATTTAAAAATACCACACGATTAAGTCAATTGATGTAGCAAAGCACCTGAAAAAAATCCAGCACCCATAAGGGACTGTCCATAGTATATAAGGCACACTTAAAACTCAACAACAACAACAAAAAGACAAACAATTAAATTTAAAAATGAAAAAATATATATGAACAGACATTTCTCTAGAAAAAGATCTGAAATGTCCAGTACACACCTGAAAAAGTGCTTAATATCATCAGTCATAGTAATGTAAATTAAAATCATAATGAGATACCACTTCACACTAAGATGGATATAATAAAAATAAAAAATATAAAATAACAAGTACTAGCTAGCATGTAGAGAAATTGGAATTGCTGATAGGAATGTAAAATGGCATGGCCACTGTGGAAAAGAGCTGGTGAGTCTTCAAGAGGTAAACATATTATTACAGTTAAAACTTCAATTCCACTCCTAGCTGTATATCCAAGAGTTATAAACAGATGTTCAAACAAAAGTTTTTACACAAGTGTTCAAAGCAGCCCTATTCAAAAAAGTATAAAAAGTGAAAACAACTCAAATGTCCAACAGCTGATGAATAGATAAACAAAATATGGCATATTCATACCATAGAACATTATTCAACCATAAAGGGGAATGCAATAATGATAAATCTTACAGCATAGATGGATCTCAGAAACATTATGGTACTATATGGTATATCCAGAATAGACAGATCCCTAGAGATAGAAAGCAGACTAGTGGTTGCCAGAGGCTGAGGTAGTGGGGCACTAGGTGTGACTGTTTAATTGTTGTCAGGGGCTGGAGGGAGGGGGAAATGGAGAGTTACTACTTAATGAGTAAGGAGTTTCCTTCGAGGTGATGAAAATATTCTGGAACTAGATAGTGGGGAAGTGGTACAACATTGTATACACACTAAAAGCCACTGAATTATAAACTTTGAAATGGTGAATTTTAAGTCAATTTTATTTCAAGTTGAAACAGTGAAAAATTAATGGGCAGCACAAAATTATTCTATAATAGATGTCCTATAGTGGTATATAATTCCTCCCAAAGAAGTGAGCTGTGAAACCTTCTCAAAGAATGCAGAGACAGAGAGTACTATGAGCTTCAGAAGGGGAAAAGATTACTAGAAGAATCAAAACTTTCTCTAGACTCTCAAAGAAGTCAGTGGTGGGGGGGGGGGTGGCATGGCTAAATAAAGTTTGAGTGGGCCTCCAGTAAGGGGGCAGACATCCGGGAGAAATGATATTTCCCTGCATGAGGTGGTTTAGCTATGCTACCGCTTGAAATGAGAATCATTTTCTAAATGGCAAAAAGGTGACTCAAAAGCCAAACATAGCACAGAGGTGAAAACTATTTGGTGCACACAGTTATTTAAAACTGGGAAAAATCTACTTAAAATCTGGATTTTTGAACTTCTTTTAAAAATTAAAAAAAAAAACATAAAAATGGACTCTCTATTCTTAGACATTACAAATTGATTACAGCAAAGCAATAATGGGCCTTTTAGAAGGAGCCTGAAAACACTCAGTTGCATTGCTTACTTTCTAAGCATTCAAATTTGAAACACAGGATTAAAAATTTTAACTTCTCTTGGCTTTTATTGGACCACAATTCTAAAATAAATTCACTAAGAATGACCTTTCCATAAACCTTAAAGATCTAGATAATAATTTCAGAATTTTGAGTCATTGTGACCCCATGGAACCCAGGTACTCTGCATTATAGACAGCCAGTTTAAATTTTACACTCAAGCCATCTAACCCTCCTTATGAGATGAGAAGATTTATTCTTTCATAATCTCATTTTAGGACTTTATATACCAAATGAGACCCATGTCCTAGGAAACGTTAAAGTGGAAAGGATTTATTCAGAAATATGAATTTCCTGTGTTTAAAAAACAGAATTTAAAGGAAGGATAACTTTTTTCAATCAGTTTTATAATAGAACTCCAGCATATTTTCCACCTTCAAAATATCCCAATCCTATATATTTGTAGCTGAATATATTTTTGTTCTGACACAGCTGGAAAAAGCTTCAATTTAGCAATTTAGATTTAGCAAACAATTTGTGCATAATATGGCCCATTTGCTTTTGGTGTTATTTCATCATGATTTTAGAGCCAAAAATACTGCAATATAAAAATCAGCAATTGAGTGTGTGCAATGACTCTGATGAACTGGATTTTCAATGGTATTTTGTTTAAAATATCATCCAGCCTGCTTAGAATACATAACTTCAAAAATGTCATGGCTTAAAAGGTAAGATGCCCCTTACTGTGTCTAATTTCCATTACAAATCAAGAGGACACAAGCTGTGATATCACACACAGCCTAAGTGAGGAGAACTTAACCTTCCGACCCACCTCTCTCTACTCCATTCTTCAGAACACTGAATCAAGACTATGCCTGATAAAGTTATACCTTAATTTGTCTTGAGATTGTAGGTCTAGATTTTATCCAAGTTTTTCAGATGGGAAGCAAATTATACCCTACCCTCCAAGACTCCTGTCCTGTAAATAAAAGAAAGAGCAAGACTAAATTGCACTAAATTGAATCAGTGTGGGATTTTGCAGGATCCCTTCAGGTGTAATCAGTGACTACAATGAATCTTCATCTTGTTCAAGTTCAGTGCATCATGAGCAGAGATTATAAAACATACACACACACACACACACACACACGTGTGAGGAAAGGTGGTCTCAGAATTGAGACTTCCTGCCTTGAAATTTTGGTGGATATTCTGAGGCTAGCAACCACCTGCCTTGAAGTACTTGTTTTCTTGCTTTTAGGATGAGTGTCCTTCTGATGCCTCCCTGATTATTGCCCTACTTGACTTACTAAAGAAGATGTGTGTGCACTGTTCTAGAGTTCACACAAGGCTAGACTCCATTCTGTATACTTACCCTGATTCCTACTTTGTGGAACAAGATTTTTCCTTTCATCCATCCACTTAAGTATTATTTCCCACACTTCCTTGAAAAGAATCAACTGGGGTTGTAAAAAAGGTCAATGTTATGAGACCACTCTGTTTGAAAGTCTGATACAATATTGTCTGGGACGGCACAGGAATCTAGATGCTTTTTTTTTCTTCAACTTTTATTGGAGTATATTTGCTTTACAATATTGTGGTAGTTTCTACTGTACAGCAAAGTGAATCAGCTATATGTATACATATATCTCCTTTTTGGATTTCCTGCCCATTTAGGTCATCACAGAGCACTGAGTAGAGTTGCCTGTGCTATACAGTAGGTTTTCATTAGTTATCTATTTTGTACATAGTATCAATAGTGTATATATGTCAATCCCAATCTCCCAAATCATCCCACCTCCCTTTCCCCCTTGGTATCCATACGTTTGTTCTCTATGTCTGTATCTCTATTTCTGCTTTGTAAATGAGATCATCTATACGAATTTTTTCAGATTCCACATATATGCATTAATATACAATATTTCTTTTCCTGACTTACTTCACTCTGTATGACAGTCTCTAGGTCCATCCACTTCTCTACAAATGACCCAGTTTCATTCCTTTTTATGGCTGAGTAATATTCCATTGTATAAATGTACCACATCTTCTTTATCCATTCCTCTGTTTATGGACACTTAGATTGCTTCCATGTCCTGGCTATTGTAAATAATGCTGCAATGAACATTGGGGTGCCTGTGTATTTTTGAATTATGGTTTTCTCTGGGTATATGCCCAGCAGTGGAATTGCTGGGTCACATGGTAGTTCTATTTTTAGTTTTTTAAGGCACTTTTCTCCACAGTGGCTATATCAACTTACATTCCTACCAATAGTGCAAGAGGGTTCCCTTTTCTCCACACCCTCCCCAGCATTCATTGTTTGTAGATTTTGTGATGATGGCCATTCTGACCAGCATAAGGTGATATCTCATTGTAGTTTTGATTTGCATTTCTCTAATAATTAGTGATGTTGACATTTTTTCATGTGTTTGTTGGCCATCCGTATGTCTTCTCTGGAGAAATGTCTATTTAGGTCTACTGCCCAATTTTGATTGGGTTGTTACTGAGCTGCATGTGCTGTTTGTATATTTTGGTGATCCTCCGTCAGCTGCTTCATTTGAAAATATAGTCTTTCATTCTGAGGGTTGGCTTTTTGTCTTGTTCATGGTTTCCTTTGCTGTGCAAAAGCTTTTAAGTTTATTTAGGTCTCATTTGTTTATTTTTGTTTTTATTCTCATTAATCTAAGAGGTGGGTCAAAAAAGATCTTGCTGCAATCTATGCCAAAGAGTGTTCTGCCTACGTTTTCCTCTAAGAGTTTTATAGTTTTACATTTGGATCCTTAACCCATTTTGAGTTTATTTTTGTGTATTGTGTTAAGGAGTGTTCTGATTTCACTCTTTTACATGTAGCTGTTCAGTTTTCCCAGCGCCACTTATTGCTCCATTGTATGCTCTGGCCTCCTTTGTCATAGATTAGGTGACTATATGTGTGGGTTTATCTCTGGGCTTTCTATCCTATTCCGTTGACCTATATTTCTGTTTTTGTGCCAGTACCATACTGTCTTGATTATTGTACCCCTGTAGTATAATCTGAAGTCAGGGAGCCTGACCCTCTAGCTCCATTTTTTGTGTGTTTTTTTGTTTGTTTTTCTCCAGATTGCTTTGGCTATTCATGGTCTTTTATGTTTCCACATAAGTTGTAAAATTTTTTGTTCTAGTTCTGTGAAAAATGCCATTGGTAATTTGATAGGGATTGCATTGAATCTGTAGATTACTTTGGGTAGTATAGCCATTTTCACAATATTGATTCTTCCAATCCAAGAATGGTATATCTCCCTATCTGTTTGTGTAATCTCTGATTTCTTTCATAAGTACCTTATAGTTTTCTGCATATAGTCTTTTGCCTCATTAGGTAGGTTTATTCCTAGGCATTTTATTCTTTTTTGTTGCAATGGTGATTGGAATTGTTTCCTTAATTTCTCTTTCTGATCTTTCATTGTTAGTGTATAGGAATGCAAGAGAAATCAACAGTAACACAATAATAGTGTGGGACTTTAACACTCCACTTACACCAATGGATAGATCATCCAGACAGAAAATTAATAAGAAAACACAAGCCTTAAATAACACATTAAACCAGTGACTTAATTAATACTTATAGGACATTCCATCAGAAAGCAGCAGAATACACTTTCTTCTCAAGTGCATACAGAACATTCTCCAGGATAGATCACATCTTGGGTCACAAATCAAGCCTTAGTAAATTTAAGAAAATTGAAGTTGTATCAAGCATCTTTTCCAACCACAATGCTATGAGATTGAAATCAATTACTGGAAAAAAAAACTGTAAAAAACTTAAACACATGGAGGCTAAACAATATGCTACTAAATAACCAAGAGATCATTGAAGAAATCAAAGGGGAAATCAAAAAACACCTAGAAACAAATGACAATGAAAATACAATGACCCAAAACCTATGAGATGCAGCAAAATGAGTTCTAAGAGAGAAGTTTATAGCAATACACTCCTACCCCAAGAAACAAGAAAAATCTCAAACAACTTAACCTTACACCTAAGGCAAATTGAAAAAGAAGACCAAACCAAACCCAAAGTTAGTAGAAGGAAAGAAATCAAGATCAGAGCAGAAATAAATGAAATATAAACAAAAAAATTTAAAAACAATAGCAAAGATGAATAAAACTAAAAGCTGGTTCTTTGAGAAGATAAACAAAATTGATAAACCTTTAGCCAGACTCATCAAGAAAAAAGGATGAGGACTCAAATCAATGACATTAGAAATGAAAAAGAAGTTACAACTGACACCACAGAAATACAAAGGATTATGAGACTACTACAAGCAACTATGTACCAATAAAATGGACAACCTAGAAGAAATGGACAAATTCTTAGAAAGGTACAACCATCCAAGACTGAATCAGGAAGAAATAGAAAATATGAACAGACCAATCACAAGTAATAAAATTGAAACTGTGATTAAAAATCTTCCAACAAACATAAACCCGGGGCCAGATGGCTTTATAGGCTAATTCTATCAAACATTATATAAGAGATAACACTTATCCTTCTCAAACTATTCAAAAAATTGTGGTGCAAGAAACACTCCCAAACTCATTCTACGAGGCCACCATTACCCTGATAAAACAAGACAAAGATATCAAGGGAAAGAAAATCATAGGCCAAAATCAGACAAAGATATCACGGGAAAAGAAAATTACAGGCCAATATTACTGATGAACATAGACTCAAAAATCCTCAAAATGCTAGCAAACTGAATCCAACAACATATTAGAAGGATTATACACCATGATCAAGTGGGATTTATCCCAGGGATGAAAGTATTCTTCAATATATACAAATCATTCAATTGATACACCATATTAACAGGTTGAAGAATAAAAAACCATATGATCATCTCAATAGATGCAGAAAAAGATTTTGACAAAATTCAACACTCATTTATGATTAAAAAAAAAAAAAACTCTTCAGAAAATGGGCATAGAGGGAACCTATCTCAACATAATAAAGATTATATATGACAAACCCATAGCAAACATTATTCGTAATGGTGAAAAACTGAAAGCATTCCCTCTAATATCAGGAACAAGACAAGGGTACTCAATCTCACCACTGTTATTCAATATAGTTTTGGAAGTCCTAGCCATGGCAATCAGAGAAGAAAAAGAAATAAAAGGAATCCAAATTGGCAAAGAAGTAAAACTGTCATCGTTTGCAGATGATGTGTTACTATACATAGAAAATCCTAAATATGCCACCAGAAAACTAGTAGAGCTAATCAATGAATTTGGTAAAGTTGCAGGATACAAAATTAATACACAGAAATCTCTTGCACTTCTATACACTAACAAGGAAAGATCAGGAATCTGAATTCTTAACAAGATTCTTACGATCAGACATGTTTGGAAAATACTCACCTTAGTAGTAATTGCTATAGAAACAGAACATGTCAAAATTTTTTGTTTTTTTTAAATTGTTTAACAGATTAAAATACATTGAGGCTATTGTATACACTGCAGAGAAATCAGTATTGTAATAAACATAATTTATTTAGTATGCCATAATCAAGGCAAGATTTAAATTAGCTATTTCAGAATTATATCAAGCCATTTTATGGCACTGAAAAACTCCTGGATTAATTAACCATAAAACACTGATTAACTAGTTTTCATCCTATATTTTCTTTTTAAAAGGAAATGAATGAAAATACAAAGAAATGATAATTTTATGGTTTTATAAATTCCAAAGATTAATTTCCATGTCCAGTCTAATTTGTGTGATAATGACATTCTGTCAACCTTAATTTTTACTCTGAATTTTCAGTTGGCTATGGTATATGTATCCACGTTTTTCTTTATGCTTTGCTAGGAATTCTTAAAATAGGTGACATTTTAATCCAGAGGTGATAGAGAAAATATATCTGTGGTATAAGCTGTATGATACATTCATATAGCTCCCAAAGTGCCTTGCAATTCATCTACATGACAGCTGTTATTGAAGCTTAAGATCATTAGCACAGGAAAATTGGCAAGGACATAGGACTGGGTTATAAATATTGGCTTCAGATGTCATTTTAAGACAGAGTTAAATTCTCTCAGGATGTAGTAGCATGGATTATATGAGAAATCTCAGTTGAATCCAAAGTTTCTTGTGAGATTAATGAATTAGACCAAAGGAAAGCATAAAATAAAATTTCAATTCAGGTTGTTTTTGATTTAAAAAAAAAGGTTTTGTAGCAAAGTCAAAGAGTTTAATTTTTTTTTTTTGTAACTTACAGGTTGTTTATATGAGGCAAATTGCTTAACTTCTCTAAGACTCATTTTCTTCCTGTGTAAAATTTGGATAGATGGAGTCTGCTTTTTTGTTGTTTTGTTTTTGTTTTGCCTACCACATACGAAGCTCTTTTCCTTCCTCTTCCTTTTTTATCCTTTTCTTCATTTTTCTACATCTTCCTCCTCTTCTTAATCTATAATTATTAATATCATTATCATTTTTATACATTGAGTGACACATTCCCGTATTTCTATTTTCAAGAGATTTTCCCATTACTTGAATCTTTTAAAAGATTCCTTTAAGCTACTAAAGTAGCTGTATGTAGAGCAAAAAATTGTACATTCACTTTCCCAATAATGTACATTTTGAATAATAAACTCTATTTATTCAAGCATTCACTCTAAGAATGATTTGAAGCTCTTAATATAATTACATGCATTCTGACAAGCTAAAAATTAAAGTGATGAAAATAAGGAGGGAAAGAATGAGATGAAGTCAGGAAAAGTTAATACACCAATGAATGCCACAAAATGATGCACAAGAATTTAGACTGCAAAATGTCTTTGCTTTTCCTAGAAGTTAATGCATATAATTACAATAATAATAATAAAAATAATAATACAATAATAATATTAAAATGATAATAATAACAGAATAAACAAAAATTGTGTTTTATAAGTTACAAAGTTGGCAAGATTGAATCACAGAAACAAGAACAGTAGTGGAGGACAACTCTTGGTGGTAAGTACAGAATTTTCTCCTTCAGTCCCATGAGGTGAGTACCAATTAGCAGAAAGGACAATGGCCTTGGCATTCTTCCAGTAAATGAATGAGTTCCAAAAAGCTCTGACTACAGTGTATTTTGAACTTGGGCATTGGCATAGGCCAAAGTAAGGATCAACAAAATCTGTTCTATGACTGGTCAAAACAATATGGTCCCACTATGGACCTCTATGATGGTCTGACTTGATATAAGAATAAGTTTTAGAGTGTCTTAGAGAGATGGCTTTGCAGCATATGGCATTTTTTTTTGATCTTCAATAAATTCTACCGACCCAGGTAAGGATTACGGGGCAGTAGTTTATGTTCTGGATAGTACTTAGCAGGGACACCATATTGTCAATTTAAGGTATACTCATATGGCAGTCATAAAACTGAACAGTTAGAAACTAACCAGAACATCTGACCAGTTAGAACCTTATTCCATTTCTACAGAGAAATGGAGCAAAAGAGACATATATTGTCTATGGACAATGGACAAAAGAGACATACATTGTCTATGGACAAGGGACAAAAGAGACATACATTATGAGAGTTGATATTTTTCTCACAAAAAAAAAATCCAGCTTTGCTCCAACACTCAGAAAAAATGGCTTGTGATGTTTTCCAGCAGTCTAATGTTAATTTTGTTATAACAAAAAGCATATATTTAATAATTGATTCTAATTTATATCACTTCAATAATTATCTATCTAAAGAAAAACACATCCTAATGTGTGTATAACTATTTAGTAAAACCTTTGCAAAATTCATCTGACAATTCTCATGGTCTTGTCATATCTGTTTAAATATGCTGGTATTCATGGATTCAACATAATCACCCTTCTATTAAGAAAGTGGCATAATATGATGGAAAACACTGACTGAAAGTAAAGAGATCTGTGTTCTATTTCCAGAACTGACATTAACTGTCTGTATAACCACCATCATCTTAGGCTCCATTTTCTCTTTGGTAAATGAGAGATTGGTAAGAGATAAATTGAAAGACCTATTCCATCTACAAATTGTGATGAGTTCTCATTGCCGTTAACGTTTAAGCAGCTGCACTTCATGCATGTCAAAATTTTATTCAATTGCTAAAACAGCCATTTAAAAATAGTTTTTCAGTTTTCACTGAATACAAATGGTAATCATCTCTTCAGATAGGAAAGAAGTAATGACTCAATCAACAAATCATTTACTCTCTAATGACCATCCATAGGTTACATCGATAAGCCAACTGAATAATAAAAATCACTTATATAACTTGAGATATGCTTTATAATCCTCAACTTAGAGAGAGAGAAATTGATGACCAGAAGATTTAAGTAAATTTCAAAGGTCATATATCTAGTAAGATAGTGTGAGTTTTGATTTTTGGACCACAAAAAGTAAGGTTTTTTGCTAATAAGCTATGCTACTGATGACATGGACAGAGATTAGGGTTATGGAAGATACAGAGATGATAGATAGATTAATAGATAAGTAAAGAGGTATAGATAGATAGATAATAGATAGGTAGAAATAGATAGATGATGGAAAATCCAAAAAATTTTTTGGATATTATTGTTTTACTCTTCAGAAGGAAAACATAATATTCAATGATAAATTTTGTCAAAACTCTTACATGAAGATCATGTTCATTTTTTTTACAGAGAAAGCATGCATCAACAAACACAAATCAAGTCACTAGTCTGTTAAAATATACTTAAAAACAAACAAAATCCTTGAAATGTGAAAGTGCTCAGTTTAATTACAAATACCCATCCTCAAGGCTCAATGCATCATATATACCTTGATACAATTAGGAAAGAACCATATATGCCATTTTAAGTTTTTTTGTGCCATGGAAGTTTCCGAAAATTGTCAGATGGACTTAAATTAATGGTATGGTTAGTTATAAAAGGGACCCCTGGCTCAGCAGATACTCATCCTAGACCTTTGCTTTGTTACCACTTTCCTAATGAGAAACATAAAGATGGGAGCATTGATGGGGTTCAAGTCACCCCATTCCCAAATACAGCCCTTTGGCATATTAAATACTTTAATCTGAAGGAATTTGAGAAATGACAGGTGCAGGAAGGATCTTCTGAACTTTTCCTGAAGCAGGTCATAAGATTCTCATGTGAGGGGTACCCTCTCTATACCCAAAGGAAAGGAGCATCCTTATTTCGGAAGACAGAGGGAGATGAGGGGAATCTGAATGAACAGGACTTTCCCCATTTACTATACCTAACTCACATTCCTTTTTGTTTTATTTCATTTTCCCACTATTTTGTACTCTTCATCAAACCTAGTTTAAAAACACTCAGGTTACTGTTTCCTCAGGTCTTCTATTTCTTATGAAGTCTCTTGTGTCACAGAACATTTATATTAAATAAATGTGTATGCTTTTCTCTTGTAAATATGTCTTTCTTTTTTTAAACAGTGACCCAGTTGAGAACCAAAACAGTAGCAGGAAAAATATATTTTTCCTCCCCTGCAGTATAACATTGCAGGACTTCTGCTTCCTCATATATAAAATATAGAGATTTGTCAAAATATAGTATCCAAGATCCTTTCTGGTCAATAACATTCTAAGATATTACTAAAATAATTAGTTGTAAAATAGTTTTATAAACAGAAGAGATATAGAAAGGGAAGGGAGAAAAAGCCAGTGTAAATAAAGTAGGGTAAGAAAGATGAAATTTTGGAGTGACAATTACTCTTTTCCAGGATTTTTTTCTATGTAGAAACATTTCTCAAAATAGCAGATGATGGTCCCAGTGTGAGGAAGACAGATTGAACACCTGTCTCATTCTTATGTCATATCACCTTGCATAGAGCCTAATGATTTCCATTAAATATTGTTATATAATAAGGATCTACAGTTAGACAAATGTACTATGAACTTCTGTGAGTTATATTTTAAAACTGGAGTCAATATTATTATAGACTTTCAAACACATAATGTAAAGGAAATGAACTGCTCTATATTTCAAGTGATATTTTACTATGAAAACATGAATCTCTATTCTCAGTAGAACTAAAGTATTAGAAAGAAAATGCCAGTATCTTAGTGTATTGCCACAGTGAATTGTACTTTCAAAATATTGCATAATTCACATATAAATTATGTGAATTATGCATAGCATTGACAGTGATTTCTATTTTTTTTTTTAATCCTTATAACTAGAAAAACAGTCAAGATAACCACCATCTAGGACAATATCAACTCAAAGAACTTTAGCAGAGGGGGAGCCTGAAAATATTTCATGTTTGTTGAGTTCTGCACATTTGCATTAAAAAATAAGTATCTTGAAAATTTAAGGTCCAAAACAAAACTAAACTAAATTAAATAGCTATCGCTAAAATCCATAAGCATTCCCATCAAAGACATTTAAATGGTAATTAACATCACCAACCAACATAATTCAAGGTTGGAGAATCCATGACAGAGAGTTAAAGGCATGTTTAGGTTAAGAGAGCTTATCCAGAACACGAATCTAAAAGGGACAAATAAAATTAGTTGCTTTCGACAGCGACAATCATTTTTGAGATTCAAATCTCAAAACATTTCAGAATGACTTATTTATGGGAAGCTCATTTAACTAAAGACTATTTGAATATTTATATTTTTGTAATTTCATTCATTTTGTAACTAGATTTGGGAATAAAGCACAAAACTGTAAACTGGACATCCAGACGTCACCGCTAACCGCAGACTTACATTCTTTTGCTATTTATACCGTTTGTTTACTTTTTGCATTTCCTCAGCTTGGACAGGGACTTTCTGCTTCTAGTCAATTTCACTCTTATTTTTGGCACATAAGTAAATTTTCCAGTACTTCTGGAAAATGTTACATCTAACAAATTCTTAGCAAAGAAATGATGGAAACATTTGTATTGGGACTTAATAAATTGGGTGGTGATACTTGTCACTCCTGTCCTAGGAGAAGCCCGCAGTAACCAAAAACATGTTTCCTAATTCTCTCTAGGAGGCTGGTAGCAGTAATAAATGGTAGCTCCCCTCCTTCGCCCCCTCTACAACACTACCATTTAATACTATTATGCCATTTTTTAAAACATAAATGGCCTCCAAGTTTAGCCTAGCAACAACTCGAACATACTACAACCCCTCATGAGTTTTCTGAATGATTCATTAAAAGAATTTCTGTCAATACTGTAGCCTAGAGGACTTAACTTTGTTTTCCACTGAGTACAATTTACTCTAGTTTCCTGTCAGTTACTGAGCTCTTTTATGTTTAATCACCTAGTGTTACTTAAACCTAAACTTTAGAGCACCATAAACATACACTTTATTTTGTCCAAAACTGCCAAAAGGTAAGGCGATATTTTGTTTATAATAAGTCATAGCTCTTATGGATTAAACATACTCTTTTAAAAGGGAACCTAGGAATTCATTCCCAGATCAATGTTCATCCAACACCTTCATTTAGTGTGCTCGCAAAAGTAGTTGCCTTATTCAAATCACAGTGCTTTCTGCTGTTATTTTAACTGGTGCTTTCAACTTTATCTACCAGCTGGTTAGAAGTAAATTGTACTTGTTTTATTTCTCAGTCAGAAGAAAGTTTCCACACCAGTGTAGCCAAACTAAAAATGAGTAGGAAATTATAAATACAGCTGGGGGAGGAAGGAAAGACCATTTCCTCTCAGCCACTCTCAATTTGGCCCTGACTGTATTATAACAAATACTGTGTTTTTTGTGCTGCCTCAATATATAGAAAGTACTAAGGTTGCATAACACCCAGTGCTACCCCCAATAATTGTGCTAAACAGCCTGCATCCCCAAACTGGTTTTCCATCTCAGTAACTTTCAATCTTAGTCAAAATCTTTAATTCAAAGGCTGCGATTAATGTTTATAGCACAAAGATTAAGATTAACAAGATTTTTTATATCATTATAATGGAAATACCTGTGAGCAATTTGGTGTTTGCTTTACTGCCCTTTTGCATCAGGGAGTAACTCATCAACTAGTGCTAAAATTTTCTAGCATGTGTCAGGAAGGGAACAGGCTAAATAAAGATTATGATTTACTTTGGTAGGAATCTAAAATGTTTTGCAATTAATAATTTTGCCTTTAACAAATAAACTTAAACCCCAAAAATCTAAAAAAAAAAAAAATCACCTGCATTCTTATCACCTGGGGGCATCTTGTGCCTGCAAACATTTATATACACCACAGCTTTTTAAAAATGAGTCATGATGTACATGTCATTTAACGTCTGGATTTTTTTTAATAAAAAAACTTGATAGAGTGTGGGGATCTTTCCATGTCAGTAAATACATAAAATCAATTTAAACTATTTGAAAAATAATAATTTTGCCCTTTTAGTCAGAGCAATTGAAAATATTTCCTTGCATACCTGCAATTCTCAAATCAACTCCCAATTAAAGAGAAAATAAAGCAATTTTGCATTAAAATAAAAAAATAATCTTTGTAATCTTTCAAAAGTTTTATAATTTTATCTCTTACAATGAAATCTATGATCCATTTTGAGTTCATTTTTAGGTAAGCCATGAGGTTTGGGTTGAGGTTTATAGCCTGGTGAAACATATCTATGACATGATGCCAAAAGCATGATCTATAAAAGGAAACAAAAATAGATAAATTGGACTCCATCAAAATTCAAAACATTTGTCCTCCGAAGGACTCTATTAGGAAGTTGAAAAGACAAGCTATAGACTGAGAGAAAATATTTGCAAACCACTTATCTGACAAATGACCTATATCTAGAATATAAAAAGAACTCTCAAAATTCAACATTAAATAATCCAGTCAGAAAATGAGCAAAAGATATGAAGAGACAATTCACCAAAAAGAATATACATACAGAGAGTTCACCACAAAGTATACCGACAGCAAACAAACACATGGCAAAATATTCAACATCACCAGCCATTAAGAAAATGCAAGTTAAAACCACAATGAGATATCACTACACACCTACCAGAATGGCTGAAATTTAAAAAGCTGCAACACAAAATGCTGGCCAGGATGTAGAGAAACTATCTCTCATTCATTGCTGATGGGAATGTAAAATGATAGAGCCACTCTGGAAAGCAATTTGGTAGTTTCTTAGAAAACAGATACATGTCATGAAATCCAGCAATGGCACTCCTGTGCATTTATCCCAGAGCAATGAAAATTTCTGCCCACCCCCACCCCCAAACAAACCTGAATATGGTTGCTGATATCAGCTTTATTTGTAGTAGCCTAAAACTGGAAACTACAAAAGAATCCTTCAGTAAAGGAATGAGTAAACAGACTGTGATACATCCACCTCCATAGAATAGTATTCAGCAATGAAAAAGATTGAACAATTGATACATACAACAACTTGCCTTGCTCTCAGGACATTATGCTGAGTGAAAAAATCCAATCAAGATTTATGATTTCATCTATATAGCTTCCTTGAAATGACAAAATCATAGACATGGAACACAGATTAGTGATTGCCAGGAGCTGAGAATGTTGGGAGGGAGAGGGTCAGTGTGACTATAAAGGAAGATCATGAGAGAGATCTTTGCAGAGATAAAATAATTCTGTATCTCAGAATTGAAGTAGTGTTTACACAAAACCATATATGTGATAAAATGACATGGAAATTTACAAACAAATTATACCCACGCCGAATTCCTAGATTTTACAGTGTACTATAAACATGTAAGATATAACCATTGAGGAAAATTGGGTTCAGGATACATGGGGCCTATCTGTACTATCTTTCCAATTTCCTATGAATATTTATGAATATGAATAATATGAATAATTATTCTAAAATAGAGAATGTAAAAAACTCATTCGGTCACATTTTGCACAGTCTATCAGATATATTAATTTCTCTTTTTAGATTGAAAGTAATTCCATCAAAGTTATTACATAGACTTATATGCTTTACTTGGCACACTTTATCCTAAAGATGAAATCTTTAAATACTGTTATTTAAAACTAAGTGTAATACTGGACCTGCCTTACATGTGACTGCATCCATTCCCATTTCCTCTAACAATAGCAAGCTATATTGAGGGAGGGAAGTTACACTTTGTGCCCTCCCTCCACTTAACATGGTCCAGATAGGGCCTTGTTCCCCATCTGCCAGGATCAGCACCTGACCTAAGCTGCCCAATTTAAAAAACTTCATTGTCTTGACAAGAGTGATTGATTTAGGCATGAGAAATGTGACACATACAGGTCAATCTAAGTTGTTCTGAGATTAATTCATGGACCATGCAAAAAGAGTGCTCTTATTTTTATTTATTTTTGTAATCATTGACCATAAGTTTATATATTGTAGCTTCTGGTCACATGGAGAAGGATGCCCTGAGAATTAAATCAACAGGTTAACATCCCTCTTGAGTCAAGGAATCCTTTTGCTTCTTTGTTTTGCTTAAATTAGTCTGGATCAGATCTCTGTCACCTATAATTGAGGGTCCTGATAAATATAGAAAAGTGTAAATATAGATATTAAAAATATTATAGTGTCACACATTTTCATTTGAAGAAATTAAAGAGACAAGACATATGCCTATTATTTATAAGTGAATTGAGAAACTGGATAATATTAAATTATATATGTATGAAAATATTGATCTTTGACTTATAAAATTATAATGTATGGTTAAATCAAATGGGTTACTATGTATTTAAAAGTTAACTAATTATTCAATTACTTATACATTTATTTATTTATACTGTACTTTTTTCCTTCCACAAAAATTTGAGATAACCATTTTCTTAAATATTCTAAGGATAAGTAGATTTTTCCAGTAAATTTTCTCAAATTCCTTCTATTGATTACCTGGTTTAAAACCGAGGATATTTCAGAAATCTTGCTATACTTCCTACATAAATGGAAGTGTAAATAAAATTGAGAACTTAGAGTATCATTTGTCACATGATATCATGGTGATGAGTTATTTCTTTAAAAGAATTGCAAAAGCAACACCTTAAGTCCTCTATTATATGGGCATGTTTTGATTTCATTTACCCTCACTCCAATAATACAGTATTTTAATTCAACAATATTTTTAACATCAGTCAACCTATGAAGAATCTAGATACAGTGTAATTTTAAGAGAATCTTTTGCATTTTGCACATGAAATGCTAGCTTCAAATGAAGATAAATGATAAAATACTGATACAATATTCACTGGACTTTTTTTTTATTTGTATTGACAAAATAATCCCAAAATGTAGCCATTTACTTCCAAAATGGATCTTCATGCATTTTAAAAATAATGTTTCTCTTTCCTTCAGTATTCTAGCCCCCTGTCCTTTTCTGTCTGTGAATATAAAGCATCTCATGATCAAGTTGCATTTTCACAACTTCCTCAAATTTCTTAAAAGCCACCTCCCCCCTGGGAAAAACTGGAAGAAAGAATCCAAAGGAGAAGTCAATTGTGTTCCCTAAGAGCAGATTGTCTTCGTGGTTCAGAGCTGTGTCTCTATGACAGCTTAAAGACCCCAGAAACACAGTGAGAACTTTCATCACCATATCATAACATGCTTAAAAGGGTCTTTTAATTTTTATCAAAGTTTGTATGTGTATGTGTTTAACACAATTTATTATCGAAGCTGAAGTCAAAAACTAGAATTAGTATACACAGAAAGGAAATTGCCTAGAAAATGATGCATTTTATACTTTTCATTTTACCAGAGTAAAAAGGAAATCAT
The DNA here is from genome assembly GCF_030028045.1 of Hippopotamus amphibius kiboko. Classification (NCBI taxonomy): domain Eukaryota; kingdom Metazoa; phylum Chordata; class Mammalia; order Artiodactyla; family Hippopotamidae; genus Hippopotamus; species Hippopotamus amphibius. The sequence continues at coordinate 45,555,935 of NC_080191.1, read as the reverse complement.
AAGTGGAACAATTTTCTTTTTATTGAAGTGAAATCCACATAACATAAGATTAACCATTTTAAAGCTTGCAATTGAGTGGCATTCGGTACATTCACAGTGTTGTTCAACTGCTATATTAAGTTCCAAAGCATTTCCATCACCCCAAAAGAAAACCCCTTACCCATTAAGCAGTTATTTCCCATTCTCCTCTACCCTAGTACCTGGAAAACATTAATCTGCTTCCTGTCTCTTGGATTTAACTCTTTTGGAGAGCTCACATAAATAGAATCATATGACACATGACCACTTGTGTCTGGCTTCTTTTACTTAGCATGTTTTCAAGGTTCACTCATATTGTAGCATATATCAATACTTCATTCTTTTATATGGCCAAATAATATTCCATTGCATGTATATACCACATTTAGTTTATCCATTTAGCTGTTGACAGATATTTGTGTTGTTTCTATCTTTTAGCTGTTGTGAATAGTGCTGCTATGAACATTCATGTACAGGTAGTTTTTTGAACTCTGGTTTTCAATTCTATGGGGTCTATACCTAAGAGTGGAATTGCTGGGTGGTATGGTGGTCTATTTTACTTTTGATGAGCTGCCAAACTCTGTTCAATAATGGCTACACAATATACATCCCTACCATCAATGTAGGAGGGTTACAGTTTCTCCACACCCTTTGCCAACACTTTTTGGTTGTTTTTTTTTTTTTTTCAGATCTTTATCAGAATATAATTGCTTTACACTGTTGTACCAGTTTCTGCTGTAGAGCAAAGTGAATCAGCTGTATTTATACATATATCCCCATATCCCCTCCCTCTTGAATCTCCCTCCCACCCTCCTTATCCCAACATTCTAGGTCATCACCAATGGAGTTGATCTCCCTGTTACAGCAGCTTCCCACTAGCTCTCTGTTTTACATTTGTCGGTGTATACAGGTCAATGCTACTCTCTCACTGTCTCCCAGCTTCCTCTCCCCTCCTCCCCCAATGTGTCCTCAAGTCCATTGTTATTTGTTGATGATGATGATGATGATTGCCATCTTACTGAGTGTAAAGTGGCACCTCATCGTTCCGCAGACTTGCATCCCCTTATTGACCTATGATACTGAACACTTTTTCATGTGTTTGTTGTCCATTTGTATGTCTTTGGAGAAAAGTGTATTCAAGTTCCTTGCATTGCTTTTCACTGAATTGTTTATCTTTCTGTTATAGACTTAAAATAGTTCTTTTTATATTCTGCATATCATATCCTTATCAAATATATGACTTTTAAACATTTTGCTCTGTTCTTTGGTTCTCTGGGGATTTTTTCCACTTTCTTGATAGTGCTCTTTGATGTCCTAAATATTTTAATTTTGATGAAGTCCGATTTACCTGTTTTTTCTTTTGCTGTTTGTGCTTTTGCCATCATATCTAAGAATCCAGTGCCAAATCCAAGGTCATGAAAATTTACCCCTGCTTTTTTTTAAGAGTTTCAGAATTGTAGCTCTTTCACCGTTTGGAGTTAAGTTTTGTATATGGTGTGAGGTAGGAGCTTTGTAGCCTTTTAAGGCACACCTGATGAATATTTGAGCCCCTGGAGAAATAATTATAACAAAATAGAGAAATTGATTCACTGAGATTTATAGCCCTTAAATGAAAAAAAAAAATTACTAATGAGAATTTTGATGCATCTATGGCTCTTATGAAATTTGAGAATTAGTTGATACTACACCGGAAATATACCATATTCTATTCAGTAGAGTCACTGGAGTTACTGTGCCTTCCTCATCTGCTTCTGCCAACCACCTTAGCACTAGTCCACCAAGTCTAGCAGTGACTGAAAAGTATCTAGGGCTATAATATCTCAAATATGTCTGTTGGTCTTCCTACAGTCCTCAAATCTGAAGGTAAGAGAGTGGGGTTTCTAAAGCTCCTGTGATTATAGCCTGTTGTATTTAATAAGGTTTTCCACTTTACAGAGCGCTTTTATCACAATGTTTTATTTGATCCTACTACTACTTTTTGAGGTAGACAGGACGTGTACTTTTTCATCATTTTACATGTAAGAAAACTGAATCTTTGCAAAGCTAAATGATCTTTCAAGGTCACATGACAAAAAATAGCCATCAGTACTCAAAACCCTGCCCTTGGGTTCTAAGCCAATCTCCCCCACCCTCACTATGATAAGCCAATGTGATTCTCTAGCAAATTAATAGGAGTTTTTTAGAAATAATTATTTTAATTCATTACTGAAAATCATGTTTAAAAATTGAGAAAAAGCTGTAAAGTGCTATTTTCCCTCTAAATGAATGCACAGAACTTATTTATGAGATTTTAGTACAATAATTTTATAACCAAACAGCTGCTGAAACAGTGAATTTTTATGACCAGAATCTCAGTTGGTGTTCTCCTCCTAAACATGATAAAATAAAGCTTTTGTGATACAATTCTTCTATTTCAGATGCATTTAACAAAAGCATCAGTGAAAGGATCACACTGGCAGTAGAGTAGAATAAAAACACATGTTGGTTATCTAATATTTTTAGTCATATGTGTGCCTAATGATAGTGAACAATAGTATTTGATATTCTTTAAAAAAGATCTCGACTAGGACTTTTTTTAAGAGCTACATAATACCGATATCCATCCTCACTCATCATCAAATCATATATATTAATCAAGTACCTTTCGTATGGATAGCCCTGTGCTAGATATTATAATAGGATAACAATATGAGTAAGACGTAGAGTCTATCTTTAGTTTATAGTCAAAGAAATGTGACATATATGTATACAGCTAACTAGATTATAAAAGAATATACCATGGTCAAGATAACGAACCACCCATGAGGAAATGAATTTCCTCTCCCAGGAGGTGTTCGAGCACTAGCTGGCCTTCCACTCAACAGCATTGTTATAACAGGGAGTGATGCATGGATAGAGGTGGCAGTGAATCACCTCTAAGAGCACTTCTAATTTTAATATAAGCTCTAAAATAATACAGTTTACAGTTAAAGCTGTAAAATAAACCCTTTCTCTAAGCATCTGCTTGCTGCCGTATTAATGTTTTGTCCCTGTTGATGATTTTCTTTATTCGTTATTCGTGTGCATTGGTGAAACATTTTTATTACTTCTTGAATGAAGCATTTTCTACAAGAGAAATAACCTGGCGTGTCTTTTGTAACAGTCCCATCCAAAATAAGTCCTATAGTTATTCCTAGCAACTTTCTTTCGGTTGTTTCTTTGAACAGCCCTCTAACATCTGATAATGCTGATTCCACTACCAGAACACCCTGCAGTTAATGCTATCACATTACTATTACATACTGGATCAAAGGATTGTATAAAAACTGAAATATGGTGTAATTAGTAGCTGAAAGCCTAACTAACAAAAGTAAAATAAATTTTAGGAAAATGTAAAATGTTATTTGACACTGATCAGTACCATATAAAGCATGTCAAATTAAATAGCATCCCAATATGCTCACAATGTGTTTTCTAAAAGGTGAAGAGGTTAATTGTGTTGTAAAAGGAATTTCCAAAAGAATGCACCATCTATTTTACATTGAAACATCAATTTACTATGGCAGGAGGCCATATTACTGAACTTTGTAGATTAGCAAGTAATTGACCAAACATTCAGAAATAGTTTTCCCTAATTGTTGGTTGTTGGAGCAGTATATGTTATTATATTTAGCAATCCTAATTAAGTTTAATAAATTAAGATGATCTTTGTTGTGAACTACGATTTTTATTATATGTTTTTAAGTTAATAAACTTATATAAATTTGCTAAAAGATTCCTGTGATTAAATTTGTCATGGTTGATATAAAATGGTTCAGCCATTTGGAGGAAATGAAGATTTTTTTAAAAAGCTAGCAAAGGAGAATTACTGATTATTATTCATCCTGACAATGTTCACTTCTCAAATTATGAAATGAATACATCTTGATTGTGGATTATGGTAATATGTAGAAAGTTTAATTAGTGTGTACAAGTGAGTTGGGCTTTTTTTCAATAAATCCTATCGGTTTTGTTTCCACTGAAAGGTTTTATCTTTCAACTTGTCTAGCTTTCAAAGGACTAGAGGGCCCAGTAAGGACTGACCGAATCCACAAAACTGACTTTAATAAATACTTCCTCTCATGTATCTGCTTCTCTTTAAAGAGTACATTATCCCTTAGCTAAATACCAAAGTGACTCTTAAAATTTAAAAGTATTAGTAACAGTGATAACGTTACCAAATGTTTGTTCAGAAAAGCAGGCCTGTAAAATTTCTGTTTATCCAACACAATTCGTATTGACTCCAACTAATTTTCCTAGCACACTTCCTCTATCTTGTACTGTTTCTATATATATTCCCAGCAAAACTGGTGATAACTTAATATAATTTGTTCAGGCACAGTCTGTCCTAGATACCGTGTAATAGAAATAATTGGTATTTATAAATGTCTGTAGATACGTAAAAGACTAATATAAGATTTGGGCAAAACTTAAAATGGTTCTTATATTTATAACCTGATACATATTACTATTTTAAAAGGCAAAGTATGATTAATTGGATCACAAGCATTTTTAAAAAGTCGTATTAAATAAACAGTAGACCAAATGGAGAGAGGAAGACAGTAAAAGCTGTGATTTTGGTTCTACTTTTTTCTATCAGGATGTAATCTTTTGGTTGCTCTAAAAGAAAACTCAAGTCAAAACAGTTCAAACTGAAAAGGAAATGTATTGTCTCAAGTGACCAAAATGTTCTGAACTTCCTTTTCTACTTTCAGAAAACACTTGCTTTGGCAGTTCCAATGTTGGGACCAGAACCCTTTCCTTTCTCTGGTTCTCAGTTCTGCCTCCTTGGTGTCAGCTCCATTCTTAGCCACTTTCTGTCCCTGTGGCCTTCCACCATCTCACCCCCCACTCTCCAGGCATCTCTTCTTTCTCATTCATGTCACATAGAGAAGACTAAGAAAGCATCTATTCCAGAAACCTCAGGAAAGATCAGTCCTCTATTCCTTGGACACATTTGGAACATAAGTTCCTAAATCAATCACTTTGGCCAGAGGAATTATCTTAAGCCAATAAGGCTTTACTTCTATGGTTGAGGAAGGGTTCAACTTTCTCTGAACTAGACGGACTGCATGAGGAAACACAAAACCGCAACCAAAACTGCAATATACTTTTAGCAAGAGAAAAGGAGAATGGATACTGGCTGACCAACAGAACATGGATGTGAAACTTGTGTTGTACATCTTGCCTGTTCCACTAAGCCTCTCCTCACCTTTAAATAACTAATAGAAAAAGCATTTTTGTAAGACCAGAGATCACAAAGCTAATGAGCTAGTTATTCTCACTCCTCCCATCTAGAGCCCCATGACCAAATACTTATGTTGAAAGAAGCTGCCACTCACCCCACTGAGTGCTCCAATGTTCATGGAAAATGACCAAAGAAGTTGCTGAATCACGATCCCTTGGATAATATCCTCACCCAGTAATTCTTAAATAATAATCATAAATGTATGCCGTCTTCTCTTCAAATATAAAACAAGGTAAAGATCCATAGAGTCACTCTACTAAATAAATCCTAATTCACAATTCCCTGACCTTTCCAAAGAAAACTGAAGGCCTCAGTTCCTAGCTGCAGGTGCTTTGGTTTTTAAAAAGGGACTCTGAGCCAATTAGCATGAATCCAAATATGCATCAGTGGGCAAATAAAATATGTGAATAGATGAAAGATACAGGTTATTAACCTGGCTTCAGGATGTTTGTGAATTCAGGTTCTCTGTGCCAAATCATATGTGATGGGAGAGAGGTCATTTCACAAGCTGTAACTGTGCTATTTATCTTCTACAGTAAGTCCACTACGTACAAATGAGTTCCGTTCCAAGAACTTGTGTTTGTAAGTTCAATTTGTTTGTAAGTCCAACAAAGTTAGCTTAGGTACCCTACTAACACAATTGACTATATAGTACTGTACTGTGATAGGCTTATAATACTTTTTTTTTTTTAGAGACGGGGTCTCGCTATGTTGCCCAGGCTGGAGTGCAGTGGCTATTCACAGGCGCGATCCCACTGCTGATCAACACGGGAGTTTTGACCTGCTCCGTCTCCGACCTGGGCCGGTTCACCCCTCCTTAGGCAACCTGGTGGTCCCCCGCTCCCGGGGGGTCACCATATTGATGCCGAACTTAGTGCGGACACCCGATCGGCATAGCGCACTGCAGCCCAGAACTCCTGGGCTCAAGCGATCCTCCTGCCTCAGCCTCCCGAGTAGCTGGGACTACAGGCGCGCGCCACCGCGCCCGGCAGGCTTATAATACTTTTCACACAAATAATACATAAAAATCAAGCAAACACAAAAAATAAAGAAAACATTTTTAATCTTACATTATAGTATCTGGAAGAGTACACAAGTACAGTACAACAGCTGGCATTCAGGGGCCGGCATTGAGTGAACAGGCCAGAAGAGTTACTGACTGGAGGAGGTGAGAGATGGTGGACCTGAAGTATCCTCAGCAATAGGAGACGGAGGGCAAGATGCAATTTCACTCATGCCTGACATTGATGGTACACATTATGGTTCTTTGCTGGATTCAATTCTACCTACCCTCTTGGAAAAAACAATCCAGTGATGTCAGGACAGTAGCCCTTTTTTTTCTCATCATACTTGTACCAGCTACATCACCACTGCTTTTACGCTTGCTTCCAGACATTTTGGGCTTGAAATAAAGATACTGTACTACCATACTCTATGCAGTAATATAAAGTACACAAAGGCAGAACCACTTGTAGAGGGTTCACACACATGACAGTATACACCAGACACATGAGCTAACTTACGTGATTGGATATGCAAACACATGTTCACATCTTTGAAAGTTCGCAACTTGAAGATTCGTATGTAGGAGACTTGCTGTATTTGTTCCTTCAGATTCACGCTCTGCCTTTCTTTACCCTGGCCTGTGCTCTGATAGCTAACCCATATGGGCTGCATCTATTCCCTTGTACCTCTGATTTTTGTTTGGGTTTGGCCATTAAAAGACATCAACAGGAAATATGTAGGAGGATGGGGAAGGATGTCATGGATATTTTGCCCCTGCTCTCTCCTCTAGTAATTTGCCATGAGTTGGTCGTGTCCCTCTCTGAAATCCCACGGCTCTTACTAGGTGGTCTTCCCCCAAAGAGCTATCCTCTCTGGTTCCCGTAACTGCTCCTTCTATTTAACTCTTAAGACCTAGGAATGTTGAAAGCTCCCTGCTAGGACTAACCGGAGGGTTGATTGTTGGATTCTTTAGGCCATGCACACACTTTTGTGTATAGTCTACTAAGCTCACTCCATCCTACCTTGTAGAATGCCATCCATTTCTTGTCAGGACTACGACTGATACCAGGGTCAACTGGGTTATGGTAATAATACAGAAAAGAACAAGTTGTGCTCAGCAAAAAAGTGGGAATGGCCTTACTAGAGAGAAAAATTTAAAGAAAGTGAGAAATAAAGTTGAATCACCATGAGAGGACAGAGCCCCTAAATCCAGAGGACTTAAGAGTTTGCTTGACAAGTATTTAAAAACTAGCAAATGTGTTTGAGGATGATCAGGGCATGCTGAAAACAATATTAATGATATTTCTTTTGCTGTTCAGGGTGACCTGGTAATGGAAAACAGACTTCAAGACTCAAAGGGAGTTTAAAGTCTCCTAAAGACACATAGGCAAAGACTACGAAAACTGATATAAGCCTGAACAGTAGGTTGATGAAGAGGAAAGATGAAGAAGAATGTATATATGGGATCTTTCAATTATGGAAAACTGAATAAGGAACAAGAGAAGAGGGGTACAGAGGATAATCATATAATTTATCATCCAAAGCAGGACACCTTTGGATGTTCCATTGATACTTAAGACAAGACAATAGATGTATACTGATTGCCCCCATCAAACAGGTATGTATAGTGAACCTAGCAATCAACAAAGCATCTCAGGATAACAACCATGAATTTTTAGGAATTGATTGCTTTTGGTGGCAACAAGGAAGTTAAGCAATAAAGTCAATTATGTGAAATTGGGAGAGACAAGTCATTTCTGGACAGAAGTTTGGAAATGGCCATATAGCATGCAGGACCAAACTCATGGTCAGTTGAGAACACAGGATGAGAAGCAGATTTGAATCTCGTCAATGTAAAGAAGGAATCTTTTCTACCAAAGAGATAATCCCCCTTACAGAAATGCCTTCTCTCTTAATTATTTACGTCTGTAAACTATTTCCTCCACTGCAGTCTAAGATCCTTAAGGGGAGGGCCTGATCCTGATTCACTTTTGTAAATAACTAGGTTTAGCACAGTGTTATGTGTCTAAAGGTACTAATAAGTGTTTGTTGAGTTAAAGGCTTGTTTTACTGAGGCCAGTTTAACAGCGTATGTATTACCATGTCTCTTATGCCACTACACTGCCATTCCTCATTCTTTACCTAAACACATCCTGCTGCTACTTAATCCAGTTGGCCATTAGAAATGAGAAGGGTCTAAGAATCAGGGTCTAACCAAGGACTGAGCTCTGGCAAGATTCCTGTGTTGCTTGAAAGTGAGCCAGAATATAAATTATGTGTTGTACATAAAAGTCTTATAGGTTGTTTGGACAATTGAATAGGCAATAGTTTCATTGTGGTGCTGGCTAAACAGTGTTATATATTTAAATGTTATCTTTTACGTACTTTCTTCTTTATATTTATTTTTGAGGAGACATTTTTGAGGAGTTGGGAGATGTTATTCTTTTTTTCCTTTTAATAATATGAATGGAAAAAATTTCCTATGTGCTTATATTTTGATGTCCCAGATCAATATTTGACTTCTAACAAGGCAGGTATACTCTAGCTATCTACTTATTCTCACTTTTTTAGCAATTGGTTTTATAGATGTAAGTAACGCCTTCCCTATTCATTTCACTTTTAAAAGTCACCTGCCATTTCTTTATTTGTCATAAAACCTACGCCCCTGCTCTGCATCCAATAATTATGTAGTCCATGCTGATAGAGAATTTCATTCATCAATTGTCAAAAATTTAACAAGTGTATGAAATGGTGCTAGGTGAAAAGCATGAGATATGAAATTTGAGGGCCAGGAAACACAAAAATAAATTAATAAAATATTGTCCTTGACCTTACAGTGATATAAATTTTCATGGTGACTTATGTAATTTTTTTGCCACACATTATTTGACAAAAATAAAAATTTCTTAAGTGCTATAGAATCTGTCTCCCTCCTGTCTTCCTTTCTTCCTCATATTTAAGACAACTATTTTCAGAGCATGTCAATATTGAATATTCATTAATTTTCAAAGCCCTGGGTTTTTGCCAGTTTAGATTTAGTTGATGTTCCATTACACTGTTGAGCAGATTTCATGGTTCTCTAATCAAATTAGCTTCCTTCTAAACACAAACATTTTTATAAGACACTTGCCCGAAGCAATTGTGACTTAGCTCCTATCTTACTTTTTAAATAAAAAATTGAACAGCAGGTTATTAAGTTCAGTATATCACCTGCTGTGAAAGAGACCAACACACCAGAGTTGCAGCCAATCTTCCTAACAGCACACACTGTAGATCACACAGTATAACACACACTGTAGATCAGAGAGTTGTTACACTACTAATATTCAAAGCCCCCTGGATTTCAATTATACTTTATTTATTATCTTAGCTGCTCCACCATTTGCAATGCATAGTAATCTTCTACGCATTCACTGCTTCTACCTTAATGGTTGTGAAGTATCTTCTATGATGCATTTTGTCATTTAATATTAGGTTTACTATGCAAAACCCAGTGAAATCTTGACAGGCCCCATAAAAACCCATCCTAAATGAAGCATTATATTGTATGCTGTCAACGTAGACTAAGAAAATACAGTGCCACTCCACAAAGCTTGCAGAAGCAGCAGAAAATGAGTAATGTAATTTCCAAAAAAGAGACTGCAACTACATATTTTGCACTTGACAAGATACATTCTCAATCAGGATATGGCGTGAGGATAACTGGAGAGATGACAGCAATTAATTAAAATCCGATTCAGTTCACAAAGTAGTTTTTGAGGTCTTATGGAGGATGAACTTTTTAACAGGACCTGGATCCTGCTGTCTGCAAGTCAGCCAGTGCAGAGGGAAACAAGAGGCACACACATGACTGTAAACAAGACCAACTATAACACATGACGTCACAGAAGCATAACCAGCAGACTATGGCAGAACTGAGTAGAGGGAGGTAATTGCAGCCTTGGGGGCTCTTGGCAAATGATGAGCTCAAGATTCCCAGGTCCTGTCAGTCTTCTCAAGATTCCAAAACACAGTGCTGCAAACCCACTATGTTGGAATCATGGGGAGAAGCAAGGTCTGGAACCTCTGGCCCCTGACAAGCTCCCACAGGCACAGAAGTGATTTCCTATCTACTATGAATGTCCAAGTCACCATGAGAGTTAATAAGAAACAGCTTCCTCTGCCCTGTCAAAGAGCTGCTCCACTGTCCCAAAGCAGAGTCTGTATACTTAACAAGTGTGCTGGGTGACTCAGATGTGTAACCAGGCATTGAAGACACAACTGTGCTGATGTGACTTGCCAAATGCTAGGGTCGCTGCCACCTGTGAGCAACATTATTGTATATTCTCTGTTCCTTTTAATCTCTGGCCCAATAAAAATCATCCACTTATCTCTTACCCCTCAGCAACCCCTTTTTGTGACCAAGCTAACAAGTAGGTCATTAAAGTACAAGAGGTATATATATACTTTTTTAGCTCTCTCCCAACAGGGCCCTATCTTCTCCAAGTAATTCAGCGTCTTCGACCAAAGAGAGGCAACACACTGCTGCTTTGGAAGTAATTGGTGATTTGTATTAATAATAGTTAAAGCAAAGATTTATGGGTTTGAATAATTTTATTTTCCATCAAAACATACTGGTTCAAAGTCATCAGTATACAAATATATGTAAAAATATATGATATACATATGACACATAACATACCACATAGCAGACTTGAAGATAGTGAGCCTGTGCAATATCTTTTCTTTGAAAAACAAAACTGAACTCCTAAAAGGTAACCTATAAAAATCTTACAATAGCTTCTTGTAGATAATGACAGAATTGCTATTATCACACCTAAGAAATGAATCTTATGGTAAGATTAAGTGGAAAGCTCTATTTAGCAATGTGGTCTGATGGGTGGTAACTCTTTAAAATCTCTCTGGGCTTCAGTGACTTTAGAATTACAACTTTTGCCAGAGATTTAACCTATATTCAGACTTCAGGGTATATCCTGTGGCCATCCTGAACTTGTGTACTAACACATGACTTGACTTTCAATGGGCAGATTTAAACTGAAATGACTTCTTTAATATCATCTTTTCTTCTGTTTATTATTCTGAGACTAGATATTAAAAGCTTTCTTGGTACATAATATCTGGAAATACTTGTTAAAATAAAAATAAATGTGCTTGCTAAACAAATAGAAGAAAGTAAATGGTCTCAAAATTTTCATCGGTTAATTAAAAGGTTTTAGGGTGCCAAACTGGGAAGCTACATTACAGCTGCCATAGATTACTATTCCAAATAATCTAGAATCTTGATTGTTAAAAGCAAAGCCAGAAAGTAAAGACAAGGCTTCAGGGCCCAAACGTGGAAAGATGAAAGCAGTCACCTGAATAAAGTTGGGACATTCAAAGGGTTTCAACTTCAGTGCAAAGATGGACTAGGGACAGTTCCCCTCCAGAAAGGAGATGTCACAAGAAATTTTTCTGACTTAGAGAAGACTCTGGTGGGAAAAATGATGTAAAATAGAAAAAGGTCCCCTTCAAAAATTTATAACTTGGGCCTATGTTCACACTGATGAAATCTGAATTTATATTTCTTGCAAGTTTAAGTTAAGAAATTGTTACAAAATTAACTAAGTTTATCCTGTGTTGGTTGGTTCCTAGGCACTCTCTGTAAGGATTCAAAACCACTCAGATTCCATATGGCACAAAGAGATAAAGCCCAGCTGGACATGAACTCACTATACAGAAAGATATATGTCAATATGAGGAAGAGTAAGCAGAAAGGACACTTGGGTGAATTAGCCAACCACAGAGTTTAGACATTCCCACTACTGAACACAGATATTGGAGTAAGTAAATTTAAATGTTTTTGTTTTTTTAAAATGAGTGAATCTAGACCATGAGTGAGAGATAAGATATTATCAAGCAAAAGCAGAAAGATTCAAAAAAGAATGAAAACGAATATGTGTGTAAGGGTATATAAAACATGTATGCTCATATCTATGTAATCACCAACCAATTTTTAAGAAAGAGGACATTTCTAGAACCTTAGAATATCCTTGTGTGATTCTTGCCTGTCAAGATCCTTGCCTCTATACCATAGTAATCACTACTTTGACTTATAGAATAATTATTTTCTTAATTTTACTTACCTTTCTTAAACAAGACAATATTTAATTTTGCTTAAAGTGCTTAAAATTGCACTTCATTCATTTGATTATGTTCTTATTTTGCTCAAAATTATTATTTTTGAAATCATTTATGTTCACTGTTGTAACTATAATACACTCACTTGTATTATTGTGTACTAACTCAATAGTATGTATCTACCTCAATCAACCTGTTTATAATTCTAGTGTTGATAAACCCAAACAGAATTCTGAGTGAAAATATAAACATCAAAAATAATTAATTAAAAATTAATGCCAAATAATTAGAAATAATGTTATAGAGTAAAAAGTCATATTAAACAGAACATATGGTTAATAAAAACAGAGAATTTATAAACTGGAAGATAAGTCAACAGAAATTATACAGAATGTGTCAGAAAAACACAGCTAAGTTTAAAAGCCATGGAGGATAGAATAAAAAGGTGTATTAACTTATATCTAATCAGGTATCTAGGAAGAGAGACTAAAGACAATGGGAGACAGGTAGGATGTTTTAAAGAGAGAGTTTCTCAGGAATTAAAAAGAGAAATAAATATTTACATATAGGATGCACAGCAAACAAGAATCTTACCAACAGCAGACCCTTACTTAGAAAAATTCTAAAAGATATAATTTGTAAAAAAAACACAAAACTATCCTAGAAGGAAGATTTGAGTAATGAAAGGGAATGGTGAGAAACGATACTGATATATATTTGAGTAATCTAAATGAACTTTTAGTTATGAAATAATAATAATGCTTAATTTATAGGATAAAGAAAAAGATTAAAATCCTGCACAAGATTAACATTTATGCTGTATGGAGGTATGATTAGAATTCAAGTGTTCTTTAACTGTTATAGTATTCAGAAAGAGAATGAGCTTAACTTTAAATTAATTTTGTTTAAATTATAATAGAATAACTACCAAACCAATGTTGTTGTTTTTTTTCTTTTTTAAGCTCTTTATTGGTATATATATGCTTTACACTCTTGTATCAGTTTTTTAGGTACACCAAAGTGAATCAGCTGTATCTATACATATACCTCCATATCCTCTCCCTCCGGTGACTCCCTCCCCCTGTCCCTGTCCTGACCCTCTAAGGCATCTCCCATCATCAAGTCGATCTCCTTTTGTTATACAGCAAATTCCCACTAGCCATCCATTTTACAGTTGGCAGTGTAAACATGTCCATGCTACTCTCTCACTTCATCCCAGCTTCCCCTTCGCCCCCACTCCAGCCCCGTGTCCTCAAGTTCATTCTCTACTTCTGTATCTCCACTCTTGCCTGTCACTGGGTTCAACAGTACCATTTCTTCAGATTCCATATATATGTGTTAGCATACAGCATTTGTTTTTCTCTTTCTGGCTTACTTCATTCTATATGACACACTCTATATCTATCCACCTCATGACATATAGCTCCATTTCATTCCTTTTTATGGCAGAGTAATAATCCATTGTATATATGTGCCACATCTTCTATATCCATTCATCTGTTGATGGGCATTTAGGTTTTCTCCACATCCTGGCTATTATAAACAGTGCTGCAATAAACATTATGGTACATGTTTCTTTTTGGATTATGGTTTTCTCTGGGTATATGCCCAGGAGTGGGATTACTGGGTCATATGGAAGTTCCATTTTTAGTTTTTTAAGGAACAACCAAACTGATTTCCATAGTGGCTGTACCAGCTTACATTCCCACCAACGGTGCAGGAGAGTTCCCTTTTTTCCACATTCTCTCCAGCATTTATTGTTTCCAGATTTTTTGATGATGGCCATTTCTGACCAGTGTGAGGTGATACCTCATTGTGGCTTTGACTTGCATTTCTCTAATGATGAGTGATGTTGAGCATTTTTTCATGTGTTTGTTGGCCATCTGTATGTCTTCTTTGCAGAAATGTCTATTTAGGTCTTCTGCCCATTTGTGGATTGGGTTATTTGTTTTTTTTGGCATTAAGCTGCATGAGCTGCTTGTATATTTTGGAGATTAATCCTTTGTCCGTTGCTTCCTTGGCAAGTATTTTCTCCCATTCTGAGGGTTGTCTTCTGGTCTTGCTTATGGTTTCTTTCGCTGTGCAAAAGATTTGAAGTTTCATTAGGTCCCATTTGTTTATTCTTGATTTATTTTCCATGATTCTAGGAGGTGGGTCAAAAAAGGATCTTGCTTTCATGTATGTCATAGAGTGTTCTGTCTATGTTTTCCTCTAGGAGTTTCATAGTGTCTGGCCTTACATGTAGGTCTTTAATCCATTTGTAGTTTATTTTTGTGTATGGTGTTAGGAAGTGTTCTAATTTCCTTCTTTTACATGCTGCTGTCCAATTTTCCCAGCACCACTTATTGAAGAGGCTGTCTTTTTCCATTGTATTTTCTTATCTCCTTTGTCAAAGATAAGGTGCCCATATGTGCTTGGCTTTACCTCTGAGTTCCCTATTCTGTTCCATTGATCTTCCTTTCTATTTTTGTGCCAGTACCATGCTGTCTTGTTCACTGTGGCCTTGTAGTATAGTTTGAAGTCAGGAAGCCTATTTCCACCAACACCATCTTTCCTTCTCAACATGGCTTTGGCTATTCGGGGTCTTTTGTGTTTCCATACAAATAGTAAGATTTCTTGTTCTAGTTCTGTGAAAAATGCCCTTGGTAATTTGATAGGGATTGCATTGAATCTATAAATTGCTTTGGGTAAGATAGTCATTTTCACAATATTGATTCTTCGAATCCAAGAACATAGTATGTCCCTCCATCTGTTTGTATCGTCTTTGATTTCTTTCATCAGTGTCTTATAGTTTTCTGCATACAGTTCTTTTGCCTCCTTAGGCAGATTTATTCCTAGGTATTTTACTCTTTTTGTTGTAATGGTAAACGGAAGAGTTTCCTTAATTTCTCTTTCTGTTCTTTCATTGTTAGTGTATAGGAATGCAAGAGATTTCTGTGCATTAATTTTATATCCTGCTACTTGACTAAATTCATCGATTAGTGCTAGCAGTTTTCTGATAGAATCTTTAGGGTTTTCTATGTATAATATCATGTCATCTGCAAAGAGTGACAATTTTACTTCTTTTCCAATTTGGATTCCTTTTATTTCCTTTTCTTCTCTGATTGCTGTGGCTAACACTTCCAAAACTATGTTGAATAATAATGGTGAGAGTGGACACTCCTGTCTTGTTCCTGTCCTTACAGGGAATGCTTTCAGATTTTCACCATTTAGAATGATGTTGGCTGTTGGTTTGTCATATATGGCTTTTATTATGTTGAGGTAATTTCCTTGTATGCCCATTTTCTGGAGAGTTTTTATCATAAATGGATGTTGAACTTTGTCAAAAGCTTTTTCGGCATCTATTGAGATTATCATATGGTTTTTACCATTCAATTTGTTAATATGGTGTATCACATTGATTGATTTGCATATATTGAAGAATCCTTGCATTCCAGGGATAAACCCCACTTGATCATGGTGTATGATCTTTTTAATATGCTATTGGATTCTTTTAGCTAGTGTTTTGTTGAGGATTTTTGCATCTATATTCATCAGTGATATTGGCCTGTAATATTCTTTTTTTGTGACATCTTTGCCTGGTATCAGTGTGATGGTGGGCTTGTAGAATGAGTGTGGGAGTGTTCCTCCTTCTGCTATAATTTGGAAGTGTTTGAGAAGGATAGGTGTTAGCTCTTCTCCAGATGTTTGATAGAATTTGCCTGTGAAGCTGTCTGGGCCTGGGCTTTTGTTTGTTAGGAGATTTTTAATCACAGTCTCAATTTCCATACTTGTGATTGGTCTGTTCGTATGTTCTATTTCTTCCTGGTTCAGTTTTGGAAGATTGTGCTTTTTAAGAATTTATCCATTTCTTCCAGGTTGTCCAATTTATTGGCATATAGTTGTTTGTAGTAGTCTCTCATGATCTTTTTTATTTCTGTGGTGTCAGTTGTTACTTCTCCTTTTTCATTTCTAATTCTGTTGATTTGCGTCTTCTCCTTTTTTTTCCTGATAAGTTTGGCTAATGGTTTATCAATTTTGTTAATCTTCTCAAAGAACGAGCTTTCAGTTTTATTGATCTTTGGTATTGTTTACTTCCTTTCTTTTTCATTTATTTCTGATCTAATCTTTATGATTTCTTTCCTTCTGCTCACTTTGGGTTTTTTTTGTTGTTGTTCTTCTTCTTCTTTCTCTAGTTGTCTTAGGTGTAAGGTTAGGTTGTTTATTCGATATTTTTCTTGTTTCTTGAGGTAGGACTGTATTGCTATAAACGTCCCTCTTAGAACTGCTTTTGCTGCATCCCATAAGTTTTGGGTTGTTGTGATTTCATTGTCATTTGTTTCTAGGTATGTTTTTATTTCCTCTTTGATTTCTTTAGTGATTTGTTGGTTGTTTAATAGTGTATTGTTTAGCCTCCATGTGGTTGTATTTTTTACAGTTTTTTTCCTGTAACTAATATCTAATCTAATGGCATTGTGGTCAGAAAAAATGCTTGATATGATTTCAATTTTTTTGAATTTACCAAGGCCTGATTTGTGACCCAAGATGTGATCTATCCTGGAGAATGTTCCGTGTGCACTTGAGAAGAAAGTGTATTCTGTCGTTTTTGGATGGAATGTCCTATAAATATCAATTAAGTCGAGATGGTCTAATGTGTCATTTAAAGCTTGTGTGTCCTTATTTATTTTCTGTTTGGATGATCTGTCCATTGATGTAACTGGGGTGTTCAAGTCTCCTACTATTATTGTGTTACTGTCGATTTCCCCTTTTATGGCTGTTAGCATTTGCCTTATGTATTGAGGTTCTCCTATGCTGGGTGCATAGATATTTACAATTGTTATATGTCCCTCTTGGATTGATCCCTTGATCATTATGTAGTGTCCTGCCTTGTCTCTTGTAATAGTCTTTACTTTCAAGTCTAATTTGTCTGATATGAGTATTGCTACTCCAGCTTTCCCTTGACTTCCACTTGCATGGAATATCTTTTTCCATCCCTTTACTTTCAGTCTGTATGTGCCCCTTGGTCTGAAGTGGGTTTCTTATAGACAGCATATATAAGGGTCTTATTTTTGTATCCATTCAGCCAGTCTGTGTCTTTTGGTTGGAGCATTTAATCCATTTACATTTAAGGTGATTATTGACCTGTATATTCCTATTACCATTTTCTTAATTGTTTTGGGTTTGTTTTTGTAGGTCTTTTCCTTCTCTTGTGTTTCCTGCTTAGAAAAGTTCCTTTAGCAATTGTTGTAAGGCTGGTTCGGTGGTGCTGAATTCTCTTAACTTTTGCTTGTCTGGAAAGCTTTCGTTTTCTCCAGTGAATCTGAATGAGATTCTTGCTGGGTAGAGTATTCTTGGCTGTAGGGTTTTCTCTCTCAGGACTTTCGGTATATCCTGCCACTCCCTCCTGGCCTGCAGAGTTTCTGCCGAAAGGTCAGCTGTTATCCTTATGGGTTTTCCCTTATATGTTATTTGTTGCTTTTCTCTTGCTGCTTTTAATATTTTTTCTTTGTGTTTAATTTTCATTAGTTTGATTAATATGTGCCTCGGTGTATTTCTCCTTGGGTTTATTCTGTGTGGGACTCTCTGTGCTTCTTGGACCTGATTAATTATTTCCTTTCCCATGTTGGGGAAGTTTTTTCCACTATAACCTCTTCTAATATTTTCTCAGACCCTTTCTTTTTTTCTTCTTCTTCTGGGATGCCTATGATTCCAATGTTGGTGCACTTAATGTTGTCACCAAGGTCTCTGAGACTGTCTTCCATTCTTCTTATTCTTTCTTCTTTTTCATGCTCTGTGGCAGTTATTTCCCCCATTGTATCTTCCAACTCACTTATTCATTCTTCTGCTTCAGTTTTTCTGCTGTTTATACCATCTAGAGTACTTTTAATTTTGGTTATTTGGTTGTCCATTACTGTTTGTTTGCTTTTTAGTTCTTCTGAGTCCTTATTAACTGTTTCTTTTATTTTCTCTATTTTGTTATCAAGATTTTGGATCATCTTTACTATCATAGCTCTGAATTCTTTTTCAGGCTTTTTTCCTATTTCCTCTTCATTTTTTTGATCTTGTGTATTTTTGCCTTTTTCCTTCATCTGTGACATATTTTTTTGTCATTTCATTTTCCCCCTCACTTTGGATGGGTGGGATTGTGTTCCTGTTGGGTCTTGGTGTTAAGCTGAGAACCTCTGGGAGACCTCATGGTAAAGGATATTCCCTGGGAACTGGGTTTCCCTGTTAGTCCAATGTTTTGGACTCAGAGCTCCCACCTCAGGAACGCAGTCCTGACACTGGGCTTGTGTATCAAGATCCCACAAGATCTCCTGAGGCTTAGCACAATATTCCTTAGAATCTGTGATAATTATCAAAGTAATTTAGGTTGAGCAGGACCGACCTGATAGAGCCTAACACGCATTAATCAGATTCATCAAATGCCAGAAGAGGCTCAGATGCTTCTGCTCAGTGCTTGCTCTCATCAAAAAGCCACAGAAAGTTTCTGGGTTCCAGCCACATCGACCAGCTTTCTATTCATCTGTAGTCCATGGCCTCCTCCCTCCTAAGGCCTCTGCCCAAGGTTGTTTTTAAGAAAGAGTAATAATAATAATAATAACAACACAGCAGCAGCAGAACCAGCAATAATAAATAAAAATAATCCCAGGAAGACATGAAGTGAAACAATGATCAAAAATGTACTTAAACAGAATACTGTAAAAATAATTCAAAATATATCAGAAATCACAATAAAAGTGAGTTGACATGAGTATTAATAACAGAAATAGGTTGGAATTAAAATTAGAAATCCTGCTCCCTGCTGCTTATACCACTTAATTCTAAAAATATGACAACATTTTAAATTAAAAGAATAAAAAATGTTATACTAGGAAACACTAAACAAAAGATAGGTGATATAGTTGTCATGTAGCATCAGTAGGGATGTGCAGAATCTCAGCGCATATTGTAAAGGATGCTGAAACTGGAAACTAAAACAATTCTAAACTCATCTGAAGTAATAACGTAAGCTCAAATAAGACAAAACTGATGAAATGTAACAAAAATTCAATTTACAGTTTTAGTGAGAGAATTTAACGTTCTTCTTCCAGTAATCAATGTTTGAAGCAAATGAAAAATTGGTAATAACATTTAAGACTTGAAAACATATTTAAGTTTGTATAATAGACATGTATAGAACCTTATAAAATTAGCATCCCTCTTCAGCACATGCAGAACATTTATGAAAATTGCCGACCTACCAGGATATGTGGTGAGTCCTGTATCATACAGACCATGACCTTGACAAGAGAAGAAATGAAGGGAAAATCATCATCAATATAGTAAGTAGCAACAACGATAACAACAACAAACCTTAAAGAGAGGGCATATTTTTGGATATTTTAGGACATTTTCCAAATAGTGGTAGTCAACAAGTTAATCATAATGAAAACTTGAAAAGACTTAGATGTCAACAAAAATGGAAATATTATAAAATGGAAACTTATGGGACATGGCTGAAGTAGTTTTGAAAATAAATATAAAGCTTAAATGCTTCTCTTTAAAAAGAGGAAAAGCCAAAAATAAATTAATTAAATATGTCTTAAGTACTTTTTTACAAGGCACCCCAAATTCATCTTGTGTATAAATGTCAATTTCTATTTTGTGATCTCAAGCACATTGTTGTGGTTAGATTTAACTTGTACTCAAACTATTTCCTCTGATCTGAGATGGTCATCAGTGGACTTAGTCACACCTCTTCACTGGACTTCGCAGACCAGTCTTCCCCCAGTTGTACAATATTAGCCTTTTACTTAAAAACAAAACAAAACCAACCAAAACAGAAAAACCCTTCTCATGGACATGAGAGATGAAGAAATATACCACTTGAATTTATATGTGTTCATTTGTCTGATGAGAACTGACTCCTAAGGGTTTCGGTTCAGACATTTTCTTTGTGGTGATGAAAAAGAACATCTTTGTTAGTCTTTAAGAAAAATTAGAAGACCTTGTCTGAGGAAATCACTTCACATACACCTTAGACTAAATTCAGTACTGGAAGGGTAACCTCCTCACATCCTCATCAACCATGATATCTTTGTGCTAGAAATGCAATAAGGATGGAAGATAAGCTATTAAGGGTTTTTTTCCCTTTTTTTTATTAACAATTCCCAAAGGAAATAAAGATAAATAAAAATACCAATCAGAGTGTGAAAGCTCCAATAGGCCCTCCAGTTGGTCTTTTAATACAGGAGCTCATCCTGCCTTCTCTAACTGAACTTGAAATAAAACTGATACACTAAGCAGTTCCAGAAAACTTTAAGTAACCCTCTCTAAGATGAGCTTGTCTAAGTAAATTATAATCACATGCCCTGCTCAAGTTAAATGTTATATTATTTCACGTAAAGAAATCTAGATAAATTTCTGGTGAGGACATTTTATTGTGTTGTGCAGCCATGTATATTAATCATTTGTTCCCTTGAGAGAATATGTTAGAAATAAACAAGAGAAGAGTTCCCTTCTACCAGTTCCAAAAACATATATTCTTCTACACTTAATAGTGGTTTACATGCATAAACCAGTTCAGGATCAGGCATCACCCTCAGTAGTCTGCTTACATTAATTTTATATAATTCCCAAAAGAATCCTATGGCTTAGGTTATATTATCCTCATTTTACAGATGAGAAAACTGAGGCATAGAATGGTTAAGTAATTTGGAAAATGTGAGTGTAAAATGGAAGAGTTAAGATTTGAATCCAGATAGCTTGGCTTCAGAGCCTGTGTTTCAAACCTTGTTATGTCTATCTCCATTTTGAGTTTCTGTGGTCATCCCAAAAGTCAATAATGAAATATAGACATTAATGTGCTAAGATATACAATGGTTTCTGAGATTCATCCTATACTATTATTATCCATCTTGCCCAATTACTTCCTCTGTTACTGAATTTTCATCCTAAGCCACATAGTACCCATCTTTACTGGGTACCTCTTGGTATTCAGAATGCAATTGTTTGGATTTAAGAGGCATCATTATGTAAACCATAATATGTTTTGTTGATTCCTCTCACTGTATTTTGAGTAGCATATGAATAAGGACCCCAAACTTTGGAATAAGACTCTGTAAATTCAAACCCAGCTCTTCATGTTCTTGTATATTTGAAGGTATAATAGCCTTACTGAGCATCAGTTTCCTCTTTCGCAAAATATTGATATTAATAGCACTGACTCCACAGAGTTGTGATGAATAAATTTGATAACATATAGAAAGAAGCTCAATAAATTTTATGTGACTCATTAAGTGCCCAACACTTTAACAAATTAATAGCTCAGGGATGCAGTTGCTGAGTGATTTGTAAAAAATACATGATGGTGAAGATTTCAGAAAATAATTCACATTAAAGTGATTTACTGTTTAAATTTCTATTAGGCTATCCAACCTAAACTCTTATACTCATGTAGAGTGCATTTATTGGAGAAAGCCAGTGTGCCTTTCTCATTTGTTAGGTTTTAGACATCATAGTTTAGTGTTTTACACTTCTTAATATATTCAAGAAAGCCCAAGAGAAATTGGTGAAAGTTCAGAGAAATCAAATGCAATAAAAGAAAGTGACTCTTAAAGTACTAAGAAAAGTGGGGTTATTGAATCAGTGTCACCCTGACTGTGCCCTGCAATTCAGATGAAGCTTCAATGAAAACATAAAACAACACATGCTAAGGAAGTGACAAATGCTCTGAGAGAGGAATAGAATCAGGAAGTACCATCAATCCTAGGAGGAAACCTGTATTTACACAATATGTAAACAAATAGATTATCTAATGAATTTCAGTCAACTGATCCAATGTAATTTTCATTGTTCTGATAAACACATATTGGGTCAAGGCAAATCTGTAATATGAGAAAATTATAAGCATCTGTCTGTGTTTTGAAAGAGATTTATTTTCAAGCAAATGTATGCCTTAGAGGTGCTCTAATACATATTTTATTTACATATCAAATGACCAAAGAGTGAAGACAAAATCACTATTATAGAATGACTTTTAAATAGATCTGAATCTTTATTTAAAAATGCAATTTGTAAACAGAATTTAATAATTCTGTTACCAAGTCCAAGCTCATACTACTCACTGCAGAGCAGCCCAATAAATCAAAAGGTAAGGTGTTGGGGCAAGGAATAGTGACTTTATTTGGCAAGCCAACAGACCAAGAAGATGGTGGACTACTGTCCCAAAGAATCATCTTACCCAAGTTAGAATTCAATCTTCTTTTATACTAAAAGGGGAGTGGATGTGGCTGGTTGTTGCAAACTTCTTGGTGCAGGAATCCTTTGTTCTTGCAGCTGTCCAGGTAGTCTGGTCATACTGTTCCTAAAAACCTTCAACAAGACAATTGTTATTTTCTGTTCTGCAACTTTTTATCTCTATATGAATGGAAAAGTGTTATACCTTTAAAGGTCAGGGCCTTGAAAATGGGCTATCATGTATATTTCAAGCTACAGGGAACATTCTTTTACAAAGGTGCAGAGCCAGCATGACTAAGCACAGAAAACAGAGCACAGGGACTAGAGCTAAAGAAATAGATCCTATATGGAGTCAGATTTGTTCCTCTCCATTACAGTTCAGGGACAAAAATGTCTCAGCACTTTCAACTGTTAGATTGTCCCTGCAGTGTGTAATGAGTATTTGTGGTACTCATAGGTGCTTACTTTCACCTAAGGACTTTAGAAGAGTCAGATATTGAGGGATGCCTTGTTTTTCTCTAATATTTTTGTGTTTTAAATTTCTAAACTATGTTTATTCCATATTAAGTCAATCAATATTGATTTATCCTGAATATTATCATACTTGACTTTGCAGTTTTTCTTCCTTTTATTTTTGAGGGGTCAAGTTTACATTCTTCTTTTATGATTTGAAGATTATCCACTTAGGAAATTTTTTTTCAGGCCTTAGTGGCCTTATTTCAGGTCTTAATGGAATTAAATAGTAAAAGAAGAATATAATATAATCTCTATCATTACAGCTTGGATTATTATGCAAACTTTATTGACATTTATGGATATAAAGATATATTGTTATAAGGCTAAAAAAGAATATAGGTCCTTTCATTATTTTAGTGCTATACATGATATTAATATCAATTGTTAAAATATGCCATTTTTCTTTATTTGAGAATTCCTGATCATATTTATATATAAATTATCAACTTTCAAAATCATCATTTGTGGAAATAATAAGTACATACTTATATGCAATCAAGTAATAAGAGTTTTAACATATAAAGCACATAAGGAAATTTTTATTTCAAGTTATAGCTAGAATTCTACCTACACTTGAAGGCACTATAAAACATTAGCCTGTAAGATATTTACTAAAAAACAAGTGATATATTCCTATGACTACTATTTTTATGCTGATTAAACATAATGGTCCCTGGTATAATTGTGATCATTATTCACAAACAAGTTCAGAGATACCACAAATTAAAATAAAGTATGTGTTTGGTCTTCAGCTTTCCAAATGCTGAATCTGTGGCTGAAACTCCTGAACAAATATTTGAAAGACCAGGAGTCCAAAGCCAAACTTTGGTGCATTTGTAGCTGGCTGATAAAATATTGGTATCAATTATCTGAACCAGCATTTCAAGAACTGTATGGCAGCATCCTTTTCCTCTTCCTCTTTTCCTTCTTAAATTCATATCCCTCTCTCTTCCTTTCCTTTCCTAAGCAATTCCATCCTAAAGCAAGAAATGTAGGTGTTTGGGGCTTCCTAGGTGGTGCAGTCGTTAAGAATCCACCTGCCAATGCAGGGCACATGGGTTCAACCCCTGCTCCAGGAAGATCCCACATGCCATGAAGCAACTAAGCTTGTGTGCCACAACTATTCAGCCTGAGCTTTAGAGCCCGTGAGCCACAACTATTGAGCCCATGTGCTGCAACTATTGAAGCCTGTGCTGTGCAACAAGAGAAGACACGGCAATGAGGAGCCCATGCTCCACAGTGAAGAATAGCCTGCACTCACCACAACTAAAAGAAAGCCCGTGCACAGCAAAAAAAGATTCAACACAGCCAATTAAATAAATAAATAAATAAATAAATAAAATGTAGGTGCTTATAGTGGTACAGGTGGGGTGGGGGAGGATAGCTGTTATGGGCGGAGCAGGCTGATTTCAAGCAGAGTAAGGAAGATGTCCAATTAGTTAAGATGAGGAGAGCATCCATGCAGGACAAGGGCGTGACATGGGGAGTTGGTGCCTGAGTGAGGAGGGTGCCCTGGGAAGGAGTGGCCTAGGGTGGGGTGTCAAATGTAAGGTCAAATGGTTTCTCTCCAGCAGGGCCACTCCTATTTCCTTAGGTCAATTCTTACATAATAGCCCTTTTCCCACATCCTTACAAAATGTCTCTTTTTTTTTTTTTTTTTTTTTTTCTTATTCATACTACAAAATTCCATATAGGTTTACTTACAAAAGACCAATTAAGGAATGGGTAAGTGATTCAACAAGGAACCATAAAGTCAAAGTCTGCCCTTCTAATTTGCTTCATTGTATGATTCTGAAGAACTACCTTAGTCTCCCTTTGTTTATGTTTTCTCATTTGTACAATTGAATGGCATATTTTTTCTTTCCTAATCTGTGGAAATGCTGAAGAGTCAATATTTCCTTGGAGAGATCTTGGCACTAAATATATACTACACAATAATATATAATCTTGGGAAGTATTTTTGCTATTGTGGAGATTAGTACCATTATTGACTCTAAATTGATGAGACATTTAGTCTAGAATCCAGGGACGAGCCAATTCTCAGTGTCACTGATGCACATTCATCGCTTCCATAACTTTGTAGAATAAGCAAAAGAAGAAAACTTGAAATGATAAATTATGATTTGTACTTTTTCCTCTAAACTATTTCTTAAATCACCTTTCTGATGTCAAATCCAATTTATATGGATTATACAAACCACATGAGATTTTTATCTAAAGCAATTATTTAACAATTGATTTGTTTTGTGTCTTTTTGCATTAATGACTTTTCTATATTAATGACACAGTCTCTTCCAATTTAAGTTTAAAGTTAAGAACCTCTAAATAACAGTTTAAATTCTTTAGGTCACCTGAATAAAAATGTCCTGGAGTTGCAGTTACAGTATACCAAGTGCTCACTGTTGGAGATACCAGATGACAATCCACAGGCAAGGTCCAGCCCACATAGACATGGGCTTGGTTAGGCTGACAAAATTTTTAGCTGAAAATTGAACTGCTTACCAGAGGCATAATCTCTTGAGCTCAATTCAGACCCCACCCTTGCCTATGTCCTTGTGCCAGATCTAAATCACACATTTATTTACTAGCCTGACTCTTGCACATATTAGAGTTTGCTTATGATTTAACACAACTGCCAAAGTGACAAACTTAATAAAGTGTAGGAAATTAGGCATGCTGCTAAAATGACTTGAGTAGTTTGAAACTATATATTTTCAAGCATATCCTTTAAGTAGGTGACAGTTATGCTCACCAATTACTGAATCACAAAAGAACTTGTGCGTGAGAAAATAACATGATTGTGTGTTATTGTTACCAAACATCTATACTCATTCTAGTATATGAAAGTATCAATAATTTTTAGCCAATAAGATGATTGTAAAAGCAAAAGGTGAATCTAACTGCCCACGAGTCAGTCAGTGACAGATGTAAGGCGCCTGATTTCCAGTGATATCTGCTAAAAGAAACAGAGCTGACACTCTGTAATTTGATTCAAAGAGTTTTAATTACAGGATATAAAATCTTCTGTAAATGAGCCATTATGCATTTTCTGTTTTGTTATTTCAGTGAAAAAAAAAGTTCAAAACTGGACAAATTTTTAGTTAAGGCACAAGTTACATTTGCTGAGAAACAGTAGTATCTAAAGATCACGCACTGGTTTGGGAGCCCCAAATCCTAAAGCCTTTTAGTTCTATGGAATTCCTATGTGATCTCAGGCAAGCCTTCTCTCAGCACATGAGTCTTTTCAGCTTATAAAATGAAGACTAATACCTGCTGTAGATTAATCCCACTGATTATGTAGATTTAGAACACGGATGTGGAAAGGACTTTGGCTTTTTTGGAAGCAAATGAAAGGCAAAAACAAACATATTTTTATTGTTACTGCTATAAATTCTGCAAATATCTTGGTTGATATTTTTCTCAATGACAGATTTACTCAAATGATTGCTATTTGGAAAAATCTTATCCATGCTGCTATTTGATTTGTTTGTTAAACTAACCACCCACATGACACTTCATTTTTTTTCTGTAATTTGTACATTCTTTGAGTTCCATTGAATTACTGAAGAGGAAAAATGGAAAAATTCCCTTTTTTTTCATGCTTTGGAATATCTTATAAATCCTATTCCATGTTCCTCCCTTCTGAAAGAAAGGAAGGAAGGAAGAAAGAAAGAGAGGAAAACAAAAAAGCCTCCCAAAATGAGGGCATATCCTAAATGAGGTGACAGTCTATAAACACGCATTAAAAATTTTTTTTTCATTTTCATTTCCTACATGAAATTGCTCAGGATATGACTTAATACATTCTGATTTTAAATGACTGGAAGTGAAAGATAGTGTTTTCCACAGAAAAAGTAAACAAAAGGCTTAAAGCCTAATTTATCCAAAAAAATAACCTGGTTGTGGAAGAAGGTGGCTACTTTCAGAATTTAGAATGTGGTATCCATAAAACTCTCCTCTCTACCAGACACCTTACATCAGCTCACCCTCAAGACCAATCATAAATAGTTGCAACAGCTAAGGCTTTCAAGCTTATTGAAGTAAATGACCTTGCTTTTTGTCTTTTTTCCCTTTTTATTGGTTTATCACAATGAAGATAATACTGTAAGTCATAAAAACCGTGCACCAGCACAGGTAAAGAATTAGCATTAAAAACTTCAAGGCATATATTACATTATAAAATAACTAAAATAGTATTCTTCCATAATCCACACCCACAAATGTCTATCATTAACAGGAGAAGAGCAAATTGATTTCCTTATTGGAGACTCCTGGGTATTTTATGCCATCATTTGATGTGTACACATGAATAATCTCTTAAAAGGAAATGAGAAAGGGCAAATAATTTGGTAGTGAGAGAAAATAATAATCAGTTCAGTAAGTGGATCAAGCTGAGTATAAATTTGTCATTCAACTCTTCCCTTTGTCTCTTTACTTTTTTCTTTTAATTCATATTCATAGATTAAGAAGAGCCATCAAAAAATCATCTTATAAAAGCCACAATAAGATAATATAATCAAGATAATTCTAAGAGTTAGTATCTAGTAATGGAATCTACCAGGAATTATATTCACTGTTTCATCATCTTGACTCATGGAATGACTTTCCACTTGTCACCTCTGAGAACACTCATTGTGACACAGGAACTAAGGACACGACTTCACCTTCTCCATTTCATGTTCATACTTTCTCTTATCTGTTTTAAGGTTGGATTGTATGGTCTCCCCAAAATTCATGTGAGATGTCTGTTAAAGCAGAATCAATGAGATTAAGCATTTTCTTTGAAAGGAGCCCTTAGAAATTATATCATGTGATGTCTACAATTAAAGGACACAGGCCAACTTAGAACAGGCCACCTAAGAAAGATGCTTCTCAGGAATATTGTAAGGAAAAATCTGTTATTCTAGGGAAAAATGGTACTTTTTTAGAAACACTTTACCAAAAGATACCTCTCCCCTTAGTATGTATTGTTAATCACTAGTGAGTAGGTGAACAGGTGTCTAGATCGTCCAGGTAGGAAGAGATCAAAATCCTAATTCTCACTCCCAGATACTTAATATATTGATCATGGTGCAATGTTCCTAAACTAGGAGAGTTCTAACCTTGGAACTTTAGGACAGGATGCCATTGCTGCCAGTGTAGAGATAGATGCCAACAAGGACATACTTTGGAGGAGGCAAGTCTCCATGAGATAGGGAGAAGAATTCCTCAACTGGAACATATGGCAGCAAGCAGCAGTGAGAATGGAATAAAAAATTCCAGGTTCTCTTGGAAGCAGGACTATCCCATCCTTCTGGGATTAAATAAATCCCAGCATTCTTGTATAATTTACAACAGTGAGAGAAAGGCCCACAATAGAAGACAACGGATTTCCTATAAATAGTAAATATGGATTGTCAGGTGATTAACCAATGAAATAAGAGACTGCATTTGAACCCCATCCTTCTAGGCTTTAATTGCTCCAGAGACTAGTGCCATCCACATCACAGTCACCCAAACTCACAATCTTAGAATCATTTGCCAAATGTTCTCTTCCATGACTCTTTCCTCTCACTGTATGTGTGCATATACCCACACACATAAGCATCAACTTTCCAATTCTCACGACACAGTTTCAAATCTGTTTCTTCTTTCCTACTCCTATAGACTAACAAATTCAAACCCTATCACCAAGCTGGACTTCTGTATATATTATCAAATCAGCAGTTTCTATCTTTTCAATAGATCCGTCATATAATTTATTTTTCATTCCAATGTCTTATCTATAAACATTTTGTTTTGCACATTATTAAGATTAATGTTAATATCTAATCCCAGAATCCACAAAGTCTAACTGGCAGCTCTGAATAAAATTCTAATTCTACCTCTTATTAACTGAGTGATTTTGAATAAAGTTTTAAACTTTTATGAGCCTTAATTTTCTTAATAATTATTTTAATATTTATTAAATCCCTACTAAGAGCCAGGCCATGCTCTAAATATAGAAGATAAAGTAGTGAATGATATAAACAAGCTTCTTTTCAGGGAGTCTATATTTTAGTATGAAAAAAACTTTATCTGAAAATCCACATCTGAATGTCACAGTAACTAGATGGACCTCAGAGGGTAGTTGTAAATATTTAAGGATAAAACATGGACAAAGTATCTAGCATAGTGTCTAACACCAAGGAGCTGATTATTAAAAGCCAAATTTATCTTCTCAGTGAAAAGAAAGAAATGGTTAAGACTTTACTTTATAGAGGGAATGCCTTCTTTTCCTCTGGGAAGGACTCTAAATCACGACCAACCGTAAAAATGTTAAATTGAAAAGGTTAGCCCTGATGTAGAGCTTTCAGCCCAAGGACACAAAAAACAATGCTCAAAATACTCACTGACTAGAAAACAGATCTAATTCCTAAACTCAGAATTATATCCATTTACGCATATATTGCTTTCTTGCTTCCTACTCTTCTAGTTTTCTTCCCAAAATTTTATTATGAGAAATAACTTTAAAATATTAATATTCAAAGAAATATTATGCATTCTCATCTCATTTTTTAAGCATAGATAAACAACTTATCCCAATTTCAATGAATTTTAGAAAAACAAAATATTACACCCGCTTGGTACTCTATGCCATTGTATACTTAAGTTCACTTTCACATTATTCTTCTATCTTCACAATTTGTCTCATACATAGTTTTCTTATCTGTCACCTCTATGAGTATCTAATAAGTTGTATCTAAGTATAGGCTCCTGGTTATTTGTGAGATCCCAACACTGAACACAGTGTAATACTCTGTAGAGAGCAACAAGGTAATTACCTCTCAATTCCTATATTCAATTTCTAAAGTTAAAGTACCAAGTTATCTATGATTAACATAATCTATAAAAGACACCTAGCAAATTTTGGTGCATTTTTAATTTTTATATTTTGATTACATAATATCATGCTTAAATTTAAGTACCTTCTTTACAGAACATGCTTTGTGATGCTTAGGTTGTGGTAACACGTGGCAGTATTTCATCATTCACTATCCTTAATGTGAGAGAATTTCCTTCCTCCCTATATCATGTTATCATATGTGTCCATATGCAGGCTTATTCTTTTTGTTAATTTTAGAATATTTTCAACTCTCTAGTCTTAGATTGATTTTTTTCATAGTGACCATCGCACCTTCTGCTTTGTTTCAAAGTATATTAATTATTTTCAGATAGGTTATTAATGCTAAAATCTAGGAGTTCCAGAATACAAACCAGATAAATGAGATTCATGTCAATTCTAAATGTGATCATCCAATATAATGAATATCCTTCTCAGTGACATAGTGTAGTCAGTGAGTTTACATTTAAAATTTTTAGCAGCAGAACTCTTTATGCTATTAATTTAACCTAGAAACCCAATGTATAAAGCATTAAACAAAGAACAGTTCTGTTTAACAGACGGTCCTACCCACTTGACTCTTCTGACTCTAAAATGATGGTAAGAAATAATCAAAGGATCTTCAGAGCATGATTTCAAAATTATTGCTCTTGACACTGCCCTAAATTCTGACTTGGAATTATGTTGCACTGAAGGGATTCTCAAAGAATCAAGTGGTTCCAACACCCAAATTACCCAAAGCAAACAGAGAGATGAAATTTTCAGTGCTGAGATAAGAAGGGTCCTTAAGTGTAAAATAAAATTTTTAAAAATCATTGTCTACTATTCTATGTATGATACTATACTAGTTAATTAAGTATAACTGCCAAAAACATATCAAAAGGCTTTTAAAGTCATTTTAGGTTAAATCTATTTAGTAATTAATTATATTCATCAGACTTGATCTTTGCCAAAGCATCCTAATTATTATAGTTATAAAAACCAAAGTAAAAATATTTCTTCAAAATCTTTCATAAATTTAGACAAGATGCCTGTCTGAATACTGTCAGTTTCTCACTTTGAATTGAGATCTTACAATGAGTAAGATTCGACTCTATTTCTCCACCTTTCACTATCCTCAAGACCATAATGGGAATATGTTGCAATTTCAGTATACAGAATGAAATTTTAGATTTGGTTGATCAAGTGAAGAAATTAGCTTCAAGTTACCTTCCTTAGAGCTTCTTGATCTTTGAACACTGCCTCTTCTTGCCACCTTCATTATTATGTGACTCTGCCAATTGCTTATTAAAGAACACAAGTCCCAGCAGTAACAAAGTACACATCTTATTCAGTTAGGCCCACCACCCGAAAAGTAAAAATTTAAAGAAATCTCAGAGAAGACATTTTTTAAAATTAGCTTTATATCAATTCTCTAGTATTTAGAGCTCTTTCTTAGATAAATTTTAGGAATTCTCATCACAATTTCATTTAATAGATCTATCCACTTAGCACAGGGACAAAGATTATTCTTTTTAGTTTCAAACCACTGTGTAACCACACTTTTTAAGTAATTGATACATCAGTTGGTTCCCTTAGATGATTAAGTAATTCACAGATAATTAACTCTGGAATACATCTTTGTAAGTTCTGGGTGAAAATAGTGAAGTCAAGTCTGGTAAAATATTCTCCCAATAAGAGTACAAAATAACTACAAAAAGTGCTACCCTAAATGAGAAAATATTCATAATTTCCTGCCATAAACTGTAAAGAAGTAAGTCAGAAAAGATACCAAAGATTACATCAATACATGGCATGACTTTGAACTCTCCCTTTCTCCGAAGTCACAATACTGAGTCTTAATGACCTCAAAATTCTCACAAATATCCATGAATCACCCTTTTTGACTAATAGAATGTAAATGGCTTTTAAGCATGGGGCTACTGAAGACAATTTTCTCTGACCAAAGCCCAAATTGCACATTGCCAATATGAATAAAAGGCATGTTTCCAATCCTACAGTGAACCCCACATCATAAGATACTACCTCAGTGCTCCTCCAAGACCTGGCTGCAGTAGGTAAAGTGAACCACGATACAGAACATTTAACAACGTATATGATGAGAGAGTATAAGGCTTTACATCATTTCGACTAAGAAACTCCTTCACCTGCCACAACCTCCTGGAACAGGTTGTATTTAAATCTTCACACTCCAACTCAGAGGAAAAGACAGACATCAAGAAAGAGGGGAAAGGAACAAAAGATCATTTACTCTGCACAATGTCAAGAAAACAAAGCTGCTGATACTAAATATGAGGCGTATGAAAATAAACAGTGTGTTTCTCTGAAACAGAGAAAAGCAAAATGTAGACAGAGGAAACAAACTGGGGGGGGAACCTAGCATGTAACGCAAAATAACAGACAAACAAAAAAATCCCAAAGAATAGAAAAAAAAATCACCCCAAAATGTTTTTCACAGAAAAAACTTAATGAGAGCACATATTTTTTTAATCAAAGAGAGTAAAACAGACTTTGAGGTAGAGAAATAAATTGAAGACAAATCAAAACCATTGCCAGGCAGAACCAATAAATAAATTATGAAAATTACAAGGAACAATGTGTTACTAAAAATAATAATGGACATAGATGAAATGAAAAAAGCATAGTACATTTAGAGAAACAACAACACAAACCACACAGATCACTGACTACCATAAATTTGAGTAGACTCTCTTTTTCTCTTCTCTTCATATTACCACAAAATTTTGATTACTTAATATAACTAACTTTTCTTACATAATATTTTGTAAATATTTATGTAGGTATAATTGATATGAAATAGACACATATTTTAATTGTATAATTTAATGTTTTGACATATATATCTATTAAACTACCAGCGCAGTTAAAATAGTGAATATATACAACACACTCAGTTTCCTTGTGTCTCTTTATAATCTTTTTTTTTTTCAGAACTTTTATTGAGATACAGTTAACATACAATAAACTGCATATATTTAGAACGTACAATTTGGTATCCCAATCTCCCAATTCATTCCCCCCCAACCCTCCCCGCTTTCCCCACTTGGTGTCCACATGTTTATTCTCTACATCTGGGTCTCTATTTCTGCCTTGCAAACTGGTTGGTTTGTACCATTTTCCTATAGTCCGCATATATGGCTTAATATACGATATTTGTTTTCCTCTTTCTGACTCACTTCACTCTGTATAACACTCTCTAGGTCCATCCATGTCTCTACAAATGTCCCAGTGTCATTGCTTTTTAAAGCTGGGTAATATTCCATTGTATATATGTACCACATCTTTTTTACCCATTCATTTGTTGATGGGCATTTAGGTTGCTTCCATGTCCTGGCTATTGTAAGTAGTGCTGCAATAAACATTATGGTCGATGTTTCTTTTTGGATTATGGTTGTCTCTGGGTATATGCCCAGGAGTGGGATTACTGGATCACATGGTGGTTCTATTTTTAGTTTTTTAAGGAACCTCCAAATAGTTTTCCATAGTGGCTGTACCAGCTTACATTCCCACTAACAGTGTAGGAGAGTTCCCTTTTCTCCACACCCTCTCCAACATTTATTGTTTCCAGATTTGTTGAGAATGGTCATTCTGACTGGGGTGAGGTAATACCTCATTGTGGCTTTGACTTGCATTTCTCTAATGATGAGTGATGTTCAGCATCTTTTCATGTGTTTGTTGGGCATCAGTATGTCTTCTTTGAGAAATGTCTATTTAGGTCTTTTGTGCATTTGTGGGTTGGGCTATTTGCCTTTTTGGTAATAAGCTGCATGAGCTGCTTGTATGTTTTGGAGATTAATCCTTTGTCCGTTGCTTCCTTGGCAAGTGTTTTTTTCCCATTCTGAGGGTTGTTTTCTTGTCTTGTTTATGGATTCTTTCACTGTGCAAAAGCTTTTAAGGTTCATTAGGTCCCATTTATTTATTCTTGATTTTATTTCCATGATTCTAGGAGGTGGGTCAAAAAGGATCTTGCTTTCATGTATGTCATAGAGTGTTCTGCCTATGTTTTCCTCTAGAAGTTTCATAGTGTCTGGCCTTACATTTAGGTCTTTAATCCATTTGGAGTTTATTTTTGTGTATGGTGTTAGGAAGTGTTCTAATTTCCTTCTTTTACATGCTGCTGTCCAATTTTCCCAGCACCACTTATTGAAGAGGCTGTCTTTTTCCATTGTATATTCGTGCTTCCTTTGTCAAAGATAAGGTGCCCATATGTGCTTGGGTTTATCTCTGGGTTCTCTATTCTGTTTCATTGATCTTCCTTTCTGCTTTTGTGCCAGTACCATACTGCCTTGCTCACTGTGGCCTTGTAGTATAGTTTGAAGTCAGGAAGCCTAATTCCAGCAACTCCACCTTTCCTTCTTAAGGTGGCTTTAGCTATTCAGGGTCTTTTGCGTCTCCATACAAATCATAAGATTTCTTGTTCTAGTTCTGTGGAAAATGTCCTTGGTAATTTGGTAGGGATTGCATTGAATCTGTAAATTGTTTTGGGTAGTATAGTCATGTTCAGAGTGTTGATTCTTCCACCCCAAGAACATGGTATGTCTCTCCATCTGTGTGTATCATCTTTGCTTTCTCTCATCAGTGTCTTATAGTTTTCTGCATACAGGTCATTTGCCTCCTTAGCCAGGTTTATTCCTAGGTATTTTATTCTTTTCGTTGCAATAGTGATTGGGAGAGTTTCCTTAATTTCTCTTTTTGTTCTTTCATTGTTAATGTATAGGAATGCAAGAGATTTCTGCGCATTCATTTTGTATCCTGCTACTTTACTAAATTCATCAATTAGTGATAGAAATTTTCTGGTAGCATCTTTAGGGTTTTCTATGTATAATATCATGTCATCTGCAAAGAGTGACAATTTTACTTCTTCTTTTCCAATTTGGATTCCTTTGATTTCTTTTTCTTCTCTGATTGCTGTGGCTAAAACTTCCAAAACTATGTTGAATAATAATGGTGAGAGTGGGCACCCTTGTCTTGTTCCTGTTCCTAGAGTGAATTCTTTCAGTTTTTCACCATTTAGAAAGATGTTGGCTGTAGATTTCTCATACATGGCTTTTATTATGCTGAAGTAATTTCCTTCTGTGCCCATTTTCTGGAGAGTTTTTATCATAAATGGATGTTGAATTTTGTCAAAAGATTTTTCTGCATCTATTGAGATTATCATATGGTTTTTATCCTTCCATTTGTTGATATGATGTATCACATTGATTGATTTGTGTATATTGAAGAATCCTTGCATCCCAGGGATAAACCCCACTTGAGATGGTGTATGATCTTTTTAATGTGCTGTTGGATTCTGTTAGCCAGTATTTTGTTGAGGTCTTTTGCATCTATATTCTTCAGTAATATTGGCCTGTAATTTTCTTTTTTTTGTGACATCTTTGCCTGGTTTTGGTATCAGGGTGATGGTGGCCTCGTAGAATGATTTTGGGAGTGTTCCTCCTTCTGCTATATTTTGGAAGAGTTTGAGAAGGATAGGTGTTAGCTCTTCTCAAAATGTGTGATAGAGGGAGAAAAAGATGGCGGCAAAGTAGAGAGACATGGAGTGCATCCCTCTCCACAGATGCATTGGGAATGCATGGAAGGACGCAGTAATTCCCATAGAGAACCAGCTGAACACGAGCAGACGGCCTCGGACACCAGAGAGGGCTGCGGGGAGCCCGACATAGCCGGTAGGGCGGCATCTATGAGGGCTCAAAGAGGGGGAAGAGGCGGAGCTGTGGCAGATGGGAGGGAGTGAGAAACATACCGAAGGTCCGCAACGCAGCTCAGCTTTCCCGGACCGAGACATCGATCTGCGGCTGAAAGGAGGGTCCAGGAGCGGGAGCATGGGAACCGGAGAGCTGGTTCAGGGTGAGAAACATTGTTGCCGGTAGGGTGACGGACCGAGAGGACAGGAGGGAGGAGGTCCGCGGAGAGGAGTGCTCGTCCCTGAGAGCTGCCCGGCCATGATGGCGGCTGGAGGCTGCAGGCTCACGGGCGGGGGGGAGGAGCCGCGCGAGTAGCCTCTCTCTCTCTTTCAGCGCCTCTAAAACAGGCAGTGGAGAGACGCCCTGTGGGCCACCTAAGGCTCTCAGGGATAACAAGCACCCTCAGGCACTCGGGCGGGGCTAGATTAAAACCCCTTGCAACGCCAGCAGCAGGGAGGCTGCCAAGAGGAAAAAAAAAAAAAAACAGCATCAATAAGAATAAAACCCCGAGAGAGGCCCAACTCTAAGACTTCCTGTTTACGCCTGAGCCACCAGCGCCCTCTGCAACAGGCACCTCCAAGCCTGACTGAAACAACAGTGCGCCACTGCTCACTCACTCCCAGGAGAAGGAGCCACTATTGTACCCTCTCCCTCCCCACACACCGATGCTTACACATGAACAATAAAGGAACCTCTGCTGGTCACAGAATAACGCAAAAAAAAAAAAAAAAAAAAAAAAACCCAAGGCAAGGAGAAGGACGCTTACAGCTGAGATGCTAAGGAAACAGAAATAGTAGTATCAATACCTATTGAACTGGTCCATTCTGGGATCAGTTCTGGATTATTTTTTTTTCTTTCTCTCTCTCTCTCTTTTTTTTTTTTTTTTGGATTTATTAAATACGATCTTAGCCCTAAGGGATCTACAAGTTTTATAACATAATTTTTTAATGATATTTTTTATTCTTTTATTTTTTTATTTTTATTTTTTTTGATTTATTAAATATGATATTAGCCCTAAGGGATCAACAAGTTTTATAACATAATTTTTTAATGATATTTTTTATTCTTTTTTTTTTTTTTTTTTTTGCCCTTTTATATACTTCTATATCTAGCTAAGTTTTTGGTAGTATGGACAAAATATCTCTCATACTTTCCTTTCATCCTTATTTTTTATACATTTCTATTCCTTTCTTTTTATTTGCATATTTCCAACCACAGTACACTCTTCTGTTCCCCTTTCTTCCAGCCTTTTTAAGTTTGTTTTATCTTAACATACTTATAAGCAACACTATTGGTCTGCTCAGACTCCTTGCTCTATTCTCCAGATGATGCACTGCCTTGGTATTTAATATTAGGCTTTTGTCTTTATCTTAGTTCTTAGTACAGTTGTCTAATTACATTCTGAGAATCTCCATTCTCTCTGGTGGTACTCTGGCTCTTTTCTATATTTGATCCTAGCTTACA
The DNA here is from genome assembly GCF_030028045.1 of Hippopotamus amphibius kiboko. Taxonomy (NCBI): domain Eukaryota; kingdom Metazoa; phylum Chordata; class Mammalia; order Artiodactyla; family Hippopotamidae; genus Hippopotamus; species Hippopotamus amphibius. The sequence continues at coordinate 45,518,782 of NC_080191.1, read as the reverse complement.
AAATCTCCCTGGATTGATGTTTGTAGGTGTAGGGTGTTATTGTTTGTTTGCTTTTGCTTTTCTCTCTGATTTGTTATGTTTCAGTTGTCAATTTCTGTTGGGTTTCTCTTTGAATATCTGATAGCACACCGGGGTTCTGTCAGGTCTTTCTAGAGCCTTATGTCCTAACGGATTCAGTAATTGTGTGTCTTATACATGTATGTGTTTCCTAGACTTAATATTCGTTTACTCGAATACTTGGACATTAGTCTGAGGCTTGGACAGTCTTCTATAAACACCTCTATCGCCAGGACAAGTAACACCAAAAGTTTGGACAACCATGAGGAAACAAAGAAACACCATGCAGGCAAAGGAGCAGGAAAAAAAACCACAAGACCAAATAAATGAAGAGGAAATAGGAAAAATGCCTGAAAAAGAATTTAGAGTAATGATAATAAAAATGATACAAAATCTCAATAACAAAATAGAGAAAGTACAAGAAACAGTTCATAAGAACTCAGAAAAACAAACAGCAATGGATAACAAAATAACTGAAATTAAAAATACTCTAGATGCTATAAGCAGCAGAATGACTGAGGCAGAAGAACGAATAAGTGAGTTGGAAGATAGAATGGGGGAAATAACTGCCACAGAGCAGGAAAAAGAAAAAAGAATGAAAAGATTAGATGACAGTCTCAGAGACCTCAATGATAACTTTAAATGTACCAACATTCGAATTATAGGTATCCCAAAGAAGAAGAAAAAAAGAAAGGGTCTGAGAAAATATTAGAAGTGGTTATAGTGGAAAACTTCCCCAACATGGGAAAGGAAATAATTAACCAACTCCAAGAAGCACAGAGAGTCCCATACAGAATAAACCCAAGGAGAAATACACCAAGACATATATTAATCAAACTAATGAAAATTAAACACAAAGAAAAAATATTAAAAGCAACAAACAACATATAAGGGAAAACCCATAAGGATAACAGCTGACCTTTTGGCAGAAACTCTGCAGGCCAGAAGGGAATGGCAGGATATACTGAAAGTCCTGAAAGAGAGAAACCTACAGCCAAGAATACTCTACCCAGCAAGAATCTCATTCAGATTTGAGGGAGAAATCAAAAGCTTTCCAGACAAGCAAAAGTTAAGAGAATTCAGCACCACCAAACCAGCCTTACAACAAGTGCTAAAGCAACTTCTCTAAGTAGGAAACACAAGAAAAGGAAAACACCTACAAATACAAACCCAAAACAATTCAGAAAATGGTCATTGGAACACACATGTCAATAATCACTTTAAATGTAAATGGATTAAATGCTCCAACCAAAAGACACAGACTGGCTGAATGGATACAAAAACAAGACCCTTCTATATGCTGCCTACAAGAAACCCACTTCAGACCAACGGATACATATAGACTGAAAGTAAAGGGATGGACAAAGATATTCCAGGCAAATGGAAGTCAAAAGAAAGCTGGAGTAGCAATACTCATATCAGACAAATTAGACTTGAAAGTAAAGACTATTAAAAGAGACAAGGAAGGACACTACATAATGATCAAGGGATCCATTCAAGAAGAACATATCACAATGGTAAATATCTATGCCCCCAATATAGGAGCACCTCAATACATAAGGCAAATGCTAACAGCTATAAAAGGGGACATCGACAGTAACACAATAATAGTGGGAGACTTGAACACCCCACTTACATCAATGGACAGATCATCCAAACAAAAAATAAATAAAGACACACAAGCTTTAAATGACACATTAGACCATCTTGACTTAATTGATATTTATAGGACATTCCATCCAAAAACGACAGACGACACTTTCTTCTCAAGTGCACATGGAACATTTTCCAGGATAGATCACATCTTGGGTCACAAATCAAACCTCAGCAAATTCAAGAAAATTGAAATCATATCAAGCATCTTCTCAGACCACAACGTCATGAGACTAGATATCCATTACAGGAAAAAAACTGCAAAAAATACAAACATGTGGAGGCTAAACAATTCACTCTTAAACAACCAAGGAATCACTAAAGAAATCAAAGAGGAAATCCAAAAATATCTAGAAACAAATGACAATGAAAACACAACAACCCACAACCTATGGGATGCAGCAAAAGCAGTTCTAAGAGGGAAGTTGATAGCAATACAGTCCTACCTTAAGAAACAAGAAAATGATCGAATAAACAACCTAACCTTACACCTCAAACAACTAGAGAAAGAAGACCAAAGAAACCCCAAAGTGAGCAGAAGGGAAGAAATCATAAAGATCAGAGCAGAAATAAATGAAAAAGAAAGGAAAGAAACCATAAGAAAAATAAATAAAACTAAAAACTGGTTCTTTGAGAAGATAAACAAAATTGATAAACCATTAGCCAGACTCATCAAGAAAAAAAGGGAGAAGATGCAAATCAACAGAATTAGAAATGAAAAAGGAGAAGTAACAATGGACACCTCAGAAATACAAAACATCATGAGAGACTACTACAAGCAACTATATGCCAATCAATTGGATAACCTGGAAGAAATGGATACATTCTTAGAAAAATAAAATCTTCCAAGACTGAACCAGGAAGAAATAGAAACCATGAACAGACCAATCACAAGTACGGAAATTGAGGCAGTGATTAAAAATCTCCCAACACACAAAAGCCCAGGACCAGATGGGTTCACGGGTGAATTCTATCAAACATTTTGAGAAGAGTTAACACCTATCCTTCTCAAACTCTTCCAAAATATTGCATAAGGAGGAAATCTCCCAAACTCATTCTACGAGGCTACCATCACCCTGATACCAACACCAGGCAAAGATGTCACAAAAAAAGAAAACTACAGACCAATATCACTGATGAATATAGATGCAAAAATCCTCAACAAAATACTAGCTAACAGACTCCAACAGCACATTAAAAAAATCATACACCATGATCAAGTGGGGTTTATCCCTAGGATGCAAGGATTCTTCAATATACGCAAATCAATCAATGTGATACATCATATCAACAACTTGAAGGATAAAAACCATATGATCATTTCAATAGATGCAGAAAAAGCTTTTGACAAAGTTCAACATCCATTTATGATAAAAGCTCTCCAGAAAATGGGCACAGAAGGAAATTACCTCAACATAATAAAAGCCATATATGAGAAACCAAAAGCCAACATCGTTCTCTATGGGGAAAAACTGGAAGAATTCCCTCTAAGGACAGGAACAAGACAAGGGTGTCCACTCTCACCATTATTATTCAACATAGTTTTGGAAGTTTTAGCCACAGCAATCAGAGAAGAAAAAGAAATAAAAGGAATCCAAATTGGAAAAGAAGAAGTAAAATTGTCACTCTTTGCAGATGACATGATATTATATATAGAAAACCCTAAAGACTCTACCAGAAAACTGCTAGCACTCATTGATGAGTTTAGTCAAGTAGCAGGATACAAAATGAATGCACAGAAATCTCTTGCATTCCTATACACTAACATCGGAAGAGCAGAAAGAGAAATTAAGGAAAGTCTCCCATTCACCATTGCAACAAAAAGAATAAAATACCTAGGAATAAACCTGGCTAAGGAGGCAAAAGGTCTGTATGCAGAAAACTTTAAGACATTGATGAAAGAAATCTAAGACAACACAAACAGATGGAGGGACATACCATGTTCCTGGATTGGAAGAATCAACATCGTGAAAATGACTGTACTACCCAAAGCAATTTACAAATTCAATGCAATCCCGATCAAATTACCAATGGCATTTTTCACAGAACTAGAGCAAGAAATCCTGCAACTTGTATGGAAACGCAAAAGACCCCGAATAGCCAAAGCCATCTTGAGAAGGAAAAATGGAGTTGGTGGAATCAGGCTTCCTGACTTCAAACTATACTACAAGGCCATAGTGAGCAAGACAGTATGGTACTGGCACAAAAATAGAAAGGACGATCAATGGAATAGAATAGAGAACTCAGAAGTAAGCCCAAACACATATGGGCACCTTATCTTTGACAAAGGAGGCACGAGTATACAATGGAAAAAAGACAGCCTCTTCAATAAGTGGTGCTGGGAAAATTGGACAGCAACATGTAAAAGAATGAAATTAGAACACTTCCTAACACCATACACAAAAATAAACTCCAAATGGATTAAAGACCTACATGTAAGGCCAGACACTATGAAACTTCTAGAGGAAAACATAGGCAGAACACTCTATGACATCCATCAAAGCAAGATCCTTTTGGACCCACCTCCTAGAATCATGGAAATAAAATCAAGAATAAACAAATGGGACTTCATGAAACTCAAAAGCTTTTGCACAGCAAAAGAAACCATAAACAAGACTAAAAGGCAACCCTCAGAGTGGGAAAAAATAATTGCCTATGAAACAACGGACAAAGGATTAACCTCCAAAATATACAAGCAGCTCATGAAGCTTAATACCAAAAAAGCAAATAACCCAATCCACAAATGGGCAGAAGACCTAAATAGACATTTCTCCAAAGAAGACATACAGATGGCCAACAAACACATGAAAAGATGCTCAACATCACTCATCATCAGAGAAATGCAAGTCAAAGCCACAATGAGGTATCACCTCACACCAATCAGAATGGCCATCATCACAAAGTCTGGAAACCACAAATGTTGGCGAGGGTGTGGAGAAAAGGGAACTCTCCTGCACTGTTGGTGGGACTGTAAGTTGGTACAGCCACTATGGAAAACTATTTGGAGGTTCCTTAAAAAACTACAAATAGAACTACCATATGATCCAGTAATCCCACTCCTGGGCATATACCCAAAGAAAACCAGAATCCCAAAAGAAACTTGTACCATAATGTTTATTGCAGCACTCTTTACAATAGCCAGGACATGGAAGCAACCTAAATGCCCATCAACAAATGAATGGATACAGAAGATGTGGCATATATATACAATGGAATATTACTCAGCTATAAAAAGGGATGAGATGGAGCTATATGTCATGAGGTGGATAGAACTACAATCTGTCATACAGAGTGAAGTAAGTCAGAAAGAGAAAGACAAATATTGTATGCTAACTCACATATACGGAATCTAAAAATGGTACTGATGAACTCAGTGACAAGAACAGGGAAGCAGATACAGGGAATGGACTGGAGAACTCGAGGTATGGGAGGGGGCGGGGGGTGAAGGGGAAGCTGAGACGAAGCAAGAGAGTAGCACAGACATATATATACTACCAAGTGTAAAATAGTCAGTGGGAAGTTGTTGTATAACAAAGGGAGTCCAACTCGAGGATGGAAGATGCCTTAGAGGACTGGGGCAGGGAGGGTGGGGGGGACTCGAGGGGGGGGAGTCAAGGAAGGGAGGGAATATGGGGATATGTGTATAAAAACAGATGATTGAACCTGATGTACCCCCCCAAAAAAATAAAATAAAATAAAAAAAAATAAAAAAAATAAAAAAATATATATATATAAAAAAAAAAGAGGAAAAAATGTGTGATAGAATTTGGTTGTGATTCCATCTGGCCCTGGGCTTTTATTTGTTGGGAGATTTTTAATCACAGTCTCAATTTCAGTGCTTGTGTTTGGTCTATTCATATTTTCTATTATTTCTTCCTGGTTCAGTCTTGGAAGATTGTACTTTTCTAAGAATTTATCCATTTCTTCCAGGTTTTCCAATTTATTGGCATATAGTTGTGTGTCATGGTCTCTCACGATCTTTTGTATTTCTGTGGTGTCCGTTGTTACTTCTCCTTTTTCATTTCTAATTCTGTTGATTTGCATCTTCTCCCTTTTTTTCCTGATGAGTCTGGCTAATGGTTTATCAATTTTGTTAATCTTCTCAAAGAATGAGCTTTCAGTTTTATTGATCTTTGGTATTGTTTACTTCCTTTCTTTTTCATTTATTTCTGCTGTGATCTTTATGATTTCTTTCCTTCTGCTCACTTTGGGCTTTCTTTGTTCTTCTTTCTCTGGTTGTTTTAGGTGTAAGGTTAGGTTGTTTATTCGATATTTTTCTTGTTTCTTGAGGTAGCACTGTATTGCTATAAACGTCCCTCTTAGAACCGCTTTTGCTGTGTCCCATAGGTTTTGGGTTGTTTTGTTTTCATTGTCATTTGATTCTAGATTTTTTTTATTTCCTCTTTGATTTCTTTAGTCATTTCTTGGTTGTTTATTGGCATATTGTTTAGCCTCCATGTGGTTGTATTTTTTACAGTTTTTTTCCTGTAACTAATATCTAATCTAATGGCATTGTGGTCAGAAAAAATGCTTGATATGATTTCAATTTTTTTGAATTTACCAAGGCCTGATTTGTGACCCAAGATGTGATCTATCCTGGAGAATGTTCCATGTGCACTTGAGAAGAAGGTGTATTCTGTCGTTTTTGGATGGAATGTCCTATAAATATCAATTAAGTCGAGATGGTCTAATGTGTCATTTAAAGCTTGTGTGTCCTTATTTATTTTCTGTTTGGATGATCTGTCCATTGATGTAACTGGGGTGTTCAAGTCTCCTACTATTATTGTATTACTATCGATTTCCCCTTTTATGGCTGTTAGCATTTGCCTTATGTATTGAGGTTCTCCTATGCTGGGTGCATAGATATTTATAATTTTTTTATGTCCTTCTTGGATTGATCCCTTGATCATTATGTAGTGTCCTGCCTTGTCTCTTGTAATAGTCTTTACTTTCAAGTCTAACTTGCCTGATATGAGTATTGCTACTCCAACTTTCCCTTGACTTCCACTTGCATGGAATATCTTTTTCCATCCCTTTACTTTCAGTCTGTATGTGCCCCTTGGTCTGAAGTGGGTTTCTTATAGACAGCATATATAAGGGTCTTATTTTTGTATCCATTCAGCCAGTCTGTGTCTTTTGGTTGGAGCATTTAATCCATTTACATTTAAGGTGATTATTGACCTGTATATTCCTATTACCATTTTCTTAATTGTTTTGGGTTTGTTTTTGTAGGTCTTTTCCTTCTCTTGTGTTTCCTGCTTAGAAAAGTTCCTTTAGCAATTGTTGTAAGGCTGGTTCGGTGGTGCTGAATTCTCTTAACTTTTGCTTGTCTGGAAAGCTTTTGTTTTCTCCAGTGAATCTGAATGAGATTCTTGCTGGGTAGAGTATTCTTGGCTGTAGGATTTTCTCTCTCAGGACTTTCGGTATATCCTGCCGCTCCCTTCTGGCCTGCAGAGTTTCTGCCGAAAGGTCAGCTGTTATCCTTATGGGTTTTCCCTTATATGTTATTTGTTGCTTTTCTCTTGCTGCTTTTAATATTTTTTCTTTGTGTTTAATTTTCATTAGTTTGATTAATATGTGTCTTGGTGTATTTCTCCTTGGGTTTATTCTGTATGGGACTCTCTGTGCTTCTTGGAGTTGGTTAATTATTTCCTTTCCCATGTTGGGGAAGTTTTCCACTATAACCTCTTCTAATATTTTCTCAGACCCTTTCTTTTTTTCTTCTTCTTCTGGGATGCCTATGATTGGAGTGTTGGTGTGCTTAATGTTGTCACCAAGGTCTCTGAGACTGTCTTCCATTCTTTTTATTCTTTTTTCTCTTTCCTGCTCTGTGGCAGTTATTTCCCCCATTCTATCTTCCAACTCACTTATTCATTCTTCTGCCTCAGTTATTCTGCTGTTTATACCACCTAGAGTAGTTTTAATTTTGGTTATTTTGTTGTCCATTACTGTTTGTTTGCTTTCTAATTCTTCTGAGTCCTTATTAACTCTTTCTTGTATTTTCTCTTTTTTGTTGTCGAGATTTTGTATCATGTTTACTATCATTACTCTGAATTCTTTTTCAGGCAATTTTCCTATTTCCTCTTCATTTATTTGGTCTTACGGGTTTTTTTCCTGCTCCTTTGCCCGCATGGTGTGTCCTTGTTTTCTCATTTTGTCTAATTTATAGGATTTGCTGTCTCCTTTTCCTTTGCTGCCTAGTAGTAATTCCTCTTTTTCTGCCCTCTGCCCCCTGTGGTGGGGTTTGTCCATTGTCTGGAGTAGGCTTCCTGTTTGGGGGTCTGGTGTCTGCTTTCCGGTTTGTGGCTCTGTCTTTTCTCTCTGATGAGCAGGGCCATGTCAGGAGGTATGTTTTAGGGTAGCTGTGAGGTTATTATGGCTTTAGGTAGTCTGTGTGCTGATGGGTGGGTTTGTGTTCCTGTCTTGTTTGTAGTTTGGTGTGAGGGGTCCAGCAGTGGCAGTTGCAGACAGTTGGGCAAAGCTGGGTCTTAGACTCTGATACAGGGCTCCATGAGTGTTCTCTGAAGTTAATCTTTCCTGGGTCTGAGGACTGCCTAGTAGTCTAGCATCCTGGATTCAGTGCTCCCTCCCCAGGTTATCCTACTTGACTTCTGATGGAGTAGTCCAGTCTTCGGAGATTGCTTGTCCCAGCAGTAAAGGGGTTTCAAGAAGACTGTCCAAGCTCGACTAATGGCAGAGTGATGAGTCAAACAAATACTAAGTCAAGGAAACACATACATGTATAAGACACACAAAAACCAAGTCCAATAGACCTTAAGGCACTAGAAAGACTGGACAGAATAATCCCAGTATGCAATCAGACAATGAAAGTGAAAACCAACAGAAATTCAAAACCAAAAAACAAAAAACAAACAAACAAAAAAAAAACACTACACACACACAAATACAAATCCGGGGAAATTTTGAAAGCTAGGATCAAATATAATAAAGAGCAAGCGTACCACCAGACACACTGAAGATTCTCAGAATAAAATCAGACAATTATACTTGGAACTAAGATAAAGACAAAACCTAATAATAATAACCAAAGTAGTGTGTCACCTGGAAAATAAAGCAAGGAAATAGAGCAGACTGATAATATTGCTTATAAGTATATTAAGATACAATAAACTAAAAAAGGATAGAAGACAGAGCAACAGAAGAGCACAGTGTGACTGGAAATATGAAATGAAAAGAGAAAGAGAAAAATAGAAATGTATAAAAAATAGAGAAGGAAAGAAGATAGGAGAGATAAAGTTAGCACTACAAAAAAATTAGCTAGAAATAGAAATATATAAAAAGTCTAAATAGAAAAATAGAAGAAAAGAATAAAAAAATATGTTATAATATGTGTAGATCCCTTAGGACTAAGATCATAATTAATTAACAACAACAACAACAAAAAAAAAACACACTCACACAAACACATATCCAGGGAAATTGTGAAAGCTAGGATCAAATATAATAAAGAGCAGGAATACAACCAGACAGACTGAAGATTCCCAAAACAAAATCAGACAATTATAATCAGAACTAAGATAAAGACCAAACCTAATAATAAAAGCCAAAGCAGTGTGTCACCTGGAGAACAAAGTAAGGAAACAGAGCTGAGTGATAATGTTGATTATAAGTATACTAAGATTAAAGAAACTAAAAGAGGATAGAGGACAGGGCAATAGAAGGGCATAGTGTGACTGGAAATATGAAAAGAAAAAGAAAAAATAGAAATGTATAAAAGGTAGAGATGAAAAGAGGGTAGGAGAGATACAGTCAGCACTACAAAAAACTTAGCTAGAAGTAGAAATACATAAAAAGCCTAAAAATAGAATAAAAAATAGAATAAAAAATGTTATAAAATGTGTAGATCCCTTAGGAATAAGATCGTAATTAAAAAAAAGCTAGAACTGACCCCAGAATGGACCAGATCAATAGAATTAATAATAATATTTTGTATCCTTGAGGCCTCAGCTGTAAAGTGTCCTTCTACCCACCTTGGGCTTTTTGTATTACTCTGCAACCAGCAGAGCTTCCTTTATAGTTCATCTGTAAGTGCGGGTGTGTGGGCAGAGAGAGGGTACGGTAGTGGCTCCTTCCCCTGGGAGTGAGTGAGCAGTAGTACCCTGCCTGGGTCGCAGCAGCTTGGGCAGCTTGGGCGGTGCCTGTTGCAGAGGGACACCGGCAGCTCAAGCAGAAAGAGCGACTACAACCATGGCTCCTCCCCCCTGCTACCACTCTGTCAGGGCGCCCTGCCTGGGTCATGGCGGCTCAGTCAGCTGTGGCAGTGCCTGTTGTAGAGGGACGCCGGTAGCTCAGATGTAAACAGAATGTCTCCAGAGCTGCTCCACTCTGTGGACTTTTGGCTCTTGGCTGCAGGCACTCTAGGCCAGCCCCGCCCAGTGGCCTTTGTTATCCCTGAGTGCGTTAGCCAGGCCCAGAGGGGTCCTTCCTTTGTCCATTGCAGGCGCTGAGAGAGAGGCTACACCTGCAGCTCCTCCCCCCTGCTTGTGAGTCAGCAGTATCGAGCCACCGCCATGGCTGCCCAGCTTTCTGCGGTGGGATTTCTCTGCTGCTGATTTCTTCCCTCCTGTCCCCTCAGTCCGTCTCCCCACTGCCAACAACGTTTCTCACCCTGAACTGGTTCTCTGGTTCCCATGTTCCAGCTCCCAGACCCTCTGTTCAGCTGTGAACCAATGTCTCAGTCTGGACACACTGAGCCATGGTGCAGACCTTCCGTGTGTTTCTCACTCTTTCCTGTCTGCCACAGATCAGCTGCTTCACCCTCTTTGAACAGTTCCAAATGCCTCCCTTTTGGCCCAGGGAAATTCCCCTTTGGAGAAGGGGTTTCCCTGTCAGATAAGGAATGTTTCCCCAAATTTGGCAATCTCCCCTCTGTTTCAGATCCCCCTGCCCCAGGGTGTGGGACCTGTCCTTTTCCTTTCATCTCCTCCTTTTTCTCCTTCTTTTTTTTTTCCCTTTGTCCTACCCAGTTATGTCGGGATCTTTGCAGTCCTTCCTGGTGTTCAAAGGCATCTGCTGATGTTCAGCTGGTTCTCTGTGGGAATTATTGTGTCTTTTGATGTATTCCTAATGCATCTGTGGAGAGGGATGCATTCCATGTCCTTCTACTTTGCCACCATCTTTCTTCACCCCAGACTATTTCTTTACTAGCATTTTAATATTTTGTAGAATTTTTATCAATGCCACCTCTCTTGTTCCTGATATTGGCAATTATGTCTTTTTTTCCCTGTTTTGCCTGGCTAGATGTTTATCAATTTTATTAATTGTTTCATAAAACTACTTTTGGTTACATTAATTTTCTCTATTGTTTTCACCATTTTCTGTTTCATTGATTTCTGTCATTATTTTCCATCTGTGATTAATTTGAGTTCAATTAGGTCTTTGAATTTCTTAAAGAAAACATTATGGATACCAGTTTGAGGCTTTTTTCTCATTTCTAGTATTAGATTTTAGTACTTATAATCCCCCCTTAATTACTGTATTAAAGGCATCTTACAAATTTTTGTCTGTTTGCATTTTCATCCAGTTAAAAATATTTTACTTTTCTTCTTTGAACTACCGGTTAGTTGAAGTTATTATTTCTGGACTTCCCACCTATTTTTCTTTTATTGATTTATAATCTAATGCTGTTATGGTCAGGGAACATACTTTATATGATTGAAATCCTTTTAAATTTATTAACACTCATCTTTTGCCCAGAATATATCTATCTTGATAAATACTCTGTATTTGTTTGAAAAGAATGTATAATTTTCCATAGATAAAACCACATAGATAAAACAATAATATAAAACTCTCAAGTCTCAAGCTCTCAAAGTAAATCTGATAGATATATAGGCATATAATTAATACACATAAAATATATCAATTAGAAAATGTGAAATCAGATAAAAAGTGTACAAAGAGCTTCTGGTAAATTGTTTTATTTTATATATGGTTCACAATATTGTTGTTCACAGGAAAAAAATTAGTTTTGGTTGGATTAATTAGATTAAATAATATAGTCTAATGAAATACAGTATATTTCACTTAATTATAATTTATTAACATTTGCTTACAAATAGAAATGGCAGAACAAATGTAGTCATTAATATGGTCTTGTACCACAAATACTATAATTCTAATAACTATATTTCTGTCAAGCCTTATTTTTGAGGGTGTGTATAGAATTGCAATTATAGAGTGACCTTATATGACAATTTTTGGTCAATTAATTGTAGAAAAACCATACATTGCATAATGTTCTGCAAAATAAAATTAACACAACTCATTGCATACAAATTTTACAATGAATTTTGTATGTTTAGATTTATTATTGAAAAATATAAATAACACTATGAAGTTGACAGGGTAAACTGCAAAAATCTTGTTTATTAATGATAAATCTCAAGAAATTCCCTTAAAAATTATTTTTAATTCCTACCTCCCTTGTGTTTTAATTACTTGTTTAAATGGTACCTTTTTAAAGGAAAGGAAAACTCAAATAGTAATAAAAATAGTAATATAAAAATAACTTACAAAATAAAGTAGAAAACAGTTGCTCTGTTTAGGACTACAACAAATTATTTTAGGAAGCTTTATTATTTAGAATCATTTTCAGCTATAGAAAGATTCAAATCTCAAAGTCTCAACTAATGAGAGGATTTCTGTTTGTTAATTTTCTGCCTGCTTATAAACAGTGATGAAAATGTTTTTCAAAAAAGAGGCTGATAGCTCCCTGGAGATTATATATTGGGGAATAAAAGTTACTATTAAGTAACATTTTCTTGAGTGTTTAAGGATTTTTGAGAACAGAATAAGAGTTACCATGGGTACAATATTCACAAAAAGATTTCGATAGTTCTCTGGAGATTGCATACAGGGAAACAAACATTTTTATTAAGTAACATTTTCTTGAATGTTTAAAGATTTTTGAGGCTAGAATACGAATTACCAGGGGTACAATATTTGATATATATTCCAATGGATTTTAAAATGGAAACTAAAATGTCTTTAAAGATTATGTAGGACTTCTGCTTTGAATTCTGACAAGTATTGAGCTTGGAAGATGTCACTGCTGTCTTAGAAGAATCAAGCTGAACAAAGAGAAATTGATTATTTCACTTGAACCCATTAGAAAAAGTGAGGTGGCAGGGCAAACTGACACCCCAAAATTTGGAGCGTCAAGTGAATAGAGAGAATCACATCAGAGATCAGCTTACCTGGAACAAAAGTGAATGGAGCCATAAAATGCTGGAGAGACTGAATAGTAATTTTGACATTACTGGAGTGTGCCTGTGAATAGTCTGAGAATGAGAAATTCCTCAGGGCTATGGATTTAGTGGGGCACTAGCACTTCCATAGGTTTAAATTCCAAGAACCCCAACAGGTGCTAATGACAAAGAAAGGAAAAAATCCTCTTGTTTTTCTGACAAAGAGAGAAAAGCAACCATTTTGAAAAGACCCAGAGTATTCTAGATAACATGCATAAGCCTACTCTCCAGGGTAAAAGACTACCAGAGACTCATTCTACCCAAGAAGTGGCCACTTGCCTGACTTCAACACTTTCTCACCTTCCTGTCTTACCTGGAAGGAAATGGCTGGAGGGTGAGCAGAGGAGGCACTAAGAAACAGTTATGAAGGTCACAAACCAGGACCATAGGCCCCTTAAATGAATGGGACTTAATCACAAAAGTATAGAATGCTTCCTCTCTCCCTTTCTCATACTATACAATTACATCAATAAGGCTTCAATAAATAATAGTGTATTATAGCTGGAAGAGCTGCAAGAAACACATACTCTCCGAAGAGCAGTGAAAAACTAAAGGCCCAATTCAGAAAGAGAGACAAAAATAAAGACATGAGAGAAATTTGAAGGCTCTGACATCTATAGATACAGCAAATGTTGAACACAGTCAAACTCCTAATCATATTAACATAAAACCTTATACTGCAGGCCTGTTAATCTTAGTTCTTATTAGTCCATGGGTCATGGTTGAGAATTTTCCAAAGTTAATGACAGACACCAAATCACAGACCCAGAAATCTCAGAGAACAACAAGCAGAATAAATACCAAAAATTTTAAACCTTGGCATATATTCAAAAGGCCAAAAACAAAGATAAGAGAAAAATCTTAAAAGAAGACAGAGGGAATAAAATCTCCTTGCAAACAGTGGAACAACAAGGATAAGAATTACATTCTTCTATCCACCTCATTACATATAGCTCCATCTACAATCTGTCATACATAGTGAAGTAAGTCAGAAAGAGAAGGACAAATATTGTATGCTAACTCACATATACGGAATCTAAAAATGGTACTGATGAACTCAGTGACAAGAAGAAGGATGCAGATACAGAGAATGGACTGGAGAACTCGAGGTATGGGAGGGGGCGGGGGGTGAAGGGGAAGCTGAGATGAAGCGAGAGTAGCACAGACATATATATACTACCAAGTGTAAAATAGTCAGTGGGAAGTTGTTGTATAACAAAGGGAGTCCAACTCGAGGATGGAAGATGCCTTAGAGGACTGGGGCAGGGAGGGTGGGGGGGACTCGGGGGGGGGAGTCAAGGAAGGGAGGGAATACGGGGATATGTGTATAAAAACAGATGATTGAACCTGGTGTACCCCCCAAAAAAAAATAAATTAAAAAAAAAAAAAAAAAGAATTACATTCTTATGAGTTTCTTCTCAGAAAACACGTAACAAGAAGAGGATGGAATAAAATATGTAAAGCATTACAAAAAAAATCTAGAATTTTCATTCTATATCCAATGAAATCATCTTCAAAAATGAATAATAAAGACAGTTTTAAGGTTTTTAAAAAAAAAACCTGAGGAATTTCATTGCAGGGCTTCTAAACTTCAGCACTACTGACTTTTTGTGCTAGATAATCCTTCGTTGCTGGCATCTACCCACTAAGTGTCAACATCCCCTCACCCCAGTGGTAAACAAAATATCTCCAAAACTTGCCAGTGTTGCCTCAGGAACAGAATCACCTCTCACTGAGAACCACTACCCTATAAGAAAAAAAAAGAAAAAAAGACACATTTCAATTGTTGTACTGACTATAAAAGTGATACAAAATTTATTGGAAAAAAATTGTTTAAAATACAGAAACATAAAATAAAGTGAAAATCATCTGCATTTTATTTAACTCCAACATAGTCACTTAGAACATTTGGTTACATTTCAGTATATTCTATTTTTGTCTGATATTAAATTTAAATTTATTATGTCATTGGGGCTTCCTAGGTGGCGCAGTGGTAAAGAATCTGCCTGCCAATGCAGGGGACAAGGGTTCGATCCCTACTCCAGGAAGATCCCACATGCCGCGGAGCAACTAAGCCCGTGCACCACGACAATTGAGCCTGCACTTTAGAGCCCATGAGCCACAACTATTGAGCCCATGTGCCACAACTACTGAAGCCCACGTGCCTAGAGCCCGTGCGCCACAACAAGAGAAGCCACAGCAATGAGGAGCCCGCACACCACAATGAAGAGTAGCCCCCACTCACTGCAACTAAAGAAAGCCCACACACAGCAAAAAACAAAAAAAGACACAAGACTTCCAATAAAATAAAATTTAAAAAAATTTTTTTTAATAAAAATTAAAAAAAAAATTTATTATGTCATTTGGCATCCTATAATTTTATATATTTATTCAATATTCTTTTGAGCATTTCCTCATGACATTAAGTAGTCTTTTAAAAGGTGGTTTTGAGTGGCTATATAATACCATGGTAGGCTTCCTTTATTTAATTTTCTTTTTTTTCAATTTAGAGGAACTCTCCTGAGCCCAAGTCAAACTTAAGTTCTTTGGTATAATGAGCTCTTTGTCTAATAAGAAAATGATTCTGAACAAAGGCCTTTTTATCATTTTGTTTAGTAAAGAGCATATGGAGTCAACCAATTGGACCTATAGTGATTCAATATACACTTAGCGTTTTAATTTTCTAATTTTTGTTGCTATCCAGTGAGATAAATTTCATGTTAAAAATGTTTCAAATCCAAAGACACCTAAAGTTTTATTTAACTAATGGAAGCCTTGATATTAGTTTAAAAATAATTGTGAGATAGCTTTTGACAGTGTGCTAAGCACTGGATTTACAGATTTATCAGACAATTTAATCCCACGCTTTAGGTGCCAAAAAATAAATAAGACATGCACCAAAGTTACTACAATGTTCAATGTAATGAGAATGAGAACCAAGAAAATATGCAAAATACAATGGAAATTACGAAGAAGGAAGAGTCCAGGGGGCGAGATCAGGATCGGCCTGGATGAGGAAGCAGTACCTCAAGAACAGAATTCTGACATGCCAAGCAACGTAAGGAAAGGGAGGGCCTTTCTGAAAGAAGGAATGACTTGAACATTGATGAAAGACACTAAGTGATAAAACTGGAGGGCAGTGGGAAGGCCTGGAATTCTAGATGAAGGCATTTGGCATGAAGAGGGAAGGAGTGGAAACACAAGGGAGAAAAGGGGAAGGGAATGAGCAGAAGTTAATGAGAACCTTTTCTTGCCAGATGCTGTGCTGTAAGTTTTGCCTACATCATTTCAGTACTCACATCTCCACGTTTAAAATGAGAAAGCCAAGACACATAGTCACCCAGCTTTTAAATGGCAGAAATGGTTACGTAGTTAACAAATGGTCGAGATGAGATTAAGCAGAGGATTTCCCCTGATTGTCTTTAGCCTATGCTACTTTTAAAATGTCATATATTCTATTACTTATAGTCAATCCAAATAAATCTAAAAATCCTCTTTCTCAAGCCTTTCCTCTTAAGCTAAATCCATCAATGCTCTCAGGGTTCTCTGGACACCTACTTGGTTGCCCCACCACGATGAGATCCTTTATGTATTACCTACTTTCCTCAACCCACTCCCTGCAATATGGTAAGTTTCTTGAGAGTCGAGGAAAAAATATCTTCCTCATCTCTATGGCTTCAATGACGGGATCAGAGTAGGTATCCCCAAGTATTCACTGATTAGATAAACAGAATCCAAGCAGGGGTACTGAAACTAGCATTTCCACATTCCCCAAAATTGTTGTCAATGTGCCTGTCTTCCAGAGTAATTATAAAAATTGTGCAAGTGCCTTTATCTAGTTCTTGACTCCCCGTATGTTGTTGGTGGCTCCTGGCTTGTTAGAGGTCCTCGAATATTACAAAGAAAACCTGCTGATAGCATGTTGCATGTGGCAGTGAGGTTGTTAAGTTTGCTTTAAATGTTAGGCTTAGAACTGGATTGATTTTTGTACTAATAGTGTAATTTCCAGGTATTTGTTTGAATAACAAACAGTACTTGAAATGACTGCTATTCAGCAGTAAGTTTATAGCTAATTAGGAGAGCATCTCACTGATGCTCGCTAATGAGAGGGAGAGCTATTACTGATCAGAGTGTGAAAGTTTCAAGGATAGCAACATAAAATGCAATTTGCTCAGTTCTGTAAATATCTGTTGTTTATGTACAACAACCCATAGATGACTCAAGTGCATAATACACCAGTATATTAGGTGAAATAAAAATCTCACTAACATGAGCTCTCACCAAAGTGCTCTATCTGCTATTAAACTTTTATTAAGAACGGAGATAAAACAATTCTCTTTGGAGTAGGCATGAGAGTGCCTGCTGATGATCACTGAAGTGAATAAGGAAGCGACAATAAGAGAGAAAGCCACGTTCTCAAGAAATCCCCCACTGGTCGTGCCCATTGTGCTCTGACCTTGCCCTTCCCATTCCCGGAGGTACTTCAGGTCACTTCACATCAATGGATAACAGAACAGCTAAATGTCCTGGAGTGAGCACTGCAGTGTGTGAAGATACAAAGGCCACTCTTGGGATAGGTGTCTGAATGTAGGTTTTGTTTTCAGGACAGAAAGCAGCCTCAGAGTTAGCAAGCGAAGTGCACATTCCACGGTTAGATGTGAGCTTTAGCGACAGCCACCACCTCGGCCTCAGTTTCCGTGGGGCTGGGAATGATGTAGACAAGGGCCAGCATATTGGGAGAGAGCCTAAACTGGACAAGCTACTTAGGGAGGAGCTGGAACTTGGGAAGGTGAAAGAAAGGAGCTATTTTTATAAACAAAATACATAGCCTCAGCATTAACCAAAACAAAGAGAGGACAGTTCAACAGAGTAATTGTTTTCACTTCAGTGGTTCATTTTCTCTTTTACTGGGAGTGATCTGACTGAATTAGCCAGTTGTTCCAGCTTTGAAAAGACCTGAAGATGTGTTCAAGGGTCTCACCAAGACATTCACTTGAAAACTTAAAGTGGACATACAATGAGAATGTTCACTTGTACATATAATATTTTTTATGTATTTCTTACCTATGCTGTGTCAAAAACAGCACAATTGCTAAAAGTCAAGACAATTTAAGAATGTGCCATCAGCTCAGATGAAAAGCAATGGCCTGGGAGTCCAGGCCACACAGAGGAAAGAGCACAAGCCTTGCTGTTGCACAGACCTGAGCTTCAGATTTGATACTGTCATCACCTGGCTGTGTGTTTTTCAGCAAGTTACCAAGGCTCTCTGATCTTGCAGACTCATCATCTACGTATCTGGGATAATACCATGGACTGCTAGGAACTGTTTGTCTCAATCCATTTGGACTGGTATAACAAAATACCGTGGACAGGGTGGCTTATGCACAACCAGAATTTCTTACAGTTCTGGAGGCTGGAAGTCCAAGATCACGATGTTGTCACATTCAATGTCTGGTGAGGTCTCGCTTCCTCATGGATGGTTGCCTTCTCATTGTAACCTAGCATGGCAGAAGGGGCAAGGGAGACTTCCGGGGCCTCTTTTACAAGGGCAGTCAGCCCATTCATGAGGCTCTGACCATGACCTAACCACCTCTGCCATAAGGAAATAAGGGATGAGAGCAGGAAAGGGTCATACTCTGTTCTATGATACTACAGTGTTCCTTGTGACATTGTAGTCATTGACTTCACTTATCTATATGCTATAATCATCCAATACATTGTTACTATTACTATTTGTAACAGTTATTAGATAATTTAGAATAAGGAAAATAAAATATTTATCTTTTCTTCATTGATTTCTTCTCCAGCGTTCTTCCTTTCTTTATGTAATAAAACTTTCTGATTACATCATTTTCCTTCTCCCTAAAAAATTTCTTTTGCCATTTCTTGTAGAGCAGAACTACTGCAATGAAATTCCTTGAATTTTGTGTGTCTGAGAAAATCTTTATCTTTCCTTCATTCTCAAGGTCGATTTCTCTGGATGTAGAATTCTAGATTGGTAGGATTTTTTTTTTCCTTTCCACTATTTAAATACTTCGCCCTTTTCTTGCTTGCATGATTTCTTGTGAGAAGGACACTGTAATTCTTACACTTTTTTAAAACTTTTTATACTGTATTGGAGTATAGCCAATTAACAATGTTGTGACAGTTTCGGGTACACAGCAAAGGGGCTCAGTTATTCATATACATGTATCCATTCTCCCCCCAAATCCCCTCCATCCAGGCTGCAACACAACATTGAATTTTACCTTGTCCAATCTACTGATGAGCCATCAAAGGCAACCTTCATTTCTATGTAGAGTGTTTTTGATTTTTAACACTTCTTTTTGACTCCTTCTTAAAGTTTCCATCTCTTTTATATTATTCATCTGTTCTTGCATGTTGTCTGTTTTTTCTATTAGAGTCTTTAGCATAGTATTCATATTATTTTAAATTTCTTTGTGATAATTCTAAAATCTGTGTATTAACCTGGTACTGATGGTTGCTTTGTTTTTTCATATTGTGAATTTTGGTATTTCTTTACTTGCTTTTGTTTTTATTTACTGCACTTCAGGCCACCTTGTGATTTTTGTTGAAATCTGGACATGGAAATGATACATTGGGTAATAGGAACTCAAGAAAATAGGCCTTTAGTGTAAGGCTTTATGTTGATATGGCTAGGAGTTGTACTGTATACAGAGGCTTCAAGGTCCTCTAGTATGCTTATTTTTATCTCTCCTTTGACTTTGAAGCCTCTCTTTGTACTGCTCCTCAGACAGGGTGTATTTCTTGCAGCTCCTTCTGCCAAAATCCACTGTTATTTATTGGAGCCTGTTGCGGGGAGGGAATCTTTCTATAATCTTATGATTAAATCATTCCTTAAGTGGCCCTGTGTCCCTACACTGTTACCTTAACATATGTTCCTTAGCATTTTTCCCCCTATGTGAGACCCAAACAAAGGCTAGAGAGGGCTGGAACCCAGGAAATGACCCACACTTGGGTAGGATAATGCTTTGGTAAAGTATTTGCTTTTCTAGAGTAGAATAAGGCCATCGTGGGCTTATTCCACAGTTATATTTCCCCTTCCCCTGCCAGAGCCATGAAGGGATCTTTCTTGGCTCTTTAGCTTAAGAACCTAGTGATGCTCCTGGAGGTAAAACCAGGAAAGGGTGGGTCTCAGGAGTTTATTCTCTCAGAGTAGTTCACATGCAGCCTCCATGGTTTGTCAAAATTACAGTTTATCTTCCCACCAGTTTATGACTCCAGTGGATCTTGTTCCACGTAACAGATGTCAGCCTTCACTTTTGTATTCACCAAACTCTCTAGATTTGGGGGTGGAAGTTTGCCCTCAGTCCTCTAATAGGTTCAAGAAAAGTCATTGATTTTCAGTTTTCTCAGTCTTTTTCTTTTTATAAGGGTAGGAGTGATGACTACCAAGACCTTTACATAGCGGAACATAGCCAGAAGTGCCTTTCATTCATTATTTTATTCAACGACTGTGAAGCATGTGGCAAAGTTGACTGCACTTCCCTTTTATGATTCTCTTCTCTCCTGTCTTTGTCAGCATTCACTGGTTTTCCTCTTCCCTCTCCACCAGCTCATTCTTAATTGTTTTTCCCTCTAATCCTAGACTCTTAATTACTGTCACCTTATACATTCTCACTGAGCTTCACTTTAGCCCCAAGACTATTATGCAGAATTCCCAGTCTGTATCATCATCCCAGATATGATTTTCCTTAACCTTATATTCAATGGCTAATTAGGCTTCTTCTGATGGAGGCACCAATAAACCTTCACAAAAAAAGATGTCAAAAGTTGAGCTCATAATCTTATCCCCATTCCTACTTGCCTTCTCCATTTCCCATCTTGATGGAGAGCACAACCATTCATCAAACAACCAAAAGAGTAAACCTGAACCCTTAATCTCTCTCAAGAGATGTTAACGAGTTTATTCCTATCTTTCAATTATGAACCCTCTTCTCCATAACCACTGACATAGACTTTGTTCAATTCTTCACCATTTTCATTATTTCTCACCCAGACTATGGCAGTAAATTTTAAATAATCTCTCTTGGCCCAATTCAACGTTCGTACTTCCATAATACTATAAAACGGAGCTTTCAAACATGATAAACTAACAGTTACTCCTCTGCTTAAATTTTTCCATGGCTTTGAAAACCTATAACATAAAGCAAAAATTCTTGCACCTGGTAATCAAAGCCTTTAACTTTACACTCTGGCCTCACTCCCTAGTCTCACTTTCTGTTATTTTTCAAAATAAACAGTTTGCTTCCATCATTTTGAACTACTCATAATTCACCTTATTATAACATATTTTTTGCATGTTTTTCTTTACATCTTTAATGCTTTTCCCCATAGCTTTTTGCTTGAATAATTTTTTCTGAACTTTAAGGGCCAAGGTAAAATTTCACCTCCTCTTTGGAAGTCTTTCTCTGTCTCTTCCCCACCTTATCCTTCCTGTCACTCCCCTGGTAACTTAATGACCCTCTTTGCTCTACCTTTAGACTTCAAACATAGCCTGGAGTAATATGATCTCCTGGACTGGAGTCTGAAACAGAAAAAAGGAGAAAACTAATAACATTGGAATAAATCTACAGTTCAGTTAATAACAAAGTACCAATGTGCATTTCTTAGTTTAGACAATTGTACCACAGAAATATAAGATAATAACATTAGGGGAATCTAACACCTAAAACTTCATGAAGAATATATAACTCTGAACTATCTTTGCATATATAAACATATTCAAAAATGAAATATTTATTTGAAAATTCACACTCAAAAAAGTCTTGCATTTACTTCTCTCATAGCAATTCCTGTTACAACTTGAGTAACCTGTGATACAATACTGATCTCACTCGCCTCAGTTTACATTTCTATAAAATTAGGTTAATAGTAGCACTCATCTCTGATACTCTTTGTGAGGACTGAATCAGAGAAGCCATGTGAAGGACTAAGCACAAAATCTCCAGCCCAGCAAGCACTCGCTTAGCATTAGCTATTATTATTGTTATTGACAGAATAATTGATCTTTCCATATCCCCCACTGGACTCTGAACTCCTTACGTGTCTAGTATCTGTCAAATAAAAATACTCAGTAAATATTTGTGGAACAAATATTGAATGAAAGTATAGATTCTAATATTTTCCTCTTCTCTCCCTAGGTATGCTTCTCATAACATGACCGAAAGAAATCCCCTGCTAGTTGTATTAGTTCAGTGATCAGAATTTACATCAATATCACCATTGCTTGCCCTCCTACCAAACTCTTCTCTACCTCAGACCGTGAAAGAAACTGCATTTCCTCCCCAATCCTAGACTCATGCCCTCTATTTACTCTACTGTACCAAAGAAATCTAAACTACAGAAATATATTTTTCCAGCCAACACATCTTTTGGAAGTCAAAACTCTCCTTTTATTGAATTTCTAGCTTTACGGTCAATGAGAATTCTCAACTTGTCCCTAGATAGAAATTCTCTCTTAATGTTGTACAGTCTTCAGAATTAAAATCGGTAAGTTGTAACTGTGAAGTATCTAGTCAATCTGAAATCATAAATTTTGCAAAGCAGGAAAAAAATTTGTAACCACTCAGGATTAATTCAATAAAGTCACTGAATTTCAAGCTAAAAAGATACTTAAATTATGCATAATCTGAATGTTAAATTACTTACCTGAGGACACACAAGCAATGATCACTTTCAATGCAATTGTTCCTTTTATCGTCCCATGTCCCCTACACAGCATGGGTGATCAAGCCTATTTCCTATTCATTTTTAATATATCAGCATGAGCATCGTTCCTCCTGGGAAAAGTCCTGACATGCATCTGCAGGCACACACACCACAAACATGCACACATACACACACACAGATACATACAACACAAACACTCACACACACACAAACCAGATTTGGTGCTTTGTGCTCCCATAGTATCTGGTCCTCCTTCATCAAAACACTTATTAAATTTATTTTAATTTTATTTTTGTTTGTCTTACCTGCTAGACTTCAAACTGCATGGTCAGATAACCATGTCTACCTGGTTCTTTCTTTGTTTCTAAGTACAGTAAGAATTGCTTAATTCAACACTGTTGAATGATGAATGAATGAAGGGATAAAAGATAATATTTTAAACCTTAGTAATCCTGAATACCAGATCCCAAGTACTCTGGAGCTAAAATTGACATTAGAGAAGTGAGTATTTGTATTTTTCTGTATATGTTACATGATCTAAGAGACAAGTATGAAAAAAATACAGCCAAGAATTTGCTATTCCACCCTTTCTTATGCCAATTCATCTTAGACACTTGGTCCAGATTGCAGGAAAATGTTTGGCATAGACCTTTCCTTTTACTGAAGTAATTCTACAAACTAATGTGATCGAAAGATACTATCATTTGAAAAATTGCTGTGACTGGTATTCCCATCCAGTGAACCCAAATTTAGAAATAATTTATATGCACAATATATTTTATCTCTAAGAATCACAAGAAAGTGGAGAAGAAATTTCTTTAAATATCTTTAAATAAATAAAACAAAATACAACATTCTCCATAAACAACAACTATGTCAACATTTAGCATTTTGCATTAGAAATACTGTGGTGGTGGAAACAGGTTTTTTATATGTGTGTGGGTAGGAAAAATGCTGCTCTAAGGCTTTCACGCTGAATGTGTTTTGTGTGATTGTGGAATTTTCCAAAGCTTGCTATAATTTGTGGTTCTTCCTCTTCTTGACTGTCTGATTATCCTCATATATTGGCCAAAATTTTTAACCACATTCCTAAATGGCACCCTCCAGTACAGCCAAATACATGTATATAAACAATAAACCTCAAACTGTTGGAAGCTTCGTAGAAGAAACCTTTCCTGCTCCTCACTAGCAGTGATGACAAGATGAAGCCATGGGGCACCTGTATATCTTTCCTTCAAGCTAAATAACCTCAATAGTATGTTGAGAGGATAATCCTGAGTTTCTTCAGCATCCTGACACATTTTTATATAAGCCTTTATTATATTGCAAAGTAATTATTCATAAATGGACTGATTTCCTGGGAGTATTAGAGCTCCCTGCATATAGAGTCTGTACCATATCTGCCTATATACCTTCAGGTTCTGGAACAATGTTCAGAACAAAACAAATTTTCAATAAATGCTTCTTGAATGAATGTGTATTATAATCCTAATAATGCCTCTTAACTACTATACTAATTTTGAAACAACAGTATATCATAATTAATTTATGTGGTTAACCGTAGCCCACAACATAATATTTCTGAATGATCAATTACCTTTCATTTTCTACCTCTGCAGGGCCTTTGCTCTTGAACAGTCTACTGTTTGTGTGTTGCCATTTGCCTCCTGTAAAATAATTAGGTATGTGAAACTAAGAACAGATTATTGGATCAGATACATCCAGTGCTTCTTTCTTAGGATATAAATTGAAAATAATTTCTTAATAAAATAAGGATCCTTTCCCAATTGACTAATATACATCTTTTTGAAAATCTCATCAAACTATTGAAGAAACTAAGATAGCAAAGATCCCTTCAGGAGAAAAGAAGTAAAAACATTAATACAATTAAGATTAAAGATTTCTTTTCCCTAATCACTGATCACTCTTTGAGCTGATCACTCTCTGTCCCAAGAAAGTTAACATCTTGCATTTCTTTACCTCTTTCTCCACAGTCATAGGCTGCAGATGCCCCTCTTGTTCATCAGAAAGAAGCAAATGCTATTCTTTCTATTTCTCTTTCCTTTCTTTCTTCTCCATGAATTCCTCTATAAATTTACTACCTTCAGCCTTCCTTTATTATGCTTCTATAGTATCTCCCTTAACAATTGCATGAATTAAGCTGTCATGTTTATGCAAACAATTAATTAAATCTCCAGCCCCAATCTTGCTTAATTAAACTCCAGTACATTTCTCTGGACCTGCTGGACACCACCTTCTGTAGTCCTTCTGTAAATTCCAGTCTGTTATATCCAAAATGGAGCTCATCATTTTTCACCTTTTAGAGGACATCTAAAAGAAAGTCCTCTCTTTCTTTTATGCTCTTCATTTCCGTTTATGTTGACATCATTCCACTCACCAGTAAACTTTACAATCATAAACAAAACTTCTCTCTCTTATTTGGTCCTGGGGTCCAGTAAGTTTCCAACTCCTCTCTGAACCTGTGTAATAACTTACCCTACCTTTCTACCACCTTCATTTATATTGTCACTTCGCCAGCTCAGGCTTTTTTATTTCACATATCTACTACTATAATATTATCCAGTCCATCTATCTGATATCTAAGGTGCCTCCAATTATTTTCTATTCCATTATTAAAAACATTCTGTGAGGAAGAAAAAAAAAGGACATGGTTCCGAAATGGTGGTATGCTGATTGTGACTTGTTACCTTTCCCAGACAAAATGCTACGCATTCACTATATCTAATTAATTTTATTACTGGGTTGACAGGAAGGCTACATTCCCCAGTTCATGTGAAGTTAATTATAGACATATGAGTAAGTTCTGGTCATTGGAATATAGGTCAATATCATGCATATGACTTCCAAATTGGCCTAATACTCCATTACACAATCCTCCACTCTTTTTATCTTCCACCTTTTGTGGTTGTCATAGAAGGAAGAATCACAGGTCTCTAAATGACTATGTAGCACAAAGCTCTCCACAGCCTCTGTTGACTACAGTGAACTTTCACGTGAGAGAGAAGTACACTTATTGTGCTACAATTCTAAGATTTGGCATTTGAGATTTTTTTCCAGCATTTGCGTACCCTTATACCCTACTCCTCCACCCCCATCTCCAATATATATGCTACTCTTTAGCTAAATACCTGCTGGAGCAGAAGGATGGTTGATGTCAGTGAGAATTTGGGCACTACAGAAGCCTCAGTGGAGAGAATGTGTACAGGGCTTTCTCTCTTGCAGTTTGGGAAACATCCAGGAGACCAGCAGGAGAAAGCTCTAAGTTGAGGATCAGAATACAGTAAATCATTAAAACAGCTTGACCCTGAGAGATGCATGGGTATCTAGTGGAGAAAGTCAACATCAAGAAACATCCTTGGACCCAGGCTGACGTAGGCTGAACAAAGGCAGTGTCTGAAGCTGAAAGAGCATAAGGAAGGCTGGGAGCAGTGAGAATACTTCCTGATGGCCCTCAGGAGAGCTGGCTTTCTGCCTACAGTTGTACCTCCAGCCACTAGGGTACAGACTGCTGTGCTTTTTGTACCACCCACTGTCAAAAATAAGATATACTTTTTGACATTCTAAGGCTACAACAAGTTTTATTTGGGGGCGGAATAATTTTCGGCTTTCTGTTACATTTGAATTTTTGTATCATCAGTAATTTTGAAATATATATATGTATCTTTATATATACAAATTTAATCTGAAATTAAAGCATACTCAACATTTAAAAATTACCACTCTGCTCTGATTTACAGAATTTTTTTTTAATATGATCAAGTTACTCTTTTACTACATTGACTCATTAATAGGTTTAGGTGAGACTTTGGTCTCTGGAAATAGTTCATCTTCAGGCTAGTTGACTGCGTTGATGGCAATCTTGCATTTCATTTTATCCAAATACACCAGACTTCAAGGTCATATATGCAGAAATATATATCTAATACACTGGGCTACATTAAACACCCATCTTCTCACACAAACACATTACCCTTTGTAATCTCATTAAGACTTAGGCACTGAAACACATAATTTATAAATTATATTTTGTGTGATTCACAGCAGAAAAATATATGGTGTATTTATGATTGCTTTATCAGGTATATTTCTATACTTGTAATAGAACAGCTCTTTATTTTTTACAAGGTGTTCAGGAGAAACAATTACACATAATTTTATTCATCTGATGATGGGTAGAACTTCCAACAGACTGGTTTATTGCTCTGTGATTACAAATACTTCTCTCTCTCACTGCCAACATAGCCCCAGCTCCAGCTGCTAAAGGACATATTTATATTATAGTATGAGCTGTGAACCTGATCATGCTATGTAGGTTGAGGCAACAGCAGTATACCTGGAAGCTAACTTTACACCAGGATAGCTAGCAACAATATAATAGAAGTGAAACTGACTGTAAACCACAAAAGTATATCCCATTAATCTCAAACTAAATGTATCCAATCAACTTCCACTAGGGCAGATTCCCCAAATCCCATAGCCATTCTAGCACAACCTAATGAGGATAAATTTGATGGAAGGAAAATATTTGAGATGCATGTCTTTAATGCCCCTGTGTCCATAAACAAGCAAAAAAAACCTCTGAGACTTTAAGGCAGAAGAAGATGAAAAGGAGATAAGAACAGACTATCAGGGAAGATGATACTTGTAGTAATAAAGATTTATATAATAGAAGGAACTAAGGATTAATGAAACAATGGGAATATCCTTTCAGCAAAACCTTAGTAATTTTCAGAACCACACTGCCTATTCTAGATCTGTAAGTAACAGGAGTTAAATAATTGGGTTAAGAATGCTAGGGGAGGGGAAAATACTGTAGCCATTCTACTAAAATTTCAGAGAACATGTAATTCTATCCTTACACAAACTCTTTCAGTAAAAAATGAAAAGTAGGAAATGCTTCCCAAATCAATTTATGGAGCTACAATTATCATGATATAAAAATTACGATTACTAATAGGGAAGAAAATTGGACTTTATTCCCTTATTCATCAACACAGAATCAAAATATCTTAAACCAATCTTAGCAAAAAAAAAAAAAGAGTATCATTTTATTTTTTAAATGAATCATGACTAAGATGGATTTATCCAATGAATACAAGGCACTTTTTAATATATGAATGTCAACATAATTCACCACATTAGCAGATGAGAGGAGAAAAATTATAATCTCACCAGGTATATTAAATTATTTGTTTAAAAAAATCAGCACCCATTAATGATGAACCATCTTAGGAAACTATGAATCGAAAACTGAAGGTAGTAAAGGCTATCTATCAAAACTCAATTGCTAAAATTATACATAAAGAAGAGTTCTCAGGAATATTGTTTTCAATATCAGGATCAAAATAGACATAATTACTATTATTCAGAATTGCCTATGAGAATCTTGCTGATGGGGTCAAATTAAATAAAGGTACACGCGGCTAAATAGAAACTAGGAAAGAAATAACAAAACTGCCATTATTTGAGGATGGCTACCTTAAAAAATACAGAAATTAATGAGTTGAAGGACATTGGTGAATAGAAGACAAATTTATAAATTTCTACCCCAAAGCAATATATGTTAGAAAATGTAATATTGGGACTTCCCTGGTGGCACAGTGGTTAAGAATCCTCCTACCAATGCAGGGGACACAGGTTCGATCCCTGCTCTGGGAAGATCCCTCATGCTGTGGAGCAGCTAAGCCTGTGCGCCACAATTACTGAGCCTGTGCTCTGGAGCCAGTGAGCCACAACTACTGAAGCCCACGCACCTAGACCCCATGTTCTGCAGCAAGAGATTTCACTGCAATGAGAAGCCTGTGCACCACAACGAAAAGTAGGCCCCGCTCACCGCAACTAGAGAAAGCCCACGCACAGCAATGAAGATCCAACACAGCCATAAATAAATAAATAAATAAATAGAAAATGTAATATTTAAAAGATCACATTTACCATAGCATAAAAATATAGAGCCTATTGAAGAACTCTAATTGAAATAGAACAGAAAAGTATAAAACATTTTTGGAAGACATAAAATTTTATAGGCAGGAAAATAAACTATATTCTTCGATAAGAAGACCCAATTAAAAACATGTCAGTTTTGCCCCCAATTATACATTGAATGCAATTCCAATCAAATTCCAGATAAGATTTTGACAAGAGTTTGACAAACCAGTTCCAAAATGTATGTGAAAAAGGGCCAAGAACAATTTTAACTTTTTTGAAAATCACTGAGGTGATTTCAAGACATTTTTAAGTTGTAGTAGTTAAGACTATGACGTTGTTACAAGAATTTAAAAAAAAAAGAGATTTATATTACAAGCTAGAGTATACTGAACCACTCACAGAAGGAAACAGTTTATAACAGAGATGGTGTTGCAGATTAGACTGAATTATTGCAATAAATGGTACTGGGACAAATGATTTCGTAGTGAAAAAAAAAACCAAAACAACCTCTGTTCCTACCTCATATCATGTACAAAAATCAATTCCAAGCAAAATAAATTTTAAAAAGTAAAACCTTAAACTTTTAGAAGTTAATAAAGAAATTATATTCATGACATTGTGATTTGGAAAGGATTTTGTAATCAACTTCCCCAAAACAGAAATCATAAAGGCAAAGATAGACCTGTCAACAAAAAAAATGTCAACAAAAGACACTTAAAATACGAAATTAGTGCTCGCTTCGGCAGCACATATACTAAAATACGAGATTACAAGGTACAGACCAAACTGGATTGGCTCAACACAGAAATTAATACAAACATATATGAAAGCAACCCATTCAAAATAAAGCAAATGCTACACAGAGCAATTTACAGAAGATGAATCCTATGAAACCAATAAATGCTGAACAAATGCTCAGAAATCAGAGAAAATTAAAATTAAAATAAGATATTATTTCATTATGCAATCCTATGGCTACATTTTAAACACCAGATAATACCCAAAAATGGTGAGTACATGGAACAAAAAGAATTCACATAGTTGGTTGTGGTAGTGTACATATGTCTAACCGTTTGGGGAGTAATTGACACTATCTGGCAAATTTGAAAACACACATTCATCAACCTAGCAGTCCCTAGGAAAAAACTCACATCTATGCACAAGGAGACATAAAAGCATTCTTTGAAACAAGGAAAAATAATGGACATAATTTAAACCTCCATTAACAGTAAAAAGGAAAAATAAACCATGGGAGATTCATGCAGTGAAATACTCTATATTAGTGATACATGAGGATAGACACAGGCTTGTTGCAATAAGCCACTGATTTTTAAATTGTTCAGTTTCTAAATAGATGCAATATCGAGGTCAACTCTGTATAATTTATTTTTTATTTTATTAGATTTTAATTAACAAACTCTAACATAGACAACTGACTATGTTCTCTGTAAAACATATAATCAGCAGAGCTATTCTTGTTGTCATTGAAGTACTGAGCTTCTGCAAATCCTTTTCACAGAGATGCCCCTATTCAAGTGCTGAATGGGTAACACTGTGTGAACTTGCCCTTTGAATCAGATCCTCTAAGCTCATAAGGAACTTTGATGAGTCTTTGAGAAACACTGAACGTGATTCTTAGTGATCCAATCACTCAGCATTACTAAGAGCTTGTGTGACTTTCTCTAGCTAGAGAGAAGCCTAGTTATGCTTGACGGCCTTGTTGATGGCTTGAATGCTCTTCCCCTGAAACATACTAATACACACGCACAGACACACATACGCACACACACACGTACACGCATACACACACTTCATTGCTAATGAACCAAGAAGAAATATTAATAGCAAATCCACTAATAAGTATGCAATACCAAGAAGATCAAAGGGATCAGTTCAAACAAGAATCTGAATGGAAAAGGACTGTATTGCCTACATCCAGGTTTCCTGCATCTCCACCTGGAGTGCCAACCTTAGCATATCAAGCAGACAGCATGCATTTTGAAGAGGGTAGAAGTCTTATTTTACACGCAAGAGTAAGGTAATTTTATATCTGCTCTAAGAGTGGATTAAGTAGTTACAGACAATAGTTAAGCTACTAAAATAATCATGAAGAAGAATGGATAGAAGAGCAGATCCTTGCAACAAACCCATGTTAATTACCCTTGCAGCTAGGAGATCAATTTGCATAGCATCTTTGAAGCCTGTCAGGTATGAATTGAACCACTGAGCTGCTACATTTGATAATCCAGCCCTTGAGCTTATTTTTTTCCCCCTGAAGATGTTGTTTTAGCCTACCAGGCAGATTTCCTCATGTAAAAGTACTCATTTCTAATTAATTTGCTCCTGTATTTCACACACACACACACACACACAAACACACACGTTTGTGACTTGTAAAGAGATTATTAACAAAATGTTATCAAAAATATGGATATTGTTAATTACATATATGAAAGAAAACATATCTGTCTATTGTAAGTTTTAGGTTTAGGTCTCAAAATCTGAGAACTCAACAAGTGTCCTGGGACATTTATAGATTTGCAGTTGGTTAAGTGATAATCAGGCTGTGTTGTAAAATGCTAGACCTACGTCAAGTCATTTCATATTCAGAGCAGCCATAGGAAGTAGGTAATACAGTTTTATTTTTTTCACTCAAAGGAAAAGTGAGGCACAGAGAACCACAATAAATGAACCAAAGTCACTCAGTTAAGGAAATGGCAGTCAAGACTGGAATAGCCAGTTGGCCTGATTCTGAGCACATTCTCTGATCCAGACTACCTTGACTATTCTAAAAAGTCTATGCTAAAATGCCTCTCATAAGGAATAAGAGTCTTTCTATTTGATCATATTAACTTAAACAGAAATAGAAACATAGGGACATATGGTACTTAGTAATATTTATCCAATGGAATAATTTGTCCATTTCTGGATTTGAAAATTAAAGGGCTAAGAGAGATATATAGAAAATAAAAAATACAGAGAAATGTGTGAGAAAGAAAAGGAAGAAATTGAATGGAGCTCTACTAAGGTTAATGCTGTTTTTAGAAAACATACCAAAACTCAGGGGATAAAAATTATTCAATTAATTTTAAAAATTAGTTAGAATTGAGAATTATTAAAAAAGTGATACATACCTTAACTTAAGACATATAATCTATATTCTTTCACCAGTATTTTGACAGTAGGACAGGTCCTCATCTTTGAGTATAGATCTGTTGATTGGGGTTTTAATCATCTTTTAATCCAGTTAAGATCTAAAAAGCTGATTTTAAAAAAATCCCAGTTTTAAGTGAATGCAAAGTTTTCCAGAATTTAGCAAAAAATTTTCCATCATTTACAGTGGTTTTAATCCCACTGAATTCAACTTGGTTCCATTAAACCTTTACAAAGTAGTCGATTTTGTCTTCACCAAAACAACAAATATTTTCACATTTATATTTCTATCATTTGCATAATAGTCCATTAATTTCATAAATAGTAATGTAAGAATACTGGTATTTTGTGAGGAAACAATAAAACAGATTATTGGCAATCATAGAAGTTACTTAATAGATGTATGCACATGGAGGGTAGGTGTTTAGAGAGAAGCTTACTAGCCATGAGCACCCAGAGTACATACTAGGCATCAGTCAGCTGCAGGTGTTATAGAAGAACTGGAGATCCCTGGATAAACAGAAAGTCTATGAAATGCAGGTCAGTTAAGGGTTTCTTCTGTATATACAAAATCCTTGGAAGAAAAATCAGCATTTAGTTATTGACAATTTTATGTTGAGAATGATGTAACTGTATATTAATGTTCACTCATAATATCACCCTCTGAGTGTCATGAGTTTCCTGTGTGTATTTATCATGTATTTCTATGTTCATTTTACGGAAACCTAATTCAAAATAAATTTAAAAGTTAAGAAAATTTTATTAAACCAAAGGACCCAAAGAGTAAGACTGGAGTTTGCCAAATAGTATAATGCAAGAGACGATAGGCTAAGATAATTCCAGCCCAGAGAGGCAGGGTATAGCTTTGAATGTGACTAAATATGGATAACTAAAAAGAATTGTTACTAACTTAGAACAAATAAAAAATTACTAGGTACATTCTCTTATGTGACCTGGTGACATTAATTTCTATAATTTGCATAATATTCCATTAAATTTGATAATTACACATGCAAAAATATACGGCTATTTGTGGGGAAAGAAATACAATTGACTCCTGGTAATAATAGAAGTCACCTGGTTGAAGTGTACACCTGTGGGGAGGGATAAGTAGATATTAGAGTAGCCTGCTGGCTGTGAGCTGTCAGTGCCCACTAGAGATTGTACTGCAGAGAGCTTTCTCCACATGCACAGAAGTTGGGCTCCATGAGTTTTCCCTCACAATCTTGCAGTTCTGGCATTCTGAAATCCAAGAATCCTAGAAAAAAGACTTGAATCACCCAATAAGGGTTGAATATCTATCAGTAGATCCATCACTGAAGTCTCCTGAATGGGGTTCTAGTTTGTTAATTACAGCAGAATATTTATAAATATTTGCAACTGATATACAGTTAGATCCCCTGCTAAAGGGGTAGGTTCCCCATGGGAAAAATTAAAACTCTGCCCAACACTGAAGTTCAAATATATATAAATATATGTAGTAGATTTGCAGAGTCTAACAAAATCACAATAGTGGCACCCTCAAGCCAAGTCATCCTAAGAAAAGGATCATGCCGGATGGGGAAACTAAGAAGCTGATTCTAACACAACCCTGGGTGAACAGTGTGAGAACTCAGGGAGAATCTGAATAACCTATTGTAGGGCAACTCCAGGAACAGAGAGGGAGTATTAGCATTTAAATATGAGAACATAGAAAAATACATATGTGAGACAGAAAAGGAGAAGATGTAGTCCTTAACTGGCAAAGATGAGGGTATAACATGCCAAATAATTTTCTATAGAATAAATTAATTTTATTTTAAGATTCAATAAAATATAGCCTCCGTGAAATGACATGAATGACGAAATTACAGGAATATGAATTGAGATAAAATATGGGACATGTGAATGAGAGGTAGAAATTCATAAGGGAAATAGATATGATAAGAAAGGTTAAAAAACAAAATAAGAATAAAATATTTTGAATAATTAATGTTTGATTCAATAGATTTCTTTTTATTAAACCTTACATGCTAAGAGAGCACTTCTCCTAAAGCAGCATTTGGAATATTTATAAAAAGCAATCTTGTAATAAGACACGAATAAACCTACAAAACAAATAAATACACAGAAAGCAGATATAATACTGACAATCTTTGTCCAAAATGCAATAAAATAATAAATTAACAACAACAAAAACAAAACAAAGAAACCAGCATGGCAGATTTTTCTTCTTTTAAATTTTTACATAAAACTCTAGGGTCAAAGGGAAAAATCACAGCTAAGTATTCACAATCACAAAGAATACTATATATCATAATTTTCATAATTCAAAAATACTCTCATTATTAATTAAAAACTAATATAAAATTATTTCATTATATAAAATCAAGTTCAATTCAATAATTTTGAAAAAGACAAAATAAACATGAGACGATTAGGAATAAGAAACTAATAATATATGATAAATTATCATTTTAAATAATAAATAAGGCTAGGAACAAATGTTTTGAAAAAGCGATAAAATAGACAAACAGAAAGTTGAATTTAGTAAGACAAATAGAGAAAAATCTACATACACAACATTAGAGGTAAGAAAGAAGCTGCAACCACAGGTTAGAAGAGTGCAAACAATTAAAATATATTTCATGTGAAGCTGTGATAAATTAGGGGGAAAAAGGTGGCTGCATTATTGAAAGAAAAAATTTAAGAGAAAAAATTGTGTAGGGTTCTTGTTTTTCATAGGGGCCTTTTTCATTCCTGAATACAGCAAACATAGCACATTCTTGAATACTTAATTTTATGAAGCTAGCATTACCCAGACTACAACCATGACAAAGACAAACAAGGCAAACCAAACACACTTTTAAAAGACTACACAACAATCTCAATTATGAAGATAGATATAAAAACCCTAAACAAAATATTAACAAATTGAAGCCAGTAATATATCAAAAGAACAATCATGATCTAGAAGTTTGAATAGAGAAATATGTTTGTTTTAATGTCAAAGATTCTATTAATTTAATTAGAAGTGTCAATTAGTCAAAGGAGAATAAAATCAAAAGATCACTTTGATAGAAGTCGGATATTCAGCCGTTCAATCAATTTCTTAATTTTTTCCTGATGGAAAGATTTTAAAAGCATAGAAGGGATGTAGTTACAAAACAACAATAATGTTTATCTCAAATCCTTTGCCATTTGAAAAACACTGGACGCATTTCTTTATGAAAGTCAGAAAGAGCAACGATAGTCATAAGCATTAATATTTGGTGGTTCTCTAGAAGTTTTCACCAAAGTTAAAAGAAAAAAAAATTATGAACCACTTAAAGGAGAGAACAATAGTGTTATGGTCAGATACTTTATTATTATAAATCCAAGAGAATCAAATGAAAGACATTTATTAATAAAATTTCCCAATTTTGTATGTTCTGATGATTTCCGATGTATGAGACTCTATTTTATATACACATACGCACACACAGATAGACAGTAATAACTTAAGAAACATTCAATAACTTATTGGAGAAATTTTTTGAACCAAACTACGTGAAAGAAAACATGACTAAACAGAAAAGGCAACCATGAGAAAATTTAATAGTGTGTCTGTGGTCAGTCTCCCCCAAATCAACATATACATTTAATGTATAAGTACATAAATGTAAAATCTATCTGGAAGAAACAATATGGAAGCTGGGTCAATGAAAATAGAAGATTTAATAGAAAAAATTAATGAATAGTGTCCTTGCTCTTTTGTATTTTGAAATGCTCTGTGAAGCTTTACTAATTTTTAAATAAGTGCAAAAATAGAAAGATCAATGGAAAATGACAAAATTTCCTCAAAGTGACCCAAGTACAATGAAAATTTTAGAATACAATGGGTGCAGAATTTTGAGGCAATAGCTAGATGATAGAGCATTTAATTCACTCTTTATATAATATTTTTAATCCCGTAATTGTACATGCACACCTTCCCATGCACAAATATGGATTTAATATATCAGTTTTAAAAACTTACACATACCAGAACTAAAAGAAAATTTATTTGATCTTGGCATGAGGAAAAACTTCTCTAAGCATAAATGTAAGGGAACAATCTTTTGAGGAAAGCTTAGTGATATTTATATAGATGGCAATTAAACACTTCCTTTGATCAGAATAACAAACAAAATTTTAAATTTTAGTTTAAAATCAAAAGGAAACATGGAAAATACATATATAAGAGTATTAACAAGGCTTAATTATATTACTTGATACAAAGCTCTAAGACACTGATGTGACTCAGAAAAATCTGAAGTGAGGGTGGGAGCAGAAATTTCACGTAAGGAGAAAACCAAACCAAATGAAAGGAAACATGAAATGGTGTGCGATTTCACTACTAAAAAAAGCAATACAAATTTAACCAGTGAAACAGTATTGCAAACTATAGAATTAGCTTAAAAATTGTAATACGCACAGTAAGCAATGTTTCAGTGAAATGAAAATACATACATTGCTGGTAGCATGCACTGGTATAAAAATTAGGACAGATATTTGACAAGTAATGAAAAGTAATGTCATTTAGCTGAATGATTATGCTTCTAGAAATGTTTTCTATCAAAACCATGTGAAATACATGAAAAGATTTGTGAACCAATATTTATTATATTGTTATGTATAACATTAAAAGGAAACAAGAAAAATTTTAATCCTCTTTAAATGTGGATTGGTTAAATACGAGGTGGGGTGTCAAAACAATGGAATATCATAGTCTTTAAAAATGATATTTTAGAATAAAATATGCCCAAATGTATTTATTAGAGGAGCTGTCTCTTCAAATGACACCGCAATGACACTGGAATAGTAAAATAGAGTACTGAAAGAAGTGGGTCCACATTAGCTTAGCTCTCTCTGGCCCTCAGTCTCCGCTTGCGCTCATGGTGGCCTGTAAAGCACCTGTATTTGGAAATAGCTGCTTTGGAAAAATATTGAATGGGAAAAGCGTATAGATTGATTGTTAAGTGAAAAATAGACTGACTATAAAAACAATGTGTACAGGTTAAATGTGTACATATATACATTAAAATGGTTTTAAATATTTCTTTAGTACAGGATGGGATGAATTTTTTAACATTTTCTTTTTTGTGTCTTTTTCTGTACTTTTCCAACATGTAAGGGGAGGCTGTTATAGTTTAGCAGGAAAATAAAAGTATAATCCCCTCACAAAGAGCCTGATTGCATAAAATATAACTATAAATGTAGATGTGGAGATTTGGGATATAGAAAGAGGGTGGGACCCCTGATTTATAAATATCACCTACCTACTTGGTGACCTTTATTTGAGTCAAGCAGTAGCAACCTTTTCTATGAAACCCCTCCAGGGGTGTTCATGGAACTTAGAAACGAATTTTCATCTCTGACCAAAGGAGCAATATGTATATATTTTCCCCACTGCAGGCTTGAAGAGCATTTTATTATTTCTTGTATAATTGGAAGAGAATGATCACACAATTAGAAGAATATTGATTGAGATAATCCCAAGATAAACACAACAGAATATTAGGAACAGCTGAGAGAGAAATTACTCATCTGATCTTGGATGAATTACTATATTTACATTTTTCTGTGCTTCAATTTACTAATTTATAAAATTAAATAATCATATATATATATCTGAAGGATGAAGTTTTCCACCTCTCTTACAGGTCATCACCCTCTGGTATATACGGGAAAAGGGTAAGTTTGTTAGGCTGTTCATCATGCAACTGCTCTGTAATTGACACTTGTCATTCAAAATTTCTGTTCCTCTCTGTTCCTCTGTAGATCACTGTTCACTGCTTACCAATTCCAGGCTAGACCAGCATGGTACAGTGGAAACATATGTGAGTCATACACATAATTTAGTTTTAGTAGCTACATTAAAAATAATAAGAAACAAGTAATATTGTAATAAAATATGTTAGCCTAATCAAAATATTAGTATTTCGACAAGTAATAAAACATTGAGATACTTCTTTTCCATAATAAGGTTTGAAATCTAGTGTGATATTACACTTCCAGAACTTCTTAATTCAGACTAGTTATAGTTGAAGTTCTCAGTAGACCTTGAATAGCTTCAATATTAGACCAACTTGCATCTCTAATGATTAGTGGCCAATAACATACACCCATTAGCTAACATCTAAAATATTATAGGAAGAGGTAGAAATTATGTGATTCATCTGTAGAAAAAGAGATGAAGAAACGCAATGAAAGAGAAATTAGGGGAAACTCACAGAAGATATAGGATTCAAACTGGAGGAATGATAAATATTTTGAAAAATAAAAGGAAGTTGAGAGGACATTTCAAAAGAAGTAGCATCATCAGCAAAGGGAGAGAAGCAGTTGTTACTTACTGGCAAGTGAAAAGGTCACCTGACAAGAAGACAGAAATCATGCTAGGGAGTGAAAGAATTAAGATTTGTTAGTAAACGTCAACAGAATGCAGAGGTCCCTCAAATTTATACAAATAGTTATTGAAACCCTTAAATAGAGTAGTATTATGATTATGGTGAAGAGTTTAAGGAGAAGAAGCATTCACTAAGCTGATGGAGGTGCAGTTCCATAATATAGATCAAGAGGCATGAATAGAAAAACAGACTGTGGAGTCATAAGCAGAGAGTTTTTGAGGCTGTGAAAATAAGCTAGCTCTCCATAAAGAGTATATTGGAGGAGGAAAAGAAGGGGACCAAGGACTGAACTGTGGGGAACACAAAGAGTAGGAAAGCAAGTAATGAAAAGGAAGGAAGATATACATGTAAACTACTCAGCTCTTTCTGTTATTTATGGCTATGTAACAAACTCTCACGAAGCTTAGGCACTTAAAACAACAGTTATTTTATTATTTTTCTCAATTTTGTGAGTTTGATATCCAGCTCTAGGGTTTCTCTGCTGGTCCTGCTTGAGGTGTATAATGAAACTGCAGTTAGGTGGCAGATGGGGCTCATATATCTGAGAACTTGGTGGAAATGGCTGGAAGTCTATACTCAACTGGACCATCGGGACAGCTGCTGGAATGACTTAATCTTTCTCTCTCTCTCTCCTTTTCCCTGTGACATCTTCCCATCATCTCTACACATGATCTCTCCAGCAGGGTAGCCAGACTTCTTATAAGGCAGCTCAGGACTCCTAAAAGCACAAAAGCTAGTGCTTCCAGGTCTTCTTAAGGTTTAGGACCAGACCTGGCAGTGTCACTTCTGCATTATTTGCCTATCAAATCTTATTTATCTCATTTTCTGGCATGCTTTCTCTGAGTCAGTCTGCTTATTTTCCCATAAGCATGTTCTAAATTACATTTGTGGCTTCTGCTGATGGTCTTTCTCTTTCTTAAAATGTCCTGTTAACTCCCAACCTCCTTTTAAAATATTAATTGTGTCAAAGCGCATCACAGGAGTAGTCCATCTTTAATATGTGAGGGGACTACACAAGGGTATCAATTTCAAGAGATATTGTTCATTGGTGGCCGTATTTGGAGACTAGCTCCCACCCACAACACGTAGGAAATTTTCAATAAATATTTAGCCCAGTAATACTTCACAAAAACATACATGAAATGAATTATTATCTCCATGTGACAGATGAAACTGAGGCTGAAAAAAGTTAAGTCATTTGGTCAAAGTCCCCCAGCTAACAAGTAATAGTATAGGGCTTGTAAAACTCCAAAAAGCTATAGCACAGTACGCTAATTTGTAGGGATAAAAGTAATACCATTTTGATAAAGACAAGGTTAAGGGCCAGGAATTGAGTGTATGATACTTTCCTGTGCTCTTAGTTTAAAGCAGGGTAGTGACAAGAATAATAAATGGGGGAAAACATGCTATAAAGATGTGGTAGGATTCTTTAGAATGAAAAAAGTCTCTTCAAAGATATCATTTCCCACTGAGCCTTTGGGCAAGAAACTTAGTTTTTGCTTTACAAATGATAGTCACAGACCATGAACACCTTTTTAAATGCTATTTTTCAAGGCCGAGAGCAAGCGGTCCAATTATAAAAGAATTGATCTTGTTAAACTTATTCTTAAATTTTTTATTTCCCTCCTTGGTTAATTCAATTTCCCTTCAAAGGCATGAATCATCAAGACATAATGTGAACATTCAGCCACAATAGAAGAAGATGTTACATTATTTGGACGTACCTGATAGAATTCAGACAGAACAGATTGAGCAGGGTCAAATGAAACTCACCCAGCTGCATATCTGCAGCACCCACGATGGTTATTGTTTTCCTGTCTTTATAGGACTTTACAGAAGATTTGTTGCACTAAAAGAGAATGCACATCTCTCTTTGCTTATTTCATCCAGAATAACAAATTTAAATAGAGATGGGAAGCTAACATTTATCTGTGCTTAACACAGACCAAGAACTGGGCTGATAAATTTCTCTTCATCTTAAGCAGTTTTCATGACAACTCTGCTAAAATATGTAGTATCATTTCATTTTCACAGATGAGGAAACATGAAGACCAGAGAAGTTGGCACAGGTGATAATAGTAGCAAGTTAAGGATTGGAATAAAAACCTATCAGACTTCAAAATCCTTGTTCACTGCCTCTGAAGATTTCAGCTTCATGATCATGTGTAACTATAGGCAAGAAACTGAATATTCATAAACAAAAATTGACCTGAAAATATTATAAAAATCTAATTTTTAGGACCAATCTGAAAGGTGAGAATTTGGAGCCTTTTGAAAGTTAGGGTTTTGAGGGTAGAGGGAGCAGGGATTGAGAGTCATTTGCTCTTGTTTCTCAGAGAAGGAAATGGGAACAAACCAGGCCCCAGAGACTCTCCCTTTTATCAGGGTTTTGCTCACAAAATATTTGGGAATTGTGCTCTTCCTTACCCCCTACCACTTTAACCCAGAAATTTTTGACTGCACATTTGCCAAAGGGGTTTTACTATGGTAACCTTCAGGCCTACACAAAGAACATAGTCAAAACAAATAGCTCTCTTTAAATGTCATTATAGGGAGTAAAATTCTGTGTGGTGTATTAATGGGCCTCCCACAGCTAAATCCTCCCATACCACTTTGAAAAATGTCCCCTGTGGGCATCGCTTAAACCAACAAAAGTGAGGGAATTTGAGAGTTAAGAGAAAACACGATCTAGCGCTGATGAAAATTAATAGAAGACAGAAGAGTGTGAATAAAGAAGTGAGAAATCAGGGAAACAAATTAAATTTGCTTTGTTTTTATCCTTTTTAATGTTATTTTAATGTGGAAGGCCTAAAGAGAAATCTAGCTCTTTTTTTTTTTTGCATGCTATTTCCTTATTTTTGAATTTATTAAGTCTTTAATAGAAGTAGAAATCCTGCCTTTGGCTTAACAAATATGAAAAAGAAGAGGAATATGTATTTCTTCCCCAGCCATCAGACAGTATTCATAAAAGATCAGAGCATACCTTAAGCAAATAATATACATATAGTGTTTACGCCGTATGACCTGCTTACCTGATAAATATATTGGTTGCTCATTTTTTAAGGACTTATTAAGGAATAAGGTAATTTCCAAAGCTTATTATGGAATTAGTCTGCATAGCTAATAGATCTCTAGAGAGAATTTGACTCATGATATAAGTGTATCTTGAGGATAGGACTGATGTACGGTTAGAAATCTTCATGAAAATACTTTAAAGTTTCACCAGTCTTTCTTAAACCTACTGCTTACTTGCTTACTGTATCTTTTTCAAGGCAAAGGAATTAGTTCTTGTTTTGCTAGCCCCTGCCTGGAGCCTGAGGCAGCTTGCTTTAATCTATGCTCTGACTCTCTAGGATAGCTGAGAAACTTCACCATCCATATCCTACAGAGAGAAAAACTGATATTG
The DNA here is from genome assembly GCF_030028045.1 of Hippopotamus amphibius kiboko. NCBI lineage: Eukaryota > Metazoa > Chordata > Mammalia > Artiodactyla > Hippopotamidae > Hippopotamus > Hippopotamus amphibius. The sequence goes on along the minus strand of NC_080191.1, from coordinate 45,477,194 downwards.
AGTGTAATCAGCAACCATCTACAACCAGGATGCTTAACATATGGCTGTCTTTAAGCTGTCTCTCCTTTGTTTCCACCCTCCTCTCCTTTCTTCCATACATCTCCCCACCAACTCTATTTCCACATGGCCTCTGCAAAACCAGATTGAAAGATATCCATGTGATATCCAACACCATAAGGAGATTTGGAAGGTCTGTTGATAGTGTTATTGGATGCTGAGTGTGAACTTCCAAGTCCTGTGCCTCAAATAAAAAAAGATGTTGACTTCCTAAAAGATAGTCTGTGATTTCTTTTCTGGAACTGAAACAATAGTCACTTATTACCAATTTCTGAGAGAGAATTGTCTGAGAAAACAAAATTGACTACCATGTCATTGTTGAATTGTCTCATTAGCTTCAGCTCTGAAGTGATAACAATGTGTTACAAATAGAACCCATGCCTAAATGTTCTCTACCAATAAGGACCACAGCTTATTATGCCAAAGGCAAGGGCCAAGAATTGCTTCTTTGTAAATATTTTGCTATTAATTTTTTAAAAAGTCAAAAGCATATTCAGAAATAAGGCCAAATTTCATGTGTACATGGTGCTTCTCTGTAACAGTGAGAAAATGGGTTGTCTCTCTCTTACTGAAGTAAGCCTTAAAATTGTGTTTGCAGCTGTTTAGAGGAAAGAGCACTAGACCAATGTCTGGGCACAGGTCTGCCACATGCTTCAGGTGATTTTGTTCATTTCATGTCTTAGAATTTGTTCTCTCAAATTCCATAATGATAATATATATCTTATATATTTTGCTGCTAAAATTCAATCACATTATATCCATTTATTTAATAAATGCTTATCACATCACTAACTTGTAACAGGCAAGGCCCGGGGGAAAAGATGAGGAACAAAAATCTCTGCTCTCAAGGATTTTATATTCTAATGGTGATTAAGAAAATAAAGGTGGAGATTGAACTTGGTGTACCCCCAAAAAAATAACAAATAAATAAATAAAATTAAAAAAAAGAAAAGAAAAGAAAAGAAAATAAAGGTGGAGCAGAATAAGACAGAGGAAGAAAATAGAAACAACTGGTAGAAAATCACATCACAGAGGTAGTCAGTGACAGACCAGTGTAGAGTAATTTTGAAATACATTTCTATGTGTTCAGAGTTAGTTCAAGGTAATGAAAGCAGGCAAGTCATATGATTCAATTTGCCTTTGAAAAAATTCACTCTGATGACTCTGCAAAAATAAAAGATACAGGATTGGATAGGGAGATGATATGGGAGTCCATTGTAAGAGTCCTAGCAAAAGACTCTGGAGTCTTGGACTAATGTATTAGTGCAAAATCTCTTTTTTTTTTCAAATTTATTTATTTATTTTTTATTTATTGGCTGCATTGGGTCTTTATTGCTGCACACAGGCTTTCTGTAGTTGCGGAGAGAGGGGCCTACTCGTCATTGCAGTGCACGGGCTTCTTATTGTGGTGGCTTCTCTTGTTGCTGAGCACAGGCTCTAGGCGCATAGGCTTCAGTAGTTGCGGCACGTGTGATCAATAGTTGTGGCTCGAGGGCTCTAGAGGGCAGTCTCTGTAGTTGTGGTGCTCGGGCTTAGTTGCTCTGCAGCATGTGGGATCTTCCCGGACCAGGGCTCGAACACGCCTGCATTGGCAGACGGATTCTTAACCACTGCACCACCAGGGAAGCCCTATTAGTGCTAAAATTCTTCAGAAATCATTGAATTGGGGCTATCCTTTAGAAGACTGAGTCAACGGTGTTTGAAGATTAATTAGCTATCTGGTAGCAGAGAAAGAGAATCTATCAATCTTGGCCTTATCAAGAGAGTAGATGCTAGTGCCTAGATACATATAAACACTAGTGTTCATGAGGCTTAAGCCTCAGGGCTCCTCACTTACCCAAGATCTTTTCCACGGCTCTGAAGCTCTGATCTGGGCCCTAAAAGTGTATTCACGTGGTCTTTTTTTAAATACACTTTCCAAAACTGAGATATATTAACTGATTGGCTCAAATCACTATCTCCTTACCCTGGGTCACACCACTCCTTGGGTCAGGGGGTATTGCAGTAGTCGTAGACATTTCTGGAATCCAGCCAAAAGGAAGTTGAGTAATGGATTGTGGTGAATTGTTAAACATGGTACCCAATAGATCACTCCTCCCTTTGTCCAGACAGCTTTGCAATTTGACTCTACTTCCCATCAAGAAACGGAGTCTATTTCTCCTCACTCCCCTTGAATCTGGCTGGTCTTGTGACCTGTTTCACCCATAGAGTGTTGCAGGAGTGAAATTTGAAAGTCCTACTTTAAGAAGATTTGTAGCTCCCACTTTCAATCTTGGAACCTAGATTGAGGCCACTTGGAGAGAAAGATCATAGTGAATAAGATATCATCTGGAGAGAGAAGTCACATGAAGGAGAATCAAGATGTCTCAGTTTGACAGTAGCAATAAAGCCCCTGACATCTAGTGAAGCCACTTTTGGTTTTCCATCCTCAGTCAAACCACCCCAGATAGACACCACCCGGGATAGAGACAGCCCATCCCCACTACATCCCAAATATCTGACCACAGAATTATAAGCAATAGAAAGGTTACTGTTCTAAGCCACTATATTATGTGGGGTTTTGTTTGTTTGTTTGTTTGTTTTAACACAGTAGCAGATAACCAGCATGAGGATAATTTACTTTGATTTCAGTAGAATATATTCACACAGTTTGCAGTCACTTCAGTATATTGTTAAGTTATTGCTTTCTCTCCATGTGTTGCACTGGGCTTCAGGAATAGTCCTGACACCCGTTGTGCTGACCCTCCTGGCAACATGACTCTGATGTGCAGGGCCAGAGATACTACTGCACAATGAATGTGTCCTATAGTGTCTGGCACCCGAACTGTGTAAGCATTGGAAGGGAAACAATGCTGAGACCTACAGAGCCAGAATAACTGTGGGAAAAGTTCATTCAGGTATTAGTTGTGTAAAATTCTAAGCAGAGTATCAGGTTCTTACTAATGTCAGATCAAAATGGAAGTCCCTGTTAATGTAGCATATAAATTTTAGTGTACTACATCTTTTTTCTTTTTGGATGAGAATTACACACAATGCAATTTATCAGATATTCTGCACTTGTGGAGCATAAATTTGTGTCAGAAACACAAAAACAAGTATATTTGTGAAGTCTCATATTTGAAAAAAATCTCATATGTTTTCTTTACATAATCACAGTTTTTAAATGAGACCACAATTTTTAAAAATTTTATGACATTATTAAGGACAATTAGAAGCTGAAATAAGCTTGTATGCACTATCGAGAATTTAAATTTATTTTAATGTACTTTTTAAAATTTTAGAACTAGAATAACGTTTTAAGATTTTAATTTGTTTTAGAGCAGATTTAAGTTCATAGCAAAACTGAAAGGAAGGTATAGCAATTTCCTGTATACACTCCGCCCCACACATGCATCGCCTCTACCTAATCAGTGTCACTCTCCAGAGTGGCATATTTGCTGCAATTGATTAACCCACACAGACACATGATTATCACCCCAAGTCCATAGCTTACCTCGTTTCATTCTTGGTGTTGCATACTCTATGGATACGGCCAAATGTATAATGACATGTATCCACCATTTTAGTATATACAGGGTACTTTCACTGCCCTAAAAATCCTCTGTGCTCTGCCTGTTCACCACCCCCAAACACTCAACCCCTGGCAACCACTGACCATTTTACAATCTCCACAGTTTTGCCTGTTTTCAGAAAGTCTTATAGATGAACTCATACAGTATGTAGCCTTTCCTGCTAGGGTTCTTTCATTTAATAATGCCAAATAATACCAAATATACCAAAAAGTACCAAATAATACCAAATAATAATACCAAAGAGTGTGATTGTTAAAGCATATGGTAAGAGTATTTTGCATTATAAGAAACCACCAAACTGTTTTCCAACGTGGCTGTACCATTTTGCATTTCCACCAGCAATGAATCAGAGTTCTTGTTCCACATCCTGGCCAGATTTTTGGTGTTTTCAGTGTTCTGGATTTTGGCCATTCTGATAGGTGTGTAGTGGTATCTCATTGTTATTGCATTTGCATTTCACTAATGACATATGATGTGGAACATCTTTTCATCCCCTTATTTGCCACCTTTATATCTTCCTTGATGAGGTATCTGTTAAGATGTTTGGCTCAAGCAATCTTGAGAAGGAAAGATGGAGTTGGTGGAGTCAGGATTCCTGACTTCAGGCTATACTACAAGGCTACAGTGATCAAGATAGTATGGTACTGGCACAAAAACAGAAATATAGATCAATGGAACAGGATAGAAAGCCCAGAGGTAAACTATGGTCAACTAATCTGTGACGAAGGAGACAAGGATATACAAAAGGCAGCCTCTTCAATAAGTGGTGCTGGGAAAACTGGACAGCTACATGGAAAAGAATGAAATTAGAACACTCCTTGACACCATACACAAAAATAAATTCAAAATGGATTAAAGACCTAAATGTAAGGCCAGACACTATAAAACTCCTAGAGGAAAACATAGGAAGAACACTCTTCGACGTAAATCACAGCAAGATCTTTTTTGATCCACCCCCTAGAGTAATGTAAATAAAAACAAAAATAAATAAGTGGGACCTAATGAAACTTCAAAGCTTCTGCACAGCAAAGGAAACTACAAGCATGACGAAAAGACAACCCTCAGAATGGGAGAAAATATTTGCAAATGAATCAACAGACAAAGGATTAATCTCCAAAATATATAAACAGTTCATGCAGATTAATATCAAAAAAACAAGCAACCCAATCAAAAAATGGGCAGAAGACTTAAATAGGCATTTCTCCAAAGAGGACATACAGATGGCCAAGAGGCACGTGAAAAGCTGCTCAACATTACTAATTATTAGAGAAATGCAAATCAAAACGACAATGAGGTATCACCTCACACCAGTTAGAATGGGCATCATCAGAAAGTCTACAAACAGGAAATGCTGGAGAGGGTGTGGAGAAAAGGGAACGTTCTTGCACTGTTGATGGGAATGTAAATTGATACAGCCACTATGGTGAACAGTATGGAGGTTCATTGCAAAATTTAAAATAGAGTTACCATATGACCCAGAGATCCCACTGCTGGGCATATACCCAGAGAATACCATAATTCAAAAAGACACATGCACTCCAGTGTTCATTGCAGCACTATTTACAATAGCCAGGACATGGAAGCAACCTAAATGTCCATCAACAGATGAATGGATAAAAAAGATGTGGTACGTATATACAATGGACTATTACTCAGCTGTAAAAAGCAATGAAACTGGGACATTTGTAGAGACATGGATGGACCTAGAAACTGTCATACAGAGCGAAGTGAGTCAGAAAGAGAAAAACAAATATTGTATATTAACACATATATGTGGACTATAGAAAAATGGTACAAATCAACCGGTTTGCAAGGCAGAAACAGTGACCCAGATGTAGAGAACAAACATATGGACACCAAGTCGGGAAAGCAGGGAGGATTGGGGGGGAATGAATTGGGAGATCGGGATACCAAATTGTACACTCTAAATATATGCAGTTTATTGCATGTTAACTGTATCTTGATTAAAGTTCTTAAAAAAAAAAGGATGTTTGGCTCATTTGTTAATAATAAGATTATTTGTTTCCTTACTGTCGAGTTTAATTTTTAATGTTTAATTTTTAAAGAAAGTATTAACTATGTTAGAGGAAATAAATTATCTTTCTACTGTCTCTATATAAAAAATTACAGACCACTGTCATATGCAATAATGATGAAAAAATGCAGTAAAAATATTAAAAATTTAAAAATGCTCTGAGTAGGTGATTCTTAAAAATACTAAGTTACTCTATAGACTTTACAATTTTGTAGTAATTTTCAGCCTTTAAAATTTTGTAATTTCTGTAACTTCTAAAAAAACACTTTGTTACCTATTTTGAAACTATAACTTTTACTAATTTTCTTAAAGAAAGTTCTCCAAACTCTATAAGCTTCAGGGCTCAAAAAGTCAGGTCGTAACCTTGGTAGTACCATTTACCAGAATTCGAACACTGAGGAAGCTATTAAAGGGCTTTGAGAATTGTAAGGTGCTATCTAAATGTCTTGCCATTTTTATATTTCCTTTCCAAAAGGCACTGAATGTATCTCCAATGTGCAATTGCGTATAGTGACTGCAAGCTCACAACTTTCCTAACTCTTAAAGGACAAGTGCTCACTTTTGCTGTCAAAGACCCCACTTCTCTACCTGGGGACTTCATAAGTATACTAGGCTACACAATAGAAAGTGGAAAATACAAATAGGACTAACGAAATCCAAAATCTTGGGACACAAACAGCCATCAGTATTGTCAGATGGCCCACAAGTAATGGTCCAAGAGCTCTTCTTGGCAACTCCTCCCAGCTATGACGAGAGGAGCCAGTGTAGACAAGAAGCACTGCTGTAACAAGGTGCCCTTGTAAGTAAGTTTCTTTAAAGATCCATCCACAAATCAAAACCTTATAAGAATATGAAGTTGCCGCCTAAATAATATTCATTCTGTTTAGTTTTGATAAATGAATAGCCCTTTTCTTGGCATATAAATATAGGAAACCAAGAAGAGTTTGAGTTATGTTGTACTCAATGGATTATGCATAGGACATATAGAACTAAGAGTTTTGTATATAATTCAATATTTCACCTGAATATAGTAACTAGTATCTAATATGTTCTTTGGGTCATAGGGTTTAGCCAACATAGTTTTTAATATTCCAAACAAGGCTGCATTTTCAAATTGTCTTCAGAAAATAAATAAGTGCTTCAAAGAAATGATCAACAATCTAGATTCAGATGGGAAAAATCTTCCCAGTTATTATAAAAAAGAAACCCCAGATTCCATTAAAATGCAAATGGGGAACCAGATTTATGACCAGGAATAGGAAGCACTAGGACAATTGAGTAAATAAACATCCATAGGTGCAAAGTCTATATTTCTACCAAATCACTTCAAAATATCCAGGCATATGCATCTGTCTAAATTAGACAAATTATGACAATGTCTTTTAAATACAACATAAAGTTTTCTGTTAAAAATTTGCATCATTTCATAATGGACTTAGGCTTTTAATTTTAAGATAAAGATGTTAAATATGGAAATCTACAAGAGAGACATCAAATTATTCAAACCGTAGATAGGACTTCTCTGGTTGCATAGTGGTTAAGAATCCACCTGCCAATGCAGGGGACACAGGTTCGAGCCCTGGTCTGGGAAGATCTCACATGCCACGGAGCAACTAAGCCTGTGTGCCACAACCACTGAGCCTATGTGCTGCAACTACTGAAGCCTACTCACCTAGAGCCTGTGCTCCGCAACAAGACAAGCCACCACAATAAGAAGCCCATGCACTGCAACAGAGAGTAGCCTGCTCACTGCAACTAGAGAAAGCCCGCACGCAGCAACGAAGAACCAATGCAGCCAATAAGTAATAAATTTTAAAAATAAACAGAAGCTTTAAAAATTTTTTTAATAAATAAATAAAACCTGTGGATAATTTAAGAGAGAAAACAATTCCCCATTTCTCAGTGAATATCAAGTAGGAGGGTGGTCTATGACATCATTATAAAGTTGTAGAGCATGAGCTATTATTAGGCAAATTTTCACTTTCTTGTTTTGGTCTGTTTCATTCATATTTTACTACAAGGTCCCAGAATCTTTCAAATATATTTCAATTTCTGAAAACATCAAAATACTATGCATGGGCTTCTCAGTCAGCTTTATTGTTCTAAACCTTTGTTTTTTAAGCATTAGTCCCTACTTTTTCTTCCCTTTGTTACGGCACAATTGTAATATGGATTTTCTGTCAGTGTACCTTCACTACTAAATCAAGGTACCATATATTTCCAAGGGTTGACAAACACAGGAGGCATCAGAACATGAATTTTGCAGTTATTTATGAGAATATTTCTCAAGAATGAGAAAATATAAAATTTTCTAGAAGTTCCAGACTTTATCGAGAAGTTCACTTTACCATTAAGTGTTTTTCTGCTCAGACAGGGAAATATGACTTTGGTTGAATTCCATAGCTCGGCAGTATATTTTTAAATAACTCATTGTGATGAAAATGTCATCGACATCTACCTCTAGTCTTGTCTCTGCTTCAGCTCACATCAGGAGAAGTATGCCTGTCAATTCCCTGGTAATTCAGTGGTTAGTACTCCACCACTTTCACTGCCCAGGGTATGGGTTCAATCCCTGGTTGGGGAACTAAGATCCCACAAGCTGCGTGGCACAGCCAAATAAATAAATAAATAAAAATGAAAATATTTTAAAAGAAAAAGAGAAGCATGCTGTATACCAGCTCAAACCAACATAATATACCATAATATACCATAAGGTACCTTCTGTACCTATAGTCAGGGTATCCAGGGGGAGAAAATGTGATAGGGCAGAAAGTACATTTTCTAGTAATGAATCAGACCTAATCTTCAGTTGGAATTGTTTGCCTTTTTTACATAGATTTGTATAGCCTCCATTGTATAACAGACAAACTTTACAACCTGAGTTCTTTAAACAATATTAAAAGGGTTCTCTTCTTATTTTTTGTTTTATTGTTCTGTTAGCAAACATTTCTTTCAGGTTCTTTACCAAATTTCAAGTTCCTTGAAATTCACATCATCTTCTAGATCCTTTAGAATTTCAGAAATTGAAGACAACCCTCTAGATTCCAAACTTTGGTCAGATGAACAAGGGTAAAGGAAAAAAAAAGTTGGACTTCTTCTGAATCCCAACACCTCGGCCAGTTCCCCACATTCACATTAAATCCTCAGCAAGTTTGCTTAGGATGATAAACACTCTTCCCAAAGAAAAGACAACCTTGGTGCTCAGGAGAAGTTGACATACAATAACTGTTATCATATTTCCACTCAGGGAAGCTTCTGTCTTTATTTTAAACCTGCCATTTTAGAGGTCAAATGCAATGACAAAGAAAAAGTAAACTATTTGCTCCCTTTTACTGGTCACAATCAGATTATTATTCTTGCTATGCACCAAGAATCATGGTATTGGAACTGAAAGCAAAGTTAATATAGCAAAGAAGACAATGAAAATCAATTTGTTAATTAAAAAAAATTTAAATTCACGCCTTAGTCACAGAGATCTACTGGGAAATTTGCATCTTACTTAATTAGTCTTGGTAAAAATATAAATATTATCTGCTTCTTTGTGAGTGCAGTCAGCTCATGCCCAGACCAGAAGTTTAGGAGAACCTATGCTACGTAGTCCAGTATAAACATGTCATTCACTTTGTTGGAACCAAACTTCCCACTGTGTCCCTCCCCCAATTCAAAATCTCTGTAGAGTTTCCGAACAGCCGTGTGAATAACATAGGTCCTTCTACCAACCCACACACACAAATATCAATAAATCAGAAATAACAATGCTTGGCAGAAATGGATTTCTTTCCTTCCAAATTAGTAGGGAGGAAAGAAATATCAGTTTAAATGAGTGTGTGCCCTGGTCTTAAATTTTGAATCAAGAGTATAAGGAAATAGATTGGTTCTAGCTACCATCAGAAACATTCATCAGAATTAAGATCCTAGTATTACAGACCTGAAAACCTCCTCAAGAGGTCATCAAGCCCAGACTCTGCTCTATTAATCAAAGGGAAGTCCAACATATGCCCCAACATGTACTGTGATGTGTAATTTGAAGTTGACATAGCATAGATTTCTGGGAAACTGTGAGTAAATTACCTTACCATTTTCTGCCTTGGTATTACATCTGTAAAATGAGGACAAGAATAACTATCTCAAAGAGCCATTGCAAACTGCTCAAAGATTCACAAAAGAAAAGGCATATTGATAAATTAATGTAATAGATTAATTTGTGACTAATAACCTTAGAAGAGAAAAATGCATGCCTAAAAAGTACCAGGCATACTTAGATCAGTTTTCAGAAACAAACAAAACTAAATTTAGAAAAATATTAAAACAACATGCCGAAGAGACTATATGGAAATAGTCTCCTTGGTGTGTTATAATATTTCTTGATCCATCTATGAATCGCTTTTTCTGTCTCCTTTGTGTTTCTAATTTCAGAATATTCAGGAGAACAATAGGTCTCCTATTATAGATCCAAAAACAGTGTTAAAAAGAATACTGAATATTTGAAGGGTGATACTGAGAATATCAATTAGCCAATAATTGGCAAAGAAAGAGGGTTTTTCCTTAGAAAGGAACACGGTTGTTGAATTGAAAAGAGCATCTCTTTAAAAATGATGTTTTGATACTTAATCCAATTTTGCAGCTTCCTTCCTCCCCTGAAAAAATTGCCCTAACAGATAGCTGAGCATCCCTTGCTGGTCAGCATCAAAGCTGTCACCATGAGCCCAGAGCAAAAAGAACTGCTTCCAATCCTTTGGGTTCCCTGTTGAAAGAGAGAGGGCATGGCTCTCTGGCAGACCTGAAGGAGAAACATCTTTTCAGATTCAAAGCTTTTCCTCAGTGAAAGAGTTGAAGCCTCTTATGGCTTGATTTTAGCGGCATTAATTTCAGTCACTCAAGGGCACCAAAATGAAAAAGAAAAAAAGAAAGAAAAAAGAGAGAAAAGAACAATATGTCTTTATATCATATTTCCAAAAACCAAGGGGGAAGAATTCTCTTACATGGACCAAAAATTTCCTTCAGTTTTTAAGTAAAAATAAAAGACATTTTTCATTTTCACCAGGAACTTTATTGAACAATATATTCACCCTTTTGTTCTACTACCATCTGCCATTTTTCAGGCAACTTCATAATTACATCTTCCCAAAATTTTTTATCTTTTTGAGCAAAGAACTACTCCAGGTGCCTTTATAGACTTCCAGGGAATGGAAATTTTTCCCATTAAGAGCATTTTGTAAATGGAAACGCAAAGGTGCAATGTCTGGTGAATACAGCAGAAGAATCAGAACTTCCCAGCCAAGCTGTAACAGTTTTTGTCTGGTCATCAAAGAAACATGCGGTCTTGCATTATCTTCATGGAAGATTATGCGTTTTCTGTTGACTAATTCTGGACGCTTTTCACTGAGTGCTGCTTTCAGTTGGTCTAATTGGGAGCAGTACTTGTTGGAATTAAACTTTTGGTTTCCCAGAAGGAGCTTATAATAGAGGACTCCCTTCCAGTCCCACCATATACACATCATTTTCTTTGGATGAAGACCAGCCTTTGGTGTGGTTGGTGGTGGTTCATTTCGCTTACCCCATGATCTCTTACATTTCACATTACTGTAACCGTATCCACTTTTCATCACCCATCACAAAATTTGTTTTAAAAAAGGAATGTTTTCATTATGTTTAAGTAGAGAATTGCATGCGGAAATACCGTCAAGAAGGTTTTTCTCGCCTAACTTATGTGGAAACCAAAACATCAAAACAATTAACATAACCAAGCTGGTGCAAATGATTTTCAACGTTTGATTTAGATATTTTGAGTATGTCATCTATCTCCCATGTGGTATAACATTGATTTTTCTCTATTGATGTCTTGATTTGATTGTCATCAACTTCAACTAGTCTACCCAACTGTACAGCATCATCCAGTGAGAAATCTCCAGCACAAAATTTCACAAACCATTTTTGACACATTTGATCAATCACAGCACCTTCCCCATACACTGCATAAATCTTTACTTCTGTTTCAGTTGCGTTTTTACCTTTCTTGAAATAATAAATCATAGTATGTCAAAAATGTTGCTTTTTTTCTTCCGTCTTCAATATTAAAATGGTTACACAAAAATTCACCATTTTTGATAATTTCTTAATTTTTTTAAATGCACACTGATATGACAGCTGTCAAAATACAATCTAACAAAATTGTTTCAAACAGAGTTAAAGACAACTAAGTGCTACTAGAGCCATCTTACGGAAAAAACCAAATGAAACTTTTGGCCAACCCAATATAACCTCTGTGAACACAAGCAATATGAGAGAATAGACAGGTAAATATATTACTATTCTCCCTTCCTCTCCACAGAAGATGATTACTGTAATATCCATCATATTTTGCAGTTCTTTATATATCAAAAGACTTGGTGAGGTCTAAATTCTGTAAATCATGGACATTGATTCTTTAAGTAGATATGCTATCTAGGTAGTAACCTCATCTAGAAGGAACTCATTTACTGAAAATTAGTAACTATAGGATGCCTCCCCTCACATCACCTCATCCCCCCAAATGTAAATACTGTTCAACACGTTAATAACTCTAAGTCCAAGGTGATCTGAGTAATGACCCATGAGCAATCTGATTCATATCCCAAAAACATTTTGAATAAATAACACATAACAACTTAATTCCAAGGCACCATATAATTATGTGTGGCCACTCACTATCCTCTCCTAGGATAGACATCACTGATCAGTCACAAGACATGTCTCACTCCAAAGCCCCACCACCACCACCACCAAACACACCTGCCCTCACCTAAAGGCCTTGTAAGTTTTCAGTTTTTCTCCATTTAGCATTCTGGGTAATTATTATTCATCTCCAAGGTGGTTTGTAAGGGAAAACCAATTTGGACCTCATGAAGTTTCTTGACCATCAAAGCACTTGGCCCAGGGGAAATCTAGGAGGTTCTTTGTGTTCTCCAAAGGAATCATTAGTTTTTCATGTTCTATAGACATTTCTTTCTTCTACTGTCCTTTGGATACAATGCTGATCCAGTGTGCTGGTTTTCTAGGGCTGTCAGAACAAAACACAACAGAACGGGTGGCTTAAACAATAGAAATGTATTTTCTCACAGTTCTGGAGGTTAGAAGACCAAGATCAAGGTGTTGGCAGGGTTCATTTCTTCTGTGGCTTCTCTCCTTGGCCATCTTCTCCCTCTGTGTTCACGTAGTCTTCCCTCTGTGTGTGTTCGTGTCCAAATTTCTTCTTCTCATAAGGACACCAGTCATATTGGATTAGAGTCCATCCTAATGACCTCATTTTAACTTAATTATCTCTTTAAAGACCCTTTCTCCAAATATAGTTACACACTAAAATTCTTAGAGGTTAGAACTTCTGTAAATTTTGGGAAACATATCTCAGCCCATAACACCCACATTACATGAAACTGAGGTATTCTTCAAATTTAAGCCAAATTTCACAAGATTATCAGGGATTTACCTCCATATTTCAAATGATTATTCATTTTCATTGATACGACAGTATTGTTTCAGTCAGCTGCATCATCATGGTGTGGCATCTATGATAAATTATATATTTAAATATTTGTATTTTTCCTTTCCTTCTGTGACTTTTCAAGATGATGTTAAGGTTTGCAATTTTCTTGTCAAGCTGATTCAGATTCCTATATGGATTGACCTTTGACTTTGAATTTCTCCCTCTAAAGTTTCTCCTCTCTTCCTGCTGCTCTCATCTTTCCATGTATCTAGTTTCAGGATAATTTACACTATTACAAACCAATCTTCCTCTGTCTTCTCTTTTTTCCACTTTGATTTTATGCCTTGATATTTATTAATGTTACTAACAATCTCTCTTCTTAAAATCATGTATTCAGTAAGCAAAATCTTTTAGGGATATAAAATACTATTTCCTGAGAACACAGACTAAGTATTGATGTGTTTTCACATTTTCCTACACATGATTTAACCAGAAAAGTCAGGTTCCTTTTGACCATAAAAGAATGCATATTCACAATGAAAAGTAATACAAAAGGAGCTTATTATTTGCCTTTTAATAGATGGAACTTATTCAGTGCATTAGCTATACCCATTCTTTAACCTCTCAACAGAATTTCATGAAAAGTTAAAGTTGACATTTTTGCATAAGTTTGTGAATTTCTTCAATTAGAGGTAAAAGAAGGGAAGCATTCAGAAAACACGCATATAAGAACTTCCAAACTAGTGAAAAATCAAGGCTATCATAACTAGAGCATCAGTTATCCAGACAAACCAATAACCTGGGAACATAAAGTAACAATTAATTGAATACTTACGTGAGACTTAAAGCAATTTTTAAAATTAGATATTCTAATATCATAGCAAAAAGAGCACACGATTGGCATTGTAAAATATATTTTATTGCACCAATTCTTCTTAGAAACAATTTCTTTTGAACTAAATCAACTCAGTAGCAGAAGATATATAAATATTATAGCAGTCTCTCAAATGGACGAGTAGGTACAGATGAGTCCTAATATCCATCTATTGAAAATTTCTTTAAAAATTCAATTCAATTGGTTACACTTACTCTTTATTTTTTAGCAGATAATCGATTGTTAAACATTCGCACTCCCATTTTTGAAGCAGTTTTTAATCCTTTCCTGACATCAATGTCCAACACATACAAATGTATTAGAACCTCTGAATATTTGTCAGAAAAACAAAATGCAATCTTTTCCTGAGTCACCTTGTACTTGCACTGACAGATTGACTCACAGTTAGACTTGATGCTTTATGGTTCTGCTGGCCAGACTTCCATCTGCATGACTGTTTGGAGTATAAGAATATCCCTGCCTTGGCCACTGTTCTTTTCAGCACAGCTTTACTTGCTCAGCGCCCTTTATTTAACCTTGATAGAAAAAGAAGTCATTCCTAGGCATTTTGCTTTTTACCAAATAAAAAATTATTAAATACATGCATGCATGTCTATGGATATGCAATTGGAATAGCCCAGGAACAATGCCAAAAGGAAGAGTCACAACACAAGTTTGAACAGCAAGTGTCTTTGACTTATTGCTGTGATTATGCTAATTGCTCATCTACTTGGTGGGAGGTTGCAGGAAGCTGTTTTGAAGTAATCAAGCTGAGATAGGCCCTTCTATTTATAATAATTCTGAAAATTCTTATACCCCAAAAAGACTTAATTACATTTTTCTTCTTTTAAAAATAGACTCATTCTTCCTTCTTTTTGCCCTTTCCATTGCCTTAATTCAAAAATACATGTTTGATAGCTTCTCAGTTATTGTAAGAATAAACATACACTCTCCTTCATTTCATGGATCTGAACACAAAGCCCTCAATATTCATTAATGGATTTGAAGTGCAATACAAACCCTACAAAATAATAATAATAATTGCTTAGGTAATCTCTCATAGAGGGTAAATTATATGTGCCTATCATTCTTATGAAAGTATGTCTGTGTTATGGGAAAAACAACGATAGCTTTAGCTTAAGGCTTGGATACTTATTTATTTAGTCAATATTTTAATATTATGATTAACATTATAGTATCATTTAATAGCACAGAATCAACAGACATAAGTCTTTCCTAGCACCACATATGGTCTTAACTACTTTATTTTAATTTGTTCTGGGTAAGAAATGTTTAATAAAAATTCAAAGGTTAATAAAATGTATTGATCTTGGCTCTGTATAGGAGCCTTGATATAAAGCTCTTTATGGCTCTGCTACTCAGCTCTCCTATACACACTTTTCTTTTGCTCTTCCACCCTCATGAACAAAAGTCACCTTGTGATTTGGTAAGAGCATGTAAGGGCTTTTGAGTCACTCAAATCCAAGTACTCCAGCTGTGTTGCTTCCTAACCCTATGGATCTTGAGTTCCACTGAGCCACAGTTTACAAACAGTGTAAAATGAATATTAATACATACTAATACCAGAGTTGTTGTGAGAAGTAAATAACCATCATACAAAATATGCACAACACAAATAGGCGCTAAAATTTACAGAGACTTTCCTTTTCCTCAAATCTTCCTCAAAAATCGTATTGCCTATACCTTTCTAGCTCTTTGAGCTTCAGGAATTATATCTTATTCCAGCCTCTTGCCCAGCTCCTCTGTCTTTAATTCCTCTCTGAATGCTAAGCAAATGTAACAAAACCAATGCTGTGATTCTTCCAAAATGATTTTTAGAAAGAACCCATACACAAATATGTAGCTTTAAGTTGATAAATTAAGACGTGTTAAATTTCATAAAAGGAGTCAGAACCATTCAATACTGGAACCTGGTGAAATCTGAGAGATACATAATCCAACTCCCGGTTTTGCAGAAGAAAAAATAGCAATTAGAGAAGTTAATGGACTTAAGAGCACAGAGTTGCAATTTTTCTTTGAATGCAAAGTGCACTGCCCCTCTCAAATAATTAAATTTTTTAAATTTCCTTTTCATGCTGTGTTCAGGAAAAAATATAAAACAATCCATTTTTAGGCATAATCTCATAGTCAAAGATGATTATTTTTATATTTGTAGGATTTTGTACATGAAGGCATGGTTTTCTCTTTACAACAGTCCTAAACATCATGTACTTTTTAATTTGTTCTTCTCGATATACCTTTCTTCCCAAAACATGTGTGTGTGTACACACAGAGTGTGGTCTTATCTACTTTAATTTGTTCTGAGTAAGATATGTTTTACTAAAAATTCAAAATTAATAAACTATATCAGTCTTGGAACTATATGGTGAAGATCCTAGAACATATCTTCATTTAGCTAGATACAACATTTGAATGTATTAAAACATCTTAAGGAAGTTACATCAGATCTTTTATAAAAGTGGGATGGAATTTCAGAAGATAAAAACATCATCTACAGTGAGTAAGCAGAATTCAGGCAGAAGTTGAGGACAAAGGACAATTCTCAATCCTTCTTCCCAAATAAATCTCTCTCCGCTTACCCAGAA
Organism: Hippopotamus amphibius kiboko; assembly: GCF_030028045.1. Lineage (NCBI taxonomy): Eukaryota > Metazoa > Chordata > Mammalia > Artiodactyla > Hippopotamidae > Hippopotamus > Hippopotamus amphibius. Next base: position 45,460,588 of record NC_080191.1, on the reverse strand, counting down.
GGAAACCTGCTCTTCCCTAAGGGATCAAGGGTACCTCTTGACAATTCCTTCTTTGCAGCCATTTCCTGATGAGCTTGGTGGAGAATTAATGGGTTAGCACCACCTTCTCAAATAACTGTACATGCCGAAAAAGAAATATTGGCAATATTTCACAAGAAACAAATTTTTTGTGAAATGTTTCTTAAATCAAAATATTGTAAACATTAAAACATAAAGTTTAATGATAAATAACTATGACGATCATGCCATGTTGCAACATCTTGGGCTGAAATACAATAATATGGATATCCTGACCTTAGTTCACTAACTTAGCACATTTTAAATATCATTTATGCAAAGAAAATAAACTATAAAAAGAAAACAGATATGGGAAATTAATTTGTATTACTTATATAAGAATATTATTTGGTTTTATGACCATTAGGTATGGTCTTCAGAATAACTGCATATCAAACCTTCTAAGTCTGATGATAAACATTTTGTTCAATAATGATTCTCCACATAGTTCATTGGTCTTTTGCCCAAATGGTACCCCTTTGAGGAAAAAGGAAGCTCTGAGTTTAGAGGAGGAACTTGACAAAGAAAGAAAGATAAAAATCACTTACAAGGCTTTTCAAATTTATGTTTCTCCTAAATTCATTATTTTACCTTTGAATAATAGTTCTATTTCTTTTGATTTTCCCATGATACCTTTGAGAGAAATCCACACAGTGACTATGATTGGCTGATCTATTTCTTTCTCTTTCCTTCTAATGGTTGTTCAATAAGTCATAGAATAACTACTATAGTCGCTCTATTGAAGTAATCAAGTAAAAAAGAATATTGTTTCTCTCTTAAACATTATTTTCTGCTAACACAGCACACTTGTCAAAGTCCCTAAATATTCCAGAAATAGTCATCACATAAATACATAAATAATTAGATAAATGACAAAACACTGTACATTATTTGGAGATAAACGTGAGCACACCACAAACTGCAAGATTAATAGCATCTTTTAGATGATGTTTTTAAGCTAAAAAGAATGTACCATTAACATGAGATTCCAGAATAGGATATTGCAATATTTAAAAATTCTTATTGGTCAATGACTATTTTCTAATTGCTAAGTAACAACAATAATATAGCATGATTCAACTCTGTAAGATGACTGGATAATTAAATAATTATAAAAACTGAAGACTCTTCTGTTCATGTTATGAAGGACTTTAGGTGGCATTGTAAACAAGGGCTAGAAAGAACATCTTCAACTCAAGTAGCAATCAAGACCAGTGGAGCATTATTCTGGGGAATGCTAAAATAATTATGAGATTGAATATGAAAATCATAATGCCAAGTTTTCTCAGACAAATGTAATAGATGCCATAAATAAGACATCTATGATTGAGAAAAAGAAGATCAAAATAAAAATCCAGGTCCTTGAATCATGACAAGTCAAAGTAATAGTCTGTTTTATATTGGAGGGGCAATTCCATATGTCAATAGGTCAGATCTGTCAGGCCCGCTGGCAGGCCATCCTGCTGTGCTTATCCTGAGTGTGACACACATCATGCAGGGATTAGGGGTGTATAGAAAACAGGAATATTTCCATTACATGTCATGATCATGAGAAAGGCAGAGCCTGGCTGCTGCTGACAGTCATTGATGGTATGAGCTGGCCTTCTGGAATGGTAGCAGCAGAAAATTCAGTCAACGTATTTTAACCTTCAGAGTTATTCATGAACATTCTGATCTCACCAAATGGGCTGATAAGGGTGAAGTACCAACTTGGCGTCCAACAGCTGTTTCCAAACAACCAATGGGAGGCGGGGCAAAAGATTGTTTTTTTCTGTTTTTAGATACAGTCAGTGCCTTTCAAGGCTAAGTCTTCAACAGCAATTTTTCCATTGCATAAAACACAAAGAGCTATCCTTTTAAATGTATCAGTGCACAGCAGGGCAATGAAAAAAAAAAGGAAGAAAAAGAAAAGAAAGAATAACTTAAATGCTATGGGGTGAAACCAACCAGGATCTGAGGCCAAAGCACTCTGTGAACATTAGATTATGCAGTTGATTCAATTCTAATTCAAGTCAAGCTGGTTCAGTGCTGCACTTACAATCTTTTGTCCTTTTTCGCTTGTTCCTTATCATGAAATCTGATCTATTTGTAGGTTTAAAGCAGGGGACAGGGAAAAGGCTGACCTAACCTTAGTATTATAGGGGATTGCACTAAATGTGGGAGTGAGAGCAATAATTCCACAGCTTCCTACTTGGAAATGGGCCCAGCTTGAAGAAATAAAAATAGAAGTGTCTGAATGCAACTAAAAAGCTCAGCCACATGGAATTAAAATGCCAGTTCCCTTCAGCCTTTCTTTTTTTTTTCCCCCAGTCATCAGAATTTCAAAGCCCACAAATTAAAAAGCTCTTGCAGTCAGTATCTTTTCTGGTAACCCATCACCTGAAGTTACATTGATCCAAAATGACTGCATATACAGTATGCAGTATACTATACGTGTGTGTACTGCAAACACAGCATACAATAGTTTGAACCCGACTATTCTCATTTCTTTAAAACAATTATCTGGTTTAAAAATGTAAATAAATAAATACATATGCCTAAGGGGCACTGAAACTCCAGGATAGTAATTGGTTAGCAGATGGTCATCCTTATGATTCCAGAAGACACTTATATTAACTTTCTTTACCTTCTAAATAAACACAACACTTTAAATTGAAATAAGAAAAAAAATTCCTAATATTTTACCAATCTCTGCTTCTAATTTTGCCCAAGGACCGTGTTTAGCATATTTCCAGTATCACATATTCAATGTAGAAGAACTGGAAACAAAAATCAGATTTAGGAAACCAAGAGTTACTACTTGCATGAGACAATAATTTGGTATATCTCATGATCACTATATACCTTAATTGTTTTTATGAATACGTCCATGTTTCAACTAGTCTTACAAATAATAGACATGTTTTGATCCTTTCAGAAACAATGAATTTCTCTTACCGTCCAATACATATTGTACATTGGTGGTGTGTTTTGCCTGAATAGGTTGTCTTTGAAATTAAGGGGAGCTCTTTGTTTAAAAGAGGTATTTAGGGTGCAGGGAGGAATAAGAATTTGACCCAGGCCATTTTAAACCCATGTTTAGCCAGCCTTCATCATTTTCTCCTCTAACATGTGAATATAGTTTCCAAAACCACAAACCTCGCAAGTGTTTAGATCCCAGACTTGTAAACAGGTTTGATTTCCTTTCATTGAGCGTCTTCCTTCCTCATCCCTTATTGCATTCAGCTGGCTCTAATTCCTTTTCATGTACTTAAAGAAATGAAATATTTTGTCTGAAATAAGAATAATCATGTGTTTGAGAAGATCAATCGCGAAACAACAGAAAAGTGAATTGTTTTCCATGGATCTGTTTACAGTGACTGAGCAACTAGGGTTTAAATGAGTAAATAAAAAGACCAGTAATTTTATTGAATTATATTGTTCAATTTCAATTGTGTCTCAACGTAAACAGCTCCATGATTGATGTATTATTGAATATTTGAGGAGTGTGTCTGTAATGAATATGTTTATGAATGACCCTCTGAGAGTAAATCAATGTTAGAAAAAGACCTTTGTTGATTTGGAGTTCAGATGATTGCAAATCAGACTTTAAAATGTCCAGATTTTAACACTGAGTACTTTAAAACTTAAGAGGGAAAATAAAAGTATCTGAAAAGCAAAAGAGCCAATGATTTACAGAAAGAAAAAAAAAAAAAGAATTCTTATCAACCTTTCTCAGCATCCAAGGTCATTATTTGGAAGCATCCTTAAGAACATCATCCTGACCTAGTCAAATACACTAGTGTCTTAGCCCAAACATGCTTTTCTTTTAAAATTATGCAATTATTAACAGTCAGCAAATCCACTTGTTATTCTACTCAATGGATCAACTATCTCTTGTGAAAAATGCCACTCTCCACAAACTACTGAAATGCATTTTCTCTTGAGCTTCATAGATGTCCAAATATCTAAATTGATTGATAAGGCAGGGAATCAACGTCTTTTCTGTGGATATCCAGTTGCAGAATCCCTCACATCTTCTTCCTTTTATCTTTTATAAAATTCACGATTTCCCTCCATTGCTCTATTTTCTCAATGTCTGTGACTTGGTCCAACACACTAATAAATCCTGGATGTGTATTTTCCATCATCCATGGAACAGCTGCTTATAAACCCCACACATAAATGGGATGCTTCCATAATAACCAAGTAGGGGAATGCCTAGAAAACTCAACCGACTGTTATTCTCAGTCATGAGGATGTAAAATCTGTTGCTACAGCTCAGGGTTGAACAAGCGATGTCTCTATGACAAAGTGCTGGAATATGATCTCTCTTTTGATGATGCCTCTCCTCCTTCTCATCTCTTCTTAATGTTACCTCTTCCCAGATTCTGTACTTAATCTCTTTTCTTTCTGTACAGCCACATATTCAAAAATATCATTTGATCATATGTATACAACTCCTAAATTGGTATGTGAAGACTAAATTTTCTCAAGCTTATTTCTATCTTATGTTTTCAACCGCCTGCTGCTTTTCTCCCAAATCAACATTTTTAAAGCAAGTTATTTTTCCTGACTTCTCTATTTCTATAAATTTGCCAAAATTCTCCTTGTTAGCTCAAAATGCAGAGCTGTCTTTTCTATTTCCTCTCTCTATCAATCTACGGCCATCAGCTTACATTTATATTTTGCTCCACTATTTGCAGAGTCTTTTTAAATTCATATGCTTTTATTTCATTGCAATAATAAACATGTGAGGTACGGGAGAAATAATGGCCTAGGAACTTGATAATCAGAATCTGGTTCATGGCCCAGCTGCGTGGGTATCACCTGGAAGCTTTTTTCTAACAAAATGCAGAAATTCAGTCCCATTCCAGACCAACTGGATCAGAATCTGCATTCTAACAAGATTCCAAGTAAATGCTGCATTAAAGTATGTTTAGCATTGTCTTAGAAAACATAATAGATTTGCTAGGCCTATTACAGTCAGTAAGTGGCAGAACCAAGCCTTAACGCAGTGCTATTCAAAATGGAGTCCTTGGACCAGCACATCAGCATCACGTGGGAGCTTTCTCAAAATGCAGATTCTTGGGTCTTACCTCAGATCACTAAATCTCTGGAGGTGGGACCAAGGAATTAGCATGATTACAAGTTCTGCAAATGATTCTTACACATGTCATAGTATGAGAAGTACTACTCTAATCTGATATATGTCTCCTAAATTCAATTAGGTGTCTGCTTGTCTCTCATCATGCTGTCCTTTTTTTGTTCTTTATTACCTCCCACAGCTAACTCATTCCCATTTGGGATATAAGCCAATAGCCCTCTTATCCTTCTTTAACCAACCAACCAGCTGCATCTCTTTCTTCATTACTTATTATTCATTCACTCATCAATTCAACAAACATTTCTGCGTCTCAGATAATGGGTTCATTGCAAATATGTCAATGGCTCTCCACTACCTCCTAAACCAAGGCAGTTCTCTTCATTGCCCTTCATGAACCCCCCATGTATCCTCAAACTCTCTGTCCTTATATCTTCTACTCTTGTTCTTCATAAGGCTTTACTCCAGATAAAATATCAGAAGGAAAAATCCAAGAAAATATGCTAATACAGCAAAGGATATACCTCAGGGTGAGAACTCTATCTCCAGCAGCAAGAACTGAGATGGTGTTGAGTCAAGGTCTTTGCAGGGTTCTCCCTGCCCAGGGCCAAAATGTGTCTTAGAAAACTGTTGGATTTGAACCCCTAAAATCATCAGCGGAGTTTCAAGTAAAATCTATACTAAGTCCCCATATCCAATAATTATATTTAATTGATGTATAGTGGAGACTGGTCATTTTGTTTTATTATTTTATTTTAGTTTCCCCAAGAAATTATAACACGTAGTCAGATTTGAGAATCTGACTGTACAGGGATCCTCATAGTGCATCACCTGGGATCCTGTAAAATGACAAACTAATATAGCAGGTCCAGGAGGGAGCCCATGAGTCTGCATCCCTAACAATTTCCCCAGATGATGCTGAGGCTGCTGGTTCACAAACCACATCTTGAATAATGAGGTGCTATAGGGCTTCAGCTTCCATTTTTCTTTTCTCTGCCCGACAAATGACTTCCTTCTTTGTGCATAAACATGGAATCCTCCCTTTAAAAGTCTCCTCTTACATCTTACAGGCTTTATCCATTCATTTAACAAATATCTGAGTTCCTACTCTGTGCCAGACTTTATTATAAATAGTGTCCTGGGCTATAAATTATCACAATTAACTTCTTTCAAAATAAATGATAATAAAATTTTAAAATGCAAATCAAAACCACAATGAGATATGACCTCACACTTGTCAGAATGCCTACCATCAAAAAGAATACAAATAACAAATGCTGGCAAGGATTTGGAGAAAGGCAACCCTCTTACACTGTTGGTGGGAATGTAAACTGGTGCAGCCAGTGTGGAAAACAGTATGGAGGTTTCTCAAAAAACTAAAAGTAGAGCTACCACATGACCCAGCAAGTCAACTCTTGGATATATATCTTAAAAAGACAGAAACACCAATCCAAAAAGATATATGAACCTCAATGTTCATAGAAGCATCATAATTGTGAAGGTATGGAAGCAACCTAAGTGTCCATCAACAGATGAATGGATAAAGAAGATGTGGCACACACACACACACACGTATATAATGGAATACTTTAGCCATAAAAAAGAATGAAATTTGTAGCAACACAGATGGACTTGGAGGGCATTACGCTAAGTGAAATATGTTAGACAGAGAAAAACAAATACTGCATGATATCACTTACATGTGGAATTTTAAAAATACAACGGAACAGCAAATAAAACAAAAAAGAAGTAGACTCATAGATGTAGAGAACAAACTTGTGGTTACCAGTGGGGAGAGGAAATGGGGGAAGAGCACTAGAATGCCAATGGATAAGAGAAGGTGTTGTTATGGGATTATATGAAATCATGTGTGTGAAACTTTTGAAAATTGTAAAGCACTATGCAATTTAAAGAATTATTCATTCAATAAAAAAATAAATTTCAAAAATAAAAATAAATAAATAAGAATAAAAATTAAGTTTTTCAAAAGCAGAAAATTATATCAGCATATTACCCTGAAGATGTACAGACCCGCGGTGGTCCCAGAAATGAGCAACAAGGCAAAGGAAGAAGTGTGATAGAGTGTGGGGATTATGCAACACAAGGGAGAGAACAGAAGGCTGAGGAGTGTGGGACTGAGTCCCTGTTACCTCCTTTTAAACAAGGACAATGATAGTGGCAACTTCACACAACTGTTGTGAGTCAGTGAGAGCATGCATTGAACAGTGCTTTGTAAGCAGAAATATGTTACATTATTCTCACAAACTGGCTCTTGCCCTTGAAATCCTGAGAAAATTTTCCAAAAGATTAACTTCTCATTTATGTGTAATTCCTCACAAATAAATTCTGCAAATATCTCTTTACCACTTAACAGCTCTGTAAACGTCATATAAAAATTTTTAAATAGTAGAAGAAAAATCAGTCATGACAAAGCTAATATATCTTTTCCTATAGTAAAGCCTTCATAAATATTCAGATTAGATATGCAGACCTTTAAGTATATTCCAAGTGAGTTCTTTATACTTTTTAGAGAAGCTATAACAACTTCAAAGCAGTAAGAGGAGGTAACAAAATATGCAAAGCCCTACCATATAGACAGTTATAAAATACGTACTTATGAAAAGATCATCTCTCTCTCACTAGGGCACATGTATCCTATTAAGAAAAATCCTTTACAAGTGGTTTCTTTACATCTCGCTCTTATAAAGAAAAGGGGAGTGCCATCATACCCATCAAAAAACAGGATGCTTCTTGTTTTATACATCGTACAGATTTTTTGTGTGATTCTATTCTTCTCTTCAGTCTGAGAAGTTCTCCAACATGCAAAGTTTATCAGAAACAGTAACCAGTTTAGGTCATTTCCCTTTCCTCCAACTTTAGCAACAAAAAAATACAACTTAAAGGAAATATTTTTAAATGCTCATGTTTTAGTAAAAGTTAACTCTAGTGGTTCATACATAATTTCAAATTTGTACCGATTTTTCTCATCCCTATGCAGATTTTGACTGCATTTGCCCAACCTTTCTTTGAAAATAAACTTTGGCTTTAACTCTTCTTAAAAAATGCCAAACAAGACAAATTCTAATGTCTACCAGGGTCTTGCCAAAACCCAACTGGATATTTCTGTCTGGTATTTTACAGTTTCAATTGAGAGCACGTGGATGCTTTTTTAAGATTTTCATGCTTAGTCTATGTTTTGATGAAATCAATACTGTTCTGCTATGTGATTTTTTAAAGAATTACTGCTGACAAGTAAATGTTTCATTCTCTCTCCTTAAAAAATACTCTCAAAATACCCAAACAAATAATAACTGAAGAATAAGAAAATTACAAGAACAAACAACTCTGAAAAAATACAGGTGGCAAAAAAAGTTGCACATATCACTGCACTATGATTAGTTTGAGAGGCATAATGTTTATGAATGAGAAACATATTTTTTCTACTGATCAAATTCAAATATTCTAGTGACTTGGAATTACAAACATTTGCTTCTCTGCCTGCCGGGGGCAAATACAGGCAGCAGCTAGAGAATAATTAGTAGAAATATGACGCCAGGGAGTAACATCAAATATTATTAGTTTAGATGACAGAAATGCAAAATATGAAAACTCAATATATGGTCAGCAAGGCATAAGTGGAAAAGATTTTTAAAAAGGTTAGATTGTGATTCAAGGAATTTTCATCTAGAAATAGCATCGCTTAAAAAATTATTCCAACATATATTCCACTGCATCTTCACAAATCAGAATAAATGTTCCTTTTTCCTGTGATGGTGAATCATAATAATTTTACAATAAGGTTTAAAAATTCACTCAGGTAACAAATGATTTGAAATAATGAATTCCAGATTTCATCATTTTTTTTGGGGGGTACACCAAGATCAATCATCTGTTTTTATACACATATCCCCGTATTCCCTCCCTTCCTCGACTACCCCCCCCTCGAGTCCCCCCCATCCTCCCCGCCCCAGTCCTCTAAGCCATCTTCCATCCTTGAGTTGAACTCCCTTTGTTATACAACAACTTCCCACTGACTATCTATTTTACACTTGGTACTATATATATGTCTGTGTTACTCTCTCGCTTCGTCTCAGTTTCCCCTTCACCCTCCACCCCCTCCCAAACCTCGAGTTCTCCAATCCATTCTCTGTATCTGCGTCCTTGTTCTTGTCACTGAGTCCATCAGTACCATTTTTAGATTCCGTATATGTGAGTTAGCATACAATATTTGTCCTTCTCTTTCTGACTTACTTCACTCTGTATGACAGACTCTAGGTCTATCCACCTCATTACATATAGCTCCATCTCAATCCCTTTTTATAGCTGAGTAATATTCCATTGTATATATATGCCACATCTTCTGTATCCATTCATTTGTTGATGGGCATTTCGGTTCCTTCCATGTCCTAGCTATTGTAAAGAGTGCTGAAATAAACATTATGGTACAAGTTTCTTTTGGGATTCTGGTTTTCTTTGGGTATATGCCCAGGAGTGGGATTTCTGGATTATATGGTAGTTCTATTTGTAGTTTTTTAAGGAACCTCCAAATTGTTTTCCATAGTGGCTGTACCAACTTACATTCCCACCAACAGTGCAGGAGAGTTCCCTTTTCTCCACACCCTCTCCAACATTTGTTGTTTCCAGATTTTGTGATGATGGCCATTCTGATTGGTGTGAGGTGATACCTCATTGTGGCTTTGACTTGCATTTCTCTGATGATGAGTGATGTTGAGCATCTTTTCATGTGTTTGTTGGCCATCTGTATGTCTTCTTTGGAGAAATGTCTATTTAGGTCTTCCGCCCATTTGTGGACTGGGTTATTTGCTTCTTTGATATTAAGCTGCATGAGCTGCTTGTATATTTTGGAGGTTAATCCTTTGTCTGTTGTTTCATAGGCAATTATTTTTTCCCATTCTGAGCATTGCCTTTTAGTCTTGTTTATGGTTTCTTTCACTGTGCAAAAGCTTTTAAGTTTCATGAGGTCCCATTTGTTTATTCTTGATTTGATTTCCATGATTCTAGGAGGTGGGTCAAAAAGGATCTTGTTTTGATGTATGTCATAGAGTGTTCTGCCTATGTTTTCCTCAGATTTCATCATTTTGCCATCAATTAGCTTGAAGATGAAAGTGAGAAAGTTAGTACTTGTATATTGTCCTCCCAATTCATAGCATCAGTATCCCACACAGTGGGTGCTGAGAAAGTGAAGTGGCATTATCATCCCATGCTTTCTAGAACTATAGAATTAAAAGAGTGAATCATTAAGACAAGATATTGGTCATTCATTTACATGATACTTTGATAGAAAGGAGATGTGAAATTCCCACCTTCTCTAAAATGTCCTTCCTGCCTAATATAACCTGTCATGGGTATGAATACTCTTTAGTTCAAACAAAAATGCCTGAGAGGCTATGAAAATATCCCTTAGTACCTGGAAGGGAATGAAATCTGGAGTCTCCTCTAGTCTTATGTCATTAGTTTAAAGATGTAGATTAATGGAATAAATTAACTAATTTTTGCTTTAGTTCAATATTGGCCCTAAAGATGAAAGTAAAGAAATGTTGATTGGAGACAAGAGTGATGAGGACCCACGCAGTCAGCAACAATTAGCCTGACAGAATGAGAGACAAAAATGAGGGTGTCAAATGAGGTTGGGAAGAGCTGTGACTGGAACAGGGTATAGATATCCAGTAGAGAGAGGGAACATCCCTTATTCATTGAACAATTTTTTACTGAACAGCGCTATAATATCTCACCCTCCTCAAATAATAGATCTAAGTCTTGTTGAAGTGCCGCTCTGTAATAAGGAGAGGTTTGTTAGCTTGTCTTTCTATTAAGGGGACCACAATTTTATGAGGAAAAAAAAAAGATATATGGTAGACTCTTGCCATTTATAACAAATACATTTTGAAATATTTGTGATTTTTCTAATATCATAAGTACTACTTCTATAACTAATCTCCTCATAAAATGCAATAAAGCTCAACTGAAAAATTTAAGCAAGCCTTTCAAACTCTTGAAGAGTCTAAGAATATAGAACTAGTAAAATGCATAGTTTTTTCTTACTAAAAATGATCACAAAGATTTTTTTCGCTTTCTCTTCTCATTAATTCTCTAGCATTATTTTGCTATCCCTACTCCTTTGCCCAGTCTGGGTCAATTTAACAAAGAACCCTAGTGCCTAATACTTCAGGCCCGTTATGGCAATGTTTTGAACACTAAAGATGGAAAGAGGATGCCTGGTGAGAACCATGGCAATTTGGTCAGAGAAGCTGCGTAGAGCACATTCATGCCTCAGCAAAATGCAAATCATCTCAAGTACCCTCTAACATGGACATCTTGTTGCTCATGAAAAACAAAATACATGTTGAATCTGTAAATGCCAGCCAACAGTCTACTTTACACAGATTATGAAACACTTTATGTAAACTTTGTTATTCTCACTTCCTAACTCTCTCCTCACTGGGGAATTGGAAAAACTGGCAGATGATGAAGGTATCTTTTTTGGATCTTCATTTTTCATGGGTGTCCCATGCAATCTTCACCCATCCATTTCCCATGAAATAAGTATTGCTTCTGTCAGAGTATCAAATCTTCATTGGGGATAATTTTTAGTTCCTCGTTCTTTCAGTTGCTAATTGATCAAACTGATATTTTAAATGTAGAGTCATCCTTTTTTACATATGTAAGCCAGTTTTCTTTCACCATAAATGGCAGCTGCCCCATCTTCATTGGTTGGCCGTATCTCTTTGCAAGTCATTTCGGCTTCCTCATTAAGAGATGAACAAGTGAAGTAAGTCAGAAAGAGAAGGACAAATATTGTATGCTAACTCACATATACGGAATCTAAAAATGGTACTGATGAACTCAGTGACAAGAACAAGGATGCAGATACAGAGAATGGACTGGAGAACTTGAGGTATGGGAGGGGGCGGGGGGTGAAGGGGAAACTGAGACGAAGCGAGAGAGTAGCACAGACATATATATACTACCAACTGTAAAATAGATAGTCGGTGGGAAGTTGTTGTATAACAAAGGGAGTCCAACTCGAGGATGGAAGATGCCTTAGAGGACTGGGGTGGGGAGGGTGGGGGGGACTCTAGGCGGGGGGAGTCAAGGAAGGGAGGGAATATGGGGATCTGTGTATAAAAACAGATGATTGAACCTGGTGTACCCCCCCCAAAAAAAAAAAAAGAGATGAACAATTTCTCATCAGCATCTCCTATATCTCTCCTCCTTACCAGTGTCTCTCAAATATACTGTAAACTATATTATAAGAAGAGGTTTTTATATAAGCCCTGGCTACAGGGGAAAAGAGAAAAAGTTCAGTTCAAACTGGAGAAAGACCACCCTCAGTGAGCCAAAATTACTCGTTCTCTGATTGTTACCATCTGATATTTGGAAACCCTGACTGGTTGTAGTTGCCTAGTGTTTACTCTTTAATTATGTTATATGCTCATTATCGTGTAGTCCAGAATAACACTAATGAGACCAGAAAACACAAACGAATTTACAAGTAATGTCTGCATTTTGGTCTAATTAATGACTAATTTCCTACATCTAAAGGTGAAAGTAAGAGCAGAGTCTTTTCCTCTAACCTAGTGGGTCCTCATTTAGGAAAGGCAGACTAATGAAAAAGCCAGGATTTAGACTTCCTGCTGCTCCTAGTCTGAGAGAAGAGATAGGAGAGAGTTAGCATTGCAGGTCCACGACTCCAGGCCAGCTATGGCAACTGGGAAGCTAGATGGGTGCCTGGGCTCCATAGAGGGGAGACTTTCCCAATTCAGTTTGCTGTAAGAAATAGAGATGATTCCAAAAATGTCTATAAGGCAAACTGATTTTATGTCGAACCCTCCCTCAAAGACTTCCTAGAGCTAAAAATTTAAATCTCTTCTAGCAGCTTCATCATTTATCTTGTCACTGCAAATTTCTTTTGTTTGTGATGAGTCCTGGATCAGAAATGTGTTCATTGAGAAATAGCCAAGAAATATAAAATAATTTATGTCTTAATGCATACATATTAGTTATTGATTTTAATTTACTTTCAAGCAAAATTCTATATACCATACATCCTTATGATGAGGAAGAATAACTGCTGACCATATTCTATCAGTAAAGAATTTATTGGATTGATCCAGAAGAATTTCAGTAGAATTTCAGCTTAAGTCACCCTTGACCATTGAGTAGCATTACAGGATTAGCCTAAAAAGCCAGTAGAATTTTTCGCTATTCAAAGCAGATTTTCTAGTTTTGGATTCCAAGTCATGATTTTGGCCTCATAACATCCTGATTTAACAACTGAGTTAAGCTGCCCAGATCGCTATGTTCTGTTGTCTCAATCTCTAAATGTATAAATATTTACATTATGCCAAGTTTAGGCTCCACATTAAAAGCGTTTACATGGGCTTCTGATTCAAGTAGAAATATTGAAACTGGTGTATACCTCTATTATTTTATTACCCTAAATAGTGGTTCTTTCTCTGCATGTCAATCACCTACACTTGGACTTTGACTTCACTGAGGACAAGAATAGTGCCTTTCTCATTTCTCTCTCCATAGCTTGGTATGGCCCCATAATGCTTGTTAAGTGAATCATTGCTGCCAATACATGCTTGATGAATAAATGAATCAATCAATCAATGAAGAAACACTGAAGACATATCTTCCCCACAGAATCCTCTCATGAACAGAGTACACAATTGCAAAACCAAATGAGTAGCTAACAGCTTGAACTCATTGAATAGAACAGTTTTTTATTTGGAACAGCAACATAATGGTTAAATCCATTCTATCATAAGCATTTAATTATCCATTACTATTTACTCATTTAGGGAGGTACTAATCTTGCTGATTGTTTTCCAATTAGAAAAGATTTCAGACTTATGAAGGAAAAAGGAGAGAAATTTGGGCTTTTAAAAAGTAACTAACATTTTGTGCAACCATACCAACCTCTGAGCCCTATTAAAATCACTGATAAGCAATCTTGGAAAAACATTCTCCAGTAATGGCTAGCTGGGCTCTTGCAGCAAAGCAAATTGTTTTTTCTTGGCAAACTTCCCACAAGCAATAGGCAGCAAGAAATTGTTTGTTCTACACATACAAGTTCTCATGTGTATCTGCAATTCTAATGCCAAATTTGGTTCTATCTCAAAAGCCACTTTAACTGCGAAGAAAATTGCCAGAGACTTTACCAGGATAGCTAGTTGACCCTTAGCAGAGGCTTCGAGGCCATCAGAATGAATTTCTGTGTGTTACTGTGGTCAGCGGGGATCCCTCCTTCCATTTTGCTAAAGATTTCTACACATTTTCTTCCCCTTTTCCCTGGCAAGAATCTTTGTTCAGTCAGGGACATCAGGTTAGTGTGTAACAAACAGATTATTTACTGCTTGCCCTTCAGAAACTTTGAAAGCTATTAAAATCAGATAAAAGGAAAAGAAGAAGAAATGTGCCCTGCTGCATTGTGACTGTTCACTGGAGAGTTTGCAGTGGCCACACCAGCTGGGCTAAGCTAGAGAAGATCAGTGAAGACCAAGAATTTGAAGCTACTTTTTGTTTTGTTGTTGTTGTTGTTTTAAGCTCTTTATTGGAGTATAATTGCTTTACACTGTTGTGCCAGTTTCTGCTGTACAACAAAGTGAATCAGCTGTATTTATACATATAACCCCATATCCCCTCCCTCTCGCGAATCCCTCCCGCCCTCCCTATCCCAGCCCTCTAAGTCATATAAAAGACAGATAAAGTCGAACCTTTGAAATTTAAGTAGACATTTCACAGGAAAAGATGTTCAATACAATAACTTGGCAGGAAAGACAAGTATGAACACATATAAGGAAGGGGCTATAAATATTCTTGAATAGCTCTGTGTGGGTTACACACACACACACACTAGATTTGGTAAGAAATGGCCTTTAGCTCTTTTGATTCATAGAGATAAGTTCTGGATTCTTGAACAAACAACCCTGTGTGTCTGAAGTTAAGCAAAACATGAATAACAATTTTCAGGTTGCATTACCTTTCTAAGTAATGCCTATATCTTAAGACGAATTCCTTTGCCTACTTTGCATAGAAAAGAGTAAGGCAACAGAGAGAAAATAAAGGCTGGAGAAGGGGTTAGAAAACAAGGGAGAACTGCCATAAGGATCTGTATAGCTGTCCAATTACATGAGTTTCCTGGGAGATCACCCAGACATGAAGTATACGCAGAATTTGACAGTTTGTGTCAAGCTGCCATTTTCTTCTGACATCCATCAAACTATACCGTTCCACTTATATATATACCTCTGCTTTTTCTGTGTCAGAAATCATACCCAAGAAAGAGGTGTTTTATATTTATTTATTTATGTAGTCTATTAAATAGAGGTTTATGTGGTGATAAGGCAAGAAAAATGAGAACCAGATTGTCACCCTGTTTTCAATAATTCCTGCCAAGAAAAGGAGCAAATTAAGGAAAATTTCTCTTAGATTTTAAAAACTGTAAAGTTTCCTTTTTATGAGTCTCCACATTATTTTAATTCTTTTATGACATTTTCTTTCAGTATTTTTAGTTACAGGGCTTGTAGATGAAAAAACAAAGCGAGATAGAAAACAGAAAACATATTCAAAGGAAGAAAGTGAGAATATCATTACTTTGAGGTTAATGAGTCTAAGTAACAACAAAACGTCCAGATAAAACATAGGTAAAAGTTTTACTGGTGACTTGTCTACATGGCATATTTTACTATTTCCAGCTGTCTGAGAGTTGGCAGATTCTATGTTTGAATGTTCAGCATCGAGATACAATTTTTTTTTCTCTATGAAACGAAATACTCAGAAAATTATACTAATTTGTGATTGATGTTGAGACTCAAACTCTGGATTTCTACTTATTCGCAAATTAATTTTATTATTAATTCATATTATTCTTACATTATAAACTTGTGATAGAAATTGCCCATATTTAGTGCCCTGAATGTATAGAATTTCTAAGTGTTTACCGCTGTACAAAGCAGTAGCTGGTGGAGCAGGTCAGTGTTTTACCGCAGCTATATTAGCAGTTTGTAAATGCAATAGAACCAAACTTGCTATTGGAAGAAACTACAGCTCTTTAGAATATGCCAGTAGCTAAGGGAGTGGAAGAAAAAAAAATTCCATGAGCTATATGCAACAACAAGGAATGCTTAAATGTGGAACAATTCCAAGGAATGACATCAGAAATGAAAAGAAGTAAAAAAACAGTGCTACAATATCTTTGAAAGAAAACTAAACTTCTATTGACTAGCAGCCATAGTTTGCAAAAACAAATGTCCTACATACCCAAGTCACATCACAGGTTTAGCCCCTTTGCTCCAAAGCATAGCTGATTGCTAAGTTTCTTGCACTTTCCCTCCATGTGAACACTGATCCCATTTTATGATGGAAGAAATACAAAATCGGTGCTTGGATATTCACTTTGCTGTAACATTGCACTAAAGATATCACTGCACTCCTGAGTGGGATATGCTGCAAATGTAGTCCTAGGGACCTAATTTTTCAGTGACTCTGACTGCCACAGTGCTGCCGGACTGCTTTTTTGTGTAGACCACTTGGATACTCCAGCATCTGGGGTTAGGGTAAAAGCAAGCAGAGGATTAAGGTACTATTGTTGGAGTTGCCTCCATAGGACCCCTTCTGAACCCAAGAGTGAGAAACAATAAGAATGACGGGAGTCTGAGCTCTATGCCTAGGCCTTTTAATCAAAATCACTGAGGCTCCAGATAACACAACCTTCCTCAAAGACAATCCTGCTCCTGATACAGACAGTAACTGTGTCCTCCCAGACCAGGGGTGGTCCCTATATAACCAGTGTTCCAAATAGGCAGGGGGAAGCCCAACCTACTACTCCTGTCTATAAAAGGAGCAAAAGCTCTGGGTGTTATCAAAGGAACTGTTCTTTAAAAAAATAAAAACTCTGATACTTTACAAAAACTTATTTGTTTTTTTCCCACTTTTATTGACATATAATTGGCATTAAACACTGCATAAATTTCAAGTGTGCAGCATAGGGACTTCCCTGGTGGTGTAGTGGTTAAGAATCCACCTGCCAATGCAGGGGACATGGGTTCAAGCCCTGGTCCTGGAAGATCCCACATGCTGCAGAGCAACTAAGCCTGAGCACCACAACTACTGAACCTGCACTCTAGAGCCCGCAAGCTGCAATTATTGAGCCCACGTGCCACAACTACTGAAGCCCATGCACCTAGAGCCTGTGCTCCGCAACAACAGAAGCCACCCCAATGAGAAGCCCACACACCGCAATGAAGAACAGCCCCTGCTCTCCGCAACTAGAGAAAATCCATGTACAGCAATGAAGACCCAATGCAGCCAATAAATAAATAGCTAAATAAATAAATTTGTAAAAAACAAATAAATAAAATTTAAAAATTAAAAAATGAAAATAAAAAATGAAGTGTGCAGCATAAAGTGTTGTTAAATGATGACCCCAACAAGCTTAATTTACAACATCCATCATGTCGTACAGATACAAAAAAAAGGAAAGAAGAGAAAAAGAAAATAATGTCCTTTTCCTTGTAATGAGAACTTCTAGGATCTACTCTCCTAACAGTTTTCAAATATACCATACAGCAATATTAACTGTAGTCATCATGTTGTGTATTACAACCCTAGTACTTATCTAACTGGAAATTTGTGTATTTTGACCACCTTCATCTAATTCCCCCTCTCTCTATCCCCCTCCTTTGGAAACCACAAATCTGATCTCTTTTTTTAATCAGTTTGAGGGAAACCTGTTTTTATAGCCCTTCTGTCTAATATTCTGGCATCCTGGCTTGGTGCTATGCACTTAATAGCATCACCTTAGACATTCAAGAGAGAGACTAGAGTACTGTATTGGCCAAGAGTAGAATTGGTTCTGGGTTCTGATCACCTGAGTTGAAAACCACTTACGAGTTGTAAGTCTTTTGACAAATTACCTCT